>NW_027362762.1:921469944-922083919 GCF_046119375.1 Phyllobates terribilis | reverse complement strand
GTTACATTTTCACATAGGACCCCTTGTTCGAAAGAAGCTTCTGAACTCTCTCGTCCATTGAATTTGTCAGGTTTTGGATGGTTTCTGCTTCAATTGTTTTGCATGAGGACAGAATACCCTCCCAGAGCTGTTGCTTAGATGTGAACTGCCTCCCGCCATCATAGACACTCCTTTTAATGATGCTCCAAAGGTTCTGAATGGGGTAGAGGTCAGGGGAGCATGGGGGTCACACCATAAGTTTGTCCCCTTTTATGCCCATATCAGCCAGAGATGCAGATGTTTTATGTGCAGCATGAGATGGTGCATTATCATGCAGAAAAATGATCTTGCTGTGAAATACACGGTTCTTCTTCTTGAACCATGGCAGGAAGTGCTGTTTGAGAAAATCCACATACATTATGGAGTTCATCTTTAGCGCCTTCAGGGATCCTAAAGGGGCCGACAATCTCTCTCCCCATGATTCCTGCCCAAAACATTACTCCACCTCCTCCTTGTTGGCGCTGTAGCCGTGTTTGCGTGGGGTGTCCATCAACCAGCCATCCTCCACTCCATCCATCTGGACCATCGAGCGCTGCACGGCACTCATCCGTGAACAAAACAGTTTTGAAATCAGTCTTCATGTAATGTTTGGCCCACTGGAGCCGTTTCTGCTTGTGTGAAGTGGATAGAGGAGGTCGACAGGATGGCGTATGCACAGCTGCAAACCTCTGAAGGACCCTGCATCTTGTTGTTCGGGGGACGTTGGAGGCACAAGCAGCTTCAAAAACTTGTCTGCTGCTATGACAAGGCTTTTTTGCCGCTGCTCTTTCAACCTGACGTAATTGCCTCTAGGAAAGAGTCCTCAATTTGCCCTTATCAGCACGCACACGTGTGTACTGTGAATCAGCTACATACTTCTTGATTGCCAAGACACTTCATCCTGATCATCGCACAATGTTGATTGTAGTCATGCCTTGACCTAAACACTCCACAATTTGTTGCTTCTCAGCAGCCGACACATCCTTTTTCTTTCCCATTTTGGCAGAAAATGTAGGCTGCTTAATAATGTGAGAGAGCCTTCTTAAGTAGTCTTGCCTTTCATTGGACACACCTGCCAAACTAATTAGCACAGGTGTCTGCAATTGCTTACAGTGATATAAAGAGTAGAGATGAGCGTTGTTCTACTCGAACTGTTCGCCAATCTCAAATTCGAGCTGTTTTGGGCGGTGTTCGAGCCGTTCGGCGAACACGAACAATTTGAGAAAAATTCGGCTGTTCGAGGTTATGTTTGATAACTGTTCGTGCACCAAAATCATAACTGGATTTTTTCTCAGTAATGATGAAAATTAATGTTAATACGCAGTTTGAGTGTACAGCGGGGTGGGGGGAGGGGCAGGGGATGGATCTCTGCAGGAACAATGAAGATCTCCATTTTTTTTTCTCTTTCCCGCATTTACAGTGGGGAGGTGCAATCTGTCAGCCTATCAGCAGCGCACACACGGAGCGAAGTGCTTTTTTTCACACAAGCAAGGGCATGTGTCATTGGCAGTGTATGTCACATGTCCTTGCCCTATAAGACCAAGCCATTTTCCCCGTCGCCACCATTTTCTCACTGCTGCAGCTGCGTGTTAGACGGCACCGCTGTTGCTGTGTGCACTACACCTTGTTAATTTCAAGCCAATTTTCGCACAAATATACAGATAGCTTGGGAGTAGGGAATAGTTGTGATTGCAGTCCTTTTAAGGACTAGGTTACAGCATTTCCTACGACTTTTATCAGGGAGGTCTGTGCTCTTAAATAGATAGGTTGTGGGAGTAAAGACTAATTGTAATTGGAGTCCTTTTCAGGACTAGGTTACATGAGTTCCTATCAGTTTTTGCCAGGCAGGTCTGTGCCAGTGCTGTGCAAGTTTTTTTCACAGCATTTGGCTGAATCTAGCAAAGCTAATCCTTTTTGGCCTATTGCAGAGTGTGTTAGTCAGTGGAGTAGCCTATCTGTGTTGCAAGATATACCACCTGTGTATAGAATACCAATTTTTTTACTGCACCTAGTGAAGTAAAATCTTTTGGGCATAGCATCATTCTATTAGTCCATCTATACTGACCTCCATCAGGTTGCAAATTAAAACTAATTTTTATCTGCATCTACAGTACCTCAGAAAAAATATTTGGGCTTCTAGCAGTGTGTGGGACTTGTTCTATTAGTCCATCTATACTGACCTCCATCAGGTTGCAAACTGAATATATTTTTTTCTGCATCTACCTCTGAAAAAATATTGGGATTCTAGCTGTGTGTGGGTCTTGTTCTATTAATCCATCTATACTGACCTCCATCAGGTTGCAAACTGAATATAATTTTTTTCTGCATCTAGCTCTGAAAAAATATTTGGCCTTCTAGTAGTGTGTCGGACTTTCTCTATTAGTCCATCTATACTGACCTCCATCAGGTTGCAAATTAAAAATAATTTTTATCTGCATCTACAGTACCTCTGAAAAAATATTTGGGCTTCTAGCTGTGTGCGGGACTTGTTGTATTAGTCCATCTATACTGACCTCCATCAGGTTGGAAACTGAATATATTTTTTTCTGCATCTACCTCTGAAAAAATATTTGGCCTTCTAGTAGTGTGTCGGACTTTCTCTATTAGTCCATCTATACTGACCTCCATCAGGTTGCAAACTGAATATAATTTTTTTCTGCATCTAGCTCTGAAAAAATATTTGGCCTTCTAGTAGTGTGTCGGACTTTCTCTATTAGTCCATCTATACTGACCTCCATCAGGTTGCAAATTAAAACTAATTTTTATCTGCATCTACAGTACCTCTGAAAAAATATTTGGGCTTCTAGCAGTGTGTGGGACTTGTTCTATAAGTCCATGTATACTGACCTCCATCAGGTTGCAAACTGAATATATTTTTTTCTGCATCTACCTCTGAAAAAATATTGGGCTTCTAGCTGTGTGTGGGTCTTGTTTTATTAATCCATCTATACTGACCTCCATCAGGTTGCAAACTGAATATATTTTTTTCTGCATCTACCTCTGAAAAAATATTTGGCCTTCTAGTAGTGTGTCGGACTTTCTCTATTAGTCCATCTATACTGACCTCCATCAGGTTGCAAACTGAATATATTTTTTTCTGCATCTACCTCTGAAAAAATATTGGGCTTCTAGCTGTGTGTGGGTCTTGTTCTATTAATCCATCTATACTGACCTCCATCAGGTTGCAAACTGAATATATTTTTTTCTGCATCTACCTCTGAAAAAATATTTGGCCTTTTAGTAGTGTGTCGGACTTTCTATATTAGTCCATCTATACTGACCTCCATCAGGTTGCAAACTGAATATATTTTTTTCTGCATCTACCTCTGAAAAAATATTTGGCCTTCTAGTAGTGTGTCGGACTTTCTCTATTAGTCCATCTATACTGACCTCCATCAGGTTGCAAACTGAATATAATTTTTTTCTGCATCTAGCTCTGAAAAAATATTTGGCCTTCTAGTAGTGTGTCGGACTTTCTCTATTAGTCCATCTATACTGACCTCCATCAGGTTGCAAATTAAAACTAATTTTTATCTGCATCTACAGTACCTCTGAAAAAATATTTGGGCTTCTAGCAGTGTGTGGGACTTGTTCTATTAGTCCATTTATACTGACCTCCATCAGGTTGCAAACTGAATATAGTTTTTTCTGCATCTACCTCTGAAAAAATATTGGGCTTCTAGCTGTGTGTGGGTCTTGTTCTATTAATCCATCTATACTGACCTCCATCAGGTTGCAAACTGAATATATTTTTTTCTGCATCTACCTCTGAAAAAATATTGGGCTTCTAGCTGTGTGTTCGTCTTGTTCTATTAATCCATCTATACTGACCTCCATCAGGTTGCAAACTGAATATATTTTTTTCTGCATCTACCTCTGAAAAAATATTGGGCTTCTAGCTGTGTGTGGGTCTTGTTCTATTAATCCATCTATACTGACCTCCATCAGGTTGCAAACTGAATATATTTTTTTCTGCATCTACCTCTGAAAAAATATTGGGCTTCTAGCTGTGTGTGGGTCTTGTTCTATTAATCCATCTATACTGACCTCCATCAGGTTGCAAACTGAATATATTTTTTTCTGCATCTACCTCTGAAAAAATATTTGGCCTTCTAGTAGTGTGTCGGACTTTCTCTATTAGTCCATCTATACTGACCTCCATCAGGTTGCAAACTGAATATATTTTTTTCTGCATCTACCTCTGAAAAAATATTGGGCTTCTAGCTGTGTGTGGGTCTTGTTCTATTAATCCATCTATACTGACCTCCATCAGGTTGCAAACTGAATATATTTTTTTCTGCATCTACCTCTGAAAAAATATTTGGCCTTCTAGTAGTGTGTCGGACTTTCTCTATTAGTCCATCTATACTGACCTCCATCAGGTTGCAAATTAAAACTAATTTTTATCTGCATCTACAGTACCTCTGAAAAAATATTTGGCCTTCTAGCAGTATGTGGGACTTGTTCTATTAGTCCATCTATACTGACCTCCATCAGGTTGCAAACTGAATATATTTTTTTCTGCATCTACCTCTGAAAAAATATTTGGCCTTCTAGTAGTGTGTCGGACTTTCTCTATTAGTCCATCTATACTGACCTCCATCAGGTTGCAAACTGAATATAATTTTTTTCTGCATCTAGCTCTGAAAAAATATTTGGCCTTCTAGTAGTGTGTCGGACTTTCTCTATTAGTCCATCTATACTGACCTCCATCAGGTTGCAAATTAAAAATAATTTTTATCTGCATCTACAGTACCTCTGAAAAAATATTTGGGCTTCTAGCAGTGTGTGGGACTTGTTCTATTAGTCCATCTATACTGACCTCCATCAGGTTGCAAACTGAATATAGTTTTTTCTGCATCTACCTCTGAAAAAATATTGGGCTTCTAGCTGTGTGTGGGTCTTGTTCTATTAATCCATCTATACTGACCTCCATCAGGTTGCAAACTGAATATATTTTTTTCTGCATCTACCTCTGAAAAAATATTTGGCCTTCTAGTAGTGTGTCGGACTTTCTCTATTAGTCCATCTATACTGACCTCCATCAGGTTGCAAACTGAATATAATTTTTTTCTGCATCTAGCTCTGAATAAATATTTGGCCTTCTAGTAGTGTGTCGGACTTTCTCTATTAGTCCATCTATACTGACCTCCATCAGGTTGCAAATTAAAACTAATTTTTATCTGCATCTACAGTACCTCTGAAAAAATATTTGGGCTTCTAGCTGTGTGTGGGACTTGTTGTATTAGTCCATCTATACTGACCTCCATCAGGTTGCAAATTCAAAATAATTTTTTTCTGCATCTAACCCAGCCAATAGTTTTGGCCTAATACCACAGTTTGGCCACTCAGCTCTGCTCGGTTACCATCCATTGTTTTTTTGTGCAAACAACTCCAGAGTTGTGAATTAGTTAACCACCAAAATGAGTGGAAAAAGGCCTGCTGCTGGTGGAAAGGGGAATAGGCGTGTTGGGAAGGGGAAAAAAGGTTGTGTCCGTGGGGTAGGTGTTAAAGCAACAGTAACATCTGCAGAAGAAAGACCATCTTCCAGCCAAACTAAAATGTCTACTTCTTTTAGCGGACAATGTGATAAGATCCCTTTCTTACGGCTACGCCAATCGCTACAAATTCCAGATGAGGCACAAAAACAGCAGGTGCTTCAACGGATATCAAGTGCTCCTTTAAGTGGGCTCTCCTCCACATCAACTTTAACATCACAAATACTCCAGTCCTCAAAGGTGTCACCCAAATCGTACTTGCTTCCTCACAGCTCCCAAATCTCCAGCTGCCCATCTGAGTATGAGGTAGAACAGATGGTTGAGTCTGCAGAGCTGTTTACTCATACTATAGCCTGGGAATCAGAGGTCGACTCCAGCGCTTCTGTGAATCCAGACGAGGAAATGATCTGCACTGATGCCCAGAATCTTTATGAGTCGGATCCAGGACCAGACGCAGAAGGTTCTGACCATAATGTAGACCCTCATTCCCAAACTGTAACTCCTGTTGGTGGAGACAATGAGGAAGACGATGATAAGACTGAAATACCTGATTGGAGCGACAACTTTAGTTTTTTGTCAGGGCAGGAACAGGTTGGCTCTGAGGACGACGGGTGTGATAACGCGCAGGGTGATGATGATGAGGTCGGAGATCCCACTTACTGTCAACCCACAGTCAGCCAAGAGATGAGGTCAGCAGAGGAGGTGGAGGAAGATGCTAGTGACGACGAGGTCAGGTTGCGCCTTCCTGGACAGAGACGTAGTACTGGAAGCACGTCAACAACTGCATCCTCAAACACAACTCTGCCTCTCACCACAAGTCGTGGTGGCTCTTCAGGTCGCATGGGTGCTAAGCCTTGCATAGCCTGGGCATTTTTTCAGATCGATAAAGATGACCCAACTCGTGTTATCTGTAACATTTGTCAGCAAAAGCTAAGTAGAGGCCAAAAAATACATAGTTTGAGTACTTCATGCATGAACCGGCACATGGACATGAAGCATAAGTTGCAGTGGGAAGCTCAGTGTGCTACAATGCGGCCTAGCCGGCCGGGCCAACCACCGTCTGCCATATCTTGTGCATCCGCGGCCTCTTCATCCTCTGTGACTGGGGGGACAGCAGTCACACCTGTTTTGGGGCGCAGACCTGCCACCTCTTTACCCGCAACATCCAGCGTGATTGGCAGGTCATCATTTTCTTTGGAGGTGGTAACACCAGCTGGTGTTGAGCGCTGTCCGACATCGATAGCACCACCTTTGGATGAAGGCAACCTAACATGTCCACCTGCATCTTCCTCACAGACCGGCAGTTTGCCGGGGACACCCTTATCAACCCCGTCTAAGCACAATAGCCAGCCCCCGGTCCCTCAGATGTGGACAAGTAAAAGACCATTTCCTCCTAGCCATGAGAAAGCTAAGAGGTTGAATTTCACCATCTGCAAGCTCTTGGCTACAGAAATGCTGCCTTTCCGCCTGGTGGACACAGAGGATTTTCGAGACCTTATATCCGTCGCAGTGCCCCAGTACCAGATGCCCAGTCGGCACTACTTCTCAAAGAAAGGTGTGCCTGCGCTCCACCAGCATGTCGCACACAACATCACCGCTTCTTTGAGAAACTCTGTGTGTGACAGGGTGCATTTCACCACAGACACTTGGACGAGTAGGCATGGACAGGGGCGTTACATGTCGCTGACTGGGCACTGGGTAACTATGGTGACAGCAGGACAAGGGGCTGCTGTCCAAGTCTTGACGTCCCCACGAGTTGTGCGTCAATCCTCTTTATGTCAAAGTTCCTCCACTGCTTCTGCCTCCTCAACCTCCTCTCGGTCTTCCACCTGCACCCAAAGCCTGTCTGGTCATGCCACAAGCTTTCTAACTGCGCAGAAGGGATCCTGCACACCTCCTTACTATGCTGGCAGTAGGGCTCAACGTCATCAGGCGGTTTTTACATTGAAATGTCTGGGAAATGTGAGTCACACAGCTGAGGAGTTGTGGTCAGCTCTGGAGAACCAATTTCATGAATGGTTGTCTCCACTGGACCTGAAACCAGGGAAGGCCGTGTGCGACAATGCTGCAAACCTGGGTGCGGCCCTTCGCCGGGGCAATGTCACACACGTGCCTTGTATGGCTCACGTGTTGAACCTGGTTGTCCAGCAATTTTTAGCCCACTATCCCAGACTAGATGGCCTTCTGCAGAGGGCACGGTCGCTGTGTGCTCACTTCCGCCGTTCGCATTCCGCAGCTCAGCGACTTACATCTCTACAGAAGTCGTTGGGCCTGCCACTTCAACGGCTAAAATGCGATGTGCCTACCCGGTGGAATTCAACTCTGCACATGTTGCAGCGACTGTGGCAGCACCGACAAGCCCTGGTGCAATACGTTCTGACGTATAGCCTGGGCCAACGAGATTCAGAGGTGGGGCAAATCACGCTGGAGGAGTGGTCTCAGATCAGGGACCTATGCACCCTTCTGCACAGTTTTGAAATGGCGACGAAGATGTTTAGTGCTGACGATGCCATTATCAGCATGACTATTCCGGTGATTTACATGCTGGAGCACATGTTAAACAGAATTCGGAGTCAGGTGGTGGCACAAGAGGAGGTGGAGGAAGTAGAGGAGGAGGAGTTGTATGCGGAAGGGTTAACATCTGCAAGGTCCAGAAGGTCGGCAGCACCAAGGCGGCAGGCATGTGAGGGTGGGGGAGATGGTTTTACCAGGGCGCATGGTAGCAGCCAAACTAGTGAGGAAGGTGCAGGAGCCCAGGAAGAAGTGGAGGACGAACTGATGGAAGACTCATCAGATGAGGGAGACCTTGATCACATTTCTGTTGTGCGAGGTTGGGGGGAGAGGACAGAGGAAGGAAGCATGATTGTTACCTCGCCACCAACACAACAGGGACTTGGTGCTCCTGGATGCGCAACACACATGAGTGCCTTCTTGCTGCACTACCTGCAACATGACCCTCGAATTGTGAGAATTAGAAATAATCCTGACTACTGGGTTGCCACACTGTTAGATCCCCGGTACAAAAGTAAATTTGCAGAAATTATTCCTGCCATAGAAAGGGATGCACGCATGCAGGAGTATCAGCAGAGATTGTTGCAGAATCTTACATGTGCTTTTCCACAAAATACCAGTGGTGCACGTAGTGAATCTCACAGTTCCAACTTGCCAAACGTGGGACCGTCAAGTGTTTAGCACTCAAACCGTAACAGAACCACAGTATCTGCTGGTAACATCAATTTTGCGGAATCATTTCACCACTTTTTTAGCCCATCCTTTGCAAGGCCACAGGAGACAAGAAGTCTGACACATAGTCAACGCCTAGAGACGATGGTACAGGAGTATCTCCAAGTAAACATTGAAGCCACGACTGTGTCACTGGACCCTTGCTCTTTTTGGGCTTCCAATCTGGATAAATGGCCGGAGCTAGCCACTTACGCCTTGGAGATCTTGTCATGCCCCGCAGCCAGCGTTCTGTCTGAACGTGTGTTCAGCGCTGATGGTGGTGTGCTGACAGATAAGCGCACGCGGCTCTCCACTGATAATGTAGACAGACTCACGTTCATAAAGATGAACAAATCATGGATCCGAAACGACTTTTCTACCCCTGTGTCATCCTGGGGAGAGTAAAAGCTTGATGATTGGTTAAAATCACCCTACCAAACGTTTTAAGCTTTCAAATTACTAATCATGTTTATCTGTATCTTGACTTTAAAATAATTTGGGCTTTGTAGCAGTGTGCAGCACTGATCCTATTAGGCCATCTATAATAAGCTCCACCAGATTTAAAATTAAAAATAATTTTTAGCTGCATCTAGCCCGGAAAATAATTTTGGGGCTCCGAGATGCGCAAGACACATAAGTGCCTTCTTGCTGCACTACCTGCAGCATGACCCTCATATTGTCAGAATTCGAAGTAATCATGACTACTGGGTTGTCACACTCTTAGATCCCCCAAACTTTTCGATCAACCTTTTCATTTTAATAAAGACCAAAAAAATGGTCATTTTTGAAATTATAAGCATTAGCAGGTTGTTAGAAACTGAAATCAAACAGTTTTCAACTCAAAACTTTATTCTAGGTGATGTTACATTTTCACATAGGACCCCTTGTTCGAAAGGAGCTTCTGAACTCTCTCGTCCATTGAATTTGTCAGGTTTTGGATGGTTTCTGCTTCAATTGTTTTGCATGAGGACAGAATACCCTCCCAGAGCTGTTGCTTAGATCTGAACTGCCTCCCGCCATCATAGACACTCCTTTTAATGATGCTCCAAAGGTTCTGAATGGGGTAGAGGTCAGGGGAGCATGGGGGTCACACCATAAGTTTGTCCCCTTTTATGCCCATATCAGCCAGAGATGCAGATGTTTTATGTGCAGCATGAGATGGTGCATTATCATGCAGAAAAATGATCTTGCTGGGAAATACACGGTTCTTCTTCTTGAACCATGGCAGGAAGTGCTGTTTGAGAAAATCCACATACATTATGGAGTTCATCTGTAGCGCCTTCAGGGATCCTAAAGGGGCCGACAATCTCTCTCCCCATGATTCCAGCCCAAAACATTACTCCACCTCCTCCTTGTTGGCGCTGTAGCCGTGTTTGCGTGGGGTGTCCATCAACCAGCCATCCTCCACTCCATCCATCTGGACCATCGAGCGCTGCACGGCACTCATCCGTGAACAAAACAGTTTTGAAATCAGTCTTCATGTAATGTTTGGCCCACTGGAGCCGTTTCTGCTTGTGTGAAGTGGATAGAGGAGGTCGACAGGATGGCGTATGCACAGCTGCAAACCTCTGAAGGACCCTGCATCTTGTTGTTCGGGGGACGTTGGAGGCACAAGCAGCTTCAAAAACTTGTCTGCTGCTATGACAAGGCTTTTTTGCCGCTGCTCTTTCAACCTGACGTAATTGCCTGTAGGAAAGAGTCCTCAATTTGCCCTTATCAGCACGCACACGTGTGTACTGTGAATCAGCTACATACTTCTTGATTGCCAAGACACTTCATCCTGATCATCGCACAATGTTGATTGTAGTCATGCCTTGACCTAAACACTCCACAATTTGTTGCTTCTCAGCAGCCGACACATCCTTTTTCTTTCCCATTTTGGCAGAAAATGTAGGCTGCTTAATAATGTGAGAGAGCCTTCTTAAGTAGTCTTGCCTTTCATTGGACACACCTGCCAAACTAATTAGCACAGGTGTCTGCAATTGCTTACAGTGATATAAAGAGCCCTGACACACATCACCATCAATGAGTTTAACTGACAAACAAACAAATTCTTCCCTTATCACTCCTAAACACTTTTTGCATAATAATTTGGAACGCGGTGTACATGTGCTTTTCCACAAAACACCAGCGGTTCACGTAGTGAATCTTACAGTTCTAACTTGCCAACCGTGGTCTGTATGGAATTGTTCAATAAAGGGCCCAAAATTAAGATAACATAGATGGGAGAGGTCTCTATGAATAGGAATTCCTAAGTATTTGATACCCTGTGAGGGCCAGGCAAAGGGAAAGTTGGACTGGATGGAATCCTATATGGATTTGGGGAGGGAGACATCGAGGGCCTCAGACTTCGCTGCATTGATTTTAAAATTTTACCATGTAACAAAGTGATCTATTTCAGCCATAACAGCAGGGATGGATATATGTGATTGAGTGATATATACTAGGACATCATCAGCAAATAGAGAGCACTTGTACTCGGTGCCTCCCACCTCAATCCACCTAATATTGGGGTTATGGCGAATTGATGAGAGCAGGTGCACCGTCACTAGGATGTATAAGAGAGGGGACAGAGGACATCCCTGCCTTGTCCCATTGGTGATTGTGAAAGGTGATGAAAATGTTCTGACGCACCCCCTGGGCCTTGGGACACCCGGAGCCGGACCCTTTTTGGTGGATGCTGGTGGTTGTAGTCTTCGTGGCGGCGACCCGGTTCCATGGCTCAGGGCGGTCAAACCAGTGGCGGAACTATTTATGTGGTTTTGATGTTTAAATGTCCGACTACGCCACCCGTGGATTGCGGTCAGAGTGAACCGCCGCTACAGGGCAGACCGCTGAGGCTGGTGTTGTGGGTGCAGCAGAGCATAGCATAACTCCCCACGGGAGGAGTATAGCCTCAGGGCAGTGTATGCGGAGGATGGGGGTGATGGTGCAGGGCAGCAGCAGTAACGACACGGAGTCAGTGATGCAGTCCATGGCCTTTACTCACAGTTCTTATTATCCAGACCACGTCTGCAGGTAACGGCTGCCCACGTCGTACTGTGCTCACCAGGTGAGGGGCTCAGACAACTCCCAGATAACTTTGGAGCACTTCACAGGACCCCCTTTGTGTGTCCTTTGTCTGGCCTTTCTTACCAACACTTCTGTCCGGCTGCCTCGGGCCTCCTCTTGGTAAACTTGGCGCCAGTTTCCCTGACCCTATGTGGTGCCTTCCTAGCGGGTGTAGCGAGGGGCTGCGCCACATAAAATGTCAGAGCCTCCGGTTTCTAGCTGAGGGTCGTTTCCTGCCTCCACTAGTTCGGGGACCGGTCTCCCCCTTTGGCCTGACCCCTCCACGCAGGTGGATTCGGGCGTGCGGTGGCGACTCGCCCGTCCGCACCCCTGGGATCCCTTCATTCCTCGTTCCTGGAGCCTTCTCCGCTCCTCTTCCTTCCTTCTCCCTCTTCCAGGCCTGGGCCTCTGTTACTAGGCCCGCCTCCGGAGCAGAGCTCATGCAGAGCCCCTGCTCCCTGCCACTTCTGCTCAGACTTCTCTGCACTGAACTAAGATGGTGCCCACCTTTTATATTCCCTTCTCAATGCACCCAGGAACTGCTTCTTCCCTGCTCCTGCACTACAGGGTTCCCCTTCCTCAGTGTTCCCTCCCCCCACTCCAGCCAGGGACAGGGACTGTCGTGCCCATCTCAGGGGCATATTGGTCGCCCTGCCCCACGGCAATGTGGTGTAATGCATGCAGGTGTCGGGTCCTGATCCACGCTCCATCCTTACCTGAGAGTGAGATATCACACCTCTGGGTGAGGTGCAATACGTCTGTAGCAACCGAGCCCTCGGGGTGCTACAGTTCCATTTATCTTCAGCCTAGGTGACGTATTGCGATACAGGGCCGTGATTTTGGCTATAAAAGGGTCCCCTAGACCCCTACCCCAAGTTTTTTAAGAGAATCATATATGGCGTGCCAGGAGACTCTATGGAATGCTTTCTTAGCATCCAACGAGAGTATCTAATTACAAATTTTTAACTGCATCTAGCCCAGGAAATACTTTGTGCCTAGTAGCAGTGTCTGCTAGTCAGCGGATTATCCCGGCTGTTAAGCAAGCTACACCACCTGTAGTTTGGACACTTAATTTTTTCAAAGGAAATGCTTCGGGACCATGGGATACTTAGTGAAGAGCATCAGGAGGCACCCCAAGGCATAGGGGCTGGGACTGGCAGTAGGATGCCTTGCGGCGGACAGCCGAGCTTGATCCTTATAAAAGCTTTTTAACTGCAGCAGCTTTAGTGGACGCTACTGGAGCTGGAATTACCGCGGCTGCTGGCATGAGACTTGCCCTCCAATAGATCCTTGTAAATGGATTTAAAGTGTATTCATTCAAATTAGAGAGACAATTTAAATTAAAAAGCTTAGAGCTGCCTCCACCACAGGGGGGCTCGCTCGACCCACCAGCGGACAGGCACCAGTATTGGGAGAGGGGGGCTGGCCGTCAGGGTTCACCGCGGCTCTGGCACAAACCCGGCGACACGGAGGTGGCACGGGCAGGAGCGGACTGGCCGTGTCGGCTTCTCACTTTTTGGATTTTAGAAGGGCATGACATGCCTATATCTGTGTCTCCCCCTCCTTTTACGCCTCCACCTCTTTTATTTTCGCATGACTATATGTACTTGTCACTTTTCCATGTGTTAGTTATGTCTTCTGAGCAGTTTGTCAGCTTTTGGACACCTTTGAAGGTGTTTTCTATGTGTTTCTATGTGTTTTTGTTTGCCTGCCATTGGTTTTAACGGTGTTCGAAGGTGTTCGACGAACAGTTCGACGAACAGTTCGGCGAACACACGGGTGTTCGACGAACCGAACCGAACTCGAACACTACGGGGGTGGCTCAACACTAATTATCTGGCTTTTGGCCATTTTTCCGTAAAAAAAAATAGTAATAGTGTCTCCCTGACTATTCAGACACCAATATATCTGTTTAAAAGAGTCTAGTGTAGGTCAGATAACTAGAACTTTGGTTTTGCAGTTCCACGGTTCAAATCTCTGTATTATCCTGCTTTTGGCATTTTTACCATAAAAAAACTGTAATAGTGTCTCCCTGACTGTTCAGACACCAATATATCTGTTTAAAAGAGTATGGTGAAGGCCGCATAACTATAACTGTGGTTTTGCCGTTCCACGGTTCAAATCTCTGTATTATCCTGCTTTTGACTGTTTTTCCGTAAAAAAAACTGTAATAGTGTCTCCTTGACTGTTCAGACACCTATATATCTGTTTAAAAGAGTCTGGTGTAGGCCAGATAACAGGAACTTTGGCTTTGCAGTTCCACGGTTTAAATATCCGTATCATCCTTGTTTTGGCATTTTTTCCGTAAAAAAAACTGTAATAGTGTCTCCCTGACTGTTCAGACACCAATATATCTGTTTAAATGAGTCTGGTGTAGGTCAGATAACTAGAATTTTGGTTTTGCAGTTCCACGGTTCAAATCTCTGTATTATCCAGCTTTTGACTGTTTTTCCGTAAAAAAATACTATAATAGTGTCTCCCTGACTGTTCAGACACCAATATATCTGTTTAAAATAGTCTGGTATAGGCCAGATAACTAGAACTTTGGTTTTGCAGTTCCATGGTTCAAATCTCTTTATTATCCTGCTTTTGTCATATTTTCCATAAAAAAACTGTAATAGTGTCTCCCTGACTGATCAGACACCAATATATCTGTTTAAAAGAGTCTGGTGTAGGTCAGTTAACTAGAACTTTGGTTTTGCAGTTCCACGGTTCAAATCTCTGTATTATCTGGCTTTTGGCCATTTTTCCGTAAAAAAAAATAGTAATAGTGTCTCCTTGACTAGTATTCAGACACCAATATATCTGTTTAAAAGAGTCTAGTGTAGGTCAGATAACTAGAACTGTGGTTTTGCAGTTCCACGGTTCAAATCTCTGTATTATCCTGCTTTTGGCATTTTTACCATAAAAAAAACTGTAATAGTGTCTCCCTGACTGTTCAGACATCAATATATCTGTTTAAAAGAGTATGGTGAAGGCCAGATAACAGGAACTTTGGCTTTGCAGTTCCACGGTTTAAATATCCGTATCATCCTTGTTTTGGCATTTTTTCCGTAAAAAAAACTGTAATAGTGTCTCCCTGACTGTTCAGACACCAATATATCTGTTTAAAAGAATCTGGTGTAGGCCAGGTAACTAGAACTGTGGTTTTGCAGTTTTACAGTTCAAATCTCTGTATTATCCAGCTTTTGGCATTTTTTCCGTAAAAAAAACAGTAATAGTGTTTCCCTGACTGTTCAGACACCAATATATCTGTTTAAATGAGTCTGGTGTAGGTCAGATAACTAGAACTTTGGTTTTGCAGTTCCACGGTTCAAATCTCTGTATTATCCAGCTTTTGACTGTTTTTCCGTAAAAAAATACTATAATAGTGTCTCCCTGACTGTTCAGACACCAATATATCTGTTTAAAATAGTCTGGTATAGGCCAGATAACTAGAACTTTGGTTTTGCAGTTCCATGGTTCAAATCTCTTTATTATCCTGCTTTTGTCATATTTTCCATAAAAAAACTGTAATAGTGTCTCCCTGACTGTTCAGACACCAATACATCTGTTTAAAAGAGTCTGGTGTAGGTCAGTTAACTAGAACTTTGGTTTTGCAGTTCCACGGTTCAAATCTCTGTATTATCTGGCTTTTGGCCATTTTTCCGTAAAAAAAAATAGTAATAGTGTCTCCTTGACTAGTATTCAGACACCAATATATCTGTTTAAAAGAGTCTAGTGTAGGTCAGATAACTAGAACTGTGGTTTTGCAGTTCCACGGTTCAAATCTCTGTATTATCCTGCTTTTGGCATTTTTACCATAAAAAAAACTGTAATAGTGTCTCCCTGACTGTTCAGACATCAATATATCTGTTTAAAAGAGTATGGTGAAGGCCACATAACTATAAGTGTGGTTTTGCCGTTCCACGGTTCAAATCTCTGTATTATCCTGCTTTTGACTGTTTTTCCGTAAAAAAAACTGTAATAGTGTCTCCTTGACTGTTCAGACACCTATATATCTGTTTAAAAGAGTCTGGTGTAGGCCAGATAATTAGAACTGTGGTTTTGCAGTTCCACGGTTCAAATCTCTGTACTATCCTGTTTTTGGCATTTTTTCCGTGAAAAAAACTGTAATAGTGTCTCCCTGACTGTTCAGACACCAGTATATCTGTTTAAAAGAGTCTGGTGTAGGCCAGATAACAGGAACTTTGGCTTTGCAGTTCCACGGTTTAAATCTCCGTATCATCCTTGTTTTGGCATTTTTTCCGTAAAAAAAACTGTAATAGTGTCTCCCTGACTGTTCAGACACCAGTTTATCTGTTTAGAAGAGTATGGTGTAGGCCACATAACTATAACTGTGGTTTTGCCGTTCCACGGTTCAAATCTCTGTATTATCCAGCTTTTGACTGTTTTTCCGTAAAAAAAAACTGTAACAGTGTCTCCTGGACTGTTCAGACACCCAAATATCTGTTTAAAAGAGTCTGGTGTAGGTCAGTTAACTAGAACTTTGGTTTTGCAGTTCCACGGTTCAAATCTCTGTATTATCCAGCTTTTGACTGTTTTTCCGTAAAAAAAAACTGTAGTAGTGTCTCCCTGACTGTTCAGACACCAATATATCTGTTTAAAAGAGTCTGGTGTAGGTCAGTTAACTAGAACTTTGGTTTTGCAGTTCCACGGTTCAAATCTCTGTATTATCTGGCTTTTGGCCATTTTTCCGTAAAAAAAAATAGTAATAGTGTCTCCCTGACTATTCAGACACCAATATATCTGTTTAAAAGAGTCTAGTGTAGGTCAGATAACTAGAACTTTGGTTTTGCAGTTCCACGGTTCAAATCTCTGTATTATCCAGCTTTTGACTGTTTTTCCGTAAAAAAATACTATAATAGTGTCTCCCTGACTGTTCAGACACCAATATATCTGTTTAAAATAGTCTGGTATAGGCCAGATAACTAGAACTTTGGTTTTGCAGTTCCACGGTTCAAATCTCTTTATTATCCTGCTTTTGTCATTTTTTCCATAAAAAAACTGTAATAGTGTCTCCCTGACTGTTCAGACACCAATATATCTGTTTAAAAGAGTCTGGTGTAGGTCAGTTAACAAGAACTTTGGTTTTGCAGTTCCACGGTTCAAATCTCTGTATTATCTGGCTTTTGGCCATTTTTCCATAAAAAAAAATAGTAATAGTGTCTCCTTGACTATTCAGACACCAATATATCTGTTTAAAAGAGTCTAGTGTAGGTCAGATAACTAGAACTTTGGTTTTGCAGTTCCACGGTTCAAATCTCTGTATTATCCTGCTTTTGGCATTTTTACCATAAAAAAAACTGTAATAGTGTCTCCCTGACTGTCCAGACATCAATATATCTGTTAAAAAGTGTATGGTGAAGGCCACATAACTATAACTGTGGTTTTGCCATTCCACGGTTCAAATCTCTGTATTATCCTGCTTTTGACTGTTTTTCCGTAAAAAAAACTGTAATAGTGTCTCCTTGACTGTTCAGACACCTATATATCTGTTTAAAAGAGTCTGGTGTAGGCCAGATAATTAGAACTGTGGTTTTGCAGTTCCACGGTTCAAATCTCTGTACTATCCTGTTTTTGGCATTTTTTCCGTGAAAAAAACTGTAATAGTGTCTCCCTGACTGTTCAGACACCAGTATATCTGTTTAAAAGAGTCTGGTGTAGGCCAGATAACAGGAACTTTGGCTTGGCAGTTCCACGGTTTAAATCTCCATATCATCCTTGTTTTGGCATTTTTTCCGTAAAAAAAACTGTAATAGTGTCTCCCTGACTGTTCCGACACCAATATATCTGTTTAAAAGAATCTGGTGTAGGCCAGGTAACTAGAACTGTGGTTTTGCAGTTTTACAGTTCAAATCTCTGTATTATCCTGCTTTTGGCATTTTTTCCGTAAAAAAAAACAGTAATAGTGTCTCCCTGACTGCTCAGACACCAATATATCTTTTTAAAAGAGTCTGGTGTATGCCAGATAACTAGAACTGTGGTTTTGCAGTTCCATGGTTCAAATCTCTGCATTATCCTGCTTTTGGCATTTTTTTCCGTAAAAAAAACCTGTAAAATTGTCTCCCTGACTATTCAGACACCAATATATCTGTTTAAAAGAGTCTGGTGTATGCCAGATAACTAGAACTGTGGTTTTGCAGTTCCACGGTTCAAATCTCTGTATTATCCACCTTTTTGCCTTTTTTACATAACAAAAAAAAAAATTGAGTGTCTCACTCAGTGTTCAGACACAAATATATCTGTTGAAAAGATTCTGGTGTAGGCCAGAGAAATAGAACTGTGGTTTTTCTCTTCCATGGTTCTAATCTCCTTTTTATTACCCTTTTTCCATTGATAGTGCGAGTGTAAGCTATTTTACTTCATTTACAATGGGCAAGGCGCGTGGCAAGGGACGTGGAACTGGATGTTCTGGTGTTGGTGCGTGTAGAGGACAGGGCCGGGGCCAAGGTGAAAATGTGCCACAACCTACAGCCACATCTTCTCACTCCCACTTCTTGACCGAATTACGAGGGAAGCACACTACAACACCAGTATTGCGAACTGATCAGTGTGAACAGGTTATTAATTGAATAGCAGATAATACTTCCAGTTACATGGGCACCACCACCTCCGGTCTGTCTTCCACACGGTCAGGCTTTAGTCTCGACTGCATACTCCTCCTCACCCTGATGCTCCTTCCTCCCACCATGCCGAGTATAGTCAGACAGCAACTGATCCCACACTTGAACACTCTGATGAGCTGTTCACTGGTCCATTTCCATATTTGTGCCCCTCGCCTGCTCCGCTTGAAGTGGTGGAAGAGGAGATCCCATGTAGCGATGGGCAAATATTTGAACAGCCACGGCCAGAGGAAGTCGACGCTGGCAATTTGTCACAAGAGGTGGACGATGATGAGACACAATTGCCATGAAGTGAGGAGGAGGTGCACAAGTGGAAGAGGATTTGGTGGTGGATGATCTAGTAACTGACCCAACGTGGAAGGAGGACTCGCAGAGCGAGGCCAGCAGCACACAGGGGGAGGGAGTCAGAGTACCCCAACAGGCAGGAAGAAGCAATGTGGTGGCCGCACACAGAAGGCGGGCAGCAGTTCCCCGTAACACCAACACGAGGGACGTTGCCAGTACAACTGGTAGGTTTTCCAGAGTCTGGAATTTTTTTAAAGACTCTGCTGATGACCCCAAAAAGGCCATTTGTACCTCCTGCCATGCCAGCATCAGCAGGGGTGACAAAACTACCAGCCTGACCACCACCAGCATGATCAGGCACATGTCAGCAAAGCACCCAACTTTGTGGGGCGAACCCCAGGGTCCACGACCAGTGTCAGCGGGTGTCACCACTGCTTCTTCCGCTGTTGTGCATGTAATAGAAACCCCTGTTGTGCGTGCAAGGCAATCCCCTGTCCATACTGCATGCAAAGATGCCCCCTCCTCTCAGTCTTCACTTGTTATGGCAGTTTCTCAAGAAACAGCATCAACGTCCAAGTCCACGTCCCACCGCAGCGTTCAATTGTCCATATCCCAGACCTTTGAACAAAAGCGCAAATTCGCAGCCAACACCCCACAGGTCACAGTCCTAAATTCACACATTTCACGACTGCTTGCGTTGGAAATGCTGCCTTTTAGGCTGGTGGAGACGGAATCCTTCCGCAACCTTATGGCAGTGGCCGTTCCTCGGTACTAGGTCCTCAGCCGACACTATTTTGCCCGGTGTGCCATACCCGCACTACACCAGCACATGTCCCAAAACATCTGCCGTGCCCTCAACAACGCAGTTACTGGGAGAGTCCACCAGACAACGGACACGTGGACAAGTGCTTGTGGCCTGGGACGGTACATCTCCCTGACGGCACACTGGGTAAACATAGTGGAAGCCGGGACCCAGTCGGACCTTGGGACGGAACACATCCTCCTCACACCGAGGATTGCGGGCCCTATGTCAGTGAGAGTTGCCCCCACAGTGTACAGCTCCTGCGCATTATCCTCCTCCTCCTCCTCCTCATGTTCTGCCTCCATCTCAGATATCACCACATCAGTTACAAGCTGGAAGCACTGCAGTACTGCCTCAGCCAAGCGGCAACAGGCTGTGCTGAAACTCATAAGCTTAGGTGATAAACCTCACACTGCTTGTGAGTTGTGGACAGGTGTAAAAGAGCAGGCAGAGACCGCTGAACCTACATCATGTACGTAACCTCGTGGTTCAGAGGTTTCTTAAATCGTACCCCGAGTTGCAAGATCTGCTAGTCAAAGTACGCCGCCTGTCAGCTCATTTTCGGAAGTCGGCTACAGCTTCCGCCTCCCTTACTGTGTTGCAGCAGCATTTTCAGATTTCGGCACACCGACTGGTGTGTGATGTCCCCACACGTTGGTACTCTACCCTCCACATGTTGCAAAGGATTTGTGAGCAGAAGAGAGCAGTTGTGGAGTACCAGCTGCAACAAGGCCGTCGATATTCAGGTCAGACTCCACACATAAGACCTCAGGAGTGGCCCTGGATGTCTGACATATGTACCATCCTGACAAACTTTGAGGAGTCCACCAAGATGGTGAGTGGCGATGACGCCATCATTAGCGTCAGCATCCCACTTGTCAGTCTTTTGCAACGCTCTCTGCAGAGAATTAAAGAGGAGGCATTGCAGCCAGAGTATGATGAGATGGATCAAAAAGCCGTAATGGGCGATTACACACAGCCCAGCCTCATCTCATCCCAATGTGCATTGGGGGGTATGAGCTGGTATCATGCGCTGTAGACGGTAGTACCTGTACAACTGTCATACCGTCGGTTCAGCGTGGGTGGCCTGAGGACAGGGGGGAGGAGGAGGAGGAGAGCATGGTCAGTCATCATCTTGGTGAGGACACGGAAGTCTTGCCCATTACCTGTCTGGTACGCATGGCTGACTTTATGTTACGCTGCCTTAACCGTGACCCTCGCGTTGTCAAAATGTTGGGTGACAGTCATTACTGGTTAGTGACACTTTTAGACCCCCGCTACAAGGAGAACTTTCACTCTCTTATTCCTGAGGTGGAGAGGTCTACAAAAATATGGCTGTACCAGAAGGCCCTTGCTGCTGAACTGTTAAAAAAATTCCCATCTGAACACGCTAGCGGCAGAGGTCACAGTCCGTTGACCAACCAAGGCGTACAGGCGAGAGAGACGCAACTCCAATTCAATAGAGGCAGGGGAACACTGTCAACATTCTGGGACAGTTTTCTGAGACCCGCCCAGCTTACAGGCCCTGAGGCGTGGGGTACTCTCACAAGGAGTGGTGAGGGAGTACCTTGCTGACCGTACCAGCTTCCTCCGTGATTCCTCTGTGCCTTTTAATTATTGGGTATCCAAGCTGGACACTTGGAATGAACTCGCTCTGTACGCCTTGGAGGTCCTTGCCTGCCCTGCCACTAGCGTGTTATCGGAGCGAGTTTTTAGTGCTGCTGGGGGAATTAGAACTGATAAGCGCACTCGCCTGTCAACATACAATGCTGAAAAGCTGACCCTTATCAAAATGAACAAGGGCTGGATTGGGCCAGACTTCTCATCACCACCAAATAACACCAGAGTAACATAAAGTCAAATCCACTGTGTTATTTCGGGAGGTGTATTCCCATGCACTGCTTCACACCCACACATGGGTATACGCTTCCTCATTTCAGCTGTTTTTTGCTATTCTCCTTATCCTCAGCTTCCACCACCACTATACCACCAGGGTGACCATGGTCTGTGTTGCCAGCATTGCAAGGTCCTCCATCCTAATTTTTGGCAGCTTTTGCTTGGAAGGCATAGGCAAAGACTATGGGACACCCACTTTCCAATAATGGGAATAATGTTTTTAATATGCTGTACTGCATGGCTCTTGTAAGGGGCATTATAACTGTCTTGTTAAGCTACTGCGACCTCCACCACTCTTCCAAGGGGCATTAAAACCGTCTTGTTAAACCACTCTGACCTCCACGTCTCTTCCAAGGGGCATTAAAACCATCTTGTTAAGCTACTGCAACCTCCACCACTTTTCCAAGGGGCATTAAAACCATCTTGTTAAGCTACTCTGAACTCCACGTCTCTTCCAAGGGGCATTAAAACTGTCTTGTTAAGCTACTGCGACCTCCACCACTCTTCCAAGGGGCATTAAAACTGTCTTGTTAAGCTACTGTGACCTCCACCACTCTTCCAAGGGGCATTGATATTAAATTTTTTTCCACTTTGACCTCCACCACTCTTCCAAGGAGCGTTAAAACTGTCTTGTTAAGCTACTGTGACCTCCACGTCTCTTCCAAGGGGCATTAAAACTGTCTTGTTAAGCTACTGTGACCTCCACGTCTCTTCCAAGGGGCATTAAAACCGTCTTGTTAAACCACTCTGAACTCCACAGCTCTTCCAAGGGGCATTGAAATGTTGTTTTTAATTACCTCTAACCTCAACGATTCTCTGTTGAGACTGGGTCTGTACCACTTGATTGGCGACAGGCGAATGTAGTGCCAATATTCAAAAAGGAAGCGAAAAGTGACGCCGGAAACTATCGGCCGGTGAGTCTGACGTCCGTTGTGGGCAAAATTTTTGAAAGCTTCATTAAAGAGACAATTACGGAGCATCTTGATGCTAATAATCTTTTAATCCCCAACCAACATGGATTCATGAGGAATCGCTCCTGCCAAACAAACCTGATTGACTTCTACGAGGAGGTTAGCGCTCGATTAGATCAGGGGGAACCAGTGGATGTCGTGTATCTCGACTTCTCAAAAGCGTTCGATAGCATGCCAGATAATAGGTTGGTATACAAAATGAGAATGATGGGGCTGGGGGAAAATGTCTGCAAGTGGGTAGCTAACTGGCTAAAGGATAGAAGGCAGAGGGTGGTTATAAATGGAATATTCTCAGATTGGGTAAGCGTCACTAGTGGGGTACCACAGGGGTCTGTACTAAGCCCAATGTTATTTAATATCTTTATTAACGACATAGTCAATGGGATAAATAGTAAAATATCAATATTTGCAGATGACACAAAGTTATGTAAAACAATTAATACAAAAGAGGACAGTGCAGACCTACAGAGGGATTTTGATAAACTGGGTAGGTGGAGCATTAAATGGCAAATGAGGTTTAACGAGGAGAAATGTAAGGTCATACATATGGGAAGGAAAAATGGAAGTCACCAGTACTCACTGAATGGGAAATCATTGGGGAATTCAGAGATGGAGAAGGACTTGGGCATCTTGATTGATAGCAAACTAAATTGGAGTGCCCAAAGTCAGGCCGCTGCTGTAAGGGCAAACAGGGTAATGGGATGTATCAGAAGAGGTATAGCTGCAAAGGATGAGAACATTGTTCTTCCACTGTACAAAGCACTGGTCAGACCACACTTGGAATACTGTGCTCAGTTGTGGGCCCCAATATATAGAAAGGATATAAATGAGCTTGAAAAGGTACAAAGGAGGGCAACAAAATTAATAAAGGGAATGGAGGGACTGCAATACCCAGAGAGGTTGGCAAAACTAGGACTATTCAGCCTGGAAAAGAGAAAGTTGAGGGGGGACATGATAAATGTGTACAAATATGTTAGGGGACAGTATAGAGATCTTGCCCGGGATTTGTTCAAAAGGAGGGATATTACGGTAACAAGAGGGCATTCACTAAGACTGGAAGAGAAGAGGTTTCAGCACCAGCATAGGAAGGGGTTCTTTACGGTAAGAGCAGTGAGAATATGGAATTCACTGAGTGAGAAGACGGTAATGTCAGATTCACTACACCAGTTCAAGTGGGGACTGGATGCATTTCTAGATACCAGGCAGATTTCAGCATATACTTAAAAATAAAATAAAATAGTAGGTTGATACAGGGATTTATTCTGACTGCTGGTTTCAGAGTCGGGAGGGAATTTTTCCTCAGGTGAAGATTGGCTAAATCATTTGGGGTTTTTGCCCTCCTCTGGATCAACTTTAGCAATTACAGAACTAACAGGTTGAACTTGATGGACGCAAGTCTTTATTCGGCTTTACAAACTATGTTACATTGCATTTCCTCCTAATTTTAGTCAGCTTTTGCTTTTCAATGCATAGGCGAACACTAAGGGAGACCCAATCCCCAATAATGGGTAAAAGGTTTTTAGTACGCTTTAATCCACGTCTGTTTCAAGGAGCATTGCAGTCCCTCATAATTTTTGGAAAGCCTTCCATTCCCTGCTTAGGCCAACAGTGTACAGGAGACCCAGTTGCTATAATTGGAAAAAAAGGTTTAGTTAAGGCCCTCTGACCTCCATGTCATTTCCAAGGGGCATTGGAGTGCCTTGAAATTTTTGTAAGCATTGCACTCACTGTATGCGCTATAACTGTGTAGCCGTACCGCTCCTTTTGGTACAGAAACATATCCTACAAGACATGTGTGGTTGACTGGCCTGATATTGATGTGAATGGTCCCTGTTCCTCCTGCTCTTTCTCCTTTGCCACCACCTCATCCATCATTCATCACCTGAAGCTTTGCTTTAATGGGAGTCATAGAACTGGGATAGTAGCAAGAAAACATCCAGCAATCCTCGGAGGAGGTAGGATATGCGCCAAAACGCTGACCACCTCAGGCCTAGCCGCTACTAAACACATGCGCTTGCATTCCAAGTATCAGAAAGCTAAGGAGATGGATGGCCTCATGATCATGAATAATTTACTCGTTGTGTAGGAGGCCGACCACTGCTGCTGTCTACCTTCTGAACTTTGTGTTGAAGCCTGATTGACCCAGGATCCGCAATCCTCTATGTCTGGAGGATGTGTTGCATCCCAGTGTCCAACTGTGTCCCGACCTCCACAATATTAACCCAGTGTGAAGGCGCAAGTCAGAAGGACCATCCCTGGCCACATTCACTTGTCCACGTGCTTGTGGTTAGGCTGTCGTTCATATATGGGCGGCTGGGGACCGAGTATGGACACCTGGCCGCCCCCTGGTGGCTGGGGACCAAGCGTGGACACCCGGCCGCCGGGCGGCTGGGGACTGAGTATGGATACCAGGCTGCTGACGCAGCCATGACGTGGTGGCCAGATTTCGCCTCCACATGCCAAAAAGGCCCAATTTCCAGTGCAAGCAAGCAAGCAGTATGGTATTGCAGCCTGGGGGTGGGTGGGTGGCAGGCTGCATACTTGCGCTTGCATTGAAAGGAATGGGGGAGGTACAATTGAACAATGCCCTGGGACAAGGACTTGCACGGGGATAGTTGCAAGTCTGCATCTTCTGATGTGGCAAGGATCAATTCTGATGGGCACACTTTTAGGCAGTGACCTGGGTGTCAAAGATGCTTTCAGTGGTCTTCCCCATGCTGTTCCTGTTAGAACCCTCCTGTTTGTTTTGTTTCTATCTTGTGTTTTTCTTTCACATGACCATCTGCCTATATATTCCAGCTCCGCCCTTCTGGCTTTGCTGAACTTCAGTGTTGTTTTGACTGTCTCTCTAGCCAGGTGCTTTTGTGCCTATCTATCTCTAGCTTGCTTGGTCCTCTGGGACCTCTTGTACTTTTTGTCAGTTTATCTTTTGCTCTGCAACAACTTCTGTTAGGAGGTGTCCCATTTTTGTCCCAGTCCTTAGTTCCTTTAGGGACCCCTCCCTTTCTCTATAGGTCTCCGTTCAGACTAGCCGAGGACGAAGGCGGGTCTGTTCACTAGGAACAGGTAGCCCGCTACAACGTAGGGGCTCAGCTTAGTCTTACAGTAGGGACAGCTCTCCTCTTCTTTCCTTAGCCTATGTTGCAGATCTTAACAATAAGTCCAGCCCAAACAAAAACTTTAAGGAAAGAAATCCGGGGATCAGTATGGTTTCTGTTCTAGATTTGGCTCAACGCCTGCAGGGATTGTCTCTGGAGGTGTCCGAGCTCCGGCAACACGTGAGTAGCTGTTCTGGAGCGCATTTTGTCGAACCCAAGGTAGGATTGCCTAATATTTTTTATGGTAAACAACAAGATTTTTTTTCCTTTAAAAATGCTTGTTTATTATATTTTCGTTTGAGACCAAGGTCCTCTGGGAATGAATCACAGTGCATTGGGTTTATCATGTCACTTTTGCGCAAGGAACCACAGGGGTGGGCCTTTTCTCTCCAACCTAATGATCCGTGTTTTAGGTCAGTGGAGGATTTTTTTTCTGCTCTGGGGCTATTGCATGACGATCCTGATCGAGTCTCATCTGCTCAGACAGAACTGAGGCGTTTGAATCAGGGGTCAGGTGATGTTGAAAATTATTGTACACACTTCAGAAGGTGGTCCTCAGAAGTGAAATGGAATGATTCAGCCTTAAAATGTTTTTTTCTTGCTGGTCTAAGTGAAAGGGTTAAGGATCTGCTGATTGCATTCCCTGCACCTGAAGCCTTGCTGGAAGCCATGCAATTAGCTATATGTGTGGACAGGAGACTGCGTGCCAGGGTTAATGATGACAAAATTCCTGCTATGGCAGCTCCTAGTTCCCAGAGGGTCTGCTCGGATGGCGGAGAGCCGATGGAGTTTGGGGCGATGTCACTCCACTCTCAGAAAAGAGACCACAGGTTTTCCAAGGGATTGTGTTTTTATTGTGGTAAAACTGACCATTTGATTAAGAACTGTGAGCTTCGTTTAAGTAAAGAAAAAAAAAAGGTCAGTTACGCCCGTATTGCTTGTTTGAGCTCTAAGGGAGTATTTCTTTCAGAGAGTACCTCATTGCAGGAATATTTGATTGAATTTCAGGTATTTGTGGATTGTGGTACAACACTTAATGTGATTGATAATGGTTTTTTGGAAAAACTTAAATTGGAATCCAAACCTTAGTCATCACCTATTTCTGTGATTGCTATTGATAACACTCCTTTGAAATGTATTACTCACGAGGTTGCGGCATTTCCCCTTACTATCAATGGTTTTCACCAAGAAATTTTGGACTTGGTGGTATTAAATTATTTACCCTCTCCAGTCGTTTTAGGTTTGCCTTGGTTAAAACTGCACAATCCTTTACTGGACTGGTCTACTAATGAGATTAAGTTTTGGAGTCCTAAGTGCTATGATAAGTGTTGTAATGGTTGCATTGCGGCTGTGGAAAAAGGGGAATTACCTGTAACTATTCAGGATTTTTGGAAAGTTTTTCAGAGGAGGAGTCGCAAGTTTTACCTCCTCATAGGGACTATGATTGCACCATTGAGTTTGATCCTAGAGCTATTCTTCCCAAGAGTAGCTTATTTAATCTGACTATCCCTGAGAGAAAGGCCTTGGAGGAATAAATACAGACGAGCTTGGCTGCTGGTCAAATTAGACCTTCTAAGTCGCCTGTGGCCGTGGATTTTTCTTTGTTAAAAAAAAGGACGGGTGTTTACGTCCATGTCTGGACTTTCGTGAAATTAATAAGATTACCATACGCAACTCTTACCCATTGCCGTTAATGCCTGACTTGTTTAACCAGTTAGTGGGGGCCAAGTGGTTCTCTAAAATTGATCTCCGGGGGGCATACAATTTGTTACGAATGAAGGAGGGTGATGAATGGAAAACTGCTTTTAACACTCCGGTAGGTAATTTTGAGAATCTGGTGATGCCTTTTGTTCTTACCAATGCACCCGCGTTTTTTCAGAACCTTATTATTGACATCCTAAGTAGAGATGAGCATTGTTCGACTCGAACTGTTCGCCAATATCAAATTCGAGCTGTTTTGGGCGGTGTTCGAGACGTTCGGCGAACACGAACGATTTGAGAAAAATTCGGCTGTTCGAGGTTATGTTCGATAACTGTTCGTGCACCAAAATCATAACTGGATTTTTTCTCAGTAATGATGAAAATTAATGTTAATACGCAGTTTGAGTGTACAGCGGGGTGGGGGGAGGGGCAGGGGATGGATCTCTGCAGGAATAATGAAGATCTCCATTTTTTTTCTCTTTCCCGCATTTACAGTGGGGAGGTGCAATCTGTCAGCCTATCAGCAGCGCACACACGGAGCGAAGTGCTTTTTTTCACACAAGCAAGGGCATGTGTCATTGGCAGTGTATGTCACATGTCCTTGCCCTATAAGACCAAGCCATTTTCCCCGTCGCCACCATTTTCTCACTGCTGCAGCTGCGTGTTAGACGGCACCGCTGTTGCTGTGTGCGCTATACCTTGTTAATTTCAAGCCAATTTTCGCACAAATCTACAGATAGCTTGGGAGTAGGGAATAGTTGTGATTGCAGTCCTTTTAAGGACTAGGTTACAGCATTTCCTATGACTTTTATGAGGCAGGTCTGTGCTCTTAAATAGATAGGTTGTGGGAGTAAAGACTAATTGTAATTGCAGTCCTTTTCAGGACTAGGTTACATCAGTTCCTATCAGTTTTTGCCAGGCAGGTCTGTGCCAGTGCTGTGCAAGTTTTTTTCACAGCATTTGGCTGAATCTAGCAAAGCTAATCCTTTTTGGCCTATTGCAGAGTGTGTTAGTCAGTGGAGTAGCCTATCTGTGTTGCAAGATATACCACCTGTGTATAGAATACCAATTTTTTTACTGCACCTAGTGAAGTAAAATCTTTTGGGCATAGCATCATTCCATTAGTCCATCTATACTGACCTCCATCAGGTTGAAAATTGAATATAATTTTTTTCTGCATCTAGCTCTGAAAAAATATTTGGCCTTCTAGCAGTGTGTGGGACTTGTTCTATTAGTCCATCTATACTGACCTCCATCAGGTTGCAAACTGAATATAAATTTTTTCTGCATCTAGCTCTGAGAAAATATTTGGCCTTCTAGCAGTGTGTGGGACTTGTTCTATTAGTCCATCTATACTGACCTCCATCACGCTGCAAATTCAAAATAATTTTTTGTCTGCATCTAGCTCTGAAAAAATATTTGGCCTTCTAGCAGTGTGTGGGACTTTCTCTATTAGTCCATCTATACTGACCTCCATCAGGTTGCAAATTAAAAATAATTTTTATCTGCATCTACCTCTGAAAAAATATTTGGGCTTCTAGCTGTGTGTGGGACTTGTTCTATTAGTCGATCTATACTGACATCCATCAGGTTGCAAACTGAATATAATTTTTTTCTGCATCTAGCTCTGAAAAAATATTTGGCCTTCTAGCAGTGTGTGGGACTTTCTCTATTAGTCCATCTATACTGACCTCCATCAGGTTGCAAATTAAAAATAATTTTTATCTGCATCTAGCTCTGAAAAAATATTTGGCCTTCTAGCAGTGTGTGGGACTTTCTCTATTAGTCCATCTATACTGACCTCCATCAGGCTGCAAATTAAAAATAATTTTTATCTGCATCTACCTCTGAAAAAATATTTGGCCTTCTAGCTGTGTGTGGGACTTGTTCTATTAGTCCATCTATACTGACCTCCATCAGGTTGCAAACTGAATATAATTTTTTTCTGCATCTAGCTCTGAAAAAATATTTGGCCTTCTAGCAGTGTGTGGGACTTTCTCTATTACTCCATCTATACTGACCTCCATCAGGTTGCAAATTAAAAATAATTTATATCTGCATCTAGCTCAGATAATATATTTGGCCTTCTAGCAGTGTGTGGGACTTTCTCTATTAGTCCATCTATACTGACCTCCATCAGGTTGCAAATTAAAAATAATTTTTTGTCTGCATCTAGCTCTGAAAAAATATTGGGCTTCTAGCTGTGTGTGGGACTTGTTCTATTAATCCATCTATACAGACCTCCATCAGGTTGCAAATAGAATATAATTTTTTTCTGCATCTACTTCTGAAAAAATATTTGGGCTTCTAGCTGTGTGTGGGACTTGGTCTATTAGTCCATCTATACTGACCTCCATCAGGTTGCAAATTAAAAATAATTTTTTGTCTGCATCTAGCTCTGAAAAAATATTGGGCTTCTAGCTGTGTGTGGGACTTGTTCTATTAATCCATCTATTCAGACCTCCATCAGGTTGCAAATAGAATATAATTTTTTTCTGCATCTACTTCTGAAAAAATATTTGGGCTTCTAGCTGTGTGTGGGTCTTGTTCTATTAGTCCATCTATACTGACCTCCATCAGGTTGCAAACTGAATATAATTTTTTTCTGCATCTAGCTCTGAAAAAATATTTGGCCTTCTAGCAGTGTGTGGGACTTTCTCTATTAGTCCATCTATACTGACCTCCATCAGGTTGCAAATTAAAAATAATTTATATCTGCATCTAGCTCTGAAAAAATATTTGGCCTTCTAGCAGTGTGTGGGACTTTCTCTATTAGTCCATCTATACTGACCTCCATCAGGTTGCAAATTAAAAATAATTTATATCTGCATCTAGCTCTGAAAAAATATTTGGCCTTCTAGCAGTGTGTGGGACTTTCTCTATTAGTCCATCTATACTGACCTCCATCAGGTTGCAAATTAAAAATAAATTTTTGTCTGCATCTAGCTCTTAAAAAATATTTGGCCTTCTAGCAGTGTGTGGGACTTTCTCTATTAGTCCATCTATACTGACCTCCATCAGGTTGCAAACTGAATATATTTTTTTTCTGCATCTACCTCTGAAAAAATATTGGGCTTCTAGCTGTGTGTGGGACTTGTTCTATTAATCCATCTATACAGACCTCCATCAGGTTGCAAACTGAATATAATTTTTTTATGCATCTACCTCTGAAAAAATATTTGGGCTTCTAGCTGTGTGTGGGACTTGTTCTATTAGTCCATCTATACTGACCTCCATCAGGTTGCAAACTGAATATAATTTTTTCTGCATCTAGCTCTGAAAAAATATTTGGCCTTCTAGCAGTGTGTGGGACTTTCTCTATTAGTCCATCTATACTGACCTCCATCAGGTTGCAAATTAAAAATAATTTATATCTGCATCTAGCTCTGAAAAAATATTTGGCCTTCTAGCAGTGTGTGGGACTTTCTCTATTAGTCCATCTATACTGACCTACATCAGGTTGCAAATTAAAAATAATTTTTTGTCTGCATCTAGCTCTGAAAAAATATTTGGCCTTCTAGCAGTGTGTGGGACTTTCTCTATTAGTCCATCTATACTAACATCCATCAGGTTGCAAACTGAATATATTTTTTTCTGCATCTACCTCTGAAAAAATATTGGGCTTCTAGATGTGTGTGGGACTTGTTCTATTAATCCATCTATACAGACCTCCATCAGGTTGCAAACTGAATATAATTTTTTTCTGCATCTCCCTCTGAAAAAATATTTGGGCTTCTAGCTGTGTGTGGGACTTGTTCTATTAGTCCATCTATACTGACCTCCATCAGGTTGCAAACTGAATATAATTTTTTTCTGCATCTAGCTCTGAAAAAATATTTGGCCTTCTAGCAGTGTGTGGGACTTTCTCTGTTAGTCCATCTATACTGACCTCCATCAGGTTGCAAATTAAAAATAATTTATATCTGCATCTAGCTCTGAAAAAATATTTGGCCTTCTAGCAGTGTGTGGGACTTTCTCTATTAGTCCATCTATACTGACCTCCATCAGGTTGCAAATTAAAAATAATTTTTTGTCTGCATCTAGCTCTGAAAAAATATTTGGCCTTCTAGCAGTGTGTGGGACTTTCTCTATTAGTCCATCTATACTGACCTCCATCAGGTTGCAAACTGAATATATTTTTTTTCTGCATCTACCTCTGAAAAAATATTTGGGCTTCTAGCTGTGTGTAGGACTTGTTCTATTAGTCCATCTATACTGACCTCCATCAGGTTGCAAACTGAATACAATTTTTTTCTGCATCTACCTCTGAAAAAATACTTGGGCTTCTAGCTGTGTGTGGGACTTGTTCTATTAGTCCATCTATACTGACCTCCATCAGGTTGCAAATTGAATATAATTTTTTTCTGCATCTAACCCAGCCAATAGTTTTGGCCTAAGACCACAGTTTGGCCACTCAGCTCTGCTCGGTTCCCATCCATTGTTTTTTTGTGCAAACAACTCCAGAGTTGTGAATTAGTTAACCACCAAAATGAGTGGAAAAAGGCCTGCTGCTGGTGGAAAGGGGAATAGGCGTGTTGGGAAGGGGAAAAAAGGTTGTGTCCGTGGGTTAGGTGTTAAAGCAACAGTAACATCTGCAGAAGAAAGACCATCTTCCAGCCAAACTAAAATGTCTACTTCTTTTAGCGGACAATGTGATAAGATCCCTTTCTTACGGCCACGCCAATCGCTACAAATTCCAGATGAGGCACAAAAACAGCAGGTGCTTCAACGGATATCAAGTGCTCCTTTAAGTGGGCTCTCCTCCACATCAACTTCAACATCACAAATACTCCAGTCCTCAAAGGTGTCACCCCAATCGCACTTGCTTCCTCACAGCTCCCAAATCTCCAGCTGCCCGTCTGAGTATGAGGTAGAACAGATGGTTGAGTCTGCAGAGCTGTTTACTCATACTATAGCCTGGGAATCAGAGGTCGACTCCAGCGCTTCTGTGAATCCAGACGAGGAAATGATCTGCACTGATGCCCAGAATCTTTATGAGTCGGATCCAGGACCAGACGCAGAAGGTTCTGACCATAATGTAGACCCTCATTCCCAAACTGTAACTCCTGTTGGTGGAGACAATGAGGAAGACGATGATGAGACTCAAATACCTGATTGGAGCGACAACTTTAGGTTTTTGTCAGGGCAGGAACAGGTTGGCTCTGAGGACGACGGGTGTGATAACGCACAGGGTGATGATGATGAGGTTGGAGATCCCACTTACTGTCAACCCACAGTCAGCCAAGAGATGAGGTCAGCAGAGGAGGTGGAGGAAGATGCTAGTGACGACGAGGTCAGGTTGCGCCTTCCTGGACAGAGACGTAGTACTGGAAGCACGTCAACAACTGCATCCTCAAACACAACTCTGCCTCTCACCACAAGTCGTGGTGGCTCTTCAGGTCGCATGGGTGCTAAGCCTTGCATAGCCTGGGCATTTTTTCAGATCGATAAAGATGACCCAACTCGTGTTATCTGTAACATTTGTCAGCAAAAGCTAAGTAGAGGCCAAAAAATACATAGTTTGAGTACTTCATACATGAACCGGCACATGGACATGAAGCATAAGTTGCAGTGGGAAGCTCAGTGTGCTACAATGCGGCCTAGCCGGCCGGGCCAACCACCGTCTGCCATATCTTGTGCATCCGCGGCCTCTTCATCCTCTGTGACTGGGGGGACAGCAGTCACACCTGTTTTGGGGCGCTGACCTGCCACCTCTTTACCCGCAACAGCCAGCGTGATTGGCAGGTCATCATTTTCTTTGGAGGTGGTAACACCAGCTGGTGTTGAGCGCTGTCCGACATCGATAGCACCACCTTTGGATCAAGGCAAACTAACATGTCCGCCTGCATCTTCCTCACAGACCGGCAGTTTGCCGGGGACACCCTTATCAACCCCGTCTAAGCACAATAGCCAGCCCTCAGTCCCTCAGATGTGGACAAGTAAAAGACCATTTCCTCCTAGCCATGAGAAAGCTAAGAGGTTGAATTTCACCATCTGCAAGCTCTTGGCTACAGAAATGCTGCCTTTCCGCCTGGTGGACACAGAGGATTTTCGAGACCTTATGTCCGTCGCAGTGCCCCAGTACCAGATGCCCAGTCGGCACTACTTCTCAAAGAAAGGTATGCCTGCGCTCCACCAGCATGTCGCACACAACATCACCGCTTCTTTGAGAAACTCTGTGTGTGACAGGGTGCATTTCACCACAGACACTTGGACGAGTAGGCATGGACAGGGGCGTTACATGTCGCTGACTGGGCACTGGGTAACTATGGTGACAGCAGGACAAGGGGCTGCTGTCCAAGTCTTGCCGTCCCCACGAGTTGTGCGTCAATCCTCTTTATGTCAAAGTTCCTCCACTGCTTCTGCCTTATCAACCTCCTCTCCGTCTTCCACCTGCACCCAAAGCCTGTCTGGTCATGCCACAAGCTTTCTAACTGCGCAGAAGGGATCCTGCACACCTCATTACTATGCTGGCAGTAGGGCTCAACGTCATCAGGCGGTTTTTACTTTGAAATGTCTGGGAAATGTGAGTCACACAGCTGAGGAGTTGTGGTCAGCTCTGGAGAACCAATTTCATGAATGGTTGTCTCCACTGGACCTGAAACCAGGGAAGGTCGTGTGCGACAATGCTGCAAATCTGGGTGCTGCCCTTCGCCGGGGCAATGTCACACACGTGCCTTGTATGGCTCACGTGTTGAACCTGGTTGTCCAGCAATTTTTAGCCCACTATCCCAGACTAGATGGCCTTCTGCAGAGGGCACGATCGCTGTGTGCTCACTTCCACCGTTCGCATCCCGCAGCTCAGCGACTTACATCTCTACAGAAGTCGTTGGGCCTGCCACTTCACCTGCTATAATGCGATGTGCCTACCCGGTGGAATTCAACTCTGCACATGTTGCAGCGACTGTGGCAGCACCGACAAGCCCTGGTGCAATACGTTCTGACGTATAGCCTGGGCCAACGAGATCCAGAGTTGGGGCAAATCACACTGGAGGAGTGGTCTCAGATCAGGGACCTATGCACCCTTCTGCACAGTTTTGAAATGGTGACGAAGATGTTTAGTGCTGACGATGCCATTATCAGCATGACTATTCCGGTGATGTACATGCTGGAGCACATGTTAAACAGAATTCGGAGTCAGGTGGTGGCACAAGAGGAGGTGGAGGAAGTAGAGGAGGAGGAGTTGTATGCGGAAGGGCTAACATCTGCAAGGTCCAGACGGTCGGCAGCACCAAGGCGGCAGGCATGTGAGGGTGGGGGAGATGGTTTTACCAGGGCGCATGGTAGCAGCCAAACTAGTGAGGAAGGTGCAGGAGCCCAGGAAGAAGTGGAGGACGAACTGATGGAAGACTCATCAGATGAGGGAGACCTTGATCACATTTCTGTTGTGCGAGGTTGGGGGGAGAGGACAGAGGAAGGAAGCATGATTGTTACCTCGCCACCAACAGAACAGGGACTTGGTGCTCCTGGATGCGCAACACACATGAGTGCCTTCTTGCTGCACTACCTGCAACATGACCCTCGAATTGTGAGAATTAGAAATAATCCTGACTACTGGGTTGCCACACTGTTAGATCCCCGGTACAAAAGTAAATTTGCAGAAATTATTCCTGCCATAGAAAGGGATGCACGCATGCAGGAGTATCAGCAGAGACTGTTGCAGAATCTTACATGTGCTTTTCCACAAAACACCAGTGGTGCACGTAGTGAATCTCACAGTTCCACCTTGCCAACCGTGGGACCGTCAAGTGTTCAGCACTCAAACCGTAACAGAATCATAGTATCTGCTGGTAACATCAATTTTGCGGAATCATTTCACCACTTTTTTAGCCCATCCTTTGCAAGGCCACAGGAGACAAGAAGTCTGACACATAGTCAACGCCTAGAGAAGATGGTACAGGAGTATCTCCAAGTAAACATTGAAGCCATGACTGTGTCACTGGACCCTTGCTCTTTTTGGGCTTCCAATCTGGATAAATGGCCGGAGCTAGCCACTTACGCTTTGGAGATCTTGTCATGCCCCGCAGCCAGCGTTCTGTCTGAACGTGTGTTCAGCGCTGCTGGTGGTGTGCTGACAGATAAGCGCACGCAGCTCTCCACTGATAATGTAGACAGACTCACATTCATAAAGATGAACAAATCATGGATCCGAAACGACTTTTCTACCCCTGTGTCATCCTGGGGAGAGTAAAAGCTTGATGATTGGTTAAAATCACCCTACCAACCGTTTTAAGCTTTCAAATTACTAATCATGTTTATCTGTATCTTGGCTGGAAAATAATTTGGGCTTTGTAGCAGTGTGCAGCACTGATTCTATTAGGCCATGTATAATAAGCTCCACCAGATTTAAAATTACTAATCATGTTTATCTGTATCTTGACTGGAAAATAATTTGGCTTTGTAGCAGTGTGCAGCACTGATCCTATTAGGCCATCTATACTAAGCTCCACCAGATTTAAAATTAATAATAATTTTTAGCTGTATCTAGCCCGGAAAATAATTTTGGGGCTCCGAGATGAGCAAGACACATAAGTGCCTTCTTGCTGCACTACCTGCAACATGACCCTCATATTGTCAGAATTCGAAGTAATCATGATTACTGGGTTGCCACACTCATAGATCCCCCAAACTTTTTGATCAACCTTTTCATTTTAATAAAGACCAAAAAAATGGTCATTTTTTAAATTATAAGCATTAGCAGGTTATTAGAAACTGAAATCAAACAGTTTTCAACTCAAAACTTTATTCTAGGTGATGTTACATTTTCACATAGGACCCCTTGTTCGAAAGGAGCTTCTGAACTCTCTCGTCCATTGAATTTGTCAGGTTTTGGATGGTTTCTGCTTCAATTGTTTTGCATGAGGACAGAATATCCTCCCAGAGCTGTTGCTTAGATGTGAACTGCCTCCCGCCATCATAGACACTCCTTTAGATGATGCTCCAGAGGTTCTGAATGGGGTAGAGGTCAGGGGAGCATGGGGGTCACACCATAAGTTTGTCCCCTTTTATGCCCATATCAGCCAGAGATGCAGATGTTTTATGTGCAGCATGAGATGGTGCATTATCATGCAGAAAAATGATCTTGCTGTGAAATACACGGTTCTTCTTCTTGAACCATGGCAGGAAGTGCTGTTTGAGAAAATCCACATACATTATGGAGTTCATCTTTAGCGCCTTCAGGGATCCTAAAGGGGCCGACAATCTCTCTCCCCATGATTCCAGCCCAAAACATTACTCCACCTCCTCCTTGTTGGCGCTGTAACCGTGTTTGCGTGGGGTGTCCATCAACCAGCCATCCTCCACTCCATCCATCTGGACCATCGAGCGCTGCACGGCACTCATCCATGAACAAAACAGTTTTGAAATCAGTCTTCATGTAATGTTTGGCCCACTGGAGCCGTTTCTGCTTGTGTGAAGTGGATAGAGGAGGTCGACAGGATGGCGTATGCACAGCTGCAAACCTCTGAAGGACCCTGCATCTTGTTGTTCGGGGGACGTTGGAGGCACCAGCAGCTTCAAAAACTTGTCTGCTGCTATGACAAGGCTTTTTTGCTGCTGCTCTTTTAACCTGATGTAATTGCCTGTAGGAAAGAGTCCTCAATTTGCCCTTATCAGCACGCACACGTGTGTACTGTGAATCAGCTACATACTTCTTGATTGCCAAGACACTTCATCCTGATCATCGCACAATGTTGATTGTAGTCATGCCTTGACCTAAACACTCCACAATTTGTTGCTTCTCAGCAGCCGACACATCCTTTTTCTTTCCCATTTTGGCAGAAAATGTAGGCTGCTTAATAATGTGAGACAGCCTTCTTAAGTAGTCTTGCCTTTCATTGGACACACCTGCCAAACTAATTAGCACAGGTGTCTGCAATTGCTTACAGTGATATAAAGAGCCCTGACACACATCACCATCAATGAGTTTAACTGACAAACAAACAAATTCTTCCCTTATCACTCCTAAACACTTTTTGCATAATAATTTGGAACACAGTGTACATGTGCTTTTCCACAAAACACCAGTGGTTCACGTAGTGAATCTTACAGTTCTAACTTGCCAACCGTGGTCTGTATGGAGTTGTTCAATAAAGGGCCCAAAATTAAGATAACATAGATGGGAGAGGTCTCTATGAATAGGAATTCCTAAGTATTTGATACCCTGTGAGGGCCAGGCAAAGGGAAAGTTGGACTGGATGGAATCCTATATGGATTTGGGGAGGGAGACATCGAGGGCCTCAGACTTCGCTGCATTGATTTTAAAATTTTACCATGTAACAAAGTGATCTATTTCAGCCATAACAGCATGGATGGATATATGTGATTGAGTGATATATACTAGGACATCATCAGCAAATAGAGAGCACTTGTACTCGGTGCCTCCCACCTCAATCCACCTAATATTGGGGTTATGGCGAATTGATGAGAGCAGGTGCTCCGTCACTAGGATGTATAAGAGAGGGGACAGAGGACATCCCTGCCTTGTCCCATTGGTGATTGTGAAAGGTGATGAAAATGTTCTGATGCACACCCTGGGCCTTGGGATACCCGGAGCCGGACCCTTTTTGGTGGATGCTGGTGGTTGTAGTCTTCGTGGCGGCGACCCGGTTCCGTGGCTCAGGGTGGTCAAACCAGTGGCAGAACTATTTATGTGGTTTTGATGTTTAAATGTCCGACTACGCCACCCGTGGATTGCGGTCAGAGTGAACCGCCGCTGCAGGGCAGACCGCTGAGGCTGGTGTTGTGGGTGCAGCAGAGCGTAGCATAACTCCCCACGGGAGGAGTATAGCCTCAGGGCAGTGTATGCGGAGGATGGGGGTGATGGTGCAGGGCAGCAGCAGTAACGACATGGAGTCTGTGATGCAGTCCAGGGCCTTTACTCACAGTTCTTATTATCCAGACCACGTCTGCAGGTAACGGCTGCCCACGTCGTACTGTGCTCACCAGGTGAGGGGCTCAGACAACTCCCAGATAACTTTGGAGCACTTCACAGGACCCCCTTTGTGTGTCCTTTGTCTGGCCTTTCTTACCAACACTTCTGTCCGGCTGCCTCGGGCCTCCTCTTGGTAAACTTGGCGCCAGTTTCCCTGACCCTATGTGGTGCCTTCCTAGCGGGTGTAGCGAGGGGCTGCGCCACATAAAATGTCACAGCCTCCGGTTTCTAGCTGAGGGTCGTTTCCTGCCTCCACTAGTTTCGGGGACCGGTCTCCCCCTTTGGCCTGACCCCTCCACGCAGGTGGATTCGGGCGTGCGGTGGCGACTCGCCCATCCGCACCCCTGGGATCCCTTCATTCCTCGTTCCTGGAGCCTTCTCCGCTCCTCTTCCTTCCTTCTCCCTCTTCCAGGCCTGGGCCTCTGTTACTAGGAACACCTCCGAAGCAGAGCTCATGCAGAGCCCCTGCTCCCTGTCACTTCTGCTCAGACTTCTCTGCATTGAACTAAGATGGTGCCAACCTTTTATACTCCCTTCTCAATGCACCCAGGAACTGCTTCCTCCCTGCTCCTGCACTACAGGGTTCCCCTTCCTCAGTGTTCCCTCCCCCCCACTCCAGCCAGGGACAGGGACTGTCGTGCCCATCTCAGAGGCATATTGGTCGCCCTGCCCCACGGCAATGTGGTGTAATGCATGCAGGTGTCGGGTCCTGATCCACACTCCATCCTTACCTGAGAGTGAGATATCACACCTCTGGGTGAGGTGCAATACCTCTGTAGCAACCGAGCCCTCAGGGTGCTACAGTTCCATTTATCTTCAGCCTAGGTGACGTATTGTGATACAGAGCCGTGATTTTGGCTATAAAAGGGTCCCCTAGACCCCTACCCCAAGCTTTTTAAGAGAATCATATATGGCGTGCCAGGAGACTCTATGGAATGCTTTCTCAGCATCCAACAAGAGTATCTAATTACAAATTTTTAACTGCATCTAGCCCAGGAAATACTTTGTGCCTAGAAGCAGTGTCTGCTAGTCAGCGGATTATCCCGGCTGTTAAGCAAGCTACACCACCTGTAGTTTGGACACTTAATTTTTTCAAAGGAAATGCTTTGGGACCATGGGATACTCAGTGAAGAGCATCAGGAGGCACCCCAAGGCATAGGGGCTGGGACTGGCAGTAGGATGCCTTGCAGTGGACAGCCGAGCTCGATCCTTATAAAAGCTTTTTGACTGCAGCAGCTTTAGTGGACGCTACTGGAGCTGGAATTACGCGGCTGCTGGCATGAGACTTGCCCTCCAATAGATCCTTGTAAATGGATTTAAGTGTATTCATTCAAATTAGAGAGACAATTTAAATTAAAAAGCTTAGAGCTGCCTCCACCACAGGGGGGCTCGCTCGACCCACCAGCGGACAGGCACCAGTATTGGGAGAGGGGGGCTGGCCGTCAGGGTTCACCGCGGCTCTGGCACAAACCCGGCGACACGGAGGTGGCACGGGCAGGAGCGGCCTGAACGTGTCGGCTTCTCACTTTTTGGATTTTAGAAGGGCATGACATGCCTATATCTGTGTCTCCCCCTCCTTTTACTCCTCCACCTCTTTTCTTTTCGCATGACTATATGTACTTGTCACTTTTCCATGTGTTAGTTGTGTCTTCTGAGCAGTTTGTCAGCTTTTGGACACCTTTGAAGGTGTTTTCTATGTGTTTCTATGTGTTTTTGTTTGCCTGCCATTGGTTTTAACGGTGTTCGAAGGTGTTCGACGAACAGTTTGACGAACAGTTCGGCGAACACACGGGTGTTCGACGAACCGAACCGAACTCGAACACTACGGGGGTGGCTCAACACTAATCCTAAGACCTTTGATTGGTAAGAATGTGGTGGTGTATTTGGATGACATTTTTATTTATTCACCAGATCTAGAGTCCCATTGGCAGAGTGTACGTGAAGTGTTGCAGTTATTGAGGGATAATTCACTTTTTGCTAAGCTGGAGAAATGTGAGTTCGCTGTGCAGAGAATTAGTTTTTTGGGCTATATTATCTCCAGCGAGGGCTTTGAGATGGACCCAGTGAAGGTTCAGGCTGTGCAGGAATGGCCTAGGACTATTGGTTTGAAATCGATACAGAGATTTTTGGGTTTCGCCAATTATTACAGGAAATTCATTAAGAATTTTTCTATAATTGTTAAGCCGCTGACCGATCTCACCAGGAAAGGTGCGAATACGGTCCAGTGGACTACTGAGGCCATTGAAGCTTTTGTGTATCTCAAGGAGAGGTTCAGTTCTGCCCCTATCCTTATGCAGCCTGATGAGACCAAGCCTTTTTTGGTCGAGGTGGATGCTTCTTCAGTGGGGGTTGGTGCAGTTTTGTCTCAGGAGAACAAGGATGGAATACATCCCTGTGCTTTTTTTCCGAAAAAATTTTCTGAAACCGAACTTAATTACGATGTTGGTAATCAGAATTGCTGGCTATGAAACTCGCGTTTGAACATTGGCGTCATTTCTTGGAAGGTGCTAGATTTCCCATTCAGGTTTTCACAGATCATAAGAATTTGATCTATCTGGATGCTTCCAAACGCTTGAATGCCCGTCAAGCTAAGTGGGCACTTTTTTTTTCTCGGTTTAATTTTTCTGTTACTTATATTCCTGGTACTAAGAATGTTAAAGCCGTTACTTTATCTCTCAGCTTTTCTCCCATGGTTGGTAACAAGGAGGAGGAGAGCATTTTACAGAAAGGAGTTGTGGTAGCAGCATTGGACTCCGTTTTGGAAGATGGGATTCTTAAAGCCCAAGAGGATGCCCCATCTAACACTCGATAGGAGGTTGTTTGTGCCTAGAACCTTTAGGAGAGATTTGTTTGTGGAGTATCATGAGTCTCAGTTGGCAGGTCATCCAGGAATTTCTGAGACTAAGAGACTTATCAGTCGCAGTTTTTGGTGGTCTGGGTGGCAGAAGGAGGTCATCAAGTGGGTGCGTCAATGTACTGTGTGTGCTAGGTCAAAGGCTTCACATACCCCTGCTGCGGGGTTGCTTTGCCCTCTGGAGGTTCCTAGTGCGCCTTGGACGCATCTTGCAATGGATTTTATTACTGACCTTCCTGTGTCCGATGGTTTCACTGTCATCTGGGTGGTCGTGGACCGTTTTAGCAAGATGTGTCATTTGGTTCCATTCATTAAGCTACCCTGCGCTAAGACACTCGCTAAGACGTTTGTTAAGGAAATTGTCAGGCTCCATGGCGTTCCCACCGACATTGTTTCTGATAGGGGACCTCAGTTTGTGGCTCGCTTTTGGCGTGCTTTTTGTGACAGGTTGGGAGTTCCTTTGTCATTTTCGTCTGGGTATCATCCTGAGTCTAATGGACAGACTGAAAGAAAGAACCAGGATGTTGAACAGTTTTTGCGTTGTTTTGTGGCAGACAATCAAGAGGGGTGGGTGGTCTCAGTTTCTGCCACTCGCAGAATTTGCTCTTAACAGCCATACATCCTCCTCTGCTGGGTGTTCTCCTTTTTTTTTGTTGTACTGGGAGACATCGTCTTTTGGTTCGTTCTCCAAATTGGGGTTGGCGGTGCCGGAGGAGGAGAATTTTTCCGATGATTTGGAGAGAGTTTGGACTAATGTACGTTGTAACCTTCAAGAGGCTAACAAAAAGTCCAAGAAGTATTACAACAGGAAACGTAAAGAGGTTTTGTTTACTGTGGGTGACATGGTTTGGTTGTCCTCAAAGAATCTGCGGTTGAGGATTCCTTCTAAAAAATTGGGTCCGAAGTTTGTGGGGCCATTTAAGGTGCTTCAGGTGGTTAACCAGTCTGCTGTTAGGATGGAGGTTCCCACCTCCTGGAAGATTAATCCTTTTTTTCATGTTTCCTTGTTGAAAAAGGCTGATGCATCAGATAGGGATGCCACTGTCACAGTTCCTCCGGTGGTGGAAGGCGGCAAATATGAAATTTCTCGTATCCTGAATTCTAGAGGGCATAGAGGGAGATTGCAGTATCTCGTCGCTTGGAAAGGTTTCGGTCCCGAGGATAACTCCTGGGTAAGGGCGGATGATATCTCTGCCCCTAGACTTGTCAGAGATTTCCACAAGAGATTTCCGGATAGGCCTGGGCCTGGAGGATCCGGAGGATCCTCATAAAAGAGGGGGTACTGTTAGAACCCTCCTGTTTGTTTTTGTTTCTATCTTGTGTTTTGCAGTCACATGACCATCTGCCTATATATTCCAGCCCCACCCTTCTGGCTTTGCTGGACTTCAGTGTTGTTTTGACTGTCTCTCTAGCCAGGTGCTCTTGTGCCTATCTATCTCTAGTTTGCTTGGTCCTCTGGGACCTCTAGTACTTTTTGTCAGTTTATTTTTTGCTCTGCAACAACTTCTGTTAGGAGGAGTCCCACTTTTGTCCCAGTCCTTAGTTCCTTTAGGGACCCCTCCCTTTCTCTATAGGTCTCCGTTCAGACTAGCCGAGGACGAAGGCGGGTCTGTTCACTAGGAACAGGTAGTCCGCTACAACGTAGGGGCTCAGCTTAGTCTTACTGTAGGGACAGCTCTCCCCTTCTTTCCTTAGCCTATGTTGCAGATCATAACAGTTCCCATGTCTTTTCAGCACTGTATGCATGTGTCACACAGCACATGGCCAGATAAGGTTGTAAAATGTTAAAATGACATTTCGCGGTGAATGCATTTGTCACGGTTGAAAGCAATATAAAAGTGCAAAAACGCATAAAAAATGCTGCTTGTGAACATAGCCCAATGTGTGGAGGAGTATTTTTGCTTTTGGTTATTTATTTTATCTTATACACAAGTCTTTACCCTGGAAACGAAGTTCCTTAACATATTTCACAGGTAAACAGTTTCAATTTTGTTTTTGAACGTTTTATTGTGAGCCCGTAAAAGTGGCTTAATACCTCTGACCACGTTGTTGACAGCAGTGACCTGGGGGTCAGAAATGCTTCCTGGGGCGATCCCCATGCTGTCCCCATGTCATTTGAGCACTGTCACTATTGTTTTGGGCACTTTTTAGGCTTTCTACAGACTGCCAGGGGTGCTGCCACAAAAATGCTCAGGTCTCCCATAGACTAACATTGGGCTCGTTGCTCGTGCCACGCACCCGAGTATCACGGTGAGCTCGGCCCGAGCTTCGAGCACCCGAGCATTTTAGTGCTCGCTCAACACTAATTACTATACAATGATGTTTGCCTTTTAGAAGTTTGCCCTCCCTCTCTCCCTGTCTACCTCCATAGCTCCCATGTCAGCAACCTCCCTTCTTTTTGCTCATTTTGCAGCTCTGGTTCAGAATAGTCTTTTTTACCTACTGCAGGTGTTACAGCTACCGCTACTGTAATTGTGCATAACTACAAGAATTTAGCTGGGAAATAAACCTTCTTCTGAAATCTTCATACGGTGTTTCAAGTGCCTTACACTTGCAGCCTAGTTTTGGAGTCAGAATAGTAAAATTATGGGAGCTCAATATTTCCCAGCAAAATATTGTCACAAGTTGTCAAAGACTTAAGACCTGATTCATCAAAGCTTTAATTCCAGAATACTGGCTTAAAAGCTTTGAAAGGTCACTTAATTTAGACTCAACTTGGAGTTGCGACAAAATGTTGCAACTTTTTCAGCATCATGCTATTTTCTCCCTGATCAGACTAAATGGCTGAAACTGGGGTGGCACGGGGGCATGGCAACCGCCGCTCATGATATTCATGACCAAGAAGCATTTCCTACTCCACAAATCTTATTCCAGCAGGATGAGGTGCACACAGAGGTGTACGCTGTTCGTCCAAAGTTACTGATTCATGAAGAGTCATGTATCTCTTCATGAATAAATAGTGTCTGACTCCAGCAAGCCCCCTCATCAAGACTGACATGAACAACTGGTTGTTCATGCCGGTCTTGATGAATCGGGCCCTTTGTCTCTAGTTGTAATTATCAAAGCTACATAAATGTTACAGTAAATAACGAGCAACCAAGAGATAAACTTGATCAGTAAATCAATCGATCTTTCTATTGAATTATTCTATTAACCCCTTCACCCCCGGGCCATTTTCCATTTTTGAGCTTTTGTTTTTTGCTCCCCTTCTTCCCAGAGCCATACCATTTTTATTTTTCTGTCAGTATGGCCATGTGAGGGCTTATTTTTGGCGGGACAAGTTGTTTTTTTGAACAGCATCATTGATTTTACCATATCATGTACTGGAAAAGGCGAGAAAAATTCCAAGTGCGGTTAAATTGCAAAAAAAAAATGTAATTCCACGGTAGTTTTTTTTTTTACCATGTTCACTAAATGCTAAAACTGACCTGCCACTATGATTCTCCAGGTCATTATGAGTTCATAGATGCCAATCATGTATAGGTTAATTTTTATTAATGTGGTGCAAAAAAAATCCAAAGTTTGTTAAAAAAAAAAGTCGCCATTTTTCGAGACCCGTAGCGTCTCTATTTTTCGGGATCTCGGGCCAAGTGAGGGCTTTTTTTTTGCACGCCAAGCTGATGTTTTTATTGATACCATTTCGGTGTAGATCCGATGTTTTTATCGCCCGTTGTTGCATTTTATTGCAATGTTGCGGCCACCAAAAAAACGTAATTCTGGTGTTTTGATTTTTTTTCTCATTACGCCGTTTACCGATCAGATTAATTCTCTTCATATATTGATAGATTGGGTGATTTTCAACGTGGAGATATCAAATATGTGTATATTTGATTTTTTTTATTGTTTTATTTTAAATGGGGCGAAAAGGCCGGTGATTTAAACTTTTATATTTTTTTAATTTTTTTTATATAATTAAAAACATTTTTTTTTACTTTACACATGCTTCAATAGTCTCCATGGAAGACTAGAAGCTGCGATCATCAAATCGCCTGTGCTACACACAAGCGATGATCAGATCGCTTGTGTGTAGCAGAAATGCTCACTTGCTATAGGCGCCGCCTGCTGGGCATTTAACATGTTAACAGCCGCGGCTGGATCGCGATTCCACCCTCAGCTGTTAGGGACACAAGACAGTTAATCAGATCAGAAGTACGGCACATGTCGGAAATGGGTTTAAATGCATGTTCCTCGATTTTCTAAACATGAGCAGTTGAAGTTTTCTTTTCTTTTAAAACAGCATGTGGATAGACAAACCCTGTCCATATGCCCTGGAAATAATAGTGGAGTTACTCTAATCCAGGCTCACTTCTATTATCTAGAGTAAAGAAATTATCCAAAAGTCCATTGAATTAATAGAATTGATTTTTTTTGTAACATTGATTTTTATTTTCCAAGATCCCAAAATAGTCCTTTGGAATTCTGTGGCCAAACACGTCCGATTGTCTCTCACATTGAGAACTTTTAGATGGAACTTGAAAACCCATCTCTTCAGGAAAGCTTACAGCTTGCAATGGCCCCGCTGCCTATGTGGCACCCTGCTGTTCACAGGTACCACAGGACCCAAAGGGGTGCATGGATGGACTTCTCCACAAGAGGCCCTCATTACAAACAAACACCTCCACCCTTCCATCTCATACCACCAGAGGGAGCCCTGATAGGGATATATATATATGGAGGGTGGAGCCAGGCAGTCAGTGAGTTGGTTAATCAGAGAGTGTGCTGCCACTGAGAGCAGTGAAGAAGCAGCATGTCTGCTGCTGTATTGAGGGCCCCGAGTGTGGCCGGAGGCAAAGAGAAGAGGAGAGAGGAGTTGAGGGGGCAGAGGAGCATCATAGGCTCACCCCAAGACACAAACCGGACACCGGGTCCGCGCCTACAGGGTCCTTTATACCCAGTAGGGATCACCGGCATACCAGGAGGACTACAAGTCCCTGGTCGACCTGAAGCTAAACCCTTGACAGGACTAGGAACCACGAAGGCCCCGGCGTCCAGGGATAGTGGTTGCCAGAAAAAGGTCCTACTACCAAGGACAGGTGAAGGAACAGCACGACACAGAAGCTAGGCCCAGTTGCAGGCTGGCCAGGAGCTTAGAGAGAGGGAGACATGGACCAGGAGGCCTTATATCCGCACCAGTAAAGGTACTGAAGTGAATCCCCTGTCTCTGTCAGTTGCTCCTGCTGCGTCATCTCTCCTGCACTGCAAGCCCCAGCATCACCACAATTTGCACCTTCACTGCCCCGGGGGCCCGCTCCGCCTGTGGGGTGCAGAAACATCCCAGCTGCCATCCCATTATCCCCCGGAGGTCTGCAGCAGCGCCGGTAACCATTACTGGAAACCACAGGTGGCGTCATGAGACAAACTGTACACTAGAACCCCTTTTTAAAGAGAGACCCAGAGTACGGGCTCGGGAGCCAACTGCCGTGACCTCCTAAACAAGGTAAATGGCCCGGGTACCGAGTCCCCTATATTCCCCATGGGTGACACACCTCCTCAACACTCCAGGAGCTGCTGCAACCCCTCTTCCTATTCTTTTCTTCCCCATTACCCAGCATCCTCTCCCTCTTTGTTCTAGTCTGTCATTGTTATTTTGTTCATTGCAATTTATATTTGTATTTTGTATGTAATCCCTTTTCACATCTACAGCACCATGGAATAAATGGTGCTCTAAAAATAAATACTAATAATAATTATTATTATTATCATCTCAAATTAGCAAAACACTCTTTCATCAGGTGATCAGACTGTTTATACTGGCATTAAAATCATTATTGACAACACATCACCCCGTGTAAACTGAATATGCTCCTGACAACGTGATGCTATGTGGGGACATAATGATAATAATATCAATGGTTCTGTTCCCATTTTGGGTAACCTGTGTAAACAAGCCAGCAAATGAACACCTATGAACTTGTGTATAGTCGATTAGCTCTTGTTAACAGGCCAAGAATAATCTATGTAAATGGGCTGTCTGAAACGCAAATGCGATTACTCTGTCTGGAGTTTTTATGGATTTGCAATAAAGAATAATTTTTTATGAGGATTCAGGGCAAATCCATAAAAACTCCAGACATAGAGCAATCGCATACGCGTTTCAGACAGTTACGTCCTTAGTCATTGCATACATTTGCAATGACTAAGGACGTAACCGTCTGAAACGCGTATGTAGTGAAACACCCCAGGCAACTGGGGACGTGCAGTTGCTCAAGTATATATATATTTCCCAGAAGAACCAAAAAGAATTGTTGCAGAATTGTTATTTTATAGAAACATATGGACATTTTAGGAAAGTCAACATGTCCTATGAAAGGAATGCCACTCCCATGCTCAGTTGCAGCCCTCTACACCCACAACCTTTTCCTCCCTACACCTCTTTTTTACGAAACATTTAATATTTTATTTGCGCCTTTATTTTGTAGGCTTTGGAGTTTTTTTTGCCTGTTTTTCATTTGCTCCTTATGTGTGCTCTTTTTTAAAGTAACATAGTAACATAGTTTTTAAGGTTGAAGGAAGACTAAGTCCATCTAGTTCAACCCATAGCCTAACATGTTGATCCAGAGGAAGGCAAAAAAAAACCATGTGGCAAACACTAAGCTCCACATTGGGAAAAAAAATTCCTTCCCGATTCCATATGACAATCAGACTAGTTCCCTGGATCAACGCCCTATCAAGGAATCTAGTATTTATAACCTGTAATATTATACTTTTCAAGAAAGGCATCCATGCCCTTCTTAAATTTTAACAGTGAATCACTCATTACAACATCATGCGGCAGAGAGCTCCATAGTCTCACTGCTCTTACAGTAAAGAATCCCCGTCTGTGATTATGATTAAACCTTCTTTCCTCCAGACGTAGAAGATGCCCCCTTGTCCCCGTCTCAGGCCTCAGAGTAAAAAGATCAGTAGAAAGGTCTTTGTACTGTCCCCTCATATACTTGTACATAGTAATAAGATCACCCCTAAGCCTTCTTTTTTCCACAGTAAATAACCCCAAGTGTAATAACCTGTCTTGGTATTGCAGACCCCCCTGTCCTCTAATAACCTTGGTCGCTCTTCTCTGCACCCGCTCTAGTTCAGCTATGTCTTTCTTATACTCCGGAGACCAGAACTGTACACAGTATTCTAAGTGTGGTCGCACTAATGACTTGTATAGAGGTAAAATTATGATCTCCTCATGAGCATCTATGCCTTTTTTACTGCATCCCATTATTTTATTTGCCTTTGCAGCAGCTGCCTGACACTGGCCACTAAACGTGAGCTTGTCGTCCACCAATACACCCAGGTCTTTTTCAGTTACAGTTTTGCCCAGTGTTTTACAATTAAGCATATAATTATACATTTTATTTCCTCTGCCCAAGTGCATTACCTTACATTTATCCCCATTAAAGCTCATTTGCCATTTATCAGCCCAAGCTTCTAGTTTACATAGATCCTCCTGTAATATAACATTGTCCTCCTATGTATTGATTACCCTGCAGAGTTTAGTGTCATCTGCAAATATTGAAATATTACTCTGTATGCCCCCTATAAGGTCATTAATAAATATGTTAAAAAGAAGGGGGCCCAATACTGACCCCTGCGGTACCCCACTGTTAACTGAGACCCAGTCTGAGTGTTTTCCATTAATAACCACTAGAGATGAGCGTTGTTCTACTCGAACTGTTCGCCAATCTCAAATTCGAGCTGTTTTGGGCGGTGTTCGAGCCGGTCAGCGAACACGAACAATTTGAGAAAAATTCGGCTGTTCGAGGTTATGTTCGATAACTGTTCGTGCACCAAAATCATAACTGGATTTTTTCTCAGTAATGATGAAAATTAATGTTAATACGCAGTTTGAGTGTACAGCGGGGCGGGGGGAGGGGCAGGGGATGGATCTCTGCAGGAACAATGAAGATCTCCATTTTTTTTTCTCTTTCCCGCATTTGCAGTGGGGAGGTGCAATCTGTCAGCCTATCAGCAGCGCACACATGGAGCGAAGTGCTTTTTTTCACACAAGCAAGGGCATGTGTGATTGGCAGTGTATGTCACATGTCCTTGCCCTATAAGACCAAGCCATTTTCCCCGTCGCCACCATTTTCTCACTGCTGCAGCTGCGTGTTAGACGGCACCGCTGTTGCTGTGTGCGCTATACCTTGTTAATTTCAAGCCAATTTTCGCACAAATATACAGATAGCTTGGGAGTAGGGAATAGTTGTGATTGCAGTCCTTTTAATGACTAGGTTACAGCATTTCCTATGACTTTTATCAGGCAGGTCTGTGCTCTTAAATAGATAGATTGTGGGAGTAAAGACTAATTGTAATTGGAGTCCTTTTCAGGACTAGGTTACATCAGTTCCTATCAGTTTTTGCCAGGCAGGTTTGTGCCAGTGCTGTGCAAGTTTTTTTCACAGCATTTGGCTGAATCTAGCAAAGCTAATCCTTTTTGGCCTATTGCAGAGTGTGTTAGTCAGTGGAGTAGCCTATCTGTGTTGCAAGATATACCACCTGTGTATAGAATACCAATTTTTTTACTGCACCTAGTGAAGTAAAATCTTTTGGGCATAGCATCATTCTATTAGTCCATCTATACTGACCTCCATCAGGTTGCAAACTGAATATAATTTTTTTCTGCATCTAGCTCTGAAAAAATATTTGGGCTTCTAGCGGTGTGTGGGACTTGGTCTATTAGTCCATCTATACTGACCTCCATCAGGTTGCAAATTAAAAATAATTTTTTTCTGCATCTAGCTCTGAAAAAATATTTGGGCTTCTAGCAGTGTGTGGGACTTGGTCTATTAGTCCATCTATACTGACCTCCATCAGGTTGCAAATTAAAAATAATTTTTTTCTGCATCTAGCTCTGAAAAAATATTTGGGCTTCTAGCAGTGTGTGGGACTTGGTCTATTAGTCCATCTATACTGACCTCCATCAGGTTGCAAATTAAAAATAATTTTTTTCTTCATTTATCTCTGAAAAAATATTTGGGCTTCTAGCAGCGTGTGGGACTTGTTCTATTAGTCCATCTATACTGACCTCCATCAGGTTGCAAATTGAATATAATTTTTTTCTGCATCTAGCTCTGAAAAAATATTTGGGCTTCTAGCGGTGTGTGGGACTTGGTCTATTAGTCCATCTATACTGACCTCCATCAGGTTGCAAATTAAAAATATTTTTTTTCTGCATCTAGCTCTGAAAAAATATTTGGGCTTCTAGCAGTGTGTGGGACTTGGTCTATTAGTCCATCTATACTGACCTCCATCAGGTTGCAAATTGAATAAAAAAAATTTCTGCATCTAGCTCTGAAAAAATATTTGGGCTTCTAGCGGTGAGTGGGACTTGGTCTATTAGTCCATCTATACTGACCTCCATCAGGTTGCAAATTAAAAATAATTTTTTTCTGCATCTAGCTCTGAAAAAATATTTGGGCTTCTAGCAGTGTGTGGGACTTGGTCTATTAGTCCATCTATACTGACCTCCATCAGGTTGCAAATTAAAAATAATTTTTTTCTTCATTTAGCTCTGAAAAAATATTTGGGCTTCTAGCAGTGTGTGGGACTTGTTCTATTAGTCCTTCTATACTGACGTCCAGCAGGTTGCAAATTGAATATAATTTTTTTCTGCATCTAGCTCTGAAAAAATATTTGGGCTTCTAGCGGTGTGTGGCACTTGGTCTATTAGTCCATCTATACTGACCTCCATCAGGTTGCAAATTAAAAATAATTTTTTTCTGCATCTAGCTCTGAAAAAATATTTGGGCTTCTAGCAGTGTGTGGGACTTGGTCTATTAGTCCATCTATACTGACCTCCATCAGGTTGCAAATTGAATAAAAAAAATTTCTGCATCTAGCTCTGAAAAAATATTTGGGCTTCTAGCGGTGTGTGGGACTTGGTCTATTAGTCCATCTATACTGACCTCCATCAGGTTGCAAATTAAAAATAATTTTTTTCTGCATCTAGCTCTGAAAAAATATTTGGGCTTCTAGCAGTGTGTGGGACTTGGTCTATTAGTCCATCTATACTGACCTCCATCAGGTTGCAAATTAAAAATAATTTTTTTCTGCATCTAGCTCTGAAAAAATATTTGGGCTTCTAGCAGTGTGTGGGACTTGGTCTATTAGTCCATCTATACTGACCTCCATCAGGTTGCAAATTAAAAATAATTTTTTTCTGCATCTAGCTCTGAAAAAATATTTGGGCTTCTAGCAGTGTGTGGGACTTGGTCTATTAGTCCATCTATACTGACCTCCATCAGGTTGCAAATTAAAAATATTTTTTTTCTGCATCTAGCTCTGAAAAAATATTTGGGCTTCTAGCAGTGTGTGGGACTTGGTCTATTAGTCCATCTATACTGACCTCCATCAGGTTGCAAATTGAATAAAAAAATTTTCTGCATCTAGCTCTGAAAAAATATTTGGGCTTCTAGCGGTGTGTGGGACTTGGTCTATTAGTCCATCTATACTGACCTCCATCAGGTTGCAAATTGAATAAAAAAAATTTCTGCATCTAGCTCTGAAAAAATATTTGGGCTTCTAGCGGTGTGTGGGACTTGGTCTATTAGTCCATCTATACTGACCTCCATCAGGTTGCAAATTAAAAATAATTTTTTTCTGCATCTAACCCAGCCAATAGTTTTGGCCTAATACCACAGTTTGGCCACTCAGCTCTGCTCGGTTACCATCCATTGTTTTTTTGTGCAAACAACTCCAGAGTTGTGAATTAGTTAACCACCAAAATGAGTAGAAAAAGGCCTGCTGCTGGTGGAAAGGGGAATAGGCGTGTTGGGAAGGGGAAAAAAGGTTGTGTCCGTGGGGTAGGTGCAGAAGAAAGACCATCTTCCAGCCAAACTAAAATGTCTACTTCTTTTAGCGGACAATGTGATAAGATCCCTTTCTTACGGCCACGCCAATCGCTACAAATTCCAGATGAGGCACAAAAACAGCAGGTGCTTCAACGGATATCAAGTGCTCCTTTAAGTGGGCTCTCCTCCACATCAACTTCAACATCACAAATACTCCAGTCCTCAAAGGTGTCACCCAAATCGCACTTGCTTCCTCACAGCTCCCAAATCTCCAGCTGCCCGTCTGAGTATGAGGTAGAACAGATGGTTGAGTCTGCAGAGCTGTTTACTCATACTATAGCCTGGGAATCAGAGGTCGACTCCAGCGCTTCTGTGAATCCAGACGTGGAAATGATCTGCACTGATGCCCAGAATCTTTATGAGTCGGATCCAGGACCAGACGCAGAAGGTTCTGACCATAATGTAGACCCTCATTCCCAAACTGTAACTCCTGTTGGTGGAGACAATGAGGAAGACGATGATAAGACTCAAATACCTGATTGGAGCGACACCTTTAGTTTTTTGTCAGGGCAGGAACAGGTTGGCTCTGAGGACGACGGATGTGATAACGCACAGGGTGATGATGATGAGGTCGGAGATCCCACTTACTGTCAACCCACAGTCAGCCAAGAGATGAGGTCAGCAGAGGAGGTGGAGGAAGATGCTAGTGACGACGAGGTCAGGTTGCGCCTTCCTGGACAGAGACGTAGTACTGGAAGCACGTCAACAACTGCATCCTCAAACACAACTCTGCCTCTCACCACAAGTCGTGGTGGCTCTTCAGGTCGCATGGGTGCTAAGCCTTGCATAGCCTGGGCATTTTTTCAGATCGATAAAGATGACCCAACTCGTGTTATCTGTAACATTTGTCAGCAAAAGCTAAGTAGAGGCCAAAAAATACATAGTTTGAGTACTTCATGCATGAACCGGCACATGGACATGAAGCATAAGTTGCAGTGGGAAGCTCAGTGTGCTACAATGCGGTCTAGCCGGCCGGGCCAACCACCGTCTGCCATATCTTGTGCATCCGCGGCCTCTTCATCCTCTGTGACTGGGGGGACAGCAGTCACACCTGTTTTGGGGCGCAGACCTGCCACCTCTTTACCCGCAACAGCCAGCGTGATTGGCAGGTCATCATTTTCTTTGGAGGTGGTAACACCAGCTGGTCTTGAGCGCTGTCCGACATCGATAGCACCACCTTTGGATCAAGGCAACCTAACATGTCCGCCTGCATCTTCCTCACAGACCGGCAGTTTGCCGGGGACACCCTTATCAACCCCGTCTAAGCACAATAGCCAGCCCTCGGTCCCTCAGATGTGGACAAGTAAAAGACCATTTCCTCCTAGCCATGAGAAAGCTAAGAGGTTGAATTTCACCATCTGCAAGCTCTTGGCTACAGAAATGCTGCCTTTCCGCCTGGTGGACACAGAGGATTTTCGAGACCTTATGTCCGTCGCAGTGCCCCAGTACCAGATGCCCAGTCGGCACTACTTCTCAAAGAAAGGTGTGCCTGCGCTCCACCAGCATGTCGCACACAACATCACCGCTTCTTTGAGAAACTCTGTGTGTGACAGGCTGCATTTCACCACAGACACTTGGACGAGTAGGCATGGACAGGGGCGTTACATGTCGCTGACTGGGCACTGGGTAACTATGGTGACAGCAGGACAAGGGGCTGCTGTCCAAGTCTTGCCGTCCCCACGAGTTGTGCGTCAATCCTCTTTATGTCATTTTTCCTCCACTGCTTCTGCCTCCTCAACCACCTCTCGGTCTTCCACCTGCACCCAAAGCCTGTCTGGTCATGCCACAAGCTTTCTAACTGCGCAGAAGGGATCCTGCACACCTCCTTACTATGCTGGCAGTAGGGCTCAACGTCATCAGGCGGTTTTTACATTGAAATGTCTGGGAAATGTGAGTCACACAGCTGAGGAGTTGTGGTCAGCTCTGGAGAACCAATTTCATGAATGGTTGTCTCCACTGGACCTGAAACCAGGGAAGGCCGTGTGCGACAATGCTGCAAACCTGGGTGCGGCCCTTCGCCGGGGCAATGTCACACACGTGCCTTGTATGGCTCACGTGTTGAACCTGGTTGTCCAGCAATTTTTAGCCCACTATCCCAGACTAGATGGCCTTCTGCAGAGGGCACGGTCGCTGTGTGCTCACTTCCGCCGTTCGCATCCCGCAGCTCAGCGACTTACATCTCTACAGAAGTCGTTGGGCCTGCCACTTCACCGGCTAAAATGCGATGTGCCTACCCGGTGGAATTCAACTCTGCACATGTTGCAGCGACTGTGGCAGCACCGACAAGCCCTGGTGCAATACGTTCTGACGTATAGCCTGGGCCAACGAGATTCAGAGGTGGGGCAAATCACGCTGGAGGAGTGGTCTCAGATCAGGGACCTATGCACCCTTCTGCACAGTTTTGAAATGGCGACGAAGATGTTTAGTGCTGACGATGCCATTATCAGCATGACTATTCCGGTGATTTACATGCTGGAGCACATGTTAAACAGAATTCGGAGTCAGGTGGTGGCACAAGAGGAGGTGGAGGAAGTAGAGGAGGAGGAGTTGTATGCGGAAGGGCTAACATCTGCAAGGTCCAGACGGTCGGCAGCACCAAGGCGGCAGGCATGTGAGGGTGGGGGAGATGGTTTAACCAGGGCGCATGGTAGCAGCCAAACTAGTGAGGAAGGTGCAGGAGCCCAGGAAGAAGTGGAGGACGAACTGATGGAAGACTCATCAGATGAGGGAGACCTTGATCACATTTCTGTTGTGCGAGGTTGGGGGGAGAGGACAGAGGAAGGAAGCATGATTGTTACCTCGCCACCAACACAACAGGGACTTGGTGCTCCTGGATGCGCAACACACATGAGTGCCTTCTTGCTGCACTACCTGCAACATGACCCTCGAATTGTGAGAATTAGAAATAATCCTGACTACTGGGTTGCCACACTGTTAGATCCCCGGTACAAAAGTAAATTTGCAGAAATTATTCCTGCCATAGAAAGGGATTCACGCATGCAGGAGTATCAGCAGAGACTGTTGCAGAATCTTACATGTGCTTTTCCACAAAATACCAGTGGTGCACGTAGTGAATCTCACAGTTTCAACTTGCCAACCGTGGGACCATCAAGTGTTCAGCACTCAAACCGTAACAGAACCACAGTATCTGCTGGTAACATCAATTTTGCGGAATCATTTCACCACTTTTTTAGCCCATCCTTTGCAAGGCCACAGGAGACAAGAAGTCTGACACATAGTCAACGCCTAGAGACGATGGTACAGGAGTATCTCCAAGTAAACATTGAAGCCACGACTGTGTCACTGGACCCTTGCTCTTTTTGGGCTTCCAATCTGGATAAATGGCCGGAGCTAGCCACTTACGCCTTGGAGATCTTGTCATGCCCCGCAGCCAGCGTTCTGTCTGAACGTGTGTTCAGCGCTGCTGGTGGTGTGCTGACAGATAAGCGCACGCGGCTCTCCACTGATAATGTAGACAGACTCACGTTCATAAAGATGAACAAATCATGGATCCGAAACGACTTTTCTACCCCTGTGTCATCCTGGGGAGAGTAAAAGCTTGATGATTGGTTAAAATCACCCTACCAACCGTTTTAAGCTTTCAAATTACTAATCATGTTTATCTGTATCTTGACTGGAAAATAATTTGGGCTTTGTAGCAGTGTGCAGCACTGATCCTATTAGGCCATCTATAATAAGCTTCACCAGATTTAAAATTAAAAATAATTTTTAGCTGCATCTAGCCCGGAAAATAATTTTGGGGCTCCGAGATGCGCAAGACACATAAGTGCCTTCTTGCTGCACTACCTGCAGCATGACCCTCATATTGTCAGAATTCGAAGTAATCATGACTACTGGGTTGCCACACTCTTAGATCCCCCAAACTTTTCGATCAACCTTTTCATTTTAATAAAGACCAAAAAAATGGTCATTTTTGAAATTATAAGCATTAGCAGGTTGTTAGAAACTGAAATCAAACAGTTTTCAACTCAAAACTTTATTCTAGGTGATGTTACATTTTCACATAGGACCCCTTGTTCGAAAGGAGCTTCTGAACTCTCTCGTCCATTGAATTTGTCAGGTTTTGGATGGTTTCTGCTTCAATTGTTTTGCATGAGGACAGAATACCCTCCCAGAGCTGTTGCTTAGATGTGAACTGCCTCCCGCCATCATAGACACTCCTTTTAATGATGCTCCAAAGGTTCTGAATGGGGTAGAGGTCAGGGGAGCATGGGGGTCACACCATAAGTTTGTCCCCTTTTATGCCCATATCAGCCAGAGATGCAGATGTTTTATGTGCAGCATGAGATGGTGCATTATCATGCAGAAAAATGATCTTGCTGTGAAATACACGGTTCTTCTTCTTGAACCATGGCAGGAAGTGCTGTTTGAGAAAATCCACATACATTATGGAGTTCATCTTTAGCGCCTTCAGGGATCCTAAAGGGGCCGACAATCTCTCTCCCCATGATTCCAGCCCAAAACATTACTCCACCTCCTCCTTGTTGGCGCTGTAGCCGTGTTTGCGTGGGGTGTCCATCAACCAGCCATCCTCCACTCCATTCATCTGGACCATCGAGCGCTGCACGGCACTCATCCGTGAACAAAACAGTTTTGAAATCAGTCTTCATGTAATGTTTGGCCCACTGGAGCCGTTTCTGCTTGTGTGAAGTGGATAGAGGAGGTCGACAGGATGGCGTATGCACAGCTGCAAACCTCTGAAGGACCCTGCATCTTGTTGTTCGGGGGACGTTGGAGGCACAAGCAGCTTCAAAAACTTGTCTGCTGCTATGACAAGGCTTTTTTGCCGCTGCTCTTTCAACCTGACGTAATTGCCTGTAGGAAAGAGTCCTCAATTTGCCCTTATCAGCACGCACACGTGTGTACTGTGAATCAGCTACATACTTCTTGATTGCCAAGACACTTCATCCTGATCATCGCACAATGTTGATTGTAGTCATGCCTTGACCTAAACACTCCACAATTTGTTGCTTCTCAGCAGCCGACACATCCTTTTTCTTTCCCATTTTGGCAGAAAATGTAGGCTGCTTAATAATGTGAGAGAGCCTTCTTAAGTAGTCTTGCCTTTATTGGACACACCTGCCAAACTAATTAGCACAGGTGTCTGCAATTGCTTACAGTGATATAAAGAGCCCTGACACACATCACCATCAATGAGTTTAACTGACAAACAAACAAATTCTTCCCTTATCACTCCTAAACACATTTTGCATAATAATTTGGAACGCGGTGTACATGTGCTTTTCCACAAAACACCAGTGGTTCACGTAGTGAATCTTACAGTTCTAACTTGCCAACCGTGGTCTGTATGGAATTGTTCAATAAAGGGCCCAAAATTAAGATAACATAGATGGGAGAGGTCTCTATGAATAGGAATTCCTAAGTATTTGATACCCTGTGAGGGCCAGGCAAAGGGAAAGTTGGACTGGATGGAATCCTATATGGATTTAGGGAGGGAGACATCGAGGGCCTCAGACTTCGCTGCATTGATTTTAAAATTTTAACATGTAACAAAGTGATCTATTTCAGCCATAACAGCAGGGATGGATATATGTGATTGAGTGATATATACTAGGACATCATCAGCAAATAGAGAGCACTTGTACTCGGTGCCTCCCACCTCAATCCACCTAATATTGGGGTTATGGCGAATTGATGAGAGCAGGTGCTCCGTCACTAGGATGTATAAGAGAGGGGACAGAGGACATCCCTGCCTTGTCCCATTGGTGATTGTGAAAGGTGATGAAAATGTTCTGACGCACCCCCTGGGCCTTGGGACACCCGGAGCCGGACCCTTTTTGGTGGATGCTGGTGGTTGTAGTCTTCGTGGCGGCAATCCGGTTCCGTGGCTCAGGGCGGTCAAACCAGTGGCGGAACTATTTATGTGGTTTTGATGTTTAAATGTCCGACTACGCCACCCGTGGATTGCGGTCAGAGTGAACCGCCGCTACAGGGCAGACCGCTAAGGCTGGTGTTGTGGGTGCAGCAGAGCGTAGCATAACTCCCCACGGGAGGAGTATAGCCTCAGGGCAGTGTATGCGGAGGATGGGGGTGATGGTGCAGGGCAGCAGCAGTAACGACACGGAGTCAGTGATGCAGTTCAGGGCCTTTACTCACAGTTCTTATTATCCAGACCACGTCTGCAGGTAACGGCTGCCCACGTCGTACTGTGCTCACCAGGTGAGGGGCTCAGACAACTCCCAGATAACTTTGGAGCGCTTCACAGGACCCCCTTTGTGTGTCCTTTGTCTGGCCTTTCTTACCAACACTTCTGTCCGGCTGCCTCGGGCCTCCTCTTGGTAAACTTGGCGCCAGTTTCCCTGACCCTATGTGGTGCCTTCCTAGCGGGTGGAGCAAGGGGCTGCGCCACATAAAATGTCAGAGCCTCCGGTTTCTAGCTGAGGGTCATTTCCTGCCTCCACTAGTTCGGGGACTGGTCTCCCCCTTTGGCCTGACCCCTCCACGCAGGTGGATTCGGGCGTGCAGTGGCGACTCGCCCGTCCGCACCCCTGGGATCCCTTCATTCCTCGTTCCTGGAGCCTTCTCCGCTCCTCTTCCTTCCTTCTCCCTCTTGCAGGCCTGGGCCTCTGTTACTAGGCCCGCCTCCGGAGCAGAGCTCATGCAGAGCCCCTGCTCCCTGCCACTTCTGCTCAGACTTCTCTGCACTGAACTAAGATGGTGCCCACCTTTTATACTCCCTTCTCAATGCACCCAGGAACTGCTTCCTCCCTGCTCCTGCACTGCAGGGTTCCCCTTCCTCAGTGTTCCCTCCCCCCACTCCAGCCAGGGACAGGGACTGTCATGCCCATCTCAGGGGCATATTGGTCGCCCTGCCCCACGGCAATGTGGTGTAATGCATGCAGGTGTCGGGTCCTGATCCACACTCCATCCTTATCTGAGAGTGAGATATCACACCTCTGGGTGAGGTGCAATACGTCTGTAGCAACCGAGCCCTCGGTGCTACAGTTCCATTTATCTTCAGCCTAGGTGACGTATTGTGATACAGGGCCGTGATTTTGGCTATAAAAGGGTCCCCTAGACCCCTACCCCAAGCTTTTTAAGAGAATCATATATGGCGTGCCAGGAGACTCTCTGGAATGCTTTCTCAGCATCCAACGAGAGTATCTACTTACAAATTTTTAACTGCATCTAGCCCAGGAAATACTTTGTGCCTAGTAGCAGTGTCTGCTAGTCAGCGGATTATCCCGGCTGTTAAGCAAGCTACACCACCTGTAGTTTGGACACTTAATTTTTTCAAAGGAAATGCTTCGGGACCACGGGATACTTAGTGAAGAGCATCAGGAGGCACCCCAAGGCATAGGGGCTGGGACTGGCACTAGGATGCCTTGCGGTGGACAGCCGAGCTCGATCCTTATAAAAGCTTTTTAACTGCAGCAGCTTTAGTGGACGCTACTGGAGCTGGAATTACGCGGCTGCTGGCATGAGACTTGCCCTCCAATAGATCCTTGTAAATGGATTTAAAGTGTATTCATTCAAATTAGAGGGACAATTTAAATTAAAAAGCTTAGAGCTGCCTCCACCACAGGGGGGCTCTCTCGACCCACCAGCGGACAGGCACCAGTATTGGGAGAGGGGGGCTGGCCGTCAGGGTTCACCGCGGCTCTGGCACAAACCCGGCGACACGGAGGTGGCACGGGCAGGAGCGGACTGGCCGTCTCGGCTTCTCACTTTTTGGATTTTAGAAGGGCATGACATGCCTATATCTGTGTCTCCCCCTCCTTTTACTCCTCCACCTCTTTTCTTTTCGCATGACTATATGTACTTGTCACTTTTCCATGTGTTAGTTGTGTCTTCTGAGCAGTTTGTCAGCTTTTGGACACCTTTGAAGGTGTTTTCTATGTGTTTCTATGTGTTTTTGTTTGCCTGCCATTGGTTTTAACGGTGTTCAAAGGTGTTCGACGAACAGTTCGACGAACTGTTCGGCGAACACACGGGTGTTCGACGAACCGAACCGAACTCGAACACTACGGGGGTGGCTCAACACTAATAACCACCCTTTGTTTCCTATCACTGAGCCAATTCTTAACCCACATATATATATTTTCCCCTATCCCCATTGTTCTCATTTTATGTATCAACCTTTTGTGTGGAACCGTATCAAAAGCTTTTGAAAAGTCCATATACACAACATCCACTGCATTTCCTTGGTCCAGTCCAGAGCTTGCCACCTCATAAAAACTGATCAGATTAGTTTCACAGGAACGGTCCCTCGTAAACCCATGTTGATATTGGGTCATGAGGTTATTCTTCTTCAGATACTCTATTATAGCATCTCTTAGGAAACCCTCCAGGATTTTACCCACAGTAGAAGTTAAGCTTACTGGCCTACAATTTCCAAGTTCGGTTTTTGTCCCCTTTTTGAATATTGGCACCACATTTGCTATACGCCAGTCCTGTGGTACAGACCCTCTTATTATGGAATCTTTAAAGATTAAAAATAATGGTCTATCTATGACGTTACTTAATTCCTGCAGTACTCGCGGGTGTATCCCATCCGGGCCCGGGGATTTGTCAACTTTAGTGATTTTTAGACGCCGCCATACTTCCTGCTGGGTTAAGCAAGTGACATTTAATGGAGAATTTTTGTTATCACTAATCATGTTTTCTGTCATGCGATTTTCTTTTGTAAATATGGTTGAAAAAAAATCATTTAGCAGTTTGGCTTTTTCCTCAGCCTCATCCACCATTTTACCCAGACTAATTTTAAGGGGGGCAACACTATCATTTTTTAGTTTTTTACTATTTATGTAGTTAAAGAATATTTTGGGGTTATTTTTACTTTCTCTGGCAATGATTCTCTCTGCCTCAATCTTTGCTGCCTTGATTTGTTTTTTACATAATTTATTTAATTTTCTATATTTATTTAATGCCTCATCACTACCTACTTGCTTTAGTTCTCTAAATGCTTTCTTTTTGTCACTTATTGCGCCCCTTACAGCTCTATTTAGCCATAGTGGTTTCCTCCTATTTCTAGCATGCTTATTCCCAAAGGGTATATATTGTGCACAGGTCCTATTCAGGATGTTAATAAATGTCTCCCATTTGCTTTGTGTAGCTTTATGTCTCAGGATATCATCCCAGTTTATTGCACTAAGATCATCTCTCAATCGTTGAAAATTTGCCTTCCTGAAGTTTAGTGTCCTTGTAACCCCTCTACTACACACCTTATTAAAGGTTACATGAAAACGTATTATTTTGTGATCACTATTACCCAAGTGACCCCCAACTCGTATATTTGATATGCGGTCTGGCCTATTGGTTAATCTTAGGTCTAGCAGTGCCCCCCTTCTTGTTGGGTCCTGAACCAGTTGTGAAAGGTAATTGTCTCTCATAGTTGTCAAAAACCTATTACCTTTGCTTGAACTACATGTTTCTGTCCCCCAATGTATTTCAGGGTAGTTGAAGTCTCCCATAATAATGACTTCTCCTTGAGTCGCTGCTTCATCTATTTGCTTTACGAGGATATTCTCCGCTACTTCCATTATTTTTGGAGACTTATAACAAACCCCTATCAGTAATTTATTATTTTTTCCCCCTCCCCTTATCTCCACCCACAGGGACTCTACATTTTCATTAGATTCACATATATCCTCCCGCAAGATGGGTTTTAAGGATGATTTTACATATAAACACACCCCCCCCTTCACTTGTTTGTACGGTCATTTCTGAACAGACTATAGCCCTGTAAATTAACTGCCCAGTCATGGCTCTCGTCCAGCCACGTCTCAGATATCCCTACCATGTCATAATTATTTTCCAACAAAATTAATTCTAATTCCTCCATTTTGTTGGTGAGGCTTCTGGCATTAGTGTACATGCATTTTATGTATCTCTCTGTACCTCTATTCCTTCTTACTTTATTGACTGTTCTAACTCCACCCCCAATTTCTTTATTTGTGCCCAGGTCACTATCTGCACTATCTTCCCCACCTATAAAATGAATACCCTCCCCCCAATCCCTAGTTTAAACACTCCTCCAACCTTCTAGCCATTTTCTCCCCCAGCACAGCTGCACCCTCCCCATTAAGGTGCAGCCGGTCCCTAGCTTAGAGTCTGTAGCCAACTGAGAAGTCGGCCCAGTTCTCCAGGAACCCAAATCCCTCCTTCCTACACCAGTTCTTGAGCCACTTATTTATCTCCCTAATCTCCTATTGCCTCTCTGGTGTGGCACGTGGTACCGGTAGTATTTCAGAGAATACCACCTTGGAGGTCCTTGCTTTCAGCTTGCAGCCTAATTCCCTGAAATCATCTTTAAGGACCTTCCACCTACCTTTAACTTTGTCATTTGTGCCAATGTGCACCATGACCGCTGGGTCCTCACCAGCCCCTCCCAGTAATCTGTCAACCCGATCAGCGATGTGCCGGACTCGAGCGCCAGGTAGGCAGCACACTGTTCGACAATCCCTGTCTTTGTGACAGATTGCCCTATCTGTTCCCCTAATAATTGAGTCCCCCACTACCACATCTACCCCAGTGAGCTGATGCTCAGTGAGCAGTAGACTCCTTTCCATGTTGTCAATGGATCTCAGTGTTGCCAGCTGCTCATTTAGATCCAGTATCTGGGCTTCCAAATGCACAACGTGCACACATCTCGCGCAGCAGTAAGCAACCCCGATCGGCTGTTCAAGGAATGCATACATGTGGCAAGATGTACACTGGATAGCATTGTCAATAATGGAGCTCTTTTCCTAATGGGGATTGCAATAGACAGAATGTTAAGTAAAAAGAAAAGTAAAGAATTAATGAAATACAGACAGCAATTTAGTCCAAAGTCCTCCCTTCCAAACTCCCTGAATCCAAGTCACTGAAAAACATGTTTCATATGTGTTTGCCTGTTTTGTTTTTTTGTTATGCTCAGCATTGTAGATGGGGTTTGAGGTTCTAGATGTTTTCGGCTGATTGATCAATTGCGTCCTTTACAGATTCTCACAAAATTTTTGTGCAAATATACTCCAGCCAAACTGGAGTGATTTTATGCACGTCAGAAATTTTTTTAAACAAATTTTATAACCTTGTAGAGGAACTTGTGACTTTTTGCACTAAAAAGTTGGGAAAAAAGTTAAAGATCTAAAGAGGATTTTTTTTTATTTTCAGTGAAATTCATGAATTGCCATTTTCAAAAATTTGCCGTAAAACACGTCTATGAATATCACAAGGCAAAGATAAGAAAAGTGACTTGAAAATCTCGGAGGTGATGAATCCGGCTCCATATCTTCTAATCATAAGTCATTTACCAAGTCATTTATGCAAAAGGTATACTTTAAGTCACGGATTGTCTTTCTCTGTTCCTTGCTTTGAATTTTCTTTGATTTCGCACATTTGGTCACACCTCAGTTGCATTCATTTAGAAATGCATTAATTTAAATAAATTAGCGGCTTGTGCAAGCAAGAAAGATTCAATAAATGTAAACACCTGCGCTCATTTACAGCATCTTAATTATGAATGGAGAAAGAAGCCGCGTTACATGATGAGGAAGATTGGAGATTTCAGAAGGATCCACCTGAAAGAGCAAATCAAAACCGGCTAAGTGCACAACCTTAAGTTTAATCACTAAGGGCCCGATTCATCATTTGCATTTTTATTTTCTAAGTCTCGTCTCTTTTTTGTCTTTGGTATTTGCTGACATTCTTCGGAATGGAAGCGTGTATTTCATGAATTTTGTGCTAAATCAAAAATTCCTTTTGGGCTCTATTTATTATTTCATTTGCATCTTTTTGTCTAGTTTGGTTTTTTTTATCCGGTTTTCATTTACACCTTATTTTTGTTTTATTTGTGCTTTTTAAAAAATCTATTTTACAGGTGTTCGTCTTTTGGTGAGCTTTTGATGTTTCAGATCTTTTGCATAATTTCTGCACCCATTAAATAAATCAAGTTACTTGCACTTTTTTCATTGCGTTTCTGAGTGCTTTTTCTTTACTGTGTTTTTATCTTGTTTTTGATGCTGCATTTTTTCTCTTTTGCTGTGTGTCGTGTGTGTCATGTTCTAAATGTAGCTGCTTTTTTTCGATACGTCCTGGTATTTGGCTTTGACAGATGTTTAATAATACAGTCATGTGCGAACTACATGCATTCTTGATGCGTTTCTGACGAGGAAACGCAATAAAAATGCATGTGCAGTTATTACCTGCATATTTTTTGCATCTGTTGCAAGTCTATGGGAAAAAAAAGCACATAAAACTCAACGTACCCGCAAGAAAAATTGACATGTTGCAAATTTGAAACATGCACCACAGGTCACTTTAGGAGGAGTTAAAAAAGCCCAGTTGGCAGAAGATTTCTATAAATCCCATCCACTTTGCTAGAACTGAAAGATGCTGCATTTTTGATGCAGCAAAAATACACAGCGTTAGAAACTCACCAAGCCTTATCTTTTTGCCAGTTCCGCCTTAGTCTCTGTGACAAACCCAGCTCTGCTAAACCTATGAGCCAGTTCAGTGACATATGACTCTGCTGCATACTTAGCTCTGCTACATTGCTAAGATAACTCTACTCTCTTGTGGGTTATAGTTCTGTGCCACCAGTTGTTCTCCTGCCAGAATTCCTCCGTTGTTCCAACAGAGGACATAGGTCTTCTGGACCAAGGGCTTCGATGATCCACCAGGTGAGACATAACAAACGCATGGTGCTCAAATAATATTGGTGGCGCATTTCTTTCCAAATTGTATTGTTTACAATGATGGCCTTGGTTCTTCAGTTTTTGCCAGTATTCTCAGAATTTCTCAAAAATTTTGTACAACTCATAGTTGAGAAGTTTGACATTTTTGCTCCAGACCCTGCCACCCTATCCAAACTTTTTGAAAATTGGGTAGAGCTTCACGGGATGGAGGTGTGGCTAAGAATGGCCAATTAATTCATCATAATTGAATCGTCAGAGTAGCATAAATTACAACGGACATGTTCTCCAGTCTCTGGCTGAAGCAGGTGGTGCACAGCGGCTGAAAGGTGTGCCAACTTCATTACAAGACTCTCAAGGTATTTAGTGCATCTTACACCAGCGCACCCTTCATCAAGACCGGCAAAGAAAATTCCAGACCTGATGAATCGGGGCTTATGCTCGCAATTTATAAGATCGGGAAAAAAAAAACAGCTTCCTGTAGGGTAACTTTATTGATGATGTTAATAAACATTATATGATTCTAATTAAGCCCGTAGCAGAATAATGGCAAAGTTAGTAAAGGTAATTAAGTAAAAAGTATTCCTATGGTGAAAGTTTCCTTTTAAGACAGGTGCATGCAATTAATGAGGCTTTTCTATAGCAAAGCCTTGTGCCTTCTGACGAGGTCAACATATAATGTAACCTCCGAGCACACAAAGGTATCAATGACATCAGCAGCATCTAGAAAAGCAATTACATTTTCTCCTTAATGAAAACAATTTGCTTTACTTTACTTACCACAGGGATATACACAGAAAAATACAATAAAACAAGACTTTTTGCAATTAGACAGATGAATAATCACCTCTGCAGCGATACAGAGAGAAAGCATTCGCTCTCCGGATGTTTAGATTCCATTCCATTATTTGTCTGTATATACAGTATTCCCTCCAGGACATCGGCTACTTAGAGATTCCCAATTGCTGGTAATTTTACATCAATGTAAAAACTGTGCACAATTTACAATGACATGCAAAGAGAAACAGTGAATGGAAATGACGCGGAAGCCCATGGGGCAAGCTTGTGTATGAATAGACCAACAAATCTGATCAGAGCTGGATCAAACAAACGATTCAGTTTCTAGAGAATTATTGTAATTTTTCTAATGGCTGATTCAGACGTCAGAGACAGTTCTCGTAGTCAAAAAATAGTCAGAGTATCATCATCAGTTTTTCTTGGATAAAAAAATCAAGTAGTGGAGGTTTCTTAAGCTTCTCATATCAAACAGTGCGACAAAAATGGATGACACAAAAGCACACGGGTGGTTGTGTGTCACCCTGGCCTGGATGCCACAAAATGTATTAAAGCTGTGTTTGAGAGCAAGGGGGAGGTTCTCTGGTCAGGGGAACATTAGCATGCAATGCCTCCTGTCTCAGGCCAGTAGGGGGAGCAGGCTGCCCCTATAAAAGCTGGTGCTGGGGGCAGGGTTAGAGAGAACTGGATGGCCTGTCTCAGCATTGAGACTTGTCCCAGAGCAGAACAGGGACAGACAGTTGCACTGCACCTAAGAGGAAGTGTGGCAGGAGGAGAGCCACAAGCCAGAGACAAGAGGCGAAGAGAGCCTGTCTTGGCAGATAAAAGACTGACTTTACCAGACTTTGGTGTCTGAGGCTGGGAGGATTCCACATCCTCCAGCAGAGAACCAGTTCGCAGGGGACTGTATATTCCTTGGCCTAAGAAGCCTGGAGGCCCTGCCACAACCGAAGGGACCAGTAAAGCCGTACAAGGCTGGGAGCAGAAAGGAACCCACGTCGCAGGCCATAAAGGCGAGAATACACGGAAAGCTTGGAAACGTGGGCTGTTACCCTATAACGAGGAGATAGCCAGAAGGAGCGCAGAAAGCACGGTAGGCCTACACCCTCACCCTGACCAGGGCCAATTTCCCCGTTGCTCTCAGACATCCAGGTCCCCTCCTAGCTGGGACTGTTTATGGGTCAGTTTACCTGTTTCAGTAAAGACCCTGGACTGCAACCTATTGTCTGTGTGCTCCTTCGCGCCTCCAGCACTACCGGTACTGGGACTCTCACCACCATCACTCCCACCATACACTACACTGCCCTGGGGCCGCACTCTTCCCGTGGGGAGTCACACCATCTCAGCTGCACACCTTATCAGCCCCAGCGGTCTGCCTTGCAGAGGCGGTACCTAATGACCGCAAATCCACGGGTGGCGTAGTCGGACATTATCAATAGCACCTAACGGACTAACACTGGCCTGACCACCCTGAGCCACGGAACCGGGATGCCACTACTACCCCCATCGTTCCCTATTGCCCGGATCCGAGTGCCCCACGGCCCAGGGGGCGAGTCAGCTTTGGCGTAGTCGGCAGGATTTCGTGCCCGCAACCACCGGGTACTGCGTGCCTGAAAAAGACTTTTGTAACTTAGCTGTGGCGAAGTTTCCCGCCGTCCGGAGTCGTTTCCCGCCATCCGGAGCCGATTCCCGCCATCAGAAGCCATCTTGAACCTTTTCCCGCCGTCTTCTGCCGTCTTCCCGCCATCTGCAGCTGCTTCCCGCCATCGGACGCCATCTTCAGGACGCCGCGCGGGAAGAAGAGGGGCGTGGACGTCAAAACCACACGAGATCCGAAGCTCCGCCCCACGCACCGATGCTGCGCAAGGTCCTGGAAGGGAGAGAGAGCGACGCTGACATCATCAAGACGCGACGCAAGGTCCTCGTCCAGAGCAGCAGCAGCGGAGCCGCGGCCTACAGAAGAGGATCGTCGGAAGGTAGGCCAGGCTTAACTAGGGGGGAGGAAGATGTTGGACACAGAGGCGCCCACTACCACCAACGTGGCTGCAGCAGCGGTGATGCCCTTTTCCCTGCCCTACATCCCTGGAGCGGCCTGGCTGCCCAAGTACTCAGGGGAGCCCCATGCCCTAACTGACTTTAAGGAAAGGCTGTACAGTTTTTTCCAAGTTTACCCCCTGACAGAGGAACAGAAGGTCAGCATACTAACAGGGCAGTTAACTGGCGCAGCCCAAAGAGAGGTAAAATCATGGCCCACTGAGGAGAAAAGGACTGTGAAGGGTATTCTGGCCCGGATGCGGGGTACCTTTGACACACGTACCTCTGCTGAGATTAAAATGAGGTTCTATGGATGTAAGCAGCGGGCACAGGACAGCATCATAGACTATGCCCTAAATTTGCAGGAAGCCTTGAGGGCTATTCAACAAACTGACGCTGGCAGCGTGCAGGAAACGGATAAACTGCTAACAGAACAATTCATAGAAGGTCTGCTGTCTAGCGCCCACAGGGCCCAACTGCGCCTCATGTTCTTTCAGAACCCCGACCTGACCTTTGCCCAATTTAAGGACAGGGCCATAAGCGTGCTCCGTGAATCTGCAACCAGTGGCGCTATAAACCCCCGGCGCCCTGCTCTCACCTACCACCAGGAGGTGGCGCCCTCCTCTATAGATCCCGTGGGGGCTGATGCACAGGCCCTGAACCAAGCCCCGTCGAAAGACCTGCACCACCAAGTCCAGGAGCTGACGAGGAGCGTCGCGGCGTTGACCAGGACCGTCCAGGCATTGCAAATGGACCCGTCAAGACCCATCGAGCTGGCTTCAAGTCCGGAGGATGTCGCGTGGCGTCGACAGAGGAGGATCCCATCATTCCGAGGGAGGCCCACAGACCGCTACGCAGAGGATGGACAGCCCATTTGCCGTCGATGCAACCAGCCCGGACACATTTCCAGGTACTGTAATTTAAACGGGTCCAACCTGGGGCAGAGGGCCAACCCCCAGGCATAAGATCACCAGGCCCTTACAATTGGCGTAATAAGTACGTTGGGGGGCGCCCGGTTTTACTCGTGGTGCTGGACGGTATCCCCATGAGCGCCTTGCTGGATACTGGGTCACAAGTAACCACTATCCCTTATGTACTTTTTAAGCAGTATTGGACTCATGCTGATATCACACGGTATCCAGACAGTAACTTGAGCATCATCGCCAGTAATGGCTTACCCGTGCCCCAGATGGGGTTCAAGGAGATAACCATTAAAATTGGTAAAGTTGAACTACCGGCACAGGGAGTGATTATTGTGGACATTGACCGTCGTGAAAGTCACCCTAAAATAACTGTGGGTACTAACGTAATTGAAAATTGTCTTTCAGAGGTAATTGTAATCTTACAACAGGTGGCGGTGAATGCTAGTTCCAGCCAACAGAGAGTCCTCAACAAGGAGATAAAAGCCCTGATGAGACGGCAGCAGGTAGAACTGTCTGGTGGTGAGATCGGTAGTGTAAGACTGAGTGACCCATTCCCCATTTCCATGCCTCCCAAAAGTGAAATGATGATCTGGTGTCGGACTGCAATTGGGTTGAGAGGTAGAGACTACCAAGCCATGGTAGAACCCGTGTACTCAGACAGCAGGCCCACCATTTTGACAGCCCGGGGGGTGGTTGATGTCCGTCATGGGAGGGTGCCCGTCCGCATCCTCAACATTGGGGAGAGGGAAGTACACTTACCCAGGTACGCTACACTCGCCAAACTGTTTGTTGTCAAACACAAAGCTATCAGGGCCGTGGAACCCTTGCCTCCATCTCCACAGGCGGAGGGTAATGGCTCCCAGAAACAAAAAGAGGACTGGTGCCAGAAACTCCATGTGGGTGCTGACTCCACTCCCCTGCACCAAAAACAAGGAGTCTACCGGGTGGTACAGGAGTACGAGAGAGTCTTTAGTAAGCACCCGCTAGACTTCGGCAGAGTAAAGGGGATAGAACACCACATCCCCACAGGGAGCCACCCACCAATAAAAGAGAGACACAGACCTGTACCCCCTGCACATTATCAGAACGCAAAGGGCATGCTAAGAGAGATGAAAGAAGCTGGGGTTATTAGAGACAGCTGTAGCCCCTGGGCAGCCCCCTTGGTTCTGGTCAAAAATAAAGATGGCACCATGAGAATGTGCGTGGACTATAGACAAATCAACCGTATCACCCACAAAGACGCATATCCGCTGCCTAGAATAGAGGAGTCTTTAGCCGCACTAAAATCTGCTAACTTCTTTTCTACTTTGGACCTTACTAGCGGGTACTGGCAGGTTCCTGTGGCAGAGGCTGACAAGGAGAAGACCGCCTTCACCACCCCGATGGGACTGAGTGAGTTCAACTGTATGCCCTTCGGGCTCTGCAACGCACCAGGGACCTTCCAGAGGCTGATGGAATGCTGTCTAGGGCACCGAAACTTCGAGACGGTCCTCCTTTACCTGGACGACGTGATCGTCTATTCGAAGACCTACGAGGACCACCTAAAACACCTGGCCGAGGTGTTCGAAGCCCTGGCAGGCTATGGCCTGAAGGTGAAACCATCGAAGTGTCACCTGCTGAAACCAAAGGTCCAGTACCTAGGGCACATGGTAAGCGCGGAAGGAGTGGCCCCCGACCCTGACAAGGTCACGGCAATCAAGAGCTGGCCAAGCCCCTCGAACATCAAAGAGGTGAGACAGTTTCTCGGGTTGGTAGGCTACTATCGAAGGTTCATCCCCGGGTTCACTAAGATGGCAGCTCCTATGCAGGACCTCCTGATCAGACAGTCTAAGTCCCGAAGTCAAAAGCCACCCTTCAACTGGGATAAACCGGAAGAGGAGTCCTTCCGCCAGCTAAAGATGGCCCTCACGGGGGATGAGATCCTGGCCTACCCTGATTATGGCCAGCCTTTTATCCTTCACACAGACACCAGTAATGTAGGACTGGGAGCCGTACTGTCCCAAAACCAACAGGGCAGAGAAAGGGTGATCGCGTACGCCAGCCGGAAGCTGAGACCCACCGAGAGGAACCCGGAGAATTACAGCTCCTTCAAGCTAGAATTCTTGGCGGTGGTGTGGGCCGTGACGGAACGCTTCAAGCATTACCTGGCCTCCGCAAAGTTCACGGTGTACACGGACAACAACCCGTTAACACACCTAGACAATGCAAGACTTGGTGCCCTGGAACAGCGGTGGATGGCCCGTCTCTCCAACTATGACTTCGTGATCAAGTACCGGGCCGGCAAAACCAATGCCAACGCTGACGACCTATCAAGAATGCCTCACTTACCTGAAGGTGACGAAGACCCAGAAGAGCTGGAGGAGGTAGAACTCCCCGCGTTTCACCGGTATGGAGCCGCTCAACACTCTCACCGCGTGAAGGAGGAGGATCTAACAACTGTGATGATCAATCCCCTACCTCACCACAGCTGGGCCGAGACCCAAGATAGTGACCCTGCAGTCCGCCTGGTGAAAGATCTGCTGACCCGGGAAGACGCCCGCCTAGATCCAGATGCCCCAGAGCAAGCCAAGCAGCTATGGAAGGAGAAGAGCAAGCTGTTCCTCTACGAAGGCAAGTTGTGCAGAAGGATTGTTAACCACCGGACGCACGAGCTGACCTGGCAAGTCGTGGTCCCAAGGCGGGATGCAGCTATGGTCCTGGGGGCTTACCATGACAGAGCGGGACACTTCCGTTGGAAGAAACTGGAGTTCCTATTAAGAGGAAGGTTCTTTTGGGTCGGCATGAGAGGAGCTGTAGAAAAATGGTGCAGAGACTGTGGCCCTTGTCACCTAAGGAGGAAGGACCGTGCCAGCCAGAAGACACCCTTGAGGCCCATTGTCACCACGCAGCCTCTTGAGCTGGTAGCTCTGGACCATGTCAAATTGGCTCCCAGCCGGTCAGGATACATCTATGCCCTGACAATCGTGGACCACTATTCCCGTTTTCTAGTGGTGGTCCCGTTAAAGGACTTGACAGCCCAAACAGCAGCCAGAGCCTTCCAGCAATACTTCTGCCGTCCACACGGGTATCCGGAACAGGTCCTGACAGACCAGGGTCCAGCGTTCGAGGCTGAAATCTTCTAGGAGTTCTGCAACCTCTATGGCTGTAAGAAGATTCGTACAATGCCTTACCACCCCCAAACCAACGGGATGTGTGAGAAGATGAACAATATAGTCATTGATCTCCTGAAGACTTTGCCCCTGGAGGAACGCAGCCTGTGGCCAGAAAAACTGCCGGACCTGATAGACCTATACAACAATATCCCGGTGAATGCTACAAACTGCACCCCGGCTTACCTGATGCGAGCTAGACCAGGTAAGCTGCCCGTAGACCTGGAGATGGGAGTCCTAATACCTGAGGACAACTCCCCGGATGCGGACTGGGATACGGAAAGGCAACTGCAGTACAAGAAGGTACAGGAGAGTGTGGAGAAGAGCCTGGCCCAGGTGAGAGAGAGGCAAGAAAAACTCTTCTACCAACACGCCCCTGCTGGTCCCCTAGAACCTGGTGAGCAAGTCCTGAAGCGGAAGAGAAGGCTACATAAGTTGGACGACCAGTGGGAAAGGGAACCCTACACCGTACTGCAGTCTGATCACGACAACCCGAAGGTGTGCGTGATCACCAAGGACGGAGGAGAAACCACTAGTGTCGTCTCCAGAGACCACCTCAAAAGATGCCCCGAGCAACTCCGTAGTGCAGAAGAAGATCAGAGTGACCTTGAACCCGCAGAGGACAAGGAAGAAATGATCAGCACCGTTCTCGGAGAGTTCCCTCAGTCCTGGACTCGCATAAATGATGCCATAGTGGTACCCGTCCTGCATTTCCTGCAACCGGCACAGCAACAACCAACACCAGAGCCGGAAGGTGAAGAGGAGCAAGCAGATCCAGAGGCAGAAGAGCCTGTACCAGCAGCCCAGGAGAGTCAACCCTCTGCTGACAGTGAGCCTGCCATGCATGCGGTAAGCCAAAGGACCCGCAGACAGCTGCCTGCCCTACCTGTACACCCAGCTGGTAGCTGTACCCCTAACGATAGTGGGGAAAGCCAGGTTGGTCCATCACCAGACAGTGGGCTACGTAGGTCAACCAGGAGCACAAAGGGGCAGATACCCGCTCGCTGGAGAATATAGAGTGTACTAAAAGTGTAAATAACCCTGTTGCCAAATGTTGAATCGTTTGCAAAGTTACATGCATGTTTGGTAATACTCTGTTTCAGTTTCTTGCAGCTACCGTAAGGACTCAAAGGTTATGGACTTTGTATAACCGGGACCTTGTATGGACTGCGTTCGGAGCCTAACCCAGGAATGAACTAAGACTGTAAAAGGACTTGGGGTAGGACAGACCCCCACCTGGTTAAGGCTCCCCGTTGTATTGGTGATATGGACACCCGGTCACAGGCCACACTGTGACCTTAAGAACGCAATTTGTGCGTCGTCTGTCTATTAATGTTTTATCGTTATGCATATTGTCTTTGTTTATTGTTTAGTCCCGGAGTACTAAATTTCACTAGGGGGGAATGTGTCACCCTGGCCTGGATGCCACAAAATGTATTAAAGCTGTGTCTGAGAGCAAGGGGGAGGTTCTCTGGTCAGGGGAACATTAGCATGCAATGCCTCCTGTCTCAGGCCAGTAGGGGGAGCAGGCTGCCCCTATAAAAGCTGGTGCTGGGGGCAGGGTTAGAGAGAACCAGATGGCCTGTCTCAGCATTGAGACTTGTCCCAGAGCAGAACAGGGACAGACAGTTACACTGCACCTAAGAGGAAGTGTGGCAGGAGGAGAGCCACAAGCCAGAGACAAGAGGCGAAGAGAGCCTGTCTTGGCAGATAAAAGACTGACTTTACCAGACTTTCGTGTCTGAGGCTGGGAGGATTCCACATCCTCCAGCAGAGAACCAGTTCGCAGGGGACTGTATATTCCTTGGCCTAAGAAGCCTGGAGGCCCTGCCACAACCGAAGGGACCAGTAAAGCCGTACAAGGCTGGGAGCAGAAAGGAACCCACGTCGCAGGCCATAAAGGCGAGAATACACGGAAAGCTTGGAAACGTGGGCTGTTACCCTATAACGAGGAGATAGCCAGAAGGAGCGCAGAAAGCACGGTAGGCCTACACCCTCACCCTGACCAGGGCCAATTTCCCCGTTGCTCTCAGACATCCAGGTCCCCTCCTAGCTGGGACTGTTTATGGGTCAGTTTACCTGTTTCAGTAAAGACCCTGGACTGCAACCTATTGTCTGTGTGCTCCTTCGCGCCTCCAGCACTACCGGTACTGGGACTCTCACCACCATCACTCCCACCATACACTACACTGCCCTGGGGCCGCACTCTTCCCGTGGGGAGTCACACCATCCCAGCTGCACACCTCATCAGCCCCAGCGGTCTGCCTTGCAGTGGCGGTACCTAATGACCGCAAATCCACGGGTGGCGTAGTCGGACATTATCAATAGCACCTAACGGACTACCACTGGCCTGACCACCCTGAGCCACGGAACCGGGATGCCACTACTACCCCCATCGTTCCCTATTGCCCGGATCCGAGTGCCCCACGGCCCAGGGGGCGAGTCAGTTGTCCTATAGACTTGCATTGGCGAGTTTGAGCTGAGAATCTATAAACTGAACTGCGACTATATAGTGGCCACGGCTGAGTTCTGCAAATCCACCCATATTCAAATAAATAGGGGAGAATCAGCATTACCCCACTGCGGGAGCCACAATGTTCCACTTCGCAACAGGCCATTGACGTATAAGTACTATACAACCCATTAAAGAATTATTCAATTCTGGGGATAATTTTTTGTTTTCCATCAAAATTTGAAAAAAAATTATTTCCAAATCAGACAATGTGATTTACAGGATTTGTTTTCTCATTTTGTCTCTCATAGTTGAGGTCTACCTATGATGTCAATTACAGGCCTCTCTCATCTTTTTAAGTAGGAGAACTTGCACAATTGGTGGCTGACTAAATACTGCATTCTCTTATCCAAGGGAAAGAGGTCAATTATGCAAATCACACTCTTTTTGATCAGTTTGATCAGAGTGTGATCATAGTGTGATCCAATTCTCTCGGATGAGGAGAAGATGGAGAAAAAAAAATCTCTATCTTCTCCATTCTCTGTCAGTTCGTGGATATCGGATGTCATCCGAGTGCAGTCAGATGGCTTTCACAGACTCATTGTCTTGCATGGTAGAGTGCAATTGAACATCAGATCAAACTTGGGCTTGCTGAAATTTTTTCCCCAGATGGGCTCTGGCAGAGGAAAAAAATTAAACGTGCACTGTCCCATAGAATAACATTGGTCCAGATACGATCCATGTTTTGTTGGATCGCACCTAGACCGATAACATCATCGTCTGTACGAGACCTAACAGTGAAATTATTTTTGATGAACAAATGGAAGAGTTTCTAACTCTTTATCTGTCTTTTTTCTTAGCTCCTCTCAGTTGATCTATGACCACAGACCTCATCAAAGGTAATTGTGCAGTGAAACAAAGAGCTTGTAAAAGTAAAACAGTGCAAAAATTGTTAATGAAACCTTATTGCAAAGATTATTTGATATCCCTAATACATTTATTCAAATAAAAAAAAAATGTTTCCAGAGACATACAGCCCCATTAAGTCTTGAGAGCAGCTAACCACTTTAACCCTAACTCAGTACCATAACTCAAAAAACTATTGGTAAAGAGGACCTTTCACCATTTTTTCATGTTGAACTGGACAAATGATGTCATTGTGGCTGCAGAGCAGAATAAAACTTTTTTTTTCTGTGTTTTTTTTTTTTTTTTTTTTTTTTGCATTTTGCCTCTCCATTGGGGAGATATTAGAAATCAAAGTATTGGCACCTAATGAGTTAACTTTTAAGTTCAAGTGGGTGTTATCAGACAATAACTTATGCAGGAAGAAAAAGTACACACTCCAATGTAAAGTATTTAATAACACACACTTGGACTTAATTAAAGTTAACTTATTAGGTGCTTTGATTGCTAATATCTCCGCAAAAGACAGTCAAAATAATAATAATAATACTAAAAAAATGTTTTATTCCACTCTGCAGCTGTGGCGCCCCTGAGGGTTCAGTCGCCACAGAGGTACTGCACCTCACCCAGAGGTGTGGTGCCTCCTTCTCTCAGGTAAGGAGGGAGTGCTGCTCAAAACACCAAACACCCACATTCAACACTACACTACTCCAGGCCGGCTGGAAGGGCAAGATGCACTGTGTTTCTGCTGAGCCCTGTCCCTGGCTGGAGTGGGGGGAACCAAAGAGAGGGGAACCAGTAGTGGGTGTGGGTGGAGGATGTAGAGTAGAGGAGCACCATGATAGGAGTTATAAAAAAGGAAGCCATCTTTGGAAAGACAGGTCAGTGAGAGAGGTCAGTCAGTGAGTAGTAAAGAGAGCGGAGTCTCTTCAGGAGCTCTGCTCTTCAAGTGGGGCCTAATAATAGAGGCCCAGGAGGGGAGCAGAGGAGAAAGGCTCCGTTTTGCAGAAGGGATCCCAGGACGGCACCCGTACGCCCTGAATCTGCCAGGTGTCAGAGGGATCAGGCCGCAAGAAGGGACCGGTCCCTGGCCCAGCCGTGTTACTCCAGGTCTCGGCTGGAAAAACCGGAGGCTTCTGCACTTCCATGGTGCCGTCGCCACAGTCTCGCCCTAGTCACCGTGAAGGTATAGTAGGTCCGGGAACTCCAGGTTGCCCAGAGGGACTTCAGAGCACCCGATCGGAACTGTGTGTGGGAAAGCGCAGGGCAGGAGGGAGAAGACCCGGCGCGAGAAGTCGGCCTAGTAAGAAACATAAAGAAAGTGGGGTTCTGTCAAGCGCTCCTGATAAATTTGAGAAAGTGCTGAACCCCTTATCTGGTAGACGCAGCACGATGCGGGAGGCTGACACCCTTACAGTGTACCTGAGAACCTTGAACAAGACTTGTGAGTAAAACCCTGCACTGCACTGCCTCTGTCAGTTATTCCTGCTGCGCCAGCTCGCCTGCACTACCAGCCCCAGCATCACCACCATCTGCACCTACACTGCCCCGGGGGCCCGCTTCGCCTGTGGGGAGTAAGAACATCCCAACTGCCATCCCATCACCCCCGGAGGTCTGCAGCAGTGCCGGTAACCATTACCGGAAACCACAGGTGGCGTCACGAGACAAACTGTATATTAAAACCCCTTTTTAAAGAGAGACCCAGAGTACGGGTCCAGAAGCCGACTGCCGTGACCTCCTAAACAAGGTTGGCCCGGGTACCGAGTCCCCTATATTCCCCCTGGGTGACACACAGCTACTCTTACATCTTGCTTCCAGCTCAGCATGAAAAATTTGGTGATAGGTTCTCTTTAAAGCACCACTCCTGCATTTTTTTATTGCAGCAATGGAGTGGTGCTACTAATCCAAGTTCCCTGCCCTAGTCTCCTACTTGTCAACCTGTCTTCATCTGTTATCGGCCCCACTCTGGTCAGTCTCCAGCAGTTTGTGTCCTGCCAGACGGCTCCAGTGTGTATTGAGTGAGCTGGAGGTCACTACTCAATGTAAGTCTGTGAGAAAGAATGAGGCCAGAATGAGGTTCTCATAGACTTGCATAGGGAGCTTTTGACTGTTACTTCTGACTTCAAGTCAGTCAGAAGCTGCAGTCAGAAGATGGTGTGGCACCCTGCTGTTCACAGGTACCACAGGACCCAAAAGGGTGCATGGATGGACTTCTCCACAAGAGGCCCTCGTTACAAACAAACACCCCCACCCTTCCACCTCATACCACCAGAGGGAGCCCTGATAGGGATATATATATATATATGAAGGGTGGAGCCAGGCAGTCAGTGAGAAGTAAGTGAGAGTTTAGTCAGAGTGTGTGCTGCCACTGAGAGCAGTGAAGACGGAGCACGTCTGTTGCTGTATTGAGGGCCCCGAGTGTGGCCAGAGGAAAGGAGGAGAGGAGGGAGGAGTTGAGGGGGCAGAGGAGCATCATAGGCTCATCCCAAGACACGAACCGGACACCGGGTCCGCGCCTACAGGGATCACCGGCATACCAGGAGGACTACATGTCCATGGTCGACCTGAAGCTAAACCCTTGACAGGACTAGGAACCACGAAGGCCCCGGCATCCAGGGATAGTGGTTGCCAGAAAAAGGTCCTACTACCAAGCGACAGGTGAAGGAACAGCACGACACAGAAGCTAGGCCCAGTTGCAGGCTGGCCAGGAGCTTAGAGAGAGGGAGACACGGACCAGGAGGCCTTATACCCGCTCATTGGGGAGAAGTCCTGAAGTGCCCCCTTCCTACCGAGTACCCTGGACCGTACCTGACATCCGCACCAGTAAAAGGTACTGAAGTGAATCCCCTGTCTCTGTCAGTTACTCCTGCTGCGCCATCTCGCCTGCACTACAAGCCCCAGCATCACCACCATCTGCACCTACAATGCCCCGGGGCCCGCTCCGCCTGTGGGGAGCAAGAACATCCCAGCTGCCATCCTATCACCGACGGAGGTCTGCAGCAGCACCGGTAACCATTACTGGAAACCACAGGTGGGGTCACGAGACAAACTGTATACTAAAACCCCTTTTTAAAGAGAGACCCAGAGTATGGGCCCAGGAGCCGACTGCCGTGACTTCCCAAACAAGTTAAAAGGCCCGGGTACTGAGACCCCTATATTCCCCCTGGGTGACACAGCTCTCTTTCCTGGCGTCACAAACAGAATTTCGTGCCCGTTGCCACCGGATACTGTGTGCCTTAATTGAACTGTGTTTGTACTGTGGTGAACATCACCGCCATTACTGCGTCGCCGCGCGGGAAGAAGAGGGGCATAACTGCGGGAACCAGAGAGTCGTGACCGTTGGAAGAGTGCGAAACTCAGGCCCCGCCTCGCGCCTCGACGCCGAACCAGGAAGTGTCAGGTCCTGGAAGGAGACCGTCGTCAAGCGCACGCTCTGACGTCAGCCACGAGGGAAACTCAAGGTCCTGGAAAGAGACCATCGCCTGCGGAGCTGCGGCCTACCCGAAAAAGAAACAGGAGGTAGGCTACGGTTTACTAGGGGGGCGCAACCATGGCCGACGACCAGCAAAACGCCGGAGCACCGGTTAACACTCCTGATGCTCAACTTGCGCCCGGCGCTGCTCAGGCCGTAGTGGCTGCCCCACAGGGGTCGTGACTCCGTTAATACCCATGGCCCTGCCGTATATCACTGGAGCAAAATGGTTTCCCCAGTATGACGGCAAACCAGACACCCTGTCTGGATTCAAAAGGAAAATATGCGGTGTACTGGACATGTATTCAATGACTGGTAAACAGAGAGCCGCTATTGTGCTGGGACAATTGACTGGTGCCGCAGAGCGGGAAGTTGAAACCTGGCCAGCCGCAGACCAGGAATCAGTATCCATTATCTTTAAGAGACTGCAAACTGTGTTTGAAAACCGCAATGAGACAGATCTTCGGATGAGGTTCTACCACTGTACCCAGAAGCCTGAGGACAGTATCCGGGACTATGCCTGGCGCTTACAGGAAGCCCTGCGGGCCCTGAAACAGGTTAGTCCAGCCAGCATACATGGTGAGAACAAAATGCTGACAGAACAATTCATCCGGGGGTTGCGGTCCCAGGAGGAGCGGAGAACCGTACGGTGGTGGGCCTTAGATCATCCAGATGCCACCTTTGACGCCCTGAAGGACATGGCTTTTAAGGGTCTGCAGCCCCTGGAACCATCAGATACTGCTATCCAGCGTTACCATGGTGGGGCCACCCCAGTGCCCGTAGCACTCACTGCTCCTTCATTAACGTCTGAAACAAAAATGAAAACAGTGCCCCCTAGCGAGCTGGACAGCCTGCGCTCTGAAGCGCGCCAGCTAAGTAAAACCCTGACCACTGTCCTGAGCACCCTGCAGCTACAGACAGAGCCTGAGCTGGAAAGAAGGATCCTACTCGCTGACAGTCCTGAGGATGTCCCCTGGATGAGGAGAAGGAGGAGGACAACGCCACCCCGTAGGAGGACAATGCCACCCTGTGGGAGGACTAACAACCAACGTCGCCCTCCAGGAGACTTCATCTGCTACCGTTGCCACAAGGCAGGCCACACCGCGCGGGACTGTCCTTTAAACGGGCAAACCCTGGGGCCGAGGGCCGACACCCAGGAGTAAATCAACCAGGCCCATCAAGCTGGTACCACCGGTTTGTAGGAGCAAGACCTTTCCTGTCCATCGTGATGTACGGAATAGCAACACCAGCATTACTGAACACCGGCTGACAGGTAACCATCATACCTGACGTCCTCTACAAAAGGTACTGGTCCATAGATGAACTCCATCCGCAAGCCCCAAATCTCTCTGTGTATGCATCCAATGGCCTTCCTCTTAACCTAGTAGGGGTTAAGGACGTGACAGTGAAGGTGGGGAGAGCGGAACTAAAGGACCAAGGGCTGATTGTAGTGGAGTCTAACCCTGGTGATACAGACTTGTATATGATACTTGGTACAAATTAACTGTTTGGGAGAAGTGTTGTTCTTACTCCAACAGATGGCTGACACTGCCAAACCAGGGCAGAGGAAGGTGCTCCAGAAAGAAAATTGAGCCCTCCTGTACCAGCAACAGGTAAAACTAAAAGGTGGTGAGATTGGCAATGTACGGGTGACAGACCCGATACCCATTGTGATTCCCCCGATGAGTGAAATGCTGATTTGGTGTAGGGCAGCAATAGGTCTCAAGGGACTGAACTACCAGGTGGTAGTGGAGCCCATTAGCTCAGAGCACAGACCTACACTCCTAACTGCTAGAGAGGTAGTTGATGTACGCAATGGGAGGGTACCTGTACGTCTCCTAAATTGTGGGGAGGAAGTTAAATTGCCAAGATATGCCACTGTTGCCAGATTGTATACTGTGAATAATGATGCCATACACACAGTGGAATTCTTGACCCCACCAGATACAGTGGAGGACAATGACTCCGAAGCTCAGCTGGAGGATTGGTGTCAAGAGCTCCATGTTGGAACTGACGCTACTCCTGTCCATCAGAAACACGGTGTTTACAGAGTGGTTCAGGAATATGAACAAGTGTTTAGTAAGCACCCACTTGATTTTGGAAGGGTTAAAGGGGTACAACACCACATACCCACCGGTAACCATCCACCCATTAAGGAGCGTTACCGACCCGTACCACCAGCACATTACCAAAAAGCCAAAGAAATGTTGCATGACATGAAAAAGGCAGGGGTAGTAAGCGATAGCTGTAGCCCCTGGGCAGCTCCCCTGGTCCTGGTCAGAAAGAAGGACGGTAGCATGAGGATGTGTGTAGATTATAGACAAATTAATCAAATAACACATAAAGATGCATACCCTTTGCCCCGTATAGAGGAATCCCTGGCTGCACTAAAATCTGCCAATTACTTCTCTACATTGGATCTCACTAGCGGGTCTTGGCAAGTCTCTGTTGCTGAGGAAGATTGGGAGATGACAGCCTTCACCACCCCGATGGGATTATGTGAGTTCAACAGTATGCCGTTTGGGCTCTGCAACGCCCCCGGGACATACCAGAGGATGATGGAGTGTTGTTTAGGACACCGGAACTTTGAGACAGTGCTGCTGTACCTGGATGACATTATCGTGTACTCGAGGACGTATGAAGACCACCTGAAGCACCTGGCGGAGGTATTTGAAGCATTGTCCCGGTATGGGATGAAACTAAAACCTTCTAAGTGCCAACAGCTCAAGCAGAAGGTTCAGTACTAGAGATGAGCGTTGTTCGACTCGAACTGTTCGCCAATCTCAAATTCGAGCTGTTTTGGGCGGTGTTTGAGCCGTTCAGCGAACACGAACTATTTGAAAAAAATTCGGCTGTTCGAGGTTATGTTCGATAACTGTTCGTGCACCAAAATCATAACTGGATTTTTTCTCAGTAATGATGAAAATTAATGTTAATACGCAGTTTGAGTGTACAGCGGGGCGGGGGGAGGGGCAGGGGATGGATCTCTGCAGGAATAATGAAGATCTCCATTTTTTTTTCTCTTTCCCGCATTTACAGTGGGGAGGTGCAATCTGTCAGCCTATCAGCAGCGCACACAACGAGCGAAGTGCTTTTTTTCACACAAGCAAGGGCATGTGTCATTGGCAGTGTATGTCACATGTCCTTGCCCTATAAGACCCAGCCATTTTCCCCGTCGCCACCATTTTCTCACTGCTGCAGCTGCGTGTTAGACGGCACCGCTGTTGCTGTGTGCGCTATACCTTGATAATTTCAAGCCAATTTTCGCACAAATCTACAGATAGCTTGGGAGTAGGGAATAGAGATGAGCGTTGTTCTACTCGAACTGTTCGCCAATCTCAAATTCGAGCTGTTTTGGGCGGTGTTCGAGCCGTTCGGCGAACACGAACAATTTGAGAAAAATTCGGCTGTTCGAGGTTATGTTCGATAACTGTTCGTGCACCAAAATCATAACTGGATTTTTTCTCAGTAATGATGAAAATTAATGTTAATACGCAGTTTGAGTGTACAGCGGGGTGGGGGGAGGGGCAGGGGATGGATCTCTGCAGGAACAATGAAGATCTCCATTTTTTTTTCTCTTTCCCGCATTTGCAGTGGGGAGGTGCAATCTGTCAGCCTAGCAGCAGCGCACACACGGAGCGAAGTGCTTTTTTTCACACAAGCAAGGGCATGTGTCATTGGCAGTGTATGTCACATGTCCTTGCCCTATAAGACCAAGCCATTTTCCCCGTCGCCACCATTTTCTCACTGCTGCAGCTGCGTGTTAGACGGCACCGCTGTTGCTGTGTGCGCTATACCTTGTTAATTTCAAGCCAATTTTCGCACAAATATACAGATAGCTTGGGAGTAGGGAATAGTTGTGATTGCAGTCCTTTTAAGGACTAGGTTACAGCATTTCCTACGACTTTTATCAGGGAGGTCTGTGCTCTTAAATAGATAGGTTGTGGGAGTAAAGACTAATTGTAATTGGAGTCCTTTTCAGGACTAGGTTACATGAGTTCCTATCAGTTTTTGCCAGGCAGGTCTGTGCCAGTGCTGTGCAAGTTTTTTTCACAGCATTTGGCTGAATCTAGCAAAGCTAATCCTTTTTGGCCTATTGCAGAGTGTGTTAGTCAGTGGAGTAGCCTATCTGTGTTGCAAGATATAACACCTGTGTATAGAATACCAATTTTTTTACTGCACCGAGTGAAGTAAAATCTTTTGGGCATAGCATCATTCTATTAGTCCATCTATACTGACCTCCATCAGGTTGCAAACTGAATATAATTTTTTTCTGCATCTAGCTCTGAAAAAATATTTGGGCTTCTAGCAGTGTGTGGGACTTGGTCTATTAGTCCATCTATACTGACCTCCAGCAGGTTGCAAATTGAATATAATTTTTTTCTGCATCTAGCTCTGAAAAAATAGTTGGGCTTCTAGCGGTGTGTGGGACTTGGTCTATTAGTCCATCTATACTGACCTCCATCAGGTTGCAAATTAAAAATAATTTTTTTCTGCATCTAGCTCTGAAAAAATATTTGGGCTTCTAGCAGTGTGTGGGACTTGGTCTATTAGTCCATCTATACTGACCTCCATCAGGTTGCAAATTAAAAATAATTTTTTTCTGCATCTAGCTCTGAAAAAATATTTGGGCTTCTAGCGGTGTGTGGGACTTGGTCTATTAGTCCATCTATACTGACCTCCATCAGGTTGCAAATTAAAAATAATTTTTTTCTGCCTCTAGCTCTGAAAAAATATTTGGGCTTCTAGCAGTGTGTGGGACTTGGTCTATTAGTCCATCATAGCTCTGATAAAATATTTGGGCTTCTAGCAGTGTGTGGGACTTGGTCTATTAGTCCATCTATACTGACCTCCATCAGGTTGCAAATTAAAAATAATTTTTTTCTTCATTTAGCTCTGAAAAAATATTTGGGCTTCTAGCAGTGTGTGGGACTTGTTCTATTAGTCCTTCTATACTGACCTCCAGCAGGTTGCAAATTGAATATAATTTTTTTCTGCATCTAGCTCTGAAAAAATAGTTGGGCTTCTAGCGGTGTGTGGGACTTGGTCTATTAGTCCATCTATACTGACCTCCATCAGGTTGCAAATTAAAAATATTTTTTTTCTGCATCTAGCTCTGAAAAAATATTTGGGCTTCTAGCAGTGTGTGGGACTTGGTCTATTAGTCCATCTATACTGACCTCCATCAGGTTGCAAATTAAAAATAATTTTTATCTGCATCTACAGTACCTCTGAAAAAATATTTGGGCTTCTAGCTGTGTGTGGGACTATTTGTATTAGTCCATCTATACTGACCTCCATCAGGTTGCAAACTGAATATATATTTTTCTGCACCTACCTCTGAAAAAATATTTGGCCTTCTAGTAGTGTGTCGGACTTTCTCTATTAGTCCATCTATACTGACCTCCATCAGGTTGCAAATTAAAACTAATTTTTATCTGCATCTACAGTACCTCTGAAAAAATATTTGGGCTTCTAGCTGTGTGTGGGACTATTTGTATTAGTCCATCTATACTGACCTCCATCAGGTTGCAAATTCAAAATATTTTTTTCCTGCATCTAACCCAGCCAATAGTTTTGGCCTAATACCACAGTTTGGCCACTCAGCTCTGCTCGGTTACCATCCATTGTTTTTTTGTGCAAACAACTCCAGAGTTGTGAATTAGTTAACCACCAAAATGAGTGGAAAAAGGCCTGCTGCTGGTGGAAAGGGGAATAGGCGTGTTGGGAAGGGGAAAAAAGGTTGTGTCCGTGGGGTAGGTGTTAAAGCAACAGTAACATCTGCAGAAGAAAGACCATCTTCCAGCCAAACTAAAATGTCTACTTCTTTTAGCGGACAATGTGATAAGATCCCTTTCTTACGGCCACGCCAATCGCTACAAATTCCAGATGAGGCACAAAAACAGCAGGTGCTTCAACGGATATCAAGTGCTCCTTTAAGTGGGCTCTCCTCTACATCAACTTCAACATCACAAATACTCCAGTCCTCAAAGGTGTCACCCAAATCGCACTTGCTTCCTCACAGCTCCCAAATCTCCAGCTGCCCATCTGAGTATGAGGTAGAACAGATGGTTGAGTCTGCAGAGCTGTTTACTCATACTATAGCCTGGGAATCAGAGGTCGACTCCAGCGCTTCTGTGAATCCAGACGAGGAAATGATCTGCACTGATGCCCAGAATCTTTATGAGTCGGATCCAGGACCAGACGCAGAAGGTTCTGACCATAATGTAGACCCTCATTCCCAAACTGTAACTCCTGTTGGTGGAGACAATGAGGAAGACGATGATAAGACTCAAATACCTGATTGGAGCGACAACTTTAGTTTTTTGTCAGGGCAGGAACAGGTTGGCTCTGAGGACGACGGGTGTGATAACGCACAGGGTGATGATGATGAGGTCCGAGATCCCACTTACTGTCAACCCACAGTCAGCCAAGAGATGAGGTCAGCAGAGGAGGTGGAGGAAGATGCTAGTGACGACGAGGTCAGGTTGCGCCTTCCTGGACAGAGACGTAGTACTGGAAGCACGTCAACAACTGCATCCTCAAACACAACTCTGCCTCTCACCACAAGTCGTGGTGGCTCTTCAGGTCGCATGGGTGCTAAGCCTTGCATAGCCTGGGCATTTTTTCAGATCGATAAAGATGACCCAACTCGTGTTATCTGTAACATTTGTCAGCAAAAGCTAAGTAGAGGCCAAAAAATACATAGTTTGAGTACTTCATGCATGAACCGGCACATGGACATGAAGCATAAGTTGCAGTGGGAAGCTCAGTGTGCTACAATGCGGCCTAGCCGGCCGGGCCAATCACCGTCTGCCATATCTTGTGCATCCGCGGCCTCTTCATCCTCTGTGACTGGGGGGACAGCAGTCACACCTGTTTTGGGGCGCAGACCTGCCACCTCTTTACCCGCAACAGCCAGCGTGATTGGCAGGTCATCATTTTCTTTGGAGGTGGTAACACCAGCTGGTGTTGAGCGCTGTCCGACATCGATAGCACCACCTTTGGATCAAGGCAACCTAACATGTCCGCCTGCATCTTCCTCACAGACCGGCAGTTTGCCGGGGACACCCTTATCAACCCCGTCTAAGCACAATAGCCAGCCCTCGGTCCCTCAGATGTGGACAAGTAAAAGACCATTTCCTCCTAGCCATGAGAAAGCTAAGAGGTTGAATTTCACCATCTGCAAGCTCTTGGCTACAGAAATGCTGCCTTTCCGCCTGGTGGACACAGAGGATTTTCGAGACCTTATGTCCGTCGCAGTGCCCCAGTACCAGATGCCCAGTCGGCACTACTTCTCAAAGAAAGGTGTGCCTGCGCTCCACCAGCATGTCGCACACAACATCACCGCTTCTTTGAGAAACTCTGTGTGTGACAGGGTGCATTTCACCACAGACACTTGGACGAGTAGGCATGGACAGGGGCGTTACATGTCGCTGACTGGGCACTGGGTAACTATGGTGACAGCAGGACAAGGGGCTGCTGTCCAAGTCTTGCCGTCCCCACGAGTTGTGCGTCAATCCTCTTTATGTCAAAGTTCCTCCACTGCTTCTGCCTCCTCAACCTCCTCTCGGTCTTCCACCTGCACCCAAAGCCTGTCTGGTCATGCCACAAGCTTTCTAACTGCGCAGAAGGGATCCTGCACACCTCCTTACTATGCTGGCAGTAGGGCTCAACGTCATCGGGCGGTTTTTACATTGAAATGTCTGGGAAATGTGAGTCACACAGCTGAGGAGTTGTGGTCAGCTCTGGAGAACCAATTTCATGAATGGTTGTCTCCACTGGACCTGAAACCAGGGAAGGCCGTGTGCGACAATGCTGCAAACCTGGGTGCGGCCCTTCGCCGGGGCAATGTCACACACGTGCCTTGTATGGCTCACGTGTTGAACCTGGTTGTCCAGCAATTTTTAGCCCACTATCCCAGACTAGATGGCCTTCTGCAGAGGGCACGGTCGCTGTGTGCTCACTTCCGCCGTTCGCATCCCGCAGCTCAGCGACTTACATCTCTACAGAAGTCGTTGGGCCTGCCACTTCACCGGCTAAAATGCGATGTGCCTACCCGGTGGAATTCAACTCTGCACATGTTGCAGCGACTGTGGCAGCACCGACAAGCCCTGGTGCAATACGTTCTGACGTATAGCCTGGGCCAACGAGATTCAGAGGTGGGGCAAATCACGCTGGAGGAGTGGTCTCAGATCAGGGACCTATGCACCCTTCTGCACAGTTTTGAAATGGCGACGAAGATGTTTAGTGCTGACGATGCCATTATCAGCATGACTATTCCGGTGATTACATGCTGGAGCACATGTTAAACAGAATTCGGAGTCAGGTGGTGGCACAAGAGGAGGTGGAGGAAGTAGAGGAGGAGGAGTTGTATGCGGAAGGGCTAACATCTGCAAGGTCCAGACGGTCGGCAGCACCAAGGCGGCAGGCATGTGAGGGTGGGGGAGATGGTTTTACCAGGGCGCATGGTAGCAGCCAAACTAGTGAGGAAGGTGCAGGAGCCCAGGAAGAAGAGGAGGACGAACTGATGGAAGACTCATCAGATGAGGGAGACCTTGATCACATTTCTGTTGTGCGAGGTTGGGGGGAGAGGACAGAGGAAGGAAGCATGATTGTTACCTCGCCACCAACACAACAGGGACTTGGTGCTCCTGGATGCGCAACACACATGAGTGCCTTCTTGCTGCACTACCTGCAACATGACCCTCGAATTGTGAGAATTAGAAATAATCCTGACTACTGGGTTGCCACACTGTTAGATCCCCGGTACAAAAGTAAATTTGCAGAAATTATTCCTGCCATAGAAAGGGATGCACGCATGCAGGAGTATCAGCAGAGACTGTTGCAGAATCTTACATGTGCTTTTCCACAAAATACCAGTGGTGCACGTAGTGAATCTCACAGTTCCAACTTGCCAACCGTGGGACCGTCAAGTGTTCAGCACTCAAACCATAACAGAACCACAGTATCTGCTGGTAACATCAAATTTGCGGAATCATTTCACCACTTTTTTAGCCCATCCTTTGCAAGGCCACAGGAGACAAGAAGTCTGACACATAGTCAACGCCTAGAGACGATGGTACAGGAGTATCTCCAAGTAAACATTGAAGCCACGACTGTGTCACTGGACCCTTGTTCTTTTTGGGCTTCCAATCTGGATAAATGGCCGGAGCTAGCCACTTACGCCTTGGAGATCTTGTCATGCCCCGCAGCCAGCGTTCTGTCTGAACGTGTGTTCAGCGCTGCTGGTGGTGTGCTGACAGATAAGCGCACGCGGCTCTCCACTGATAATGTAGACAGACTCACGTTCATAAAGATGAACAAATCATGGATCCGAAACGACTTTTCTACCCCTGTGTCATCCTGGGGAGAGTAAAAGCTTGATGATTGGTTAAAATCACCCTACCAACCGTTTTAAGCTTTCAAATTACTAATCATGTTTATCTGTATCTTGACTGGAAAATAATTTGGGCTTTGTAGCACTGTGCAGCACTGATCCTATTAGGCCATCTATACTAAAGCTTCACCAGATTTAAAATTAAAAATAATTTTTAGCTGCATCTAGCCCGGAAAATAATTTTGGGGCTCCGAGATGCGCAAGGCACATAAGTACCTTCTTGCTGCACTACCTGCAGCATGACCCTCATATTGTCAGAATTCGAAGTAATCATGACTACTGGGTTGCCACACTCTTAGATCCCCCAAACTTTTCGATCAACCTTTTCATTTTAATAAAGACCAAAAAAATGGTCATTTTTGAAATTATAAGCATTAGCAGGTTGTTAGAAACTGAAATCAAACAATTTTCAACTCAAAACTTTATTCTAGGTGATGTTACATTTTCACATAGGACCCCTTGTTCGAAAGGAGCTTCTGAACTCTCTCGTCCATTGAATTTGTCAGGTTTTGGATGGTTTCTGCTTCAATTGTTTTGCATGAGGACAGAATACCCTCCCAGAGCTGTTGCTTAGATGTGAACTGCCTCCCGCCATCATAGACACTCCTTTTAATGATGCTCCAAAGGTTCTGAATGGGGTAGAGGTCAGGGGAGCATGGGGGTCACACCATAAGTTTGTCCCCTTTTATGCCCATATCAGCCAGAGATGCAGATGTTTTATGTGCCGCATGAGATGGTGCATTATCATGCAGAAAAATGATCTTGCTGTGAAATACACGGTTCTTCTTCTTGAACCATGGCAGGAAGTGCTGTTTGAGAAAATCCACATACATTATGGAGTTCATCTTTAGCGCCTTCAGGGATCCTAAAGGGGCCGACAATCTCTCTCCCCATGATTCCAGCCCAAAACATTACTCCACCTCCTCCTTGTTGGCGCTGTAGCCGTGTTTGCGTGGGGTGTCCATCAACCAGCCATCCTCCACTCCATCCATCTGGACCATCGAGCGCTGCACGGCACTCATCCGTGAACAAAACAGTTTTGAAATCAGTCTTCATGTAATGTTTGGCCCACTGGAGCCGTTTCTGCTTGTGTGAAGTGGATAAAGGAGGTCGACAGGATGGCGCATGCACAGCTGCAAACCTCTGAAGGACCCTGCATCTTGTTGCTCGGGGGACGTTGGAGGCACAAGCAGCTTCAAAAACTTGTCTGCTGCTATGACAAGGCTTTTTTGCCGCTGCTCTTTCAACCTGACGTAATTGCCTGTAGGAAAGAGTCCTCAATTTGCCCTTATCAGCACGCACACGTGTGTACTGTGAATCAGCTACATACTTCTTGATTGCCAAGACACTTCATCCTGATCATCGCACAATGTTGATTGTAGTCATGCCTTGACCTAAACACTCCACAATTTGTTGCTTCTCAGCAGCCGACACATCCTTTTTCTTTCCCATTTTGGCAGAAAATGTAGGCTGCTTAATAATGTGAGAGAGCCTTCTTAAGTAGTCTTGCCTTTCATTGGACACACCTGCCAAACTAATTAGCACAGGTGTCTGCAATTGCTTACAGTGATATAAAGAGCCCTGACACACATCACCATCAATGAGTTTAACTGACAAACAAACAAATTCTTCCCTTATCACTCCTAAACACTTTTTGTATAATAATTTGGAACGCAGTGTACATGTGCTTTTCCACAAAACACCAGTGGTTCACGTAGTGAATCTTACAGTTCTAACTTGCCAACCGTGGTCTGTATGGAGTTGTTCAATAAAGGGCCCAAAATTAAGATAACATAGATGGGAGAGGTCTCTATGAATAGGAATTCCTAAGTATTTGATACCCTGTGAGGGCCAGGCAAAGGGAAAGTTGGACTGGATGGAATCCTATATGGATTTGGGGAGGGAGACATCGAGGGCCTCAGACTTCGCTGCATTGATTTTAAAATTTTACCATGTAACAAAGTGATCTATTTCAGCCATAACAGCATGGATGGATATATGTGATTGAGTGATATATACTAGGACATCATCAGCAAATAGAGAGCACTTGTACTCGGTGCCTCCCACCTCAATCCACCTAATATTGGGGTTATGGCGAATTGATGAGAGCAGGTGCTCCGTCACTAGGATGTATAAGAGAGGGGACAGAGGACATCACTGCCTTGTCCCATTGGTGATTGTGAAAGGTGATGAAAATGTTCTGACGCACCCCCTGGGCCTTGGGACACCCGGAGCCGGACCCTTTTTGGTGGATGCTGGTGGTTGTAGTCTTCGTGGCGGCGACCCGGTTCCGTGGCTCAGGGCGGTCAAACCAGTGGCGGAACTATTTATGTGGTTTTCATGTTTAAATGTCCGACTACGCCACCCGTGGATTGCGGTCAGAGTGAACCGCCGCTACAGGGCAGACCACTGAGGCTGGTGTTGTGGGTGCAGCAGAGCGTAGCATAACTCCCCACGGGAGGAGTATAGCCTGAGGGCAGTGTATGCGGAGGATGGGGGTGATGGTGCAGGGCAGCAGCAGTAACGACACGGAGTCAGTGATGCAGTTCAGGGCCTTTACTCACAGTTCTTATTATCCAGACCACGTCTGCAGGTAACGGCTGCCCACGTCGTACTGTGCTCACCAGGTGAGGGGCTCAGACAACTCTCAGATAACTTTGGAGCACTTCACAGGACCCCCTTTGTGTGTCCTTTGTCTGGCCTTTCTTACCAACACTTCTGTCCGGCTGCCTCGGGCCTCCTCTTGGTAAACTTGGCGCCAGTTTCCCTGACCCTATGTGGTGCCTTCCTAGCGGGTGTAGCGAGGGGCTGCGCCACATAAAATGTCAGAGCCTCCGGTTTCTAGCTGAGGGTCGTTTCCTGCCTCCACTAGTTCGGGGACCGGTCTCCCCCTTTGGCCTGACCCCTCCACGCAGGTGGATTCGGGCGTGCGGTGGCGACTCGCCCGTCCGCACCAATGGGATCCCTTCATTCCTCGTTCCTGGAGCCTTCTCCGCTCCTCTTCCTTCCTTCTCCCTCTTCCAGGCCTGGGCCTCTGTTACTAGGCCCGCCTCCGGAGCAGAGCTCATGCAGAGCCCCTGCTCCCTGCCACTTCTGCTCAGACTTCTCTGCACTGAACTAAGATGGTGCCCACCTTTTATACTCCCTTCTCAATGCACCCAGGAACTGCTTCCTCCCTGCTCCTGCACTACAGGGTTCCCCTTCCTCAGTGTTCCCTCCCCCCACTCCAGCCAGGGACAGGGACTGTCGTGCCCATCTCAGGGGCATATTGGTCGCCCTGCCCCACGGCAATGTGGTGTAATGCATGCAGGTGTCGGGTCCTGATCCACACTCCATCCTTACCTGAGAGTGAGATATCACACCTCTGGGTGAGGTGCAATACGTGTGTAGCAACCGAGCCCTCAGGGTGCTACAGTTCCATTTATCTTCAGCCTAGGTGACGTATTGCGATACAGGGCTGTGATTTTGGCTATAAAAGGGTCCCCTAGACCCCTACCCCAAGCTTTTTAAGAGAATCATATATGGCGTGCCAGGAGACTCTATGGAATGCTTTCTCAGCATCCAACGAGAGTATCTAATTACAAATTTTTCACTGCATCTAGCCCAGGAAATACTTTGTGCCTAGTAGCAGTGTCTGCTAGTGAGCGGATTATCCCGGCTGTTAAGCAAGCTGCACCACCTGTAGTTTAGACACTTAATTTTTTCAAAGGAAATGCTTCGGGACCATGGGATACTTAGTGAAGAGCATCAGGAGGCACCCCAAGGCATAGGGGCTGGGACTGGCAGTAGGATGCCTTGCGGTGGACAGCCGAGCTCGATCCTTATAAAAGCTTTTTAACTGCAGCAGCTTTAGTGGACGCTACTGGAGCTGGAATTACCGCGGCTGCTGGCATGAGACTTGCCCTCCAATAGATCCTTGTAAATGGATTTAAAGTGTATTCATTCAAATTAGAGAGACAATTTAAATTAAAAAGCTTAGAGCTGCCTCCACCACAGGGGGGCTCGCTCGACCCACCAGCGGACAGGCACCAGTATTGGGAGAGGGGGGCTGGCTGTTAGGGTTCACCGCGGCTCTGGCACAAACCCGGCGACATGGAAGTGGCACGGGCAGGAGCGGACTGGCCGTGTCGGCTTCTCACTTTTTGGATTTTAGAAGGGCATGACATGCCTATATCTGTGTCTCCCCCTACTTTTACTCCTCCACCTCTTTTATTTTCGCATGACTATATGTACTTGTCACTTTTCCATGTGTTAGTTATGTCTTCTGAGCAGTTTGTCAGCTTTTGGACACCTTTGAAGGTGTTTTCTATGTGTTTCTATGTGTTTTTGTTTGCCTGCCATTGGTTTTAACGGTGTTCGAAGGTGTTCGACGAACAGTTCGACGAACAGTTCGGCGAACACACGGGTGTTCGACGAACCGAACCGAACTCGAACACTACGGTGGTGGCTCAACACTAGTAGGGAATAGTTGTGATTGCAGTCCTTTTAAGGACTAGGTTACAGCATTTCCTACGACTTTTATCAGGCAGGTCTGTGCTCTTAAATAGATAGGTTGTGGGAGTAAAGACTAATTGTAATTGCAGTCCTTTTCAGGACTAAGTTACATCAGTTCCTATCAGTTTTTGCCAGGCAGGTCTGTGCCAGTGCTGTGCAAGTTTTTTTCACAGCATTTGGCTAAATCTAGCAAAGCTAATCCTTTTTGGTCTATTGCAGAGTGAGTTAGTCAGTGGAGTAGCCTATCTGTGTTGCAATCTACACCACCTATGTATAGAATACCAAATTTTTTACTGCACCTAGTGAAGTAAAACCTTTTGGGCATAGCATCATTCAATTAGTCCATCTATACTGACCTCCATCAGGTTGCAAATTGAATATAATATTATTCTGCATCTAGCTCTGAAAAAATATTTGGCCTTCTAGCAGTGTGTGGGACTTTCTCTATTAGTCCATCTATACTGACCTCCATCAGGTTGCAAACTGAATATAATTTTTTCTGCATCTACCTCTGAAAAAATATTTGGGCTTCTAGCTGTGTGTGGGACTTGTTCTATTAGTCCATCTATACTGACCTCCATCAGGTTGCAAATTGAATATAATATTTTTCTGCATCTAGCTCTGAAAAAATATTTGGCCTTCTAGCAGTGTGTGGGACTTGTTCTATTAGTCCGTCTATACTGACCTCCATCAGGTTGCAAACTGAATTTAATTTTTTTCTGCATCTACCTCTGAAAAAATATTTGGCCTTCTAGCAGTGTGTGGGACTCATTGTATTAGGCCATCTATACCAAGCTCCACCAGCTTTTAAATTAATAATAATTTTTAGCTGCATCTAGCCCTGAAAATAATTTTTCTTCCCAATAGTGGTAGCAATAGAAATATGGGGCGCGCTCCTAGCTTACAAAAATATACGCTTCATAACAAAAAACACCAGCCTAGCGCACTGCATTAATAAGATGGCATCATCGTCTCTCCCAGTGCTAGGCCTACTACCCAGGCTAGCATTCCTGTGCCTAAAACACAATGTATGGGTCCGCGCTAGCCACTATGCTGAGTTGTCTAAAGCTGCTGCTAACGCTTTATAACAATTCAATTGGCAGATTTTCACAGAGCTCTTCCACAACGCCCACCCATCTGGCAACAGTTGCCCACCTTCCCTATGGGATCTAGTGGCGAATATTTGATGCCATTAATCAGAGCGTCAGTTGAGCGTCGACGTGGCAAGCATACGGTAAGGCATGGGAAGAGTGGACACGACTAGTAGCAGGCAGACGGGTTGACCAATGTGAACACGCCAGATCACAAGTCACCATAGAATTTCTCCACCAGCTAATGATGAGGGGCATATCAGGGGCGTCAGCGCAGCTGTGTCTGACCGGAGTAGCATTTCACTTCCAACTACTGAATTGGGGAGATGTGACAAAGATTCATCATCAGACAATCCATAAAAGGGTGGAAAAGGGGTCAGCCAAGTCAGGAGTGTAGACGTCCCGTCCCGTGTCACTAAAACTGATTTCTCACATCATATCCCTAACACCATTAACATGACACTCACAATTTGAAGCAACACTACTGTCTACAGCATTTGTGATCGCCTTCTTCGGGGCGCTATGCATAAGCGAATTAGTCCCTCAATCCAAAATTACCACCAGTGGAGGCTTATTACACCAGGACGTAGTCATAGCCAATAATGCAATACATCTACGCATGCACAAATCGAAAACGGTTCCAGCGGGGAGGGGCACTTGGGTACTTCTACAACCCACAAACGGTACACTGAGTCGGGTAACAATAGTAAAAACATATCTAACCATCAGATCACAAACTAATTTCTTCTTATCACACATTGATGGAACGCCATTATCAAGATACCAGTTCCAAGCTATATTTAATAAATGCATAACATCGGCAGGGAACCACCCCAAAGATTACGGGACACACTCATTCCGCATAGGCGCGGCCACGGAAGCAGCAAGAGCAGTACTGTCAGAAACGGAAGTTCAGAGGATAGGGAGATGGCGATCCACGTGTTTGGCAAGATACATAAGACCGGACTTGTTATCCTAACGTGGTTTGTTTCTTTTACAGGTGGCGCTAAGAAAACAGTGTGGGTGATAGGTCACTCGTATATATATTGGGCAGAAAAAAGGGCGAAAGTCCACCCAGGCGGGAGGAAATTAGAGTTTCATAACACATATTTCAACTGGAGAGGTATTAGAGGCCTGCTATGGCCACAGGTACTAATGGAGGTAATCAAAGTAGGGAGAGAGGCAAGATGTCCGGTCATCTTAGTTATACAGGCCGGGGGAAACGACCTAGGTCATCACAAGAGCGCATAACTAATGGCAATAATGAAACTAGACACTGAGCGCTTCAGAGAATTTTTCACAAAACTAGCTATAGTATGGTCAGAGTTTGTGCCGATAGCGGTATGGCAAGGTGCGCGAGACATCACGGCCATCGAACGGACAAGGCGGGTAATAAATATTCGGATGGCAAAATTTAGAAGAGACAGAGGCGGTGTAGTGGTGCGACACTGACAACTGGAAGGAGATAAAGCAGGCCTCATACGGCCCGACAGTGTTTACTTAATGGATATTGGACTGGATATATTCCTGTCAGGACTCCAGGACGGAGTGGAACAAGCGTTAAGAGTGATGGGTGGGGGTCAGAGTCCTGCATACGAGTACGCAGGATCCTCCGTGGCCTGGAAATAGAAAGGACATGTTGGAGAGTTACACTTGTTGGCCAAGTTGTCGGAGTGGAGACCCAGGGCATGCTGCAACAAGCTGAATTATTTTAGAAATAAAATGCCTTTCTAATGAAATGAGTATAAAGAGTTAATAAAGCTGTGACCGATCCTCACCCATCCAGTTGTAAGAGTTACATTATTGTATTGTCAAGGAAAGGGGGGCGGTAGGGGGGCTGAGCGTCTGGGTTTGGTAGGGGGTCCCCACAGTCTGCCTAGGCTAGATGCATTTAAAAATTCTTATTAGATACACAGGCGGTGCAGCTTGCTTCGCAGTTGGGCTACTGCGCCCAAAGTATTGCCTAGGCTAGATGCAGTTAAAAATTCTACGCTGACTAGCAGACACTGAAGATTTGGAGCAGACCTCTGAGTAAACAGCTCTTCAGACTCAACCATCTGTGTTACCCCAAGCCATAGTGTATGTAGTTTCTTACAGTTAAAGGGGGGGGCGACCCAACCCACCTGGAATTGACGATGCCAAAGTCACGTAAGACACAGCAAGGGGACTCCAAAAAGAGTCTCCATTTTTTCCCAAAATTGTGGCACAGACACCACTTAACCCTAGAACGCATACCTGGGGCCTCGCAGTCCCGTCCTGTTAATTGTTTTCTATTTTCTGCAAGATTACTTTAGTTAGAATTTTGAAACTCTAGGTATTCTTCATGTATATAGTTGTTTGTCATTTGAGTTTGAATTATTCCATGTTATTTGCACATGGGCCTAAAAGGCCCCAGGTATATGAAAGTGTAGATTTTTATGGTCATGCGTTCTAGGGTTAAGTGGCATCAATTGCCCCACAGTTGCTTAGAACGGTTGGTGAGGTGATATTACCAAATCCTCAAGCTTTTAGTCTCCCAAGGATAACACAGGGTTAGAAAAGTCCTTGCGAATCCATGATTTGTTCATCTTTATGAACGTGAGTCTGTCTACATTCTCAGTGGACAGCCGCGTGCGCTTATCTGTCAGCACACCATCAGCAGCGCTGAACACACGTTCAGAGAGAACACTGGCTGCAGGGCATGACAAGATCTCCAAGGCGTGAGTGGCGAGCTCCGGCCACTTTGCCAGATTGGAATACCAAAATGAGCAAGGGTCCAGTGACACAGTCATGGCTTCGATGTTCACTTGGAGATACTCCTGCACCATCCTCTCTAGGCATTGACTATGTGTGAGACTTCTTGTCTCCTATGGCCTTGCAAAGGATGGTCTAAAAAAGTGGTGAAACGATTGCACAAAATTGCTGTAACCAGCAGATGCTGTGTTACTGTTAAGGTTTGAGTAATGAAGACTCGACAGTCCCACGGTTGGCAAGTTAGAACTGTGAGATTCACATCGTGTACCACTGGTGTTTTGTGGAAAAGCACATGTAAGATTCTGCAACAGCGTCTGCAGATACTCCTGCATGCGTCAATCCCTTTTTATGGCTGGAATTATTTCGGCAAATTTACTTTTGTACCGGGGATCTAAGAGTGTGGCAACCCAGTAGTCGGGATTACTTCGAATTCTGCAATCTGAGGGTCATGTTGCAGGTAGTGCAGCAAGAAGGCACTCATGTGTTTTGCGCATCCAGGAGGACCAAGTCCTTGTTGTGTTGGTAGCGAGGTAAGAATCATGCTTCCTTCCTCTGCCCTCTCTTCCCAACCTTGCACAACAGAAATGTGATCAAGGTCTCCCTCATCTGATGAGTCTTCCATGCCCATCGCCAGTTCATCCTCCACTTCTTCCTCGGCTCCTGCATCTTCCTCAACAGTTTGGCTGCTACCATGTGCCCTGGTTAGTCCCTCTCCCCCACCCTCCCATGCCTGCCGCCTTGGTGCTGCCAACCGTCTGGACCTTGGAGATGTTATCCCTTCCGCATACGACTCCTCCTCTACTTCCTCCACCTCCTCTTGTCCCACCACCTGACTCTGAATTCTGTTTAATGTGTGTGCCAGCATGCAAATCACCGGAATAGTCATGCTGATAATGGCATCGTCGTCAGCACTAAACATCTTCGTCGCCATTTCAAAACTGTGCAGAAGGGTGTGTGGCGCCCCTGAGGGTTCAGTCGACACAGAGTTACTGCATCTCACCCAGAGGTGTGGTATCTCACCCTCAGGTAAGGAAGGCGTATGGCTCGGGGACCCTAACACCTGCATCCAACACATACCCACAGTGGGGGTAGGGCGAGATTGCTCCTAAGGGAGAGCACAGTCCCAGGTCCCTAGCTGGTGGGAGGGTCCTATGTAGTGGGTGCTTAGGGGAGCAGCTTAGGGGAGCACATGACAGGGAGAGTATAAATAGGAAGCCATCTTAGAAAGAGCAAGCCAGTCAGTCGAGGAAAAGTGACAGGAGCAGAGGCTCGGCATGAGCTCTGCTCCGGAGGCGGGCCAAGCCTGGGAGGCCCAGGACTGAAGGAGAGAGGAGAGGAGTGGGAGCAGGAAGGCTCCAGGAACCAAAGGGACCCTAGGGCTACGGGCCGTGCAGAAGGCCACCCGTACTCCCGCTGCTACCAGGAGGTAGAGGGGTCAGGCCAGATAAGGGGAACCGGTCCCTCAACTAGAGGAGAAACAGCAAGGCTCAACTAGAAACCGGAGGCTGCAGCATTTCATGTACTGCAGGCAAAAGTCCACACCAGTCTCACTAAGAAGGTAGCTGTTATGTTCTGCTACCAGAGCTAAGGAAAGAGAGGAGATCTGTCCCTACGATAGAACTCAGCTTAATCCCTACGATGTAACAGGGAACCTGATCCTGCGATCAGACCTGCTAAAGTCCTAAGCTAGTCTGTACGGAGACCTATAGATATGGGGAAGGAATCCCTACAAGTACTAAGGACTGGGAGGAAAATGGGACACCTACTAACAGAAATAGTAGCAGACAGACGAACAAACAAAATATATAGAACATAGAGGTCCGTAGACCAAGCAAACTAACAGAGTAGATACAGAGCACAGGCTAGCTAGAAAGTAGTTATACAATGAAGTCCAGCAAAGCCAGAAGGGCGGAGCAGGATTAAATAGGCCAACAAGGTCATGTGACCAGCAAAGGAAAAAACCTAAGAGCAAGGTTCTAACAGTACCCCCCCTTCTAAGAGGATCCTCCGGATCCCCTAGGACCAGGCTTATCAGGAAATCTCCTGTGAAACGCTCTGATAAGTCTGGACGCGGAAACATCATCCGACCTCACCCAAGAGTTATCCTCGGGTCCGAAACCTTTACAGGCCACAAGATACTGCAAACTACCTCTATACCGTCTAGAGTTAAGGATGCGAGAAATTTCATATTCCCCGTCCTCCACCACCGTAGGAACAGAGGCAGAGGCGTCACAATCCGATACAACAGCTTTTTTCAACAGAGAGACATGAAATACCGGATTAATTCTCCAGGAGGTAGGAACCTCCAACCTAGCAGCAGATTGGTTGACAACCTGAAGCACCTTAAAGGGCCCTACAAACTTGGGACCCAATTTCTTAGAAGGAATCCTCAACCGCAGATTCCTAGAGGACAACCAAACCATGTCACCAACAGCGAACAAAACCTCCTGTCGTTTCCTATCAAAGTAGTCTTTAGATTTTCTGTTGGCCTCCTGAAGATTACCACGCACATCCGTCCAAACTCTCTCCAAATCACCGGAAAAATTCTCCTCCTCAGGCACGGCAGATCCCAACTTGGAGAACGACCCAAACGACGGATGTCTCCCAGAACAACAAAAAAAAGGCGAACAACCAGCAGAAGAAGATGTATGATTGTTCAGAGCAAATTCAGCAAGTGGCAGAAACTCAGACCACCCCTCTTGATTGTCTGCCACAAAACAATGCAAGAACTGCTCAACATCCTGGTTTTTCCTTTCTGTCTGGCCATTAGATTCAGGATGATATCCGGACGAGAACGACAAATGAACTCCCAACCTGTCACAAAAGGCACGCCAAAAACGAGCCACGAACTGAGGACCCCTATCAGAAACAATGTCAGTAGGAACGCCATGAAGTCTGACAATTTCCTTGACAAAGGCCTTAGCGAGAGTTTTAGCGCAGGGCAGTTTGATGAAGGGAACCAAGTGACACATCTTGCTAAAACGGTCCACGACCACCCAGATGACAGTAAAACCCTCAGAGGGGGGAAGGTCAGTTATAAAGTCCATAGCCAAATTTGTCCAAGGAGCACTGGGAACCTCCAAAGGACAAAGCAACCCCGCAGCAGGAGTATGTGAGGACTTAGATCTAGCACATATAGTACATTGACGCACCCACTTAATGACTTCCTTCTGCCATCCAGGCCACCAAAAACTGCGACCCACCAGTCTCTTGGTCTCAGAGATTCCAGGATGACCTGCCAACCGAGATTCGTGACACTCAACAAACAAATCTCTCCTAAAGGTCCCAGGCACAAACAACCTCCCATGAGGAGTGTTAGATGGGGCATTCTCCTGTGCTTTAAGAATCTCATCTTCCAAAACGGAGTCCAAAGCAGCTATCACAACACCTTCTTGTAAAATGTTCTCCTCTTTCTCAGCACCGACTGTGGGAGAAAAACTGCGAGACAAGGCATCCGCCTTAACATTCTTAGTACCAGGGATGTAAGTAACGGAGAAATTAAACCGCGAGAAAAACAGTGCCCACCTAGCCTGACGGGCATTCAGGCGCTTGGCAGCATCAAGATATATCAGATTTTTATGATCCGTAAGAACCTGAACGGGAAATTCCACACCTTCCAAGAAGTGGCGCCAGTGTTCAAATGCGAGTTTAATAGCCAATAATTCCCGATTACCAATATCGTAATTCAGTTCAGTCTCCGAAAATTTTTTTGAAAAAAAAGGCACAGGGATGTAATCCATCCCCGTTATCCTGAGACAATACTGCGCCAACCCCCACAGAGGAAGCATCAACCTCAACCAAAAACGGCTTAGTCACATCAGGCTGCATAAGGATGGGAGCAGAGGTGAACCTCTCCTTGAGATACACAAAAGCTTCAATGGCCTCAGAAGACCACTGAACCGCATCAGCACCTTTCCTGGTGAGATCGGTCAGAGGTTTGACAATACTAGAAAAAAATTTTATGAATTTTCTGTAATAATTGGCGAAACCTAAAAACCTCTGTATCGATTTCAAACCAATAGGCCTAGGCCATTCCTGTACAGCTTGAACTTTAACCGGGTCCATCTCAAAACCTTCGCTGGAGATAATGTAACCCAAAAAACTAATTCTCTGTACAGCGAACTCACATTTCTCCAGCTTAGCAAAAAGCGAATTGTCCATTAATAACTGTAATACCTCACGTACGCTCCGCCAATGAGACTCCAGATCCGGCGAATAAATCAAAATGTCATCCAAATACACAACCACATTTTTGCCGATCAAAGGTCTAAGGATGTCATTAATAAGATTCTGAAAAAATGCAGGAGCATTAGTAAGACCAAAAGGCATAACCAGATTCTCAAAATGACCCACAGGAGTGTTAAAAGCAGTCTTCCATTCGTCACCCTCCTTCATGCGCAACAGATTGTATGCCCCCTTAAGGTCAATTTTAGAGAACCACTTGGCCCCCATTAACTGGTTAAACAGATCAGGAATCAATGGCAGTGGGTAAGGATTGCGTACAGTAATTTTGTTAATCTCACGAAAATCCAGACAAGGACTTAAACCGCCGTCCTTTTCTTTTACAAAAAAAAATCCAACCGCCACAGGAGACTTAGAGGGCCTAATGTGACCGGCGGCCAAACTTGTCTGTATGTATTCCTCCAAAGCCTTCCTCTCAGGAATAGTAAGGTTAAATAAACGACTTTTAGGAAGAGTCGCTCCAGGGACAAATTCAATAGAACAATCATAGTCTCTATGGGGAGGCAAAACCTGCGATTCCTTCTCAGAAAAAACTCTCCAAAAATCCTGAATAGGAACAGGCAATTCTCCCCTATCCAAAGCTGCAATACGCCCGTTACAACACTTGTCATAACATTTATGGCTCCAGGATTTAATTTCACTGGTAGACCAATCCAGTACAGGATTGTGAAATTTTAACCAGGGCAATCCCAATATTACTGGAGAAGGCAAGTTATTCAAAACTACCAAATCCAATTTCTCATGGTGAACACCATTAATAGTGAGAGGAAATTCACAGACCTTGAGAGTAATATTCTTCAAAGGGGAACCATCCACAGAAACCACAGCAATGGGGGATGATAAAGGTTCGGGTTTTAAATTGAGTCTTTCCAAGAATCCCCCATCAATTACATTCAGAGTAGACCCACAATCAACAAACACCCGAAATTCCATTAATTTTTCCTGAGCAATCGTGGAAGCAGCTAAAAATCACCCTTGGAATTTAAACAGGCAATACGGGCGTGACTGACCATTTTTTTTTCTTTCTTCATACGAAGCTCACAGCCTTTAATCAAATGACCAGATTTTCCGCAATAGAAACACAAGCCTTCAGAAAATCTACGGTCTTTTTCTTGAGAGCGAGGTGCCACCGATCCAATCTCCATCGGTTCACCACTGTTAGTACACACATTCTCATAACCAGAAACTGACATAGCAGAGGATTTGCTCTCATTAACCCTTGCACGCAGTCTCCTATCCACCCGTATAGCTAATTGCATAGCCTGTTGCAAATCTTCAGGTGTAGGATAAGCAATTAGCAGGTCTTTAACCCTTTCATTGAGCCCAGCAAGAAATAGACTTTTCAGAGCAGAATTGTTCCACCCTGTTTGAGTAGACCAACGACGGAAATGAGTACAATATTTTTCCACATTACCTGATCCCTGTTTCAAACGTCTCAACTCAGTCTCGGCTGATGAGACACGGTCAGGATCATCATATAATAGTCCCAAAGCAGAAAAAAAACTATCCACTGATCTGAAGCATATATCACTAGGTTGCAAAGAAAAGGCCCACTCCTGAGGCTCTTTGCGCAAAAGTGACATTATGAACCCTATGCGCTGGGATTCATCCCCAGAGGACTTGGGTCTCAAACGAAAATACCATAAGCAAGCATTTTTAAATGAAAAAAATTCTCGGTGTTCACCAAAAAATAAATCCGGCAAACATACCTTAGGCTCCAAGAAATGTGCTCCAGGACAGTTACTCACGTGCTGACGGAGCTCGGCCACCTCCAGAGAGAGTCCCTGCAGGCAATGAGCCAAATCCTGAACCGACACCATGATGGAACAGAAAAATCTTTCCTTAGAGAATTTGCAGGCTGGACTTACTGTTATGTTCTGCTACCAGAGCTAAGGAAAGAGAGGAGATCTGTCCCTACGATAGAACTCAGCTTAATCCCTACGATGTAACAGGGAACCTGATCCTGCTATCAGACCTGCTAAAGTCCTAAGCTAGTCTGTACGGAGACCTATAGATATGGGGAAGGAATCCCTACAAGTACTAAAGACTGGGAGGAAAATGGGACACCTCCTAACAGAAATAGTAGCAGACAGACGAACAAACAAAATATATAGAACATAGAGGTCCGTAGACCAAGCAAATTAACAGAGTAGATACAGAGCACAGGCTAGCTAGAAAGTAGTTATACAATGAAGTCCAGCAAAGCCAGAAGGGCGGAGCAGGATTAAATAGGCCAACAAGGTCATGTGACCAGCAAAGGAAAAAACCTAAGAACAAGGTTCTAACAGTAGCCACATAAGACCCAGGGGACGGAACACAAGTCGCCCGCCAAGGCCCGAGGATGCCGGATAGAAGTGTCACTGGGTGTGAGGTGCAGGGAGAAGGCCAGAGAAAGGACACACAGAAGGGGGTCCTGCTAAGTACTCCAGAGCTATCTGGGGGTGGACCGAGCCCCTCACTGAGTACGCACAGCACGACGGGTGAGATTGCTCTGGTACCTGTAATCTGGACTGCAACAACTGTGAGTAAAGATCTTGGGACTGCATCACACGGACTCTGTGTTCATTACTGACTCCCTGCACTACAACCACCATCATCCACCCACACTGCCCTGAAGCTACACTCTTCCTGTGGTGAGTAATAATACCATTGCTGCAAAACCACCAGCTTCAGAGGACTGTTCCGCAGCGGCGGCCCCTTTGGCCGCACTCCACAGGTTGCGTAGTCGGACATTATAAAATCCATATATACAAATTACCGTTGGATGGACCGCCCTGGGTCACGGACCGGGTCACCGCCACAGTGAATACAACCCCCAGCGTCTACCGGCCCGGCTCAGGGTACCCCACGGCCCAGGGGGCGCGTCAACTTCTTAGGTCCCTGATCTGAGACCACTCCTGCAGCGTGATTTGCCCCACCTCTGGATCTCGTTGGCCCAGGCTATACGTCAGAAAGTATTGCACCAGGGCTTGTCGGTGCTGCCACAGTCGCTGCAACATGCGCAGAGTTGAATTCCACCGTGTCGGCACATCGCATTTCAGCCGGTGAACTGGCAGGCCCAACGACTTCTGTAGAGATGTAAGTTGTTGAGCTGTGGGATGCGTACGGCGGAAGTGAGCACACAGCGACCGTGCCCTCTGCAGAAGGCCATCTAGTCCGGGATAGTGGGCTAAAAATTTATGGACAACCAGGTTCAACACGTGAGCCATACAAGGCACGTGTGTGACATTGCCCCGGCGAAGGGCCGCACCCAGGTTTGCAGCATTGTCGCACACGGCCTTCCCTGGTTGCAGGTCCAGTGGAGACAACCATTCATGAAACTGGGTCTCCAGAGCTGACCACAAGTCCTCAGCTGTGTGACTCACATTTCCCAGACATTTCAAAGTAAACACTGATGCCGTTGAGCCCTGCTGCCAGCATAGTAAGGAGGTGTGCAGGATTCCTTCTGCGCAGTTAGAAAGCAGGTGGCATTACCAGACAGGCTTTGGGTGCAGGTGGAGGACCGAGAGGAGGTTGAGGAGGCAGAAGCAGTGGAGGAACTTCGAGATAAAGAGGATTGACGCAAAACTCGTGGGGATGGTAAGACTTGGACAGCAGCCCCTTGTCCTGCTGTCACCATAGTTACCCAGTGCCCAGTCAGCAACATGTAACGCCCCTGTCCATGCCTACTCGTCCAAGTGTCTGTGGTGAAATGCACCCTGTCACACACAGAGTTTCTCAAAGAAGCGGTGATGTTGTGTGCGACATGCTGGTGGAGCGCAGGCACACCTTTCTTTGAGAAGTAGTGCCGACTGGGCATCTGGTACTGGGGCACTGCGACGGACATAAGGTCTCAAAAATCCACTGTGTCCTCCAGGCGGAAAGGCAGCATTTCTGTAGCCAACAGCTTGCAGATGGTGAAATTCAACCTCTTAGCTTTCTCATGGCTAGGAGGAAATGGTCTTTTACTTTTCCACATCTGAGGGACCGAGGGCTGGCTGTTGTGCTCTGACGGGGTTGAGTAGGGTGTCCCCGGCAAACTGCCGGTCTGTGAGGAAGATGCAGGCAGACATGTTAGGTTGCCTTGATCCAAAGGTGGTGTTTTCGATGTCAGAGAGCGCTCAACACCAGCAGTTGTTTCCATTTTCCAATGAACTGACGACCTGCCAATCACACTGGCTGCTGCAGGTAAAGAGGTCGCAGGTCTGCGTCCAAAAACATGTGACTGCTGTCCCCCCTGTCACAGAGGATGAAGAGGCCGCGGATGCACAAGATGGGGCAGACAGTGGTTGGCCCAGCCTGCTAGGCCGCATTGTAGCACAGTGAGCTTCCCACTGCAACTTATGCTTCATATCCATGTGACGGTACATGCATGAAGTACTCAAACTATGGATTTTTTGGCCTCTACTTAGCTTTTGGTGACAAATATTACAGATAACACGAGTTGGGTCATCCTTATCGATCTGAATAAATGCCCAGGCTATGCAAGTCTTAGAGCTCATGCGACCTGAAGAGCCACTACGACTTGTGGTCAGAGGCAGAGTTGTGGTTGAGGATGCAGTTGTTGACGTGCTTCCAGTACTCCGTCTCTGTCCAGGAAGGCGCAACCTAACCTCGTCGTCAATAGCATCTGTAATGCCCCGCTGCACTTGGTATCACAGATCCTAGAAGAGTGTATTGATGGAATCCTCCACAAGAGGCCCCCATAAACATTTACACATCTCCACCTTCCACCTCAGACCAGCAGAGGGAGCCCGTTAGGGATATAAATAGGGAAGGTGGAGCTAGGCAGTTCAGTTCCTCTGAAGAGTTCCTGCAGTAGAGAAGCCTAAGAGAGGTCAGTCTGCAGTGGAGCTCAGTCAAGTCTAGAGAACTCAGTTAATAGTTCAGCAGTGGAGCACGAGGCTCCTGCTAGCTAGATTCAGGGAGCCCAGATAGAGCTTAAGGTGTGCCGGCGCCATAAGATCGGTGAAGCGCGGCAAGCTGCCGTTAGTGTGTATAGCCTAGTGAGGGCCCGAGTAGGCCGAAGGCGAGTGGCGAGTTAGTACATAAGGGGCAGAGGAGCTTAACCAGCTCACCCCGTAGCATTTACCGGACACCGGATCCGAGCTTACCGGGATCTCTATGACCCAGTAAGGCATAACCGGAATCCCTGGAGAACTACAAGTCCCAGGATCGCTAAGGTGCAGATACGTAACAGAGCCAGGAGACGCTTAGGCCCCACATACTGGGAGCGTGAACTCCAAGAGAAGGCCCTACCACAAGGTCAGCCAGCGCAGGACAGAGACAAAGTTAGGCCTAGCTCCAGGCAGGTCAGAAACTTACTAATCAGAGGCAAGAAACAGGAGGCCCTACACCCGCTCATTGGGGAGGATCCTGATATGCACCCTTCACCCTACAGTGCTCCGGGATGTGCCTGAATTTCCTCCAGTAAAAGGTACTGAAGTGACTACCGTGTCCGTTCCCATTCTTGCTCTGACCCAGCTGGGTCTCGCCTGTCCTGCATTCCCCCTGCATACGCTGCCCTGAGACCTAGCTCCACCTGTGGGGAGCTATACCATCGAGCTGCCTTATCACGGGCCTCAGTGGACTGCTGCAGCGCTGGTGCTTCTCACCAGATACCACAGGTGGCGTCACGAACTCTTATAAAATTAACAATTATCCACCCTTTTAAAGAGTGACCCCAGGGTACGGGCCAGGGAGCCGACCACCGCGACATCCCCAAGGCCAGGCAAAGGCCTGGGTGACCTCATCGACTGGCTGACTGTGGGTTGACAGTAAGTGTCATCATCACCCTGTGTGTTATCACACCCGTCGTCCTCAAAGCCAACCTCTTCCTGCCCTGACTGAAAAGTCAAGTTGTCGCTCCAATCAGGTATTTGAGTCTCATCATCGTCTTCATCATTGTCTCCACCAACAGGAGTTAAAGTTTGGGAACGAGGGTCTACATTATGCTCAGAACCTTCTTCATCTGGTCCTGGATCCGACTTATAAAGGTTCTGGGCATCAGTGCAGATCATTTCCTCATCTGGATTAACAGAAGCTCTGGAGCAGACCTCCATTTCCCAGGCTATAGTATGAGTAAACAGCTCTGCAGACTCAACCATCTGTCTTACCCCATTCTCAGACGGGCAGCTGGAGACTTGGGAGCTGTGAGGAAGCAAGTGCGATTGGGGTGACACCTCTGAGGACTGGAGTATTTGTGATGTTGAAATTGAGGTGGAGGAGGGCCCACTTGAAGGAGCACTTGATATCCGCTGAAGCGCCTGCTGTTTTTTTGCCTCATCTGGAATTTGTAGCGATGGGCGTGTCCGTAAGAAAGGGATCGTATCACATTGTCCACGAAAATAAGTCGACATGTTAGTTTGGCTGGAAGATGGTCTTTCTTCTGCAGATGTTACTCCCCCCCACCGCGAGGGGGCTCGACCCACCAGCGGACAGGCACCAGTATTGGGAGAGGGGGGCTGGCCATCAGGGTCCACACGGGCAGGTGGCACGGGCAGGAACGGACTGGCCGTGTCGGCTTCTCACTTTTTGGATTTTAGAATGGCATGACATGCCTATATCTGTGTCTCTCCCTCCTTTTACTCCTCCACCTCTTTTCTTTTCGCATGACTATATGTACTTGTCACTTTTCCATGTGTTAGTTATGTCTTCTGAGCAGTTTGTCAGCTTTTGGACACCTTTGAAGGTGTTTTCTATGTGTTTCTATGTGTTTTTGTTTGCCTGCCATTGGTTTTAATGGTGTTCGAAGGTGTTCGACGAACAGTTTGACGAACAGTTCGGCGAACACACGGGTGTTCAACGAACCGAACCGAACTCGAACACTACGGGGGTGGCTCAACACTATTCAGTACCAGGGACACATGGTCAGCTCAGAGGAAGTAGCACCGGACCCGGAGAAGGTCACTGCCATCCAGAAGTGGCCTGAATCGAGAAACATCAAGGAAGTTCGTCAGTTTCTGGGAGGACTGGTCGGGTACTACAGAAGGTTCATAAAGGATTACACCAAAAAGTCAGCACCTTTACAAACTCTCCTAGTGGGACAGTCCAAGAAAGGTAAAAGTCCCCCATTCCAGTGGGGTAAGGAACAGGCTGAATCCTTTGCAGAAATGAAGGAAGTCCTAACTGGTGAAGAAATCCTGGCTTACCCTGACTACAGCCAGCCTTTCCTGTTGTATACCGACGCCAGCAACGAGGGACTGGGAGCTGTGTTGTCCCAGAAGCAAAACGGCAGAGAAAAGGTAATTGCTTCTGCCAGTCGGAAGCTTTGCCCTACTGAGAGGAACCCGGAGAATTACAGTTCCTTTAAGCTGGAGTTCCTGGCCTTGGTCTGGGTTATCACTGAAAGATTCAAGCATTACCTAGCCTCAACTAAGTTCACAGCCTTTACCGACAATAATCCCTTGACACACCTGGAGACAGCCAGGTTGGGAGCCATGGAACAGCATTGGGTGGCCAGACTGTCGAATTATCAGTTCACAATCAAGTACCGGGCAGGTCACAAGAACACCAATGCAGATGCCCTGTCAAGGAGGCCGCACCAGTCAGACACCGAGGATGAAGTGGATGATCTCGAAGAAATTGAACTACCTGCTTTCAACAGAAATGGAATGGTCCACGAGCAACACGCCTCCAGAAGATGTCATGGTAGGACGCCAAACCCTCTACCTCATCAAAGCTGGAAGGAGACCCAGGACAGTGACCCGGTTGTCAGCCTCATCAAAAGACTGATAACCAAAGAAGGTTCTCACCTGGAGAAGGATGCTCCTCCACCAGCCAAACACCTGTGGAATGAGAGAAGCCGGCTGTTCATCTACAGAGAGAAGTTGTGCAGAACCCCAAGACCCATGAAATGGTGTGGCAGATTGTTGTAGCTAGGACAGATATAAAGATGGTGTTAGAGGCCTACCACGACCAGGCAGGTCACTTTGGCTGGAAGAAGCTGGAAACCCTGCTGAAGGACTGGTTCTATTGGGTTGGAATGCGGAGCTCCATAGAAAGGTGGTGCCGGAATTGTGGACCGTGTAGCCTCAGAAGGAAAGACTACGGCAGCCAGAAAGCACCCTTGCAGTCCATCAAAACAAGGTAACCCCTGGAGATTGTCGCTCTGGATCATGTCAAACTGTCACCCAGCAGATGAGGCTACTCTTATGCCCTGACCATGGTGGATCACTATTCCCGGTTCCTGGTGGTAGCCCCTGTCAAGGACCTAACAGCAGAAACTGCAGCAAGAACATTCCAAGCCTACTTCTGCAAACCCCATGGATATCCGGAAAAGGTGCTCACAGATCAAGGCCCTGCTTTCGAAGCTGAGCTATTCAAGGAATTCAGCCACCTGTATGGATGCAAGAAGATCCGGACTACGTCATATCATCCGCAAACCAACGGAATGTGCGAGAAAATGAACAACATCGTTATAGACCTGTTGAAAACCCTACCTTTGAAAGAAAGGAACCAGTGGCCAGAAAAGCTACCTGACCTAGTGGACCTATATAACCACATACCTGTGAGTTCTACAAATTGTACCCCAGCGTACCTTATGAGAGCAAGACCTGGAAAATTGCCCATGGACCTGGAGCTCGGTGTGGTAGAACCAGCTGCAGATACGTCCACTGAAGACTGGGACACAAGTTGGCAAGAGCAGTACAGGAAGGTACAGGCCTGTGTCGAAGACAGTCTAAACAAGGTGAGGGAAAGATAGGAAGAGCACTATAACAAACATGCACCAGCAGAACCCTTGGCACCTGGAGAGATAGTGCTAAAGCGGAAAAGAAAATGTCACAAGCTCGATGACCAGTGGGAAAGAGAGCCCTACACTGTGCTAAACTCCAGATTTGGCAACAGTAAAACCTGTCTGATTAGTATGGATGGAGGTAAGACAACTGCAACAGTCTCAAGAGACCACTTGAAAGTGTGCCCAGGTCTACTGAAGACAACAGAGGAAGAAGTACCTCCTATAGCACCGGAAGAACACAAGGAAGATGTGCTTCACACAGTTCTAGGAGATTTCCCAGCGGACTGGCCTCAACTTGATGGAGCAGTTATTATACCAGTAATACACTTCTATCAACCACAAGAAGAACCTATGAGCGCCCTAGAAGAACCTGCTCAGGAACAGGAAGAGTCCCCAGTCAGAGGAGGATCACCCGTTGAAGCAGAGCCTGAAGGCCCAGTAATCTACTTGCCAGTCCCATAGAGAGATTGAGGCAATTTTATAATCTACCAGCACGTACACCTGATAGGTTGGCAGAGAGTGCATGCACAGACACCAGTATCACCCCAGTGCTACGAACGTCCACACGCAGCACACAAGGACAAATCCCATCCAGGTTTAGGGAATAAGCACAAAGTGCCTACAATATAAATAGTTACCCAGTTGGGTATTGCCTATTGTTTATTGTATAAACTGAAATTAATGTGTGCCTGTATTAACCCGTCAGGGTACAGAGACTTGTAGGCTGAGGACTGTGGGCAGCCAAAAACTGTTCTGGTACATAGTTGCACTCATCAAAAGTGCCCCCTTATTTGACCACTGAACAATAACCCGTTTGGCGTGGCTGAAGACATGGTCCAGCACCTGGATCACCTATGCCCTGCAGCCACGCCCAGGGCCTATGTTGAGGGTTTTCGGACGGGTCCCTCATGTTGCATCTTCATCGGTGAAATGGACACCGGGATACGGGACTTACTGTAACTTTATTATTGTTATTATATTTATTGTTATTGTTGTAACTGTTATAAAATGCTTCAGTCCAGGAGTACTGAATTGTACTAGGGGGGAATGTGGCACCCTGCTGTTCACAGGTACCACAGGACCCAAAAGGGTGCATGGATGGACTTCTCCACCAGAGGCCCTCGTTACAAACAAACACCTCCACCCTTCCACCTCATAACACCAGAGGGAGCCCTGATAGGGATATATATATGGAGGGTGGAGCCAGGCAGTCAGTGAGAAATCAGTGAGAGTTTAGTCAGAGAGTGTGCTGCCACTGAGAGCAGTAAAGACGCAGCACGTCTGCTGCTGTATTGAGGGCCCCGAGTGTGGCCGGAGGCAAGGAGGAGAGGAGAGAGGAGTTGAGGGGGCAGAGGAGCATCATAGGCTCTCCCTAAGACACGAACCAGACACCGGGTCCGCGCCTACAGGGTCCTTTATACCCAGTAGGGATCACCGGCATACCAGGAGGACTACAAGTCCCTGGTCGACCTGAAGCTAAACCCTTGACAGGACTAGGAACCACGAAGGCTCCAGCGTCCAGGGATAGTGGTTGCCAGAAAAAGGTCCTACTACCAAGCGACAGGTGAAGGAATAGCACGACACAGAAGCTAGGCCCAGTTGCAGGCTGGCCAGGAGCTTAGTGCGAGGGAGACACTGACCAGGAGGCCTTATACCCGCTCACTGGGGAGAAGTCCTGAAGTGCACCCTTCCTACTGTCAGTTACTCCTGCTGCGCCATCTCGCCTGCACTACAAACCCCAGCATCACCACCATCTGCACCTTCACTGCCCCGGGGGCCCGCTCCGCCTGTGGGGAGCAAGAATATTCCAGCTGCCATCCCATCACCCCCGGAGGTCTGCAGCAGCGCCGGTAACCATTACTGGAAACCACAGGTGGCGTCACGAGACAAACTGTATACTAAAACCCCTTTTTAAAGAGAGACCCAGAGTACGGGCCCGGGAACCGACTGCCGTGACCTCCGAAACAAGGTAGAAGGCCCGGCTACCGAGTCCCCATATTCCCCCTGGGTGACACAATGGCACCACAGGAACGGAGCTGCAATGATAAAAGATAAAAACTGGTGAGTATAAGACTAGGAGAAGGGACCTTAGATTCGTGCTACCACTACAGCACTGAAATAAAAAGAAAATGCTGGAGTGGTGCTTTAAGTGGCGAATTGTCGAGTGGGTGGGTCAGTGGCTGCCATACATGTGTTCTCTCCCCAACACCTAACAGAGTTCACTTCATAGAGAATTGACTACTCTCACAACGATTGTGGGTGCAGACACACTGCTCCACGGGCTGGGCTTACCTTAGAGGGGTGTGAATAAGTGAGTACCGGTATTCACTAGAGCCTCTGATGGGGAGGTTAGGCTTGACCACCGGTAGCCACCAGGTACCACTCCAAGGCAGTTCCCTGGTCTGGGGCAGCTGACCAGAGGGTCAGAGAAATGGGAACGAGATACAGGTGGACGGAGGCACAGATGTGCTCAGACAATCCGAGGTCAGGGCAGGCAGCACAGGTTCAGCATACATTGCCGAGGTCAGGAGCAGAGAGGTCAGGATAAACGAGTAGGCAAGTCGGGTCAGAATACAAAAGTGACAATATGAAAAGCACCTTGCAGGAAACTAGACAGAAGTTAAACTAGCACCTAGATCAGGTGGGGAATTGTGGGAGGAGCTGCCTAATAAGCTCCATGCTACTTGGGGATAGGCCAGAGAGTCTCACCTCTGCTGGACACAATAGGGACAAATGCCTGCAGAAAGTGGCCGTGCCTCCCTATAGCCAGGTGGAGACTTACCAGCAGCAAGAGGATGCAGTGGTGTTGAAAATTCTTCAAGAGGAAGCTCAGCGAGACAGCCTGTGACTGGGGAGAACAGAGCGATGACCATAGTGAGTAGGGTGGCGCTTACCGCCCATTCGGGTTGCCGGCATGATACCCAGTATAATTTTAGGATATAGGAGGAAAACCGGTGAACCCAGAGGAAACTTATAAAAATACAACGAGAACATATACTCTATGACATTGTTGTCCTTTATTAGACTTGAACTCTGCAGACAGTCACCATACTTGAACAGATTATTATGCATCATCAAGTGCAAAAAGTTTACCATTAAATTCTCTAACGGTGCCTCTATAATGATAAGTAGAGATGAGCGTTGTTCTACTCGAACTGTTCGCCAATCTCAAATTCGAGCTGTTTTGGGCGGTGTTCGAGCCGGTCGGCGAACACGAACAATTTGAGAAAAATTCGGCTGTTCGAGGTTATGTTCGATAACTGTTCGTGCACCAAAATCATAACTGGATTTTTTCTCAGTAATGATGAAAATTAATGTTAATACGCAGTTTGAGTGTACAGCGGGGCGGGGGGAGGGGCAGGGGATGGATCTCTGCAGGAACAATGAAGATCTCCATTTTTTTTTCTCTTTCCCGCATTTGCAGTGGGGAGGTGCAATCTGTCAGCCTATCAGCAGCGCACACACGGAGCGAAGTGCTTTTTTTCACACAAGCAAGGGCATGTGTGATTGGCAGTGTATGTCACATGTCCTTGCCCTATAAGACCAAGCCATTTTCCCCGTCGCCACCATTTTCTCACTGCTGCAGCTGCGTGTTAGACGGCACCGCTGTTGCTGTGTGCGCTATACCTTGTTAATTTCAAGCCAATTTTCGCACAAATATACAGATAGCTTGGGAGTAGGGAATAGTTGTGATTGCAGTATTTTTAAGGACTAGGTTACAGCATTTCCTACGACTTTTATCAGGCAGGTCTGTGCTCTTAAATAGATAGATTGTGGGAGTAAAGACTAATTGTAATTGGAGTCCTTTTCAGGACTAGGTTACATCAGTTCCTATCAGTTTTTGCCAGGCAGGTCTGTGCCAGTGCTGTGCAAGTTTTTTTCACAGCATTTGGCTGAATCTAGCAAAGCTAATCCTTTTTGGCCTATTGCAGAGTGTGTTAGTCAGTGGAGTAGCCTATCTGTGTTGCAAGATATACCACCTGTGTATAGAATACCAATTTTTTTACTGCACCTAGTGAAGTAAAATCTTTTGGGCATAGCATCATTCTATTAGTCCATCTATACTGACCTCCATCAGGTCGCAAACTGAATATAATTTTTTTCTGCATCTAGCTCTGAAAAAATATTTGGGCTTCTAGCAGTGTGTGGGACTTGTTCTATTAGTCCTTCTATACTGACCTCCAGCAGGTTGCAAATTGAATATAATTTTTTTCTGCATCTAGCTCTGAAAAAATATTTGGGCTTCTAGCGGTGTGTGGGACTTGGTCTATTAGTCCATCTATACTGACCTCCATCAGGTTGCAAATTAAAAATAATTTTTTTCTGCATCTAGCTCTGAAAAAATATTTGGGCTTCTAGCAGTGTGTGGGACTTGGTCTATTAGTCCATCTATACTGACCTCCATCAGGTTGCAAATTAAAAATAATTTTTTTCTGCATCTAGCTCTGAAAAAATATTTGGGCTTCTAGCAGTGTGTGGGACTTGGTCTATTAGTCCATCTATACTGACCTCCATCAGGTTGCAAATTGAATAAAAAAAATTTTCTGCATCTAGCTCTGAAAAAATATTTGGGCTTCTAGCGGTGTGTGGGACTTGGTCTATTAGTCCATCTATACTGACCTCCATCAGGTTGCAAATTAAAAATAATTTTTTTCTGCATCTAGCTCTGAAAAAATATTTGGGCTTCTAGAGTGTGTGGGACTTGGTCTATTAGTCCATCTATACTGACCTCCATCAGGTTGCAAATTGAATAAAAAATTTTTCTGCATCTATCTCTGAAAAAATATTTGGGCTTCTAGCGGTGTGTGGGACTTGGTCTATTAGTCCATCTATACTGACCTCCATCAGGTTGCAAATTAAAAATAATTTTTTTCTGCATCTAGCTCTGAAAAAATATTTGGGCTTCTAGAGTGTGTGGGACTTGGTCTATTAGTCCATCTATACTGACCTCCATCAGGTTGCAAATTGAATAAAAAATTTTTCTGCATCTATCTCTGAAAAAATATTTGGGCTTCTAGCGGTGTGTGGGACTTGGTCTATTAGTCCATCTATACTGACCTCCATCAGGTTGCAAATTAAAAATAATTTTTTTCTGCATCTAGCTCTGAAAAAATATTTGGGCTTCTAGCAGTGTGTGGGACTTGGTCTATTAGTCCATCTATACTGACCTCCATCAGGTTGCAAATTAAAAATAATTTTTTTCTTCATTTAGCTCTGAAAAAATATTTGGGCTTCTAGCAGTGTGTGGGACTTGGTCTATTAGTCCATCTATACTGACCTCCATCAGGTTGCAAATTAAAAATAATATTTTTCTTCATTTAGCTCTGAAAAAATATTTGGGCTTCTAGCAGTGTGTGGGACTTGTTCTATTAGTCCTTCTATACTGACGTCCAGCAGGTTGCAAATTGAATATAATTTTTTTCTGCATCTAGCTCTGAAAAAATATTTGGGCTTCTAGCGGTGTGTGGGACTTGGTCTATTAGTCCATCTATACTGACCTCCATCAGGTTGCAAATTAAAAATAATTTTTTTCTGCATCTAACCCAGCCAATAGTTTTGGCCTAATACCACAGTTTGGCCACTCAGCTCTGCTCGGTTACCATCCATTGTTTTTTTGTGCAAACAACTCCAGAGTTGTGAATTAGTTAACCACCAAAATGAGTGGAAAAAGGCCTGCTGCTGGTGGAAAGGGGAATAGGCGTGTTGGGAAGGGGAAAAAAGGTTGTGTCCGTGGGGTAGGTGCAGAAGAAAGACCATCTTCCAGCCAAACTAAAATGTCTACTTCTTTTAGCGGACAATGTGATAAGATCCCTTTCTTACGGCCACGCCAATCGCTACAAATTCCAGATGAGGCACAAAAACAGCAGGTGCTTCAACAGATATCAAGTGCTCCTTTAAGTGGGCTCTCCTCCTCATCAACTTCAACATCACAAATACTCCAGTCCTCAAAGGTGTCACCCCAATCGCACTTGCTTCCTCACAGCTCCCAAATCTCCAGCTGCCCGTCTGAGTATGAGGTAGAACAGATGGTTGAGTCTGCAGAGCTGTTTACTCATACTATAGCCTGGGAATCAGAGGTCGACTCCAGCGCTTCTGTGAATCCAGACGAGGAAATGATCTGCACTGATGCCCAGAATCTTTATGAGTCGGATCCAGGACCAGACGCAGAAGGTTCTGACCATAATGTAGACCCTCATTCCCAAACTGTAACTCCTGTTGGTGGAGACAATGAGGAAGACGATGATAAGACTCAAATACCTGATTGGAGCGACAACTTTAGTTTTTTGTCAGGGCAGGAACAGGTTGGCTCTGAGGACGACGGGTGTGATAACGCACAGGGTGATGATGATGAGGTCGAAGATCCCACTTACTGTCAACCCACAGTCAGCCAAGAGATGAGGTCAGCAGAGGAGGTGGAGGAAGATGCTAGTGACGACGAGTTCAGGTTGCGCCTTCCTGGACAGAGACGTAGTACTGGAAGCACGTCAACAACTGCATCCTCAAACACAACTCTGCCTCTCACCACAAGTCGTGGTGGCTCTTCAGGTCGCATGGGTGCTAAGCCTTGCATAGCCTGGGCATTTTTTCAGATCGATAAAGATGACCCAACTCGTGTTATCTGTAACATTTGTCAGCAAAAGCTAAGTAGAGGCCAAAAAATACATAGTTTGAGTACTTCATGCATGAACCGGCACATGGACATGAAGCATAAGTTGCAGTGGGAAGCTCAGTGTGCTACAATGCGGTCTAGCCGGCCGGGCCAACCACCGTCTGCCATATCTTGTGCATCCGCGGCCTCTTCATCCTCTGTGACTGGGGGGACAGCAGTCACACCTGTTTTGGGGCGCAGACCTGCCACCTCTTTACCCGCAACAGCCAACGTGATTGGCAGGTCATCATTTTCTTTGGAGGTGGTAACACCAGCTGGTCTTGAGCGCTGTCCTACATCGATAGCACCACCTTTGGATCAAGGCAACCTAACATGTCCACCTGCATCTTCCTCACAGACCGGCAGTTTGCCGGGGACACCCTTATCAACCCCGTCTAAGCACAATAGCCAGCCCTCGGTCCCTCAGATGTGGACAAGTAAAAGACCATTTCCTCCTAGCCATGAGAAAGCTAAGAGGTTGAATTTCACCATCTGCAAGCTCTTGGCTACAGAAATGCTGCCTTTCCGCCTGGTGGACACAGAGGATTTTCGAGACCTTATGTCCGTCGCAGTGCCCCAGTACCAGATGCCCAGTCGGCACTACTTCTCAAAGAAAGGTGTGCCTGCGCTCCACCAGCATGTCGCACACAACATCACCGCTTCTTTGAGAAACTCTGTGTGTGACAGGGTGCATTTCACCACAGACACTTGGACGAGTAGGCATGGACAGGGGCGTTACATGTCGCTGACTGGGCACTGGGTAACTATGGTGACAGCAGGACAAGGGGCTGCTGTCCAAGTCTTGCCGTCCCCACGAGTTGTGCGTCAATCCTCTTTATGTCATTTTTCCTCCACTGCTTCTGCCTCCTCAACCTCCTCTCGGTCTTCCACCTGCACCCAAAGCCTGTCTGGTCATGCCACAAGCTTTCTAACTGCGCAGAAGGGATCCTGCACACCTCCTTACTATGCTGGCAGTAGGGCTCAACGTCATCAGGCGGTTTTTACATTGAAATGTCTGGAAAATGTGAGTCACACAGCTGAGGAGTTGTGGTCAGCTCTGGAGAACCAATTTCATGAATGGTTGTCTCCACTGGACCTGAAACCAGGGAAGGCCGTGTGCGACAATGCTGCAAACCTGGGTGCGGCCCTTCGCCGGGGCAATGTCACACACGTGCCTTGTATGGCTCACGTGTTGAACCTGGTTGTCCAGCAATTTTTAGCCTACTATCCCAGACTAGATGGCCTTCTGCAGAGGGCACGGTCGCTGTGTGCTCACTTCCGCCGTTCGCATCCCGCAGCTCAGCGACTTACATCTCTACAGAAGTCGTTGGGCCTGCCACTTCACCGGCTAAAATGCGATGTGCCTACCCGGTGGAATTCAACTCTGCACATGTTGCAGCGACTGTGGCAGCACCGACAAGCCCTGGTGCAATACGTTCTGACGTATAGCCTGGGCCAACGAGATTCAGAGGTGGGGCAAATCACGCTGGAGGAGTGGTCTCAGACCAGGGACCTATGCACCCTTCTGCACAGTTTTGAAATGGCGACGAAGATGTTTAGTGCTGACGATGCCATTATCAGCATGACTATTCCGGTGATTTACATGCTGGAGCACATGTTAAACAGAATTCGGAGTCAGGTGGTGGCACAAGAGGAGGTGGAGGAAGTAGAGGAGGAGGAGTTGTATGCGGAAGGGCTAACATCTGCAAGGTCCAGACGGTCGGCAGCACCAGGGCGGCAGGCATGTGAGGGTGGGGGAGATGATTTTACCAGGGCGCATGGTAGCAGCCAAACTAGTGAGGAAGGTGCAGGAGCCCAGGAAGAAGTGGAGGACGAACTGATGGAAGACTCATCAGATGAGGGAGACCTTCATCACATTTCTGTTGTGCGAGGTTGGGGGGAGAGGACAGAGGAAGGAAGCATGATTGTTACCTCGCCACCAACACAACAGGGACTTGGTGCTCCTGGATGCGCAACACACATGAGTGCCTTCTTGCTGCACTACCTGCAACATGACCCTCGAATTGTGAGAATTAGAAATAATCCTGACTACTGGGTTGCCACACTGTTAGATCCCCGGTACAAAAGTAAATTTGCAGAAATTATTCCTGCCATAGAAAGGGATGCACGCATGCAGGAGTATCAGCAGAGACTGTTGCAGAATCTTACATGTGCTTTTCCACAAAATACCAGTGGTGCACGTAGTGAATCTCACAGTTCCAACTTGCCAACCGTGGGACCGTCAAGTGTTCAGCACTCAAACCGTAACAGAACCACAGTATCTGCTGGTAACATCAATTTTGCGGAATCATTTCACCACTTTTTTAGCCCATCCTTTGCAAGGCCACAGGAGACAAGAAGTCTGACACATAGTCAACGCCTAGAGACGATGGTACAGGAGTATCTCCAAGTAAACATTGAAGCCACGACTGTGTCACTGGACCCTTGCTCTTTTTGGGCTTCCAATCTGGATAAATGGCCGGAGCTAGCCACTTACGCCTTGGAGATCTTGTCATGCCCCGCAGCCAGCGTTCTGTCTGAACGTGTGTTCATCGCTGCTGGTGGTGTGCTGACAGATAAGCGCACGCGGCTCTCCACTGATAATGTAGACAGACTCACGTTCATAAAGATGAACAAATCATGGATCCGAAACGACTTTTCTACCCCTGTGTCATCCTGGGGAGAGTAAAAGCTTGATGATTGGTTAAAATCACCCTACCAACCGTTTTAAGCTTTCAAATTACTAATCATGTTTATCTGTATCTTGACTGGAAAATAATTTGGGCTTTGTAGCAGTGTGCAGCACTGATCCTATTAGGCCATCTATAATAAGCTTCACCAGATTTAAAATTAAAAATAATTTTTAGCTGCATCTAGCCCGGAAAATAATTTTGGGGCTCCGAGATGCGCAAGACACATAAGTGCCTTCTTGCTGCACTACCTGCAGCATGACCCTCATATTGTCAGAATTCGAAGTAATCATGACTACTGGGTTGCCACACTCTTAGATCCCCCAAACTTTTCGATCAACCTTTTCATTTTAATAAAGACCAAAAAAATGGTCATTTTTGAAATTATAAGCATTAGCAGGTTGTTAGAAACTGAAATCAAACAGTTTTCAACTCAAAACTTTATTCTAGGTGATGTTACATTTTCACATAGGACCCCTTGTTCGAAAGGAGCTTCTGAACTCTCTCGTCCATTGAATTTGTCAGGTTTTGGATGGTTTCTGCTTCAATTGTTTTGCATGAGGACAGAATACCCTCCCAGAGCTGTTGCTTAGATGTGAACTGCCTCCCGCCATCATAGACACTCCTTTTAATGATGCTCCAAAGGTTCTGAATGGGGTAGAGGTCAGGGGAGCATGGGGGTCACACCATAAGTTTGTCCCCTTTTATGCCCATATCAGCCAGAGATGCAGATGTTTTATGTGCAGCATGAGATGGTGCATTATCATGCAGAAAAATGATCTTGCTGTGAAATACACGGTTCTTCTTCTTGAACCATGGCAGGAAGTGCTGTTTGAGAAAATCCACATACATTATGGAGTTCATCTTTAGCGCCTTCAGGGATCCTAAAGGGGCGGACAATCTCTCTCCCCATGATTCCAGCCCAAAACATTACTCCACCTCCTCCTTGTTGGCGCTGTAGCCGTGTTTGCGTGGGGTGTCCATCAACCAGCCATCCTCCACTCCATTCATCTGGACCATCGAGCGCTGCACGGCACTCATCCGTGAAGAAAACAGTTTTGAAATCAGTCTTCATGTAATGTTTGGCCCACTGGAGCTGTTTCTGCTTGTGTGAAGTGGATAGAGGAGGTCGACAGGATGGCGTATGCACAGCTGCAAACCTCTGAAGGACCCAGCATCTTGTTGTTCGGGGGACGTTGGAGGCACAAGCAGCTTCAAAAACTTGTCTGCTGCTATGACAAGGCTTTTTTGCCGCTGCTCTTTCAACCTGACGTAATTGCCTGTAGGAAAGAGTCCTCAATTTGCCCTTATCAGCACGCACACGTGTGTACTGTGAATCAGCTACATACTTCTTGATTGCCAAGACACTTCATCCTGATCATCGCACAATGTTGATTGTAGTCATGCCTTGACCTAAACACTCCACAATTTGTTGCTTCTCAGCAGCCGACACATCCTTTTTCTTTCCCATTTTGGCAGAAAATGTAGGCTGCTTAATAATGTGAGAGAGCCTTCTTAAGTAGTCTTGCCTTTCATTGGACACACCTGCCAAACTAATTAGCACAGGTGTCTGCAATTGCTTACAGTGATATAAAGAGCCCTGACACACATCACCATCAATGAGTTTAACTGACAAACAAACAAATTCTTCCCTTATCACTCCTAAACACTTTTTGCATAATAATTTGGAACGCGGTGTACATGTGCTTTTCCACAAAACACCAGTGGTTCACGTAGTGAATCTTACAGTTCTGACTTGCCAACCGTGGTCTGTATGGAATTGTTCAATAAAGGGCCCAAAATTAAGATAACATAGATGGGAGAGGTCTCTATGAATAGGAATTCCTAAGTATTTGATACCCTGTGAGGGCCAGGAAAAGGGAAAGTTGGACTGGATGGAATCCTATATGGATTTAGGGAGGGAGACATCGAGGGCCTCAGACTTCGCTGCATTGATTTTAAAATTTTACCATGTAACAAAGTGATCTATTTCAGCCATAACAGCAGGGATGGATATATGTGATTGAGTGATATATACTAGGACATCATCAGCAAATAGAGAGCACTTGTACTCGGTGCCTCCCACCTCAATCCACCTAATATTGGGGTTATGGCGAATTGATGAGAGCAGGTGCTCCGTCACTAGGATGTATAAGAGAGGGGACAGAGGACATCCCTGCCTTGTCCCATTGGTGATTGTGAAAGGTGATGAAAATGTTCTGACGCACCCCCTGGGCCTTGGGACACCCGGAGCCGGACCCTTTTTGGTGGATGCTGGTGGTTGTAGTCTTCGTGGCGGCGATCCGGTTCCGTGGCTCAGGGCGGTCAAACCAGTGGCGGAACTATTTATGTGGTTTTGATGTTTAAATGTCCGACTACGCCACCCGTGGATTGCGGTCAGAGTGAACCGCCGCTACAGGGCAGACAGCTAAGGCTGGTGTTGTGGGTGCAGCAGAGCGTAGCATAACTCCCCACGGGAGGAGTATAGCCTCAGGGCAGTGTATGCGGAGGATGGGGGTGATGGTGCAGGGCAGCAGCAGTAACGACACGGAGTCAGTGATGCAGTTCAGGGCCTTTACTCACAGTTCTTATTATCCAGACCACGTCTGCAGGTAACGGCTGCCCACGTCGTACTGTGCTCACCAGGTGAGGGGCTCAGACAACTCCCAGATAACTTTGGAGCGCTTCACAGGACCCCCTTTGTGTGTCCTTTGTCTGGCCTTTCTTACCAACACTTCTGTCCGGCTGCCTCGGGCCTCCTCTTGGTAAACTTGGCGCCAGTTTCCCTGACCCTATGTGGTGCCTTCCTAGCGGGTGGAGCAAGGGGCTGCGCCACATAAAATGTCAGAGCCTCCGGTTTCTAGCTGAGGGTCGTTTCCTGCCTCCACTAGTTCGGGGACCGGTCTCCCCCTTTGGCCTGACCCCTCCACGCAGGTGGATTCGGGCGTGCGGTGGCGACTCGCCCGTCCGCACCCCTGGGATTGCTTCATTCCTCGTTCCTGGAGCCTTCTCTGCTCCTCTTCATTCCTTCTCCCTCTTGCAGGCCTGGGCCTCTGTTACTAGGCCCGCCTCCGGAGCAGAGCTCATGCAGAGCCCCTGCTCCCTGCCACTTCTGCTCAGACTTCTCTACACTGAACTAAGATGGTGCCCACCTTTTATACTCCCTTCTCAATGCACCCAGGAACTGCTTCCTCCCTGCTCCTGCACTGCAGGGTTCCCCTTCCTCAGTGTTCCCTCCCCCCACTCCAGCCAGGGACAGGGACTGTCGTGCCCATCTCAGGGGCATATTGGTCGCCCTGCCCCACGGCAATGTGGTGTAATGCATGCAGGTGTCGGGTCCTGATCCACACTCCATTCTTATCTGAGAGTGAGATATCACACCTCTGGGTGAGGTGCAATACGTCTGTAGCAACCGAGCCCTCGGTGCTACAGTTCCATTTATCTTCAGCCTAGGTGACGTATTGTGATACAGGGCCGTGATTTTGGCTATAAAAGGGTCCCCTAGACCCCTACCCCAAGCTTTTTAAGAGAATCATATATGGCGTGCCAGGAGACTCTATGGAATGCTTTCTCAGCATCCAACGAGAGTATCTACTTACAAATATTTAACTGCATCTAGCCCAGGAAATACTTTGTGCCTAGTAGCAGTGTCTGCTAGTCAGCGGATTATCCCGGCTGTTAAGCAAGCTACACCACCTGTAGTTTGGACACTTAATTTTTTCAAAGGAAATGCTTCGGGACCACGGGATACTTAGTGAAGAGCATCAGGAGGCACCCCAAGGTATAGGGGCTGGGACTGGCACTAGGATGCCTTGCGGTGGACAGCCGAGCTCGATCCTTATAAAAGCTTTTTAACTGCAGCAGCTTTAGTGGACGCTACTGGAGCTGGAATTACGCGGCTGCTGGCATGAGACTTGCCCTCCAATAGATCCTTGTAAATGGATTTAAAGTGTATTCATTCAAATTAGAGGGACAATTTAAATTAAAAAGCTTAGAGCTGCCTCCACCACAGGGGGGCTCTCTCGACCCACCAGCGGACAGGCACCAGTATTGGGAGAGGGGGGCTGGCCGTCAGGGTTCACCGCGGCTCTGGCACAAACCCGGCGACACGGAGGTGGCACGGGCAGGAGCGGACTGGCCGTCTCGGCTTCTCACTTTTTGGATTTTAGAAGGGCATGACATGCCTATATCTGTGTCTCCCCCTCCTTTTACTCCTCCACCTCTTTTCTTTTCGCATGACTATATGTACTTGTCACTTTTCCATGTGTTAGTTGTGTCTTCTGAGCAGTTTGTCAGCTTTTGGACACCTTTGAAGGTGTTTTCTATGTGTTTCTATGTGTTTTTGTTTGCCTGCCATTGGTTTTAACGGTGTTCGAAGGTGTTCGACGAACAGTTCGACGAACAGTTCGTCGAACACACGGGTGTTCGACGAACCGAACCGAACTCGAACACTACGGGGGTGGCTCAACACTAATGATAACCACACTTTTTCCATCACATTTCCCTAATCATGGCCACAGTCCCTTCTTTACAACCACAGTACACCTTTATAGTCTCAGGGCCTTTTTACTCATCACAGTTCTCTCTTTCCCCTAAAAGGCACAGAATCTTCTTTTTCATTGCTCCTTTACAGTCACACAGTGCCTTATTTTCCCCACTCACCATCAAAATCCCATTTTTACTTGTTCCATCACAGCACCCCTTTTACATCCACAGTGCCCTTCTTCATCACAATACCTTTGTTAGTGACTTACGGTATGTGTGTCAAGTCCCTTATAAACTGTACTAGTTTTCCACATATTGAATAACCTATGCAGTTTATTATAAGGGAGAACTCGAAATGAAGTTGCAATGAAGTTTCCATTTTCCAGTGAACATCCAACGTGTTTATGGCTTCTATAACCCTGGTGATCTGATGTTGCATGCATGGAAATGTGGTACCCCTGCCTGTTCAGTCGCCACAGAGGTACTGCATTTCACCCAGAGGTGTGGTACCCCACTCTGAGGTAAGGGAGTACTACCCGGGACCCACCCACCTACATCCAACACTACATCACTCCAGACCAGCAGGCAGGGCAAGATGCATTTGTCCACTGCTGAACCCTGCACCTGGCTGGAAGGGGGGGAACCAAGACAGGGGGAACCATGTAGTGGGTGTGGGTGGAGGGAGTAGATGAGGGGAGCACAGAGGGTAGGAGTATAAATGAGAGGGTGGAAGAATCTGGAAGTGGTCAGCGTTCTGAGCCGAGTTGGGAGAAGGAGCTCAGGAGGAGCTCTGCTTAAGGGAGTGGGGAGAAGAGTCAGGCCTAGTGAGAGAGGCCCAGGAGGAGAGAGGTGAGAGGAGCAGTGAGAAGGGCTCCAGAAGAGACAGAGGGGATCCCAGGGGCACGGCGAGTGCAGAGGCCACCCGTGCACCCAAAATCATGCTGACGTGGAGGGATCAGGCCGCAGAAGGGGACCGGCCCCAAACTAGTGGAGAACAACGAGGCTCAGCTAGCCAACCGGAGTCTGCAGCATTTTCAAGGTGTTGCAGCGAAAATCCACAATTATATCGCCAAAAAGGTGGCCGCATAGGGTCCAGGGGACTGACAGCATGTCGCTCAACAAGGCCTGAGGCCACTGGCTTGGGACACTGATTGTGAGGCGCAGGGCAGGAGGGCGAGAGCCAGCGCAGTGAGACGACCAGGAAAGGTACATAGAATGGGGTCCTGTTTAAGTGCTCCTGAAGTACTTGAGAGATTGCTGGATCCCTGCCCCGGTGGACACATGACGACATGGGCGGTCATTACCAGCTGCAGCGGTGACCTGGAACTGCCTTGAACTGTGAGTAAAGCATGAAGACTGGACCCCACTGAGTCCTTGACTCATTACTGCGCCACCAGCCCTGCACTACACCGCACTGACAACCTCTACCTCATAGCATCACTATATCCTGCCCTGGAGCTTAGCTTTACCTGTGGAGAGCTGAACCAACTCTGATGCATCACCATCAGCTCCAGTGGATCTGTACCGCAGCGGCGGCCCATATAGCCGCATACCACAGGTGGCGTCACGAACATTATCTCTAAAAACTTTATTCCACTTTTACTTTCCCCTTTAATTGACCGCCCTGGTTCATGGACTGGGTCACTGCCACCCTGACATCCCCCAGCGCCGACCGGCCCGGCTACCGAGCACCCCACGGCCCAGGGGGTGCATCATACTTGGCGTCACGAACAGGATGAACCAACCCGTTATACCGGGTCCCGTGCGCCTATAGACTGTGTTGAATGCTGAAAGCGGCGCCCGCCCCAGAAGAACGGGCTGCATTATGTGTGTGATAAAAAACGACAAGAAACCTCCTATCATGGGCTGAGTTCCAGAATGGCGCCAAACGCGGAGCCCGCCCCCTGCACCTGCGGCCATATACATAGACTTGTCCATCAGTCTGGGGGAGCCGCCCCCTGGTGTGGCCGACAGCAAGCTGCAGTGGAACCGCCCCAGAAAGGGGATAGGAGAAGAAAAACCTTGGAGACAGTGTGGGGCCACCAGCAGTGGAGACAGAATGCACCCGGCAGGCACCATAGACGGAGGCCAGGGCCAGACTCCCGCCCGTGGCCTGCAGCCAATTGATTCCTCCCTCAACCTGGAGGGGGTCCTGGGTAAGCTTTCCCTGGAGGATATGGGGTTTCTCCGCGCCGAAGTACAGGAGCTGGGCCGGCGGATGGAAGAGGCCCAGCAGGCCGCCGTAGCGCTGTGGAAGGACGAGTTGCTGGTGAAGTTGACCCGGGAGCGGTCCGCGCTGAGTCCTCCCATCAGCACCCCAGCCCCAGCAGAGCCTGTCCTGAACCTGGAGGTGACATGTAGTACCGGAGCGGCAGCAGGAGCAGGTAAAGACAACACCCCTTCGCTGACACTCTCCTGGGCCCCCTGGAGGAAGCACCTGCCCCTACACCCGGCTGGGTGTTTGGGCGTACTAATTGGGACTGGTCTGCGAAATTTGAGGATCAGCAGAGTACCCCTTTACTGCCCATGCTAGCGCCCCCGGTTGCCTGCAAGTAAGGAGAGGAGTTCAGGTGGGACAACCCGGTGGGTGACCTTATGGGGTTGCCCAGAGAGACCCAAGCCGAGGCCCTCAGAAGGGAGGAGTACTGCTAGCGAGAGCTCCGAAAACAGGCAGTGGAACGGGGGGAGCGTGAGGAGCGGTGGGAGGCCATGGAGGCCCACAACATGAAGGCCAAAACTCGGGCCCGCAAAGTTAAGCAGGCCAAATCCGGTCCCTGCTCCGAGAGAATCATGGTCAAATTCGAACTGGACGGAGGATGGGGCTTCATCCGGAAGCCTCAACTGGCCACGGACTTATTTGTGAACCGGCGAGATGTAGAGTACCACCTACAACAGGGACACCCAGCACAAGATCTTTACCCTGGTGACTGGGTTACTTATACCTGGCACCGCGGAGAACGTGGGTGGTACGCCCTCCATGTTCACAGGGTGGTGGAGGAATAGAGCATGCCCCTGCCAATCTGAAGCTGATGACCCGGCTGGGTGAGTCACTCCCCCAGAAGGAGCACCACTGTGAGACTGAACTAAGCATAGCAACCATCAGTTAAAGGTTAAAGATTGTAAATAGTTACCCGGAAGGGTATTAATAATTATTAGTGATGAGCGAGCATGCTCGCTGCTGCTCGGTGCTCGCCCGAGCATCTCACTGCCTGAGATGCTCGGCGCTCGCCGAGTATTTCTGGGTTGCTCGGGTGGGAACTCGGGTCTCCTCCCTGCATGTTTGGCGCTCTTTAGAGAGCCAATGAACATGCAGGGATTGCCTGCCATGCACTTTAATGCCGTAGCCATGTTGCTTGTGGGCATTACAGTGATTGGCTGGCCGCACAGCATCATCAGGTCTATATCCTTCTTAACAAACAGTCCTTCTGAGGACTAATCCATCTGCAGAGATATCAGGCAGGCAGGGTGTATAGGCAAGCAGTGTATATAGCAGACTGCAGTGCATATAGCAAAAGAGGCTCCATTCCAATTCTGCCTTCTGCTGCTGTTAGATATTTCTATACAAAGGCCCAGATCTCAGGGGCCAGGAATACATTTCTTTGGATCTTAATCCTCATTATTTGCTTAAAAAGCAATCCAGAAAACACCGTTTTTCTGCGCCATTTGCTTGTGTAGGGAGAGGTGCTGCTGCGTGAGGGACAGATTTGCTTGTGTATTAGGCAGTGCAGGGAGAAAAACGGTACATTACACATATCCATCTTAACAAACAGTCCTTCTGAGGACTAATCCATCTGCAGAGATATCAGGCAGGGTGTATAGGCAGGCAGTGTACATAGCAGACTGCAGTGCATATAGCACAAGAGGCTCCATTCCCATTCTGCCTTCTGCTGCTATTAGATATTTCTATACAAAGGCCCAGGTCTCAGGGGCCAGGAATACTTTTCTTTGGATCTTAATCCTCATTATTTGATTAAAAAGCAATCCAGAGAAAACCGTTTTTTCTGCGCCATTTGCTTGTTGGCACTGCAGAATACAGCCAGGTCCTTTCCATATTAGAGCACGAGAAATCCAGCTATTTAAAAATGTGTTTTCTCCGTCAAACGGATCACATATACGTTGTCAGAAAATACTGCCATTTCTGGCCTCCATTAAAAATTTCTTTCAGTGTGTCAGTGAAGCAATTCACACCAGTTTGCTGTTCAAACTACTTATCTACTGGCCAGGTATTTAAAACTCTGTATTCTCCATCACACGGATCACATATACATTGTCAGAAAATACTGCCATTTCTGACCTCCATTAAAAATTTCCTTTAGTGTGTCAGTGAAGCAATTCACCGCAGTTTGCTGTTCAAACTACTTACCTACAGGCCAGGTATTTAAAACTCTGTTTTCTCCATCACACGGATCACATTTAAGTTCGCTCCAAACTCAGTCATTTGTAGTAAGCGTGGAAGATACTGTCCTCCATTTAAAATGGGCAAAGCACGTGGTAAGGGACGGGGAAGAGGACGTGATGGTAATGGTGCATGCAGAGGTCGAGCACAAGGCCGTGGGCAAGCCGAAATTGTGCCACAACAAACACCCACATCTTCTCGCCTGACCTTCCTGTCCAAATTTCTAGGGGACATAAGCACACCACTATTGAACCCAGAGCAGAGTCAAAAGGTTGTTGGTTGGATAGCGGATAATGCTTCCAGTCACTTAGCCACCACCACCACCACCACCCTGTCTTTCACACGGTCAAGTCTCAATAGCCATGAGTCTGGACCGCATATTCCTCACCCTGATCCTCCTTCCTCCCACCATGCCGGGTACCCAGAGACAACTGATCCCACACTTGGACACTCTGAAGAGCTGTTCACTTTTCCATTTATAGATTCGGGCCTCTCGCCCGGTCCACTTGAAGTGGGGCAAGAGGAGATCGCGTGTAGCAATGCCCAAATATTTGAGCAGCCACGGTCACATGAAGGCGATGGTGGGAAAGTGTCACAAGAGGTGGACGATGATGAGACACAATTTCCAGAAAGTCAGGAGGAGGACCAGGGTGCGGAAGTGGAAGACGAGGTTGTGGATGATATAGTAACTGACCCAACCTGGCAGGAGGACATGCAGAGTGAGGACAGCAGCACACAGGGGGAGGGAGGCAGAGCACCCCAACAGCCAGGAAGAAGCAGTGTGGTGGCTTCAGACAGAAGGCATGCAACCATTCCCCAAAACACCAACACGAAGGAAGTTGCCAGTACAACTGTTAAGTTTTCCCGAGTCTGGTTGTTTTTTAAAGACTCTGCCGATAACCCCAAAAAGGCCATTTGCACCACCTGCCAGACCAGCATCAACAGGGGTGGACAAACGACCAGCCTGACCACCACCAGCATGATCAGGCACATGGCAGCAAAGCACCCGACTTTGTGGGCCGAACCCCAGAGTCCAGGAACAGTGTCTGCGGGTGGCACCATTGCTTCTCCCGCTGTTGTGAATGCAAGCCAATCCCCTGTCCATGGTGCATGCGAAGATGCCTCCTGCCCTGCACCTGTCGTTGCACACTCTCAAGTAGCAGCATCAGGAAGCACATCCATGTCCTTGTCCCAGTGCAGCGTTCAGTTGTCCATACCCCAGTCCTTGGAACGCAATCGCAAATAGGCAGCCAACGCCCCACAGGCCCACTGCTAAATTCTCACATTTCACGACTGGTTTCGCTCAAAATGTTGCCTTTTAGGTTCGTGGAGACGGAAGCATTCCGCAACCTGATGGCGGCGGCAGTCCCTCGGTACTCGGTCCCGGTGTGCCATCCAAGCATTACACAAGCACGTGTCCCAAAACATTATCCACGCTCTCAACAATGCAGTTACTAGTAAAGTCCACCTAACCACTGACATGTGGAGAAGTGCTTGTGGGCAGGGACGGTACATCTCGCTGACGGCACACTGGGTTAACATAGCGAAAGCCCGGACCCAGTCGGACCTTGGGATGGAACACGTCCTCCCGACGCCAAGGATTGCGGGCCCTAGGTCAATCAGGGTTGCCCCCTTGGTCTACAGCTCCTGCACCTCATCCTCCTCAGCCTCCTCCTATTCAGCCTCCATCTCCGAAATGACCACATCAGTCACAAGCTGGAAGCACTGCAGCACTGCCTCGGCCAAGCGGCAACTGGCTGTGCTGAAGCTAATATGCTTAGGTGAAAAACTGCACAATGCTGAAGAGTTGTGGACAGCTCTGAAAGAGCAGGCAAATCTGTGGCTCACACCGCTGAACCTACAGCCTGGCATGGTCGTGTGTGACAATGGCCGGAACCTGGTGGCGGCTCTGAGGCGAGGCGAGCTCACACACGTACCATGCCTGGCCCATGTGCTTAACCTCATGGTTCAGCGGTTTCTCAAATCCTACCCGGAGCTGACGGATCTGCTTGTATACGCCGCCTGTGTGCCCATTTTAGAAAGTCAGCTACAGCTTCTGCCGCCCTTGCAGTGTTTCAACAGCGTTTGCAGCTTCCGGCTCACAGACTGGTGTGTGATGTCCCGACGTGTTGGAACTCTACACTGCTGAAGTTGGGAAGGATTTGTGAGCAGAAGAGGGCAGTTATTGAGTACCAGCATCAACAATGCCATCGGTATTCAGTTCAGACTCCACACATAAGACCTCATGAGTGGACATGGATGTCAGACATATGTAGCATCCTCCAAAACTTTGAGGACTCCACCAAGATGGTGAGCGGCGATGACGCCATAATTAGCATCACCATCCCGCTTCTCTGTCTTCTGAAATGCTCTCTGCTCACAATCAAAGAGGATGCATTGCAGGCGGAGCACAATGAGATGAAGCAAGGAACCATACAGGGTGATTACACACAGAAGAGCCTCATCTCATCCCAACGTGGATTGGGTGACAATGAGGAAGAGGAGGAGGAGGAGGAATGACAGGAGCAAGTTTCATATCACTATAGATGGAACTACCTGCACAACTGTCATACCGTCTGTTCACCGTGGATGGCCAGAGGACAGAGAGGAGGAGGAGGAGAGCATGGTCAGTCATAATCTTGGTGAGGACATGGTAGTCTTGCCTGTTAGGAGTGTGGCACGCATTGCTGAGTTTCTGTTACGCTGCCTATCCCATGACCCTCGCTTTCTCAAAATTTTGGGTGACAGTCATATCTGGTTGGTGACACTTCTAAACCCACGTTACAAGGAGAACTTTATATCTCTTATTCCTGAGGTGGACAGATGTACAAAAATGGGGCAGTACCAGAAGGCCCTTGTTGCGGAACTATTAAAAAAATTCCCATCTGAAAATGCTGGCGGCAGAGGGCACACTTCGTTGGACAACCAAGGAGTACAGGCGAGAGAGACACAGCTTCAATCGAGCAGAGGCAGGGGAACACTGTTAAAGTTCTGGGAGAGTTTTCTCAGACCCTCCCATCGCACAGGCCCTAAGGCGCGGGGTATTCCCACAAGGAGTGCAAAGTTTGGGAAGATGCTGAGGGAGTACCTTGCCGACTGTACCACCGTCCTCCGTGATTCCTCTGTGCCTTATAATTATTGGGTATCCAAGCTGGATACGTGGAATGAACTGGCTCTCTATGCCTTGGAGGTCCTGGCTTGCACTGCCGCGAGCGTTTTATCAAAGCGGGATTTTAGTGCTGCTTGTGGAATTATAACTGATAAGCGCATCCGCCTGTCAACTGAAAATGCTGACAGGCTAACTATTATAAAAATGAACAAGGGCTGGATTGGGCCAGACTTCTCAACAACACCGAATGATAGCAGCGAAGCATAAACTCAAATCCAGTGTCTTTTCTTGGGGGGTTTATTCCCCTGCACCTTTTCACACCCACACATGGGTATATGCTTCTTGATTTTGGCTATTTGCTCTTGTTCTCCTCCTTCTCCTCATCCTCCTTCACCAAAATATCACCAGGGTGACCGTGGTCCGTGATGCAACACCCACATAATTTTTTTAAAGGGTGTTTATGATTAGTGTTGAGCCACCCCCGTAGTGTTCGAGTTCGGTTCGGTTCGTCGAACACCCATGTGTTCGCCGAACTGTTCGTCGAACTGTTCGTCGAACACCTTCGAACACCGTTAAAACCAATGGCAGGCAAACAAAAACACATAGAAACACATAGAAAACACCTTCAAAGGTGTCCAAAAGCTGACAAACTGCTCAGAAGACACAACTAACACATGGAAAAGTGACAAGTACATATAGTCATGCGAAAAGAAAAGAGGTGGAGGAGTAAAAGGAGGGGGAGACACAGATATAGGCATGTCATGCCCTTCTAAAATCCAAAAAGTGAGAAGCCGACACGTTCAGTCCGCTCCTGCCCGTGCCACCTCCGTGTCGCCGGGTTTGTGCCAGAGCCGCGGTGAACCCTGATGGCCAGCCCCCCTCTCCCAATACTGGTGCCTGTCCGCTGGTGGGTCGAGCGAGCCCCCCTGTGGTGGAGGCAGCTCTAAGCTTTTTAATTTAAATTGTCTCTCTAATTTGAATAAATACACTTTAAATCCATTTACAAGGATCTATTGGAGGGCAAGTCTCATGCCAGCAGCCGCGTAATTCCAGCTCCAGTAGCGTCCACTAAAGCTGCTGCAGTTAAAAAGCTTTTATAAGGATCGAGCTCGGCTGTCCACCGCAAGGCATCCTACTGCCAGTCCGAGCCCCTATGCCTTGGGGTGCCTCCTGATGCTCTTCACTGAGTATCCCGTGGTCCCAAAGCATTTCCTTTGAAAAAATGAAGTGTCCAAACTACAGGTGGTGTAGCTTGCTTAACAGCCGGGATAATCCGCTGACTAGCAGACACTGCTACTAGGCACAAAGTATTTCCTGGGCTAGATGCAGTTAAAAATTTGTAATTAGATACTCTCGTTGGATGCTGAGAAAGCATTCCATAGAGGCTCCTGGCACGCCATATATGATTCTCTTAAAAAGCTTGGGGTAGGGGTCTAGGGGACCCTTTTATAGCCAAAATCACGGCCCTGTATCGCAATACGTCACCTAGGCTGAAGATTAATGGAACTGTAGCACCCTGAGGGCTCGGTTGCTACAGAGGTATTGCACCTCACCCAGAGGTGTGATATCTCACTCTCAGATAAGGATGTAGTGTGGATCAGGACCCGACACCTGCATGCATTACACCAAATTGCCGTGGGGCAGGGCGACCAATATGCCCCTGAGATGGGCACGACAGTCCCTGTCCCTGGCTGGAGTGGGGGGAGGGAACACTGAGGAAGGGGAACCCTGTAGTGCAGGAGCAGGGAGGAAGCAGTTCCTGGGTGCATTGAGAAGGGAGTATAAAAGGTGGGCACCATCTTAGTTCAGTGCAGAGAAGTCTGAGCAGAAGTGGCAGGGAGCAGGGGCTAGTAACAGAGGCCCAGGCCTGGAAGAGGGAGAAAGAAGGAAGAGGAGCGGAGAAGGCTCCAGGAACGAGGAACGAAGGGATCTCAGGGGTGCGGACGGGCGAGTCGCCACCGCACGCCCGAATCCACCTGCGTGGAGGGGTCAGGCCAAAGGGGGAGACCGGTCCCCGAAACTAGTGGAGGCAGGAAACGACCCTCAGCTAGAAACAGGAGGCTGTGACATTTTATGTGGCGCAGCCCCTCGCTACACCCGCTAGGAAGGCACCACATAGGGTCAGGGAAACTGGCGCCAAGTTTACCAAGAGGAGGCCCGAGGCAGCCGGACAGAAGGGTTGGTAAGAAAGGCCAGACAAAGGACACACAAAGGGGGTCCTGTGAAGCACTCCAAAGTTATCTGGGAGTTGTCTGAGCCCCTCACCTGGTGAGCACAGTACGACGTGGGCAGCCGTTACCTGCAGACGTGGTCTGGATAATAAGAACTGTGAGTAAAGGCCCTGGACTGCATCACTGACTCCGTGTCATTACTGCTGCTGCCCTGCACCATCACCCCCATCCTCCGCATACACTGCCCTGAGGCTATACTCCTCCCGTGGGGAGTTATGCTACGCTCTGCTGCACCCACAACACCAGCCTCAGCGGTCTGCCCTGGAGCGGCGGTTCACTCTGACCGCAATCCACGGGTGGCGTAGTCGGACATTTAAACATCAAAACCACATAAATAGTTCCGCCACTGGTTTGACCGCCCTGAGCCACGGAACCGGGTTGCCGCCACGGAGACTACAACCACCAGCATCCACCAAAAAGGGTCCGGCTCCGGGTGTCCCAAGGCCCAGGGGGCGCGTCAGAACATTTTCATCACCTTTCACAATCACCAATGGGACAAGGCAGGGATGTTCTCTGTCCCCTCTCTTATACATCCTAGTGACGGAGCACCTGCTCTCATCAATTCGCCACAACCCCAATATTAGGTGGATTGAGGTGGGAGGCACCGAGTACAAGTGCTCTCTATTTGCTGATGATGTCCTAGTATATATCACTCAATCACATATATCCATCCATGCTGTTATGGCTGAAATAGATCACTTTGTTACATGGTCAAATTTTAAAATCAATGCAGCGAAGTCTGAGGCCCTCGATGTCTCCCTCCCCAAATTCATATAGGATTCCATCCAGTCCAACTTTCCCTTTGCCTGGCCCTCACAAGGTATCAAATACTTAGGAATTCCTATTCATAGAGACCTCTCCCATCTATGTTATTTTAATTTTGGGCCCTTTATTGAACAACTCCATACAGACCACGGTTGGCAAGTTAGAACTGTAAGATTCACTACGTGAACCACTGGTGTTTTGTGGAAAAGCACATGTACACTGTGTTCCAAATTATTATGCAAAAAGTGTTTAGGAGTGATAAGGGAAGAATTTGTTTGTTTGTCAGTTAAACTCATTGATGGTGATGTGTGTCAGGGCTCTTTATATCACTGTAAGCAATTGCAGACACCTGTGCTAATTAGTTTGGCAGGTGTGTCCAATGAAAGGCAAGACTACTTAAGAAGGCTGTCTCACATTATTAAGCAGCCTACATTTTCTGCCAAAATGGGAAAGAAAAAGGATGTGTCGGCTGCTGAGAAGCAACAAATTGTGGAGTGTTTAGGTCAAGGCATGACTACAATCAACATTGTGCGATGATCAGGATGAAGTGTCTTGGCAATCAAGAAGCATGTAGCTGATTCACAGTACACACGTGTGCGTGCTGATAAGGGCAAATTGAGGACTCTTTCCTACAGGCAATTACGTCAGGTTGAAAGAGCAGCGGCAAAAAAGCCTTGTCATAGCAGCAGACAAGTTTTTGAAGCTGCTTGTGCCTCCAACGTCCCCCGAACAACAAGATGCAGGGTCCTTCAGAGGTTTGCAGCTGTGCATACGCCATCCTGTCGACCTCCTCTATCCACTTCACACAAGCAGAAACAGCTCCAGTGGGCCAAACATTACATAAAGACTGATTTCAAAACTGTTTTGTTCACGGATGAGTGCCGTGCAGCGCTCGATGGTCCAGATGGATGGAGTGGAGGATGGCTGGTTGATGGACACCCCACGCAAACACGGCTACAGCGCCAACAAGGAGGAGGTGGAGTAATGTTTTGGGCTGGAATCATGGGGAGAGAGATTGTCGGCCCCTTTAGGATCCCTGAAGGCGCTAAAGATGAACTCCATAATGTATGTGGATTTTCTCAAACAGCACTTCCTGCCATGGTTCAAGAAGAAGAACCGTGTATTTCACAGCAAGATCATTTTTCTGCATGATAATGCACCATCTCATGCTGCACATAAAACATCTGCATCTCTGGCTGATATGGGCATAAAAGGGGACAAACTTATGGTGTGACCCCCATGCTCCCCTGACCTCTACCCCATTCAGAACCTTTGGAGCATCATTAAAAGGAGTGTCTATGATGGCGGGAGGCAGTTCACATCTAAGCAACAGCTCTGGGAGGGTATTCTGTCCTCATGCAAAACAATTGAAGCAGAAACCATCCAAAACCTGACAAATTCAATGGATGAGAGAGTTCAGAAGCTCCTTTCGAACAAGGGGTCCTATGTGAAAATGTAACATCACCTAGAATAAAGTTTTAAGTTGAAAACTGTTTGATTTCAGTTTCTAACAACCTGCTAATGCTTATAATTTCAAAAATGACCATTTTTTTGGTCTTTATTAAAATGAAAAGGTTGATCGAAAAGTTTGGGGGATCTAAGAGTGTGGCAACCCAGTAGTCATGATTACTTCGAATTCTGACAATATGAGGGTCATGCTGCAGGTAGTGCAGCAAGAAGGCACTTATGTGTCTTGCGCATCTCGGAGCCCCAAAATTATTTTCCGGGCTAGATGCAGCTAAAAATTATTATTAATTTTAAATCTGGTGAAGCTTTAGTATAGATGGCCTAATAGGATCAGTGCTGCACACTGCTACAAAGCCCAAATTATTTTCCAGTCAAGATACAGATAAACATGATTAGTAATTTTAAATCTGGTGGAGCTTATTATAGATGGCCTAATAGAATCAGTGCTGCACACTGCTACAAAGCCCAAATTATTTTCCAGCCAAGATACAGATAAACATGATTAGTAATTTGAAAGCTTAAAACGGTTGGTAGGGTGATTTTAATCATCGAGCTTTTACTCTCCCCAGGATGACACAGGGGTAGAAAAGTCGTTTCGGATCCATGATTTGTTCATCTTTATGAACGTGAGTCTGTCTACATTATCAGTGGAGAGCCGCGTGCGCTTATCTGTCAGCACACCACCAGCAGCGCTGAACACACGTTCAGACAGAACGCTGGCTGCGGGGCATGACAAGATCTCCAAGGCATAAGTGGCTAGCTCCGGCCATTTATCCAGATTGGAAGCCCAAAAAGAGCAAGGGTCCAGTGACACAGTCGTGGCTTCAATGTTTACTTGGAGATACTCCTGTACCATCGTCTCTAGGCGTTGACTATGTGTCAGACTTCTTGTCTCCTGTGGCCTTGCAAAGGATGGGCTAAAAAAGTGGTAAAATGATTCCGCAAAATTGATGTTACCAGCAGATACTGTGGTTCTGTTATGGTTTGAGTGCTGAACACTTGACGGTCCCACGGTTGGCAAGTTGGAACTGTGAGATTCACTACGTGCACCACTGGTATTTTGTGGAAAAGCACATGTAAGATTCTGCAACAGTCTCTGCTGATACTCCTGCATGCGTGCATCCCTTTCTATGGCAGGAATAATTTCTGCAAATTTACTTTTGTACCGGGGATCTAACAGTGTGGCAACCCAGTAGTCAGGATTATTTCTAATTCTCACAATTCGAGGGTCATGTTGCAGGTAGTGCAGCAAGAAGGCACTCATGTGTGTTGCGCATCCAGGAGCACCAAGTCCCTGTTGTGTTGGTGGCGAGGTAACAATCATGCTTCCTTCCTCTGTCCTCTCCCCCCAACCTCGCACAACAGAAATGTGATCAAGGTCTCCCTCATCTGATGAGTCTTCCATCAGTTCGTCCTCCACTTCTTCCTGGGCTCCTGCACCTTCCTCACTAGTTTGGCTGCTCCCATGCGCCCTGGTAAAACCATCTCCCCCACCCTCACATGCCTGCCGCCTTGGTGCTGCCGACCGTCTGAACCTTGCAGATGTTAGCCCTTCCGCATACAACTCCTCCTCCTCTACTTCCTCCACCTCCTCTTGTGCCACCACCTGACTCCAAATTCTGTTTAACATGTGCTCCAGCATGTAAATCACCGGAATAGTCATGCTGATAATGGCATCGTGAGCACTAAACATCTTCGTCACCATTTCAAAACTGTGCAGAAGGGTGAATAGGTCCCTGATCTGAGACCACTCCTCCAGCGTGATTTGCCCCACCTCTGGATCTCGTTGGCCCAGGCTATATATCAGAACGTATTGCACCAGGGCTTGTCGGTGCTGCCACAGTCGCTGCAACATGTGCAGAGTTGAATTCCACCGGGTAGGCACATCGCATTTTAGCCGGTGAAGTGGCAGGCCCAACGACTTCTGTAGAGATGTAAGTCGCTAAGCTGCGGAATGCGAACGGCGAAAGTGAGCACACAGCGACCGTGCCCTCTGCAGAAGGCCATCTAGTCTGGGATAGTGGGCTAAAAATTGCTGGACAACCAGGTTCAACACGTGAGCCATACAAGGCACGTGTGTGACATTGCCCCGGCGAAGGGCCGCACCCAGGTTTGCAGCATTGTCGCACACGGCCTTCCCTGGTTTCAGGTCCAGTGGAGACAACCATTCATGAAATTGGTTCTCCAGAGCTGACCACAACTCCTCAGCTGTGTGACTCACATTTCCCAGACATTTCAATGTAAAAACCGCCTGATGACGTTGAGCCCTACTGCCAGCATAGTAAGGAGGTGTGCAGGATCCCTTCTGCGCAGTTAGAAAGCTTGTGGCATGACCAGACAGGCTTTGGGTGCAGGTGGAAGACCGAGAGGAGGTTGAGGAGGCAGAAGCAATGGAGGAACTTTGACATAAAGAGGATTGACGCACAACTCGTGGGGACGGCAAGACTTGGACAGCAGCCCCTTGTCCTGCTGTCACCATAGTTACCCAGTGCCCAGTCAGCGACATGTAACGCCCCTGTCCATGCCTACTCGTCCAAGTGTCTGTGGTGAAATGCACCCTGTCACACACAGAGTTTCTCAAAGAAGCGGTGATGTTGTGTGCGACATGCTGGTGGAGCGCAGGCACACCTTTCTTTGAGAAGTAGTGCCGACTGGGCATCTGGTACTGGGGCACTGCGACGGACATAAGGTCTCGAAAATCCTCTGTGTCCACCAGGCGGAAAGGCAGCATTTCTGTAGAGAAGAACTTGCAGATGGTGAAATTCAACCTCTTAGCTTTCTCATGGCTAGGAGGAAATGGTCTTTTACTTGTCCACATCTGAGGGACCGAGGGCTGGCTATTGTGCTTAGACGGGGTTGATAAGGGTGTCCCCGGCAAACTGCCGGTCTGTGAGGAAGATGCAGGCGGACATGTTAGTTTGCCTTGATCCAAAGGTGGTGCTATCGATGTCGGACAGCGCTCAACACCAGCTGGTGTTACCACCTCCAAAGAAAATGATGACCTGCCAATCACGCTGGCTGTTGCGGGTAAAGAGGTGGCAGGTCTGCGCCCCAAACAGGTGTGACTGCTGTCCCCCCAGTCACAGAGGATGAAGAGGCCGCGGAAACACAAGATAAGGCAGACGGCGGTTGGCCTGGCCGGCTAGGCCGCATTGTAGCACACTGAGCTTTCCACTGCAACTTATGCTTCATGTCCATGTGCCGGTTCATGCATGAAGTACTCAAACTATGTATTTTTTGGCCTCTACTTAGCTTTTGCTGACAAATGTTACAGATAACACGAGTTGGGTCATCTTTATCGATCTGAAAAAATGCCCAGGCTATGCAAGGCTTAGCACCCATGCGACCTGAAGAGCCACCACGACTTGTGGTGAGAGGCAGAGTTGTGTTTGAGGATGCAGTTGTTGACGTGCTTCCAGTACTACGTCTCTGTCCAGGAAGGCGCAACCTGACCTCGTCGTCACTAGAATCTTCCTCCACCTCCTCTGCTGACCTCATCTCTTGGCTGACTGTGGGTTGACAGTAAGTGGGATCTCCAACCTCATCATCATCACCCTGTGCGTTATCACACCCGTCGTCCTCAGAGCCAACCTGTTCCTGCCCTGACAAAAAACTAAAGTTGTCGCTCCAATCAGGTATTTGAGTCTTATCATCGTCTTCCTCATTGTCTCCACCAACAGGAGTTACAGTTTGGGAATGAGGGTCTACATTATGGTCAGAACCTTCTGCGTCTGGTCCTGGATCCGACTCATAAAGATTCTGGGCATCAGTGCAGATCATTTCCTCGTCTGGATTCACAGAAGCGCTGGAGTCGACCTCTGATTCCCAGGCTATAGTATGAGTAAACAGCTCTGCAGACTCAACCATCTGTTCTACCTCATACTCAGACGGGCAGCTGGAGATTTGGGAGCTGTGAGGAAGCAAGTGCGATTGGGGTGACACCTTTGAGGACTGGAGTATTTGTGATGTTGAAGTTGATGAGGAGGAGAGCCCACTTAAAGGAGCACTTGATATCTGTTGAAGCACCTGCTGTTTTTGTGCCTCATCTGGAATTTGTAGCGATTGGCGTGGCCGTAAGAAAGGGATCTTATCACATTGTCCGCTAAAAGAAGTAGACATTTTAGTTTGGCTGGAAGATGGTCTTTCTTCTGCAGATGTTACTGTTGCTTTAACACCTACCCCACGGACACAACCTTTTTTCCCCTTCCCAACACGCCTATTCCCCTTTCCACCAGCAGCAGGCCTTTTTCCACTCATTTTGGTGGTTAACTAATTAACAACTCTGGAGTTGTTTGCACAGAAAAACAATGGATGGGAACCGAGCAGAGCTGAGTGGCCAAACTGTGGTATTAGGCCAAAACTATTGGCTGGGTTATATTTTTTCAGAGGTAGATGCAGAAAAAAATATATTCAGTTTGCAACCTGATGGAGGTCTGTATAGATGGATTAATAGAACAAGTCCCACACACAGCTAGAAGCCCAATATTTTTTCAGAGGTAGATGCAGAAAAAAATATATTCAGTTTGCAACCTGATGGAGGTCAGTATAGATGGACTAATACAACAAGTCCCACACACAGCTAGAAGCCCAATATTTTTTCAGAGGTAGATGCAGAAAAAAATATATTCAGTTTGCAACCTGATGGAGGTCTGTATAGATGGATTAATAGAACAAGTCCCACACACAGCTAGAAGCCCAATATTTTTTCAGAGGTAGATGCAGAAAAAAATATATTCAGTTTGCAACCTGATGGAGGTCAGTATAGATGAACTAATACAACAAGTCCCACACACAGCTAGAAGCCCAATATTTTTTCAGAGGTAGATGCAGAAAAAAATATATTCAGTTTGCAACCTGATGGAGGTCTGTATAGATGGATTAATAGAACAAGTCCCACACACAGCTAGAAGCCCAATATTTTTTCAGAGGTAGATGCAGAAAAAAATATATTCAGTTTGCAACCTGATGGAGGTCAGTATAGATTGACTAATACAACAAGTCCCACACACAGCTAGAAGCCCAATATTTTTTCAGAGGTAGATGCAGAAAAAAATATATTCAGTTTGCAACCTGATGGAGTTCTGTATAGATGGATTAATAGAACAAGTCCCACACACAGCTAGAAGCCCAATATGTTTTCAGAGGTAGATGCAGAAAAAAATATATTCAGTTTGCAACCTGATGGAGGTCTGTATAGATGGACTAATACAACAAGTCCCACACACAGCTAGAAGCCCAATATTTTTTCAGAGGTAGATGCAGAAAAAAATATATTCAGTTTGCAACCTGATGGAGGTCAGTATAGATGGACTAATACAACAAGTCCCACACACAGCTAGAAGCCCAATATTTTTTCAGAGGTAGATGCAGAAAAAAATATATTCAGTTTGCAACCTGATGGAGGTCTGTATAGATGGATTAATAGAACAAGTCCCACACACAGCTAGAAGCCCAATATTTTTTCAGAGGTAGATGCAGAAAAAAATATATTCAGTTTGCAACCTGATGGAGGTCTGTATAGATGGACTAATACAACAAGTCCCACACACAGCTAGAAGCCCAATATTTTTTCAGAGCTAGATGCAGAAAAAAATTATATTCAGTTTGCAACCTGATGGAGGTCTGTATAGATGGATTAATAGAACAAGTCCCACACACAGCTAGAAGCCCAATATTTTTTCAGAGGTAGATGCAGAAAAAAATATATTCAGTTTGCAACCTGATGGAGGTCAGTATAGATGGACTAATACAACAAGTCCCACACACAGCTAGAAGCCCAATATTTTTTCAGAGGTAGATGCAGAAAAAATATATTCAGTTTGCAACCTGATGGAGGTCTGTATAGATGGATTAATAGAACAAGTCCCACACACAGCTAGAAGCCCAATATTTTTTCAGAGGTAGATGCAGAAAAAAATATATTCAGTTTGCAACCTGATGGAGGTCAGTATAGATGGACTAATACAACAAGTCCCACACACAGCTAGAAGCCCAATATTTTTTCAGAGGTAGATGCAGAAAAAAATATATTCAGTTTGCAACCTGATGGAGGTCTGTATAGATGGACTAATACAACAAGTCCCACACACAGCTAGAAGGCCAATATTTTTTCAGAGGTAGATGCAGAAAAAAATATATTCAGTTTGCAACCTGATGGAGGTCAGTATAGATGGACTAATACAACAAGTCCCACACACAGCTAGAAGCCCAATATTTTTTCAGAGGTAGATGCAGAAAAAAATATATTCAGTTTGCAACCTGATGGAGGTCTGTATAGATGGATTAATAGAACAAGTCCCACACACAGCTAGAAGCCCAATATTTTTTCAGAGGTAGATGCAGAAAAAAATATATTCAGTTTGCAACCTGATGGAGGTCTGTATAGATGGATTAATAGAACAAGTCCCACACACAGCTAGAAGCCCAATATTTTTTCAGAGGTAGATGAAGAAAAAAACATATTCAGTTTGCAACCTGATGGAGGTCAGTATTAGTGTTGAGCCACCCCCGTAGTGTTCGAGTTCGGTTCGGGTCGTCGAACACCCGTGTGTTCGCCGAACTGTTCGTCGATCTGTTCGTCGAACACCTTCGAACACCGTTAAAACCAATGGCAGGCAAACAAAAACACATAGAAACACATAGAAAACACCTTCAAAGGTGTCCAAAAGCTGACAAACTGCTCAGAAGACATAACTAACACATGGAAAAGTGACAAGTACATATAGTCATGCGAAAATAAAAGAGGTGGAGGAGTAAAAGGAGGGGGAGACACAGATATAGGCATGTCATGCCCTTCTAAAATCCAAAAGGTGAGAAGCCGACACGGCCAGTCCGCTCCTGCCCGTGCCACCTCCGTGTCGCCGGGTTTGTGCCAGAGCCGCGGTGAACCCTGACGGCCAGCCCCCCTCTCCCAATACTGGTGCCTGTCCGCTGGTGGGTCGAGTGAGCCCCCCTGTGGTGGAGGCAGCTCTAAGCTTTTTAATTTAAATTGTCTCTCTAATTTGAATGAATACACTTTAAATCCATTTACAAGGATCTATTGGAGGGCAAGTCTCATGCCAGCAGCCGCGGTAATTCCAGCTCCAGTAGCGTCCACTAAAGCTGCTGCAGTTAAAAAGCTTTTATAAGGATCGAGCTCGGCTGTCCACCGCAAGGCATCCTACTGCCAGTCCCAGCCCCTATGCCTTGGGGTGCCTCCTGATGCTCTTCACTAAGTATCCCATGGTCCCGAAGCATTTCCTTTGAAAAAATTAAGTGTCTAAACTACAGGTGGTGCAGCTTGCTTAACAGCCGGGATAATCCGCTCACTAGCAGACACTGCTACTAGGCACAAACTATTTCCTGGGCTAGATGCAGTTAAAAATTTGTAATTAGATACTCTCGTTGGATGCTGAGAAAGCATTCCATAGAGTCTCCTGGCACGCCATATATGATTCTCTTAAAAAGCTTGGGGTAGGGGTCTAGGGGACCCTTTTATAGCCAAAATCACGGGCCTGTATCGCAATACGTCACCTAGGCTGAAGATAAATGGAACTGTAGCACCCTGAGGGCTCGGTTGCTACAGACTTATTGCACCTCACCCAGAGGTGTGATATCTCACTCTCAGGTAAGGATGGAGTGTGGATCAGGACCCGACACCTGCATGCATTACACCACATTGCCGTGGGGCAGGGCGACCAATATGCCCCTGAGATGGGCACGACAGTCCCTGTCCCTGGCTGGAGTGGGGGGAGGGAACACTGAGGAAGGGGAACCCTGTAGTGCAGGAGCAGGGAGGAAGCAGTTCCTGGTTGCATTGAGAAGGGAGCATAAAAGGTGGGCACCATCTTAGTTCAGTGCAGAGAAGTCTGAGCAGAAGTGGCAGGGAGCAGGGGCTCTGCATGAGCTCTGCTCCGGAGGCGGGACTAGTAACAGAGGCCCAGGCCTGGAAGAGGGAGAAGGAAGGAAGAGGAGCGGAGAAGGCTCCAGGAACGAGGAATGAAGGGATCCCAGGGGTACGGACGGGCGAGTCGCCACCGCACGCCCGAATCCACCTGCGTGGAGGGGTCAGGCCAAAGGGGGAGACCGGTCCCCGAACTAGTGGAGGCAGGAAACGACCCTCAGCTAGAAACCGGAGGCTCTGACATTTTATGTGGCGCAGCCCCTCGCTACACCCGCTAGGAAGGCACCACATAGGGTCAGGGAAACTGGCGCCAAGTTTACCAAGAGGAGGCCCGAGGCAGCCGGACAGAAGTGTTGGTAAGAAAGGCCAGACAAAGGACACACAAAGGGGGTCCTGTGAAGTGCTCCAAAGTTATCTGGGAGTTGTCTGAGCCCCTCACCTGGTGAGCACAGTACGACGTGGGCAGCCGTTACCTGCAGACGTGGTCTGGATAATAAGAACTGTGAGTAAAGGCCCTGAACTGCATCACTGACTCCGTGTCGTTACTGCTGCTGCCCTGCACCATCACCCCCATCCTCCGCATACACTGCCCTGAGGCTATACTCCTCCCGTGGGGAGTTATGCTACGCTCTGCTGCACCCACAACACCAGCCTCAGTGGTCTGCCCTGTAGCGGCGGTTCACTCTGACCGCAATCCACGGGTGGCGTAGTCGGACATTTAAACATGAAAACCACATAAATAGTTCCGCCACTGGTTTGACCGCCCTGAGCCACGGAACCGGGTCACCGCCACGAAGACTACAACCACCAGCATCCACCAAAAAGGGTCCGGCTCCGGGTGTCCCAAGGCCCAGGGGGTGCGTCAGAACATTTTCATCACCTTTCACAATCACCAATGGGACAAGGCAGTGATGTCCTCTGTCCCCTCTCTTATACATCCTAGTGACGGAGCACCTGCTCTCATCAATTCGCCATAACCCCAATATTAGGTGGATTGAGGTGGGAGGAACCGAGTACAAGTGCTCTCTATTTGCTGATGATGTCCTAGTATATATCACTCAATCACATATATCCATCCATGCTGTTATGGCTGAAATAGATCACTTTGTTACATGGTAAAATTTTAAAATCAATGCAGCGAAGTCTGAGGCCCTCGATGTCTCCCTCCCCAAATCCATATAGGATTCCATCCAGTCCAACTTCCCCTTTGCCTGGCCCTCACAGGGTATCAAATACTTAGGAATTCCTATTCATAGAGACCTCTCCCATCTATGTTATCTTAATTTTGGGCCCTTTATTGAACAACTCCATACAGACCACGGTTGGCAAGTTAGAACTGTAAGATTCACTACATGAACCACTGGTGTTTTGTGGAAAAGCACATGTACACTGCGTTCCAAATTATTATACAAAAAGTGTTTAGGAGTGATAAGGGAAGAATTTGTTTGTTTGTCAGTTAAACTCATTGATGGTGATGTGTGTCAGGGCTCTTTATATCACTGTAAGCAATTGCAGACACCTGTGCTAATTAGTTTGGCAGGTGTGTCCAATGAAAGGCAAGACTACTTAAGAAGGCTCTCTCACATTATTAAGCAGCCTACATTTTCTGCCAAAATGGGAAAGAAAAAGGATGTGTCGGCTGCTGAGAAGCAACAAATTGTGGAGTGTTTAGGTCAAGGCATGACTACAATCAACATTGTGCGATGATCAGGATGAAGTGTCTTGGCAATCAAGAAGTATGTAGCTGATTCACAGTACACACGTGTGCGTGCTGATAAGGGCAAATTGAGGACTCTTTCCTACAGGCAATTACGTCAGGTTGAAAGAGCAGCGGCAAAAAAGCCTTGTCATAGCAGCAGACAAGTTTTTGAAGCTGCTTGTGCCTCCAACGTCCCCCGAACAACAAGATGCAGGGTCCTTCAGAGGTTTGCAGCTGTGCATGCGCTATCCTGTCGACCTCCTCTATCCACTTCACACAAGCAGAAACGGCTCCAGTGGGCCAAACATTACATGAAGACTGATTTCAAAACTGTTTTGTTCACGGATGAGTGCCGTGCAGCGCTCGATGGTCCAGATGGATGGAGTGGAGGATGGCTGGTTGATGGACACCCCACGCAAACACGGCTACAGCGCCAACAAGGAGGAGGTGGAGTAATGTTTTGGGCTACAATCATGGGGAGAGAGATTGTCGGCCCCTTTAGGATCCCTGAAGGCGCTAAAGATGAACTCCATAATGTATGTGGATTTTCTCAAACAGCACTTCCTGCCATGGTTCAAGAAGAAGAACCGTGTATTTCACAGCAAGATCATTTTTCTGCATGATAATGCACCATCTCATGCTGCACATAAAACATCTGCATCTCTGGCTGATATGGGCATAAAAGGGGACAAACTTATGGTGTGACCCCCATGCTCCCCTGACCTCTACCCCATTCAGAACCTTTGGAGCATCATTAAAAGGAGTGTCTATGATGGCGGGAGGCAGTTCACATCTAAGCAACAGCTCTGGGAGGGTATTCTGTCCTCATGCAAAACAATTGAAGCAGAAACCATCCAAAACCTGACAAATTCAATGGACGAGAGAGTTCAGAAGCTCCTTTCGAACAAGGGGTCCTATGTGAAAATGTAACATCACCTAGAATAAAGTTTTGAGTTGAAAACTGTTTGATTTCAGTTTCTAACAACCTGCTAATGCTTATAATTTCAAAAATGACCATTTTTTTGGTCTTTATTAAAATGAAAAGGTTGATCGAAAAGTTTGGGGGATCTAAGAGTGTGGCAACCCAGTAGTCATGATTACTTCGAATTCTGACAATATGAGGGTCATGCTGCAGGTAGTGCAGCAAGAAGGCACTTATGTGCCTTGCGCATCTCGGAGCCCCAAAATTATTTTCCGGGCTAGATGCAGCTAAAAATTATTTTTAATTTTAAATCTGGTGAAGCTTTAGTATAGATGGCCTAATAGGATCAGTGCTGCACACTGCTACAAAGCCCAAATTATTTTCCAGTCAAGATACAGATAAACATGATTAGTAATTTGAAAGCTTAAAACGGTTGGTAGGGTGATTTTAACCAATCATCAAGCTTTTACTCTCCCCAGGATGACACAGGGGTAGAAAAGTCGTTTCGGATCCATGATTTGTTCATCTTTATGAACGTGAGTCTGTCTACATTATCAGTGGAGAGCCGCGTGCGCTTATCTGTCAGCACACCACCAGCAGCGCTGAACACACGTTCAGACAGAACGCTGGCTGCGGGGCATGACAAGATCTCCAAGGCGTAAGTGGCTAGCTCCGGCCATTTATCCAGATTGGAAGCCCAAAAAGAGCAAGGGTCCAGTGACACAGTCGTGGCTTCAATGTTTACTTGGAGATACTCCTGTACCATCGTCTCTAGGCGTTGACTATGTGTCAGACTTCTTGTCTCCTGTGGCCTTGCAAAGGATGGGCTAAAAAAGTGGTGAAATGATTCCGCAAAATTGATGTTACCAGCAGATACTGTGGTTCTGTTACGGTTTGAGTTCTGAACACTTGACGGTCCCACGGTTGGCAAGTTGGAACTGTGAGATTCACTACGTGCACCACTGGTATTTTGTGGAAAAGCACATGTAAGATTCTGCAACAGTCTCTGCTGATACTCCTGCATGTGTGCATCCCTTTCTATGGCAGGAATAATTTCTGCAAATTTACTTTTGTACCGGGGATCTAACAGTGTGGCAACCCAGTAGTCAGGATTATTTCTAATTCTCACAATTCGAGGGTCATGTTGCAGGTAGTGCAGCAAGAAGGCACTCATGTGTGTTGCGCATCCAGGAGCACCAAGTCCCTGTTGTGTTGGTGGCGAGGTAACAATCATGCTTCCTTCCTCTGTCCTCTCCCCCCAACCTCGCACAACAGAAATGTGATCAAGGTCTCCCTCATCTGATGAGTCTTCCATCAGTTCGTCCTCCACTTCTTCCTGGGCTCCTGCACCTTCCTCACTAGTTTGGCTGCTACCATGCGCCCTGGTAAAACCATCTCCCCCACCCTCACATGCCTGCCGCCTTGGTGCTGCCGACCGTCTGGACCTTGCAGATGTTAGCCCTTCCGCATACAACTCCTCCTCCTCTACTTCCTCCACCTCCTCTTGTGCCACCACCTGACTCCGAATTCTGTTTAACATGTGCTCCAGCATGTAAATCACCGGAATAGTCATGCTGATAATGGCATCGTCAGCACTAAACATCTTCGTCGCCATTTCAAAACTGTGCAGAAGGGTGAATAGGTCCCTGATCTGAGACCACTCCTCCAGCGTGATTTGCCCCACCTCTGAATCTCGTTGGCCCAGGCTATACGTCAGAACGTATTGCACCAGGGCTTGTCGGTGCTGCCACAGTCGCTGCAACATGTGCAGAGTTGAATTCCACCGGGTAGGCACATCGCATTTTAGCCGGTGAAGTGGCAGGCCCAACGACTTCTGTAGAGATGTAAGTCGCTGAGCTGCGGGATGCGAACGGCGGAAGTGAGCACACAGCGACCGTGCCCTCTGCAGAAGGCCATCTAGTCTGGGATAGTGGGCTAAAAATTGCTGGACAACCAGGTTCAACACGTGAGCCATACAAGGCACGTGTGTGACATTGCCCCGGCGAAGGGCCGCACCCAGGTTTGCAGCATTGTCGCACACGGCCTTCCCTGGTTTCAGGTCCAGTGGAGACAACCATTCATGAAATTGGTTCTCCAGAGCTGACCACAACTCCTCAGCTGTGTGACTCACATTTCCCAGACATTTCAATGTAAAAACCGCCTGATGACGTTGAGCCCTACTGCCAGCATAGTAAGGAGGTGTGCAGGATCCCTTCTGCGCAGTTAGAAAGCTTGTGGCATGACCAGACAGGCTTTGGGTGCAGGTGGAAGACCGAGAGGAGGTTGAGGAGGCAGAAGCAGTGGAGGAACTTTGACATAAAGAGGATTGACGCACAACTCGTGGGGACGGCAAGACTTGGACAGCAGCCCCTTGTCCTGCTGTCACCATAGTTACCCAGTGCCCAGTCAGCGACATGTAACGCCCCTGTCCATGCCTACTCGTCCAAGTGTCTGTGGTGAAATGCACCCTGTCACACACAGAGTTTCTCAAAGAAGCGGTGATGTTGTGTGCGACATGCTGGTGGAGCGCAGGCACACCTTTCTTTGAGAGGTAGTGCCGACTGGGCATCTGGTACTGGGGCACTGCGACGGACATAAGGTCTCGAAAATCCTCTGTGTCCAACAGGCGGAAAGGCAGCATTTCTGTAGCCAAGAGCTTGCAGATGGTGAAATTCAACCTCTTAGCTTTCTCATGGCTAGGAGGAAATGGTCTTTTACTTGTCCACATCTGAGGGACCGAGGGCTGGCTATTGTGCTTAGACGGGGTTGATAAGGGTGTCCCCGGCAAACTGCCGGTCTGTGAGGAAGATGCAGGCGGACATGTTAGGTTGCCTTGATCCAAAGGTGGTGCTATCGATGTCGGACAGCGCTCAACACCAGCTGGTGTTACCACCTCCAAAGAAAATGATGACCTGCCAATCACGCTGGCTGTTGCGGGTAAAGAGGTGGCAGGTCTGCGCCCCAAAACAGGTGTGACTGCTGTCCCCCCAGTCACAGAGGATGAAGAGGCCGCGGATGCACAAGATATGGCAGACGGCGATTGGCCCGGCCGGCTAGGCCGCATTGTAGCACACTGAGCTTCCCACTGCAACTTATGCTTCATGTCCATGTGCTGGTTCATGCATGAAGTACTCAAACTATGTATTTTTTGGCCTCTACTTAGCTTTTGCTGACAAATGTTACAGATAACACGAGTTGGGTCATCTTTATCGATCTGAAAAAATGCCCAGGCTATGCAAGGCTTAGCACCCATGCGACCTGAAGAGCCACCACGACTTGTGGTGAGAGGCAGAGTTGTGTTTGAGGATGCAGTTGTTGACGTGCTTCCAGTACTACGTCTCTGTCCAGGAAGGCGCAACCTGACCTCGTCGTCACTAGCATCTTCCTCCACCTCCTCTGCTGACCTCATCTCTTGGCTGACTGTGGGTTGACAGTAAGTGGGATCTCCGACCTCATCATCATCACCCTGTGCGTTATCACACCCGTCGTCCTCAGAGCCAACCTGTTCCTGCCCTGACAAAAAACTAAAGTTGTCGCTCCAATCAGGTATTTGAGTCTTATCATCGTCTTCCTCATTGTCTCCACCAACAGGAGTTACAGTTTGGGAATGAGGGTCTACATTATGGTCAGAACCTTCTGCGTCTGGTCCTGGATCCGACTCATAAAGATTCTGGGCATCAGTGCAGATCATTTCCTCGTCTGGATTCACAGAAGCGCTGGAGTCGACCTCTGATTCCCAGGCTATAGTATGAGTAAACAGCTCTGCAGACTCAACCATCTGTTCTACCTCATACTCAGACGGGCAGCTGGAGATTTGGGAGCTGTGAGGAAGCAAGTGCGATTTGGGTGACACCTTTGAGGACTGGAGTATTTGTGATGTTGAAGTTGATGTGGAGGAGAGCCCACTTAAAGGAGCACTTGATATCCGTTGAAGCACCTGCTGTTTTTGTGCCTCATCTGGAATTTGTAGCGATTGGCGTGGCAGTAAGAAAGGGATCTTATCACATTGTCCGCTAAAAGAAGTAGACATTTTAGTTTGGCTGGAAGATGGTCTTTCTTCTGCAGATGTTACTGTTGCTTTAACACCTACCCCACGGACACAACCTTTTTTCCCCTTCCCAACACGCCTATTCCCCTTTCCACCAGCAGCAGGCCTTTTTCCACTCATTTTGGTGGTTAACTAATTCACAACTCTGGAGTTGTTTGCACAAAAAAACAATGGATGGTAACCGAGCAGAGCTGAGTGGCCAAACTGTGGTATTAGGCCAAAACTATTGGCTGGGCTAGATGCAGAAAAAAATTATTTTGAATTTGCAACCTGATGGAGGTCAGTATAGATGGACTAATACAAATAGTCCCACACACAGCTAGAAGCCCAAATATTTTTTCAGAGGTACTGTAGATGCAGATAAAAATTAGTTTTAATTTGCAACCTGATGGAGGTCAGTATAGATGGACTAATAGAGAAAGTCCGACACACTAATAGAAGGCCAAATATTTTTTCAGAGGTAGATGCAGAAAAAAATATATTCAGTTTGCAACCTGATGGAGGTCAGTATAGATGGACTAATACAAATAGTCCCACACACAGCTAGAAGCCCAAATATTTTTTCAGAGGTACTGTAGATGCAGATAAAAATTATTTTTAATTTGCAACCTGATGGAGGTCAGTATAGATGGACTAATAGACCAAGTCCCACACACTGCTAGAAGCCCAAATATTTTTTCAGAGCTAGATGCAGAAAAAAATTATTTTTAATTTGCAACCTGATGGAGGTCAGTATAGATGGACTAATAGACCAAGTCCCACACACCGCTAGAAGCCCAACTATTTTTTCAGAGCTAGATGCAGAAAAAAATTATATTCAATTTGCAACCTGCTGGAGGTCAGTATAGAAGGACTAATAGAACAAGTCCCACACACTGCTAGAAGCCCAAATATTTTTTCAGAGCTAAATGAAGAAAAAAATTATTTTCAATTTGCAACCTGATGGAGGTCAGTATAGATGGACTAATAGACCAAGTCCCACACACTGCTAGAAGCCCAAATATTTTTTCAGAGCTAGATGCAGAAAAAAATTATTTTTAGTTTGCAACCTGATGGAGGTCAGTATAGATGGACTAATAGACCAAGTCCCACACACCGCTAGAAGCCCAAATATTTTTTCAGAGCTAGATGCAGAAAAAAATTATTTTTAATTTGCAACCTGATGGAGGTCAGTATAGATGGACTAATAGACCAAGTCCCACACAACGCTAGAAGCCCAACTATTTTTTCAGAGCTAGATGCAGAAAAAAATTATATTCAATTTGCAACCTGCTGGAGGTCAGTATAGAAGGACTAATAGAACAAGTCCCACACACTGCTAGAAGCCCAAATATTTTTTCAGAGCTAAATGAAGAAAAAAATTATTTTTAATTTGCAACCTGATGGAGGTCAGTATAGATGGACTAATAGACCAAGTCCCACACACTGCTAGAAGCCCAAATATTTTTTCAGAGCTAGATGCAGAAAAAAATTATTTTTAATTTGCAACCTGATGGAGGTCAGTATAGATGGACTAATAGACCAAGTCCCACACACTGCTAGAAGCCCAAATATTTTTTCAGAGCTAGATGCAGAAAAAAATTATTTTTAATTTGCAACCTGATGGAGGTCAGTATAGATGGACTAATAGACCAAGTCCCACACACCGCTAGAAGCCCAAATATTTTTTCAGAGCTAGATGCAGAAAAAAATTATTTTTAATTTGCAACCTGATGGAGGTCAGTATAGATGGACTAATAGACCAAGTCCCACACAACGCTAGAAGCCCAACTATTTTTTCAGAGCTAGATGCAGAAAAAAATTATATTCAATTTGCAACCTGCTGGAGGTCAGTATAGAAGGACTAATAGAACAAGTCCCACACACTGCTAGAAGCCCAAATATTTTTTCAGAGCTAAATGAAGAAAAAAATTATTTTTAATTTGCAACCTGATGGAGGTCAGTATAGATGGACTAATAGACCAAGTCCCACACACTGCTAGAAGCCCAAATATTTTTTCAGAGCTAGATGCAGAAAAAAATTATTTTTAATTTGCAACCTGATGGAGGTCAGTATAGATGGACTAATAGACCAAGTCCCACACACTGCTAGAAGCCCAAATATTTTTTCAGAGCTAGATGCAGAAAAAAATTATTTTTAATTTGCAACCTGATGGAGGTCAGTATAGATGGACTAATAGACCAAGTCCCACACACCGCTAGAAGCCTAAATATTTTTTCAGAGCTAGATGCAGAAAAAAATTATATTCAATTTGCAACCTGCTGGAGGTCAGTATAGAAGGACTAATAGAACAAGTCCCACACACTGCTAGAAGCCCAAATATTTTTTCAGAGCTAAATGAAGAAAAAAATTATTTTTAATTTGCAACCTGATGGAGGTCAGTATAGATGGACTAATAGACCAAGTCCCACACACTGCTAGAAGCCCAAACATTTTTTCAGAGCTAGATGCAGAAAAAAATTATTTTTAATTTGCAACCTGATGGAGGTCAGTATAGATGGACTAATAGAATGATGCTATGCCCAAAAGATTTTACTTCACTCGGTGCAGTAAAAAAATTGGTATTCTATACACAGGTGTTATATCTTGCAACACAGATAGGCTACTCCACTGACTAACACACTCTGCAATAGGCCAAAAAGGATTAGCTTTGCTAGATTCAGCCAAATGCTGTGAAAAAAACTTGCACAGCACTGGCACAGACCTGCCTGGCAAAAACTGATAGGAACTCATGTAACCTAGTCCTGAAAAGGACTCCAATTACAATTAGTCTTTACTCCCACAACCTATCTATTTAAGAGCACAGACCTCCCTGATAAAAGTCGTAGGAAATGCTGTAACCTAGTCCTTAAAAGGACTGCAATCACAACTATTCCCTACTCCCAAGCTATCTGTATATTTGTGCGAAAATTGGCTTGAAATTAACAAGGTATAGCGCAGACAGCAACAGCGGTGCCGTCTAACACGCAGCTGCAGCAGTGAGAAAATGGTGGCGACGGGGAAAATGGCTTGGTCTTATAGGGCAAGGACATGTGACATACACTGCCAATGACACATGCCCTTGCTGATGTGTGAAAAAAAGCACTTCGCTCCGTGTGTGCGCTGCTGATAGGCTGACAGATTGCACCTCCCCACTGCAAATGCGGGAAAGAGAAAAAAAAATGGAGATATTCATTGTTCCTGCAGAGATCCATCCCCTGCCCCTCCCCCCACCCCGCTGTACACTCAAACTGCGTATTAACATTAATTTTCATGATTACTGAGAAAAAATCCAGTTATGATTTTGGTGCACGAACAGTTATCGAACATAACCTCGAACAGCCGAATTTTTCTCAAATTGTTCGTGTTCGCCGAACGGCTCGAACACCGCCCAAAACAGCTCGAATTTGAGATTGGCGAACAGTTCGAGTAGAACAACGCTCATCTCTAGTCAGTATCGATGGACTAATACAACAAGTCCCACACACAGCTAGAAGCCCAATATTTTTTCAGAGCTAGATGCAGAAAAAAATTATATTCAATTTGCAACCTGATGGAGGTCAGTATAGATGGACAAATAGAATGATGCTATGCCCAAAAGATTTTACTTCACTAGGTGCAGTAAAAAAATTGGTATTCTATACACAGGTGGTATATCTTGCAACACAGATAGGCTACTCCACTGACTAACACACTCTGCAATAGGCCAAAAAGGATTAGCTTTGCTAGATTCAGCCAAATGCTGTGAAAAAAACTTGCACAGCACTGGCACAGACCTGCCTGGCAAAAACTGATAGGAACTGATGCAACCTAGTCCTGAAAAGGACTCCAATTACAATTAGTCTTTGCTCCCACAATCTATCTATTTAAGAGCACAGACCTGCCTGATAAAAGTCGTAGGAAATGCTGTAACCTAGTCCTTAAAAGGACTGCAATCACAACTATTCCCTACTCCCAAGCTATCTGTAGATTTGTGCGAAAATTGGCTTGAAATTAACAAGGTATAGCGCACACAGCAACAGCGGTGCCGTCTAACACGCAGCTGCAGCAGTGAGAAAATGGTGGCGACGGGGAAAATGGCTTGGTCTTATAGGGCAAGGACATGTGACATACACTGCCAATGACACATGCCCTTGCTTGTGTGAAAAAAAGCACTTCGCTCTGTGTGCGCTGCTGATAGGCTGACAGATTGCACCTCCCCACTGTAAATGCGGGAAAGAGAAAAAAAAATGGAGATCTTCATTATTCCTGCAGAGATCCATCCCCTGCCCCTCCCCCCACCCCGCTGTACACTCAAACTGCGTATTAACATTAATTTTCATCATTACTGAGAAAAAATCCAGTTATGATTTTGGTGCACGAACAGTTATCGAACATAACCTCGAACAGCCGAATTTTTCTCAAATTGTTCGTGTTCGCCGAATGGCTCGAACACCGCCCAAAACAGCTCGAATTTGAGATTGGCGAACAGTTCGAGTAGAACAACGCTCATCTCTATTTATGATGCCCGTAAAATTTTTTTTTTTATTCAGTATGTTCATGTATACCCCCCAGGGGTAAATGTTTGTCAGCCCATACACTTAGTGCATGGGCATTACAAGTATGGGAGGCCCGCTCATTTCTAATGGGAACATTTTTTATGAGGCCCTCCTCCACATCTCTTCCAAGGGTCATTGAAGTGCCTCCAAATTTTTGGCAGCCCTTGCATTCACTGCATAGGCCAACACTATGGGAGACTCTCTCCTTTCTAATGGGAATTTGTGGTTACTGTGGCCTTGCTCTATGTGTCTTTAAATTCTTAGTGGGGTTTTTCCTAAAATTGGTCAGCCGTTGTACTCACTGCATGCCCTATTACTGTATAGCAGATCCTCTCCTTTCTAATAGGAACATGTCGTACCTTGTTACTGTGGCCCTGCTCTGTGTGTCTTTAAATTCTTAGTGGGGTTTTTCCTAAAATTGGTCAGCCGTTGGACTCACTGCATACCCTATAACTGTATAGCATACCCTCTCCTTTCTAATGGGAACATGTCGTACCTTGTTACTGTGGCCCTGCTCTTTGTGTCTTTAAATTCTTAGTGGGGTTTTTCCTAAAATTGGTCAGCTGTTGGACTCACTGCATACCCTATAACTGTAAAGCAGAAACTCTCCTTTCTAATGGGAACATGTCGTACTTTGTTATTGTGGCCCTGCTCTATGTATCTTTCAAATCTTAGTGGGGTTTTTCCCAAATTTTGGCAGCCCTTGCAGTCAAAGCATGGGCATTACCACTATAGGAGACCCGCTCCTTTATAATGGGAACATTTTTTTTACTGAGACCCTCCTCTATGTCTCTTCAAAGGGGTATTGGGTTGCGTCCAAATTTTTGGCAGCCCTTGCAGTCACTGGATACGCAATAACAGTATAGGAGACCCACTTGTTAACAATGGGAACAACAAAGCATAGCCGGCTGATGACTCTCTAACAATAGCTAGGGCCGACTGCTGGCCTTTTAAGAATAGTAAGAGCCATCTGATGTCCCTATAAAAATAGGCTTTATGACTTTCAGAGTCCCTCCATCATAAATAAAACAGGATGTGTCTGATGATGTGTCACACACAACATTGCCAGATAAGGTTGTAAAATGTTAAAATGACATTTCCCGGAGAATGCATTTGTCTTAAAAAATAATGTAAAAAAAACCAAAACAATAAGATCTTTCTTTAGTACAAAAAACAGCATCACCAATTTAACCTCAATGTAATCACATTGTTCAGCTCCTGCACCTCCGCCTCCATCTCCAAAATGACCACATCAGTTACAAGCTGACAGCACTGCAGCACTGCCTTGGCCAAGAGGCAACAGGCTGTGCTGAAGATAACATGCTTAATGCTTAATTAACTAACCGCCCAGCGCTGCATATGTGTTGAAAGCTGTAGCACAGCAGCCTGATCTGTGGCTCTCACCGCTGTACATACAGCCAGGCATGGTCATGTGTGACAATGGGCGGAACCTGGTGACAGAGAAATGACAGCCGGGGTAGATACGGTTTCCCTCTATTCCAGTTCTTTCACCGAGCTAAAGAATATGGCTGTGGTGAAATACAACTCCCACTGATAAGCTGTTTCAGATTGAAAAACGTTGTGCCCACCAGAGGATTTGATTCTGAGGGCTAACCTTTCTCACCCGCTTAAGAGACCCATAGCAGCTTTAAAGTTAGCGCTATCATGAACTCTCCTGAGGTTGAAGCCAAGGCACACCAGAGGATTCTCTGGTGGGACCGTCCAACCCTGCCGAGAAGCAGTACTGGCTAAGAAAAGTGTGTGGGAAGATTCCCGGACACTCTATGGCTGCTTTTTTACTGAGGAGGAAACATACACAAACACAGGGAGAACATACAAAGTCCTTGCAGATGTTGTCCTTGCTGGGATTTGAACCCAGGATCCCTGCGCTGCAAGTCTTCAGTGCTAACCACTGATCCAATGTGCTGCCATTCACCCTCTAATAACAGGCTGGAAAAACTTGCACCTACTGCCACTCTATCTTCAGCTCCTTTGTGAGAAAATGTATTTGGGCAACCACTCAGTCTACCAAATAAAATTCCTGAGAAGGAAATTTGGGATGGCTTCGCTACTGGTACTGGGGGCAGTGCTAATACCATGGCGTCGTACCATAGTTTGCTGGAAATATTCCAGGCTTGTAGGAGGCAATGAAATTCCCACAGAAAAGTACCACAGGCAACATTTCAAGTGCAAGCAGCTTTAGAGGACTTCCTGGAAGAAATGACATGCAGGGTAGATACGGTTTCCCTCTATGCCAGTCCTTTCACCGAGCTAAGTACAACTCTCAGCAAAAAAAGTTGTGGACTGGCTATGTACCGTCCCTGGCCACATTCACCTGTCCACGTGTTTGTGGTTAGGCAGTCCTTCCCAGTAAGTGCACTAGGGAGGGCACGGGTAATGTTGTGGGACCCGTGCTTGTGGAAGGATGAGACGATACCGGGAAAAATGATGACGGCTGGGGACCGAGTATGGATACCTGGTCGCCACCGCCATAAGATTGTGGACAGCTTCTGCCTCCACGAGCCTAAAAGGCCATATTTCAAGTGCAAGCAGCTGCCCAGAAATCTGGCAGTTTAGTGTTGGGGCCTGTGGGTGGGTGGCTGGCTGCATACTTGCACTTGCATTCCAAGTAACAGAAAACTAAGCAGATGGTTGCCTCTATCATCATCATGGTCTCACCTCGGCACTATGAACTCTCCTGAAGGAGATGCCAGGGCACGCCGGAGGAGTCTTTGATTCTCTGGTGGACCCGTCCAACCCTGCCAAAAAGCTGCACTGGCTAAGAAAAGTGTGGTGGAAGGTTCCCTGACACTCTATGGCTGCTTTTTTAATGTGGATCGGCCATGATAATGCATGTTATTTCTCAAAACGCATTATAGATCAGGCCATTGTCCAAATCTGTGTTCAAGAATTTAAATGCGCAAAGAAAGATGTGTGTGTGTCAAAGCACCACTGACAAGTGCGAGTTGATGTTGGACGGGCTGCCATTGCTTCTGCAACAAGGTGCATTACAGGACTTCCTGGGAGAAATGACACGCAGGGTAGATACGGTTTCCCTCTGTGCCAGTCCTTGCACCGAGCTAAATGCAACTCTCAGCAAAAAAAGTTGTGGACTGGCTCCGTACCGTCTCTGGCCACGTTCACCTGCCCACGTGTTTGTGGTTAGGCGGTCCTTCCCAGTAAGTGCACTGGGGAGGGGACGGGTAATGTTGTGGGACCCATGCTTGTTGAAGGCGGAGGCGATACCGGGATATATAGTGGCGGCTGGGGACCGAGTATGGACATCCGGCCGCCACCGGCATGAGGTTGTGAAAAGCTTCCTCCTCCATGAGCTTAAAAGGCCATATTTCAAGTGCAAAGAGCTGCCCAGAAATCTGGCAGTTTAATGTTGCGGCCTGTGGGTGGATGGGTGTCTGGCTGCATACTTGCACTTGCATTCCAAGTAACAGAAAACTAAGCAGATGGAGGCCTCTATCATCATCATGGCCTCACCTCGGCACTATGAACTCTCCTGAAGGAGAAGCCAGGGCCCGCCGGAGGAGTCTCCGGTTCTCTGGTGGGCCCGTCCAACCCTTCCGAAAAGCAGCCCTGGCTAAGAAATGTGTGGGGGAAGGTTCCCGGACACGCTATGGCTGCTTTTTTACTGTGGATCGGCCATGCTTATGCATGTTATTTCTCAAACCGCATTACAGATCAGGCCATTGTCCAACTCTGTATTCAAGAAATTAAATGCGCAAAGAAAGACGTGTGTGTGTCAAAGCACCACCGACAAGTGCGAGTTGATGTTGGAGGGGCTGCCATTGCTTCTGCAACAAGCTCAATTACAGGACTTCCTGGGAGAAATGACATGCAGGATAGATACGGTTTCCCTCTATGCCAGTCCTTTCAGCGAGCTAAATACAACTCTTAGCAAAAAAAGAGGTGGACTGGCTCCGTACCGTCCCTGGCCACATTCACCTGACCACGTGTTTGTGGTTAGGCGGTCCTTCCCAGTAAGTGCACTGGGGAAGGCACGGGTAATGTTGTGGGACCCATGCTTGTGGAAGACGGAGGCGATACTGGGAAATATAGTGACAGTTGGGGACCGAGTATGGACACCGCGACGCTGCCGGCATGACGTTGTGAAAAGCTTCCGCCTCCATGAGCCTAAAAGACCACATTTCAAGTGCAAGCAGCTGTCAAAAATTTGGCAGTATAGTATTGCAGCCTGTGGGTGGGTGGCTGGCTGCATACTTACGCTTGCATTCCAAGGAATGGGGTAGGGACAACTGAACGCTGCAGTGGGACAAGGACATGGACGGTGATTGTTGCAAGTCTGCAATGACAGGTACATGGCGGGAGGCATCTTCGCATGTGCCAAGGATCACTTATGATTGGCACACTTTTAGGCAGTGACCTGGGAGTCAGAGATGCTTCCAGAGGTCTTCCACATGCTGTTCCCATGTCTTTTCAGCGCTGTATGCATGTGTCTGATGATGTGTCACACACCACATGGCCAGATAAGGTTGTAAAATGTTAAAATGACATTTCCTGGTGAATGCATTTGTCACGGTTGAAAGCAATGCAAAAGTGCAAAAACGCTACGTGTGAACATAGCCCAAGGTGTGGAGGAGTATTTTTGGTTTTGGTTATTTATTTTGCATTATATACAAGTCATTACCCTGGAAAGGATGTTCCTTAACATATTTCCCAGGAAAATCCATTTTGGTTTCTTTTTTGTATGTTTTATTGTGCGTCCGTAAAAGTGGCGTAATACTCTGACCACGTTGTTGACAGCAGTGATCTGGGAGTCAGAGATGCTACCAGGGGTCTTCCCCATGCTGATCCCATGTCATTTGAGCACTGTTCCCATTGATTTGGGCAATTTTTAGGCCCTCTGCAGACTAACGGGGAGAGCCGCCTAAAAATGCTCGCGTTTCCCGTAGGCTTACATTGAACTCGTTGCTCGGGTCGAGCACCCGAGTATTCCAATTTGCTCGACCCGAGCAACAAGTACCCAAGCATTTTAGTGCTTGCTCATCACTAATAATCATATAATCTGAGTTTGAAAAGTTTGTTTATTTAGTGTACCCAGGTAAAGGTGCAAAGACTTATAGGTTGTGGATGATGAGCAGCCAAAGACTTTATGTGTACATAGTTAGCACTTCTTAAGGTGCTACTTGTTGGTTTTATCAAGACCCCCAAACAAAAACCCGTTTGGCGTGGCCAAAGACGTGGTCCAACAGGTGGATCACCTATGTCCTGCAGCCATGTCCAGGGCCTACGTTGGGGATTTGTTATGGACGGTTCCCCCCACTTTGCACCTTCTCCAGTGAGATGGACACCCGGTTAGGGATCTCACGGTAGCCTGCTGATAAATGTTTTATATGTGTGAAGAAAAATGGTATTTAAAGTAGTTTTATAGAATGATAGTAGCCTGTAACGTTCAAGAAAAGAGCCTCCCATAAAGGGAAGAAAAGTTATTTATGTTCTTCTATGAGAATGCATTCCAAATTTTTTTTTATGTCTAAAACACCTGTTTTTACTCTGTTCCAGCCCGCGGACGTACTGTGTTTAACGGGGGGTATGTGGCGCCGCTGCCGGTCCAGTCGCCACAGAGGTACTGTATCTCACCCTGAGGTGTGGTACCCCACTCTCAGGTAAGGAGGGAGTACTACCCGGGCCCCACCCACCTACATCCAACACTACACCACTCCAGACCAGCAGGCGGGGCAAGATGCATTTGTCCACTGCTGAGCCCTGCACCTGGCTGGAAGGGGGGAAACCAAGAGAGGGTGAACCAAGTAGTGGGTGTGGGTGGAGGAAGTAGATAAGGGGAGCACAGAGGGTAGGAGTAAAAAAGAGAGGGTGGAAGGTTCTGGAAGTGGTCAGAGTTCAGAGCCGAGTTTGGAGCAGGAGCTCAGGAAGAGCTCTGCTCAGGGGAGTGGAGAGAAGAGTCGGGCCTAGTGAGAGATGCCCAGGAGGAGAGAGGAGAGAGGAGCAGTGAGAAGGGCTCCAGGAGAGACAGAGGGGATCCCAGGGGCATGGCGAGTGCAGAGGCCACCCGAATTCACACTGACATAGAGGGATCAGGCCGCAGAAGGGGACCAGCCCCAGACTAGTGGAGAACAACCAGGCTCAGCTAGCCAAACGAAGGCTACAGCATTTTCAAGGTGTTGCAGCCAAAATCCACAATTATATCACCGAAAAGGTGGCCACATAGGGTCCAGGGGACTGAGAGCACGTCGCCCGACAAGGCCCGATGCCACTGGCTTGGGACACTGATTGTGAGGCGCAGAGCAGGAGGGCGAGAGCCAGCGCAGTGAGACGACCAGGAAAGGTACATAGAATGGGGTCCCATTTAACTGCTCCTGAGGTACCTGAGATATTGCTAGATCCCTACCCCGGTGGACACAGGACGACGTGGGTGGTCAATACTGGCTGCAGCGGTGACCTGGAACTGCCTTGAACTGTGAGTAAAGCCTGAAGACTGCACCCCACTGTGTCCTTGACTCATTACTACGCCACCAGCCCTGCACTACACCGCACCGACAACAGCTACCTCATAGCATCACTATATTCTGCCCTGGAGCTTAGCTTTACCTGTGAAGAGCTGAACCAACTCTGATGCGTCACTATCAGCTCCAGTGAATCTGCACCGCAGCGGTGGCTCCATATAGCCGCATACCACAGGTGGCGTCACGAACATTATCTCTAAAAACTTTATTCCCCTTTTACTTTCCCCTTTAATTGACCGCCCTGGTTCACGGACCGGGTCACTGCCACCGTGACGTCCCCTAGCACCGACCGGCCCGGCTACCAAATACCCCACGGCACAGGGGGCGCAACAGAAATCACTCTCAACAGAGAAAACATTGTATGATATGATGATCATTCAAATAAATGTGAAACTGTTTACTTTGTGGTTGTATCAAGTCCCCTACTAGGAAATATGCCTACTGAGGAATCGGACAGCTCCTTTAATCAGAGTGTTCCATATGCATCCTTTATGACACCATACCAACACCGCATGAAATATCAGTGTACACATGTATATGGTAATCAAAAATGTCATTAAAAATATAATTCGCAGAACCATCAAGATAAATTAAAATCTTATGTGTTGAGCTAAAGCGTCAAAAAGCGCCGTGATCAATGAAATGGAAACACTTGACTTGTAAAAGTCTCAGTCTATGATTATTGAGCGCATATTAATCACTGGTGGTGTTATTTATCAAAGTCGAACGCGAAAGTGATTAAAACTGAAGAAAGCTTCACTCAATTAAAACCGAATCCAAACTGTGAAATGTGTGTTACTTCAAATGAAAATTCTACACTTTGTTTTATTCAGCAAAATAGTCACTGAAAGCTCACAGGTCCCTGTGAGAAAAGCCGTCCGTATTGAAAATCACAGTCATCTGTATAAGTGTGTCATTATTAATAAGTAAGGGATAATGAAAAGGAATCTGGAGACTTGTCGAAATTAATAATGTTAGAAAAGGTAAAGTACATTTCCACTTTAGAAAATCATATAGACTTTATGTTACACAGGTAGATGGTCTCCACAAGAATACAAGGAGTCTTTTATTTTGCTTTGCAGCCCTCTCACTTTCAGTTCATGCCCCTGCTTAAGTGCTAGCTGGTTTTGGCTTTCAAGTCTGCTTACTTTCCCAATAATCAGTGATCCTCTTACATTTTCCATCCCTTTTAGGTATCATGTAGTCTTTATGTTACATGAGTGGATGTCCCTCCCCAGGATAGGGGGCCCCTTTATTTTGTTGTGCATCCCTCTCACTTTCAGGTCACTCCCCTGTCTAAGTGCTAGCTGATTTTGGCTTTAAAGTCTGTTTACTTTCACAGTAATCAGTTATCTGCTTACATTTTCCATCACTTATAGAAAATCATGTAGTCTTTATATTACATTAGTAGATGGCCCTCACAAGGATATGGGGCCTATTTGTTTTGATGTGCAGCCCTCCCACTTTCAGGTCATACCTCTACCAAAACGTTAGCTGGTTTTGGCTTTCAAGTCTGCTTGATTTCTTAGTAATCAGTTGTCCTCTTACACTTTTGATCAGTTAAAGGAATCGTGTAATATTAATGCTAGATGAGTATATGGCCCTGATGAAGATATTGAACCTTTTCATTTTGCTGTGCATCCATCCTACTTTTAGGTCACAACCCTGCCTAAGTGCTGGTTGTTTTGGCTTTAAGACGGGCAGCAATAGTGCTGTATAATATTCACCAGATATAGATATAAAACAAGGAATGTCTCACCTTAAAGGGAACCTGTCACCAGAAATAATGCTATTAATCTTCAAATATTCGGTCAATCTGCAGGTTAACAGCATTATTATGCTGCCCGGCACCTGCACACAGCCAAATGCAGAGGGGAGAAAAATAACTTTGTTCCCCCACCAGCATTCAGTTTCAGTCACTGGTTCAGTCATCGTTCTGACAATACAGAGCAGCGACTGTAACTGCGCTTTTTTCTTGCCATAATGCAAATTCTAACAGTCTACTCAGTAGGACTATCAGCTGTGTATCCACCAGACATCTGCACCACACAACTGATGGTCCCAACCCCATTTATAAGGCAAGAAATCCCAGTTATTAAACCTGACAGGGCACACCTGTGAAGTGAAAACCATTTCCAGTGACTACCTCTTGAAGCTCATCAAGAGAATGCCAAGAGTGTGCAAAGCAGTCATCAAAGCAAAAGGTGGCTACTTTGAAGAACCTAGAATATAAGAAATATTTTCAGTTGTTTCACACTTTTTTGTTAAGTATATAATTCCACATGTGTTAATTCATAGTTTTGATGCCTTCAGTGTGAATGTACAATTTTCAAAGTCATGAAAATACAGGAAAATCTTTCAATGAGCAGGTGTGTCCAAACTTTTGGTCTGTACTGTATATACACTACCGTTCAAAAATTTGGGGTCATTTAAAAATTTCATTATTTTTGAAAGAAATGCACATATTTTTTCAATGAAGCTAAAATTAAATGAATCAGAATTACACTCTATACATTGTTAATGTGGTAAATGACTATTCTAGCTGCAAGCGTCTTGTTTTTATTGCAATATCTACAGAGGTGTATAGAGGCCCATTTCCAACCACCACCACTCCAGTGTTTTAATGGTACATTGTGTTTGCTAACTATGTAAGAAGGCTAATGGATGTTTAGAAAACCCTAGAAAACCCTTCCACAAGTATGTTAGCCCAGCTGAAAACGGTTTGGCTGATTTGAGAAGCTTTAAAATTGACATTCCTTTGAGCTAGTTGAGAATCTGGAGCATTACATTTGTTTGTTCTATGAATCTCTCAAAATGGCCAGAAAAAGAGAACTTTCACGTGAAACTCGACAGTTTATTCTTGTTCTTAGAAATGAAGGCTATTCCATGCGAGAAATTGCCAAAAAACTGAAGATTTCCTACAACGGGGTGTACTACTCCCTTCAGAGGAGAGCACAAACAGGCTCTAACCAGAGTAGAAAGAGAAGTGGGAGGCCCCGCTGCACAACTGAGCAACAAGACAAGTACATTAGAGTTTCTAGTTTGAGAAATCATCACCTCACAGCTCCTCAACTGGCAGCTTCATTAAATAGTACACGCAAAATGCCAGTGTCACCGTCTACAGTGAAGAGGCATCTCCGGGATGCAAAGTGACAAAGAAAAAGCCATATCTGAGACTGGCTAATAAAAGGAAAATATTAATATGGGCAAAAGAACACAGACATGGGACAGAGGAAGATTGGAAAAAAGTTTTATGGACAGACGAATCAAAGTTTGAGGTGTTTGGATCACACAGAAGAACATTTGTGAGATGTAGAACAACTGAAAAGATTCTGGAAGAGTGCCTGACGCCATCTGTCAAGCATGGTGGAGGTAATGTGATGGTCTGGGGTTGCTTTGGTGCTGGCAAAGTGGGAGATTTGTACAAGGTAAATGGGATTTTGAATAAGGAAGGCTATCACTCCATTTTGCAACGCCATGCCATACCCTGTGGACAGTGCTTGATTGGAGCCAATTTCATCCTACAACAGGACAATGACCCAAAGCACACCTCCAAATTATGCATGAACTATTTAGGGAAGAAGCAGGCAGCTGGTATTCTATCTGTAATGGAGTGGACAGCGCAGTCACCAGATCTCAACCCCATTGAGCTGTTGTGGGAGCAGCTTGACCGTATGGTACGCAAAAAGTGCCCATCAACCCAATCCAACTTGTGGGAGGGGCTTCAGGAAGCATGGGGGGAAATTTCTCAAGATTACCTCAGCAAATTAACAGCTAGAATGCCAAAGGTCTGCAATGCTGTAATTGCTGCAAAGGGAGCTTTCTTTGATGAAAGCAATGTTTGAAGGAGAAAATTATTCTGTCAAATAAAAATCATTATTTCTAACCTTGTCAATGTCTGGACTATATTTTCTATTCATTTTGCAACTCATTTGATGAATAAAAGTAGGAGTCTTCACGGAAAACACAAAATTGTCTGGGTGACCCCAAACTTTTGAACGGTAGTGTATATACATATACAGTACAGACCAAAAGTTTGGACACACCATCTCATTTAAAGAGCTTTCTGTATCTTCATGACTATTAAAATTGTACATTCACACTGAAGGCATCAAAACTCTGAATTAACACATGTGGAATTATATACTTAACAAAAAAGTGTGAAATAACTGAAAATATATCTTATATTCTAGGTTCTTCAAAGTAGCCACCTTTTGCTTTGATGACTGCTTTGGACACTCTTGGCATTCTCTTGATGAGCGTGAAGAGGTAGTCACCGGAAATGGTTTTCACTAGTGTTGAGCCACCCCCGTAGTGTTCGAGTTCGGTTCGGTTCGTCGAACACCCGTGTGTTCGCCGAACTGTTCGTCGAACTGTTCGTCGAACACCTTCGAACACCGTTAAAACCAATGGCAGGCAAACAAAAACACATAGAAACACATAGAAAACACCTTCAAAGGTGTCCAAAAGCTGACAAACTGCTCAGAAGACATAACTAACACATGGAAAAGTGACAAGTACATATAGTCATGCGAAAATAAAAGAGGTGGAGGAGTAAAAGGAGGGGGAGATACAGATATAGGCATGTCATGCCCTTCTAAAATCCAAAAAGTGAGAAGCCGACACGGCCAGTCCGCTCCTGCCCGTGCCACCTCCGTGTCGCCGGGTTTGTGCCAGAGCCGCGGTGAACCCTGACGGCCAGCCCCCCTCTCCCAATACTGGTGCCTGTCCGCTGGTGGGTCGAGCGAGCCCCCCTGTGGTGGAGGCAGCTCTAAGCTTTTTAATTTAAATTGTCTCTCTAATTTGAATGAATACACTTTAAATCCATTTACAAGGATCTATTGGAGGGCAAGTCTCATGCCAGCAGCCGCGGTAATTCCAGCTCCAGTAGCGTCCACTAAAGCTGCTGCAGTTAAAAAGCTTTTATAAGGATCGAGCTCGGCAGTCCACCGCAAGGCATCCTACTGCCAGTCCCAGCCCCTATGCCTTGGGGTGCCTCCTGATGCTCTTCACTAAGTATCCCATGGTCCCGAAGCATTTCCTTTGAAAAAATTAAGTGTCTAAACTACAGGTGGTGTAGCTTGCTTAACAGCCGGGATAATCCGCTGACTAGCAGACACTGCTACTAGGCACAAAGTATTTCCTGGGCTAGATGCAGTTAAAAATTTGTAATTAGATACTCTCGTTGGATGCTGAGAAAGCATTCCATAGAGTCTCTTGGCACGCCATATATGATTCTCTTAAAAAGCTTGGGGTAGGGGTCTAGGGGACCCTTTTATAGCCAAAATCACGGCCCTGTATCGCAATACGTCACCTAGGCTGAAGATAAATGGAACTGTAGCACCCTGAGGGCTCGGTTGCTACAGACGTATTGCACCTCACCCAGAGGTGTGATATCTCACTCTCAGGTAAGGATGGAGTGTGGATCAGGACCCGACACCTGCATGCATTACACCACATTGCCGTGGGGCAGGGCGACCAATATGCCCCTGAGATGGGCACGACAGTCCCTGTCCCTGGCTGGAGTGGGGGGAGGGAACACTGAGGAAGGGGAACCCTGTAGTGCAGGAGCAGGGAGGAAGCAGTTCCTGGGTGCATTGAGAAGGGAGTATAAAAGGTGGGCACCATCTTAGTTCAGTGCAGAGAAGTCTGAGCAGAAGTGGCAGGGAGCAGGGGCTCTGCATGAGCTCTGCTCCGGAGGCGGGCCTAGTAACAGAGGCCCAGGCCTGGAAGAGGGAGAAGGAAGGAAGAGGAGCGGAGAAGGCTCCAGGAACGAGGAATGAAGGGATCCCAGGGGTGCGGACGGGCAAGTCGCCACCGCACGCCCGAATCCACCTGCGTGGAGGGGTCAGGCCAAAGGGGGAGACCGGTCCCCGAACTAGTGGAGGCAGGAAACGACCCTCAGCTAGAAACCGGAGGCTCTGACATTTTATGTGGCGCAGCCCCTCGCTACACCCGCTAGGAAGGCACCACATAGGGTCAGGGAAACTGGCGCCAAGTTTACCAAGAGGAGGCCCGAGGCAGCCGGACAGAAGTGTTGGTAAGAAAGGCCAGACAAAGGACACACAAAGGGGGTCCTGTGAAGTGCTCCAAAGTTATCTGGGAGATGTCTGAGCCCCTCACCTGGTGAGCACAGTACGACGTGGGCAGCCGTTACCTGCAGACGTGGTCTGGATAATAAGAACTGTGAGTAAAGGCCCTGGACTGCATCACTGACTCCGTGTCGTTACTGCTGCTGCCCTGCACCATCACCCCCATCCTCCGCATACACTGCCCTGAGGCTATACTCCTCCCGTGGGGAGTTATGCTACGCTCTGCTGCACCCACAACACCAGCCTCAGCGGTCTGCCCTGTAGCGGCGGTTCACTCTGACCGCAATCCACGGGTGGCGTAGTCGGACATTTAAACATCAAAACCACATAAATAGTTCCGCCACTGGTTTGACCGCCCTGAGCCACGGAACCGGGTTGCCGCCACGAAGACTACAACCACCAGCATCCACCAAAAAGGGTCCGGCTCCGGGTGTCCCAAGGCCCAGGGGGTGCGTCAGAACATTTTCATCACCTTTCACAATCACCAATGGGACAAGGCAGGGATGTCCTCTGTCCCCTCTCTTATACATCCTAGTGACGGAGCACCTGCTCTCATCAATTCGCCATAACCCCAATATTAGGTGGATTGAGGTGGGAGGCACCGAGTACAAGTGCTCTCTATTTGCTGATGATGTCCTAGTATATATCACTCAATCACATATATCCATCCCTGCTGTTATGGCTGAAATAGATCACTTTGTTACATGGTAAAATTTTAAAATCAATGCAGCGAAGTCTGAGGCCCTCGATGTCTCCCTCCCCAAATCCATATAGGATTCCATCCAGTCCAACTTTCCCTTTGCCTGGCCCTCACAGGGTATCAAATACTTAGGAATTCCTATTCATAGAGACCTCTCCCATCTATGTTATCTTAATTTTGGGCCCTTTATTGAACAATTCCATACAGACCACGGTTGGCAAGTTAGAACTGTAAGATTCACTACGTGAACCACTGGTGTTTTGTGGAAAAGCACATGTACACTGCGTTCCAAATTATTATGCAAAAAGTGTTTAGGAGTGATAAGGGAAGAATTTGTTTGTTTGTCAGTTAAACTCATTGATGGTGATGTGTGTCAGGGCTCTTTATATCACTGTAAGCAATTGCAGACACCTGTGCTAATTAGTTTGGCAGGTGTGTCCAATGAAAGGCAAGACTACTTAAGAAGGCTCTCTCACATTATTAAGCAGCCTATATTTTCTGCCAAAATGGGAAAGAAAAAGGATGTGTCGGCTGCTGAGAAGCAACAAATTGTGGCGTGTTTAGGTCAAGGCATGACTACAATCAACATTGTGCGATGATCAGGATGAAGTGTCTTGGCAATCAAGAAGTATGTAGCTGATTCACAGTACACACGTGTGCGTGCTGATAAGGGCAAATTGAGGACTCTTTCCTACAGGCAATTACGTCAGGTTGAAAGAGCAGCGGCAAAAAAGCCTTGTCATAGCAGCAGACAAGTTTTTGAAGCTGCTTGTGCCTCCAACGTCCCCCGAACAACAAGATGCAGGGTCCTTCAGAGGTTTGCAGCTGTGCATACGCCATCCTGTCGACCTCCTCTATCCACTTCACACAAGCAGAAACGGCTCCAGTGGGCCAAACATTACATGAAGACTGATTTCAAAACTGTTTTGTTCACGGATGAGTGCCGTGCAGCGCTCGATGGTCCAGATGGATGGAGTGGAGGATGGCTGGTTGATGGACACCCCACGCAAACACGGCTACAGCGCCAACAAGGAGGAGGTGGAGTAATGTTTTGGGCTGGAATCATGGGGAGAGAGATTGTCGGCCCCTTTAGGATCCCTGAAGGCGCTAAAGATGAACTCCATAATGTATGTGGATTTTCTCAAACAGCACTTCCTGCCATGGTTCAAGAAGAAGAACCGTGTATTTCACAGCAAGATCATTTTTCTGCATGATAATGCACCATCTCATGCTGCACATAAAACATCTGCATCTCTGGCTGATATGGGCATAAAAGGGGACAAACTTATGGTGTGACCCCCATGCTCCCCTGACCTCTACCCCATTCAGAACCTTTGGAGCATCATTAAAATGAGTGTCTATGATGGCGGGAGGCAGTTCACATCTTAGCAACAGGTCTGGGAGGGTATTCTGTCCTCATGCAAAACAATTGAAGCAGAAACCATCCAAAACCTGACAAATTCAATGGACGAGAGAGTTCAGAAGCTCCTTTCGAACAAGGGGTCCTATGTGAAAATGTAACATCACCTAGAATAAAGTTTTGAGTTGAAAACTGTTTGATTTCAGTTTCTAACAACCTGCTAATGCTTATAATTTCAAAAATGACCATTTTTTTGGTCTTTATTAAAATGAAAAGGTTGATCGAAAAGTTTGGGGGATCTAAGAGTGTGGCAACCCAGTAGTCATGATTACTTCGAATTCTGACAATATGAGGGTCATGCTGCAGGTAGTGCAGCAAGAAGGCAATTATGTGTCTTGCGCATCTCGGAGCCCCAAAATTATTTTCCGGGCTAGATGCAGCTAAAAATTATTTTTAATTTTAAATCTGGTGGAGCTTATTATAGATGGCCTAATAGGATCAGTGCTGCACACTGCTACAAAGCCCAAATTATTTTCCAGTCAAGATACAGATAAACATGATTAGTAATTTGAAAGCTTAAAACGATTGGTAGGGTGATTTTAACCAATCATCAAGCTTTTACTCTCCCCAGGATGACACAGGGGTAGAAAAGTCGTTTCGGATCCATGATTTGTTCATCTTTATGAACGCGAGTCTGTCTACATTATCAGTGGAGAGCCGCGTGCGCTTATCTGTCAGCACACCACCAGCAGCGCTGAACACACGTTCAGACAGAACGCTGGCTGCGGGGCATGACAAGATCTCCAAGGCGTAAGTGGCTAGCTCCGGCCATTTATCCAGATTGGAAGCCCAAAAAGAGCAAGGGTCCAGTGACACAGTCGTGGCTTCAATGTTTACTTGGAGATACTCCTGTACCATCGTCTCTAGGCGTTGACTATGTGTCAGACTTCTTGTCTCCTGTGGCCTTGCAAAGGATGGGCTAAAAAAGTGGTGAAATGATTCCGCAAAATTGATGTTACCAGCAGATACTGTGGTTTTGTTACGGTTTGAGTGCTAAACACTTGACGGTCCCACGGTTGGCAAGTTGGAACTGTGAGATTCACTACGTGCACCACTGGTGTTTTGTGGAAAAGCACATGTAAGATTCTGCAACAGTCTCTGCTGATACTCCTGCATGCGTGCATCCCTTTCTATGGCAGGAATAATTTCTGCAAATTTACTTTTGTACCGGGGATCTAACAGTGTGGCAACCCAGTAGTCAGGATTATTTCTAATTCTCCCAATTCGAGGGTCATGTTGCAGGTAGTGCAGCAAGAAGGCACTCATGTGTGTTGCGCATCCAGGAGCACCAAGTCCCTGTTGTGTTGGTGGCGAGGTAACAATCATGCTTCCTTCCTCTGTCCTCTCCCCCCAACCTCGCACAACAGAAATGTGATCAAGGTCTCCCTCATCTGATGAGTCTTCCATCAGTTCGTCTTCCACTCCTTCCTGGGCTCCTGCACCTTCCTCACTAGTTTGGCTGCTACCATGCGCCCTGGTAAAACCATCTCCCCCACCCTCACATGCCTGCCGCCTTGGTGCTGCCGACCGTCTGGACCTTGCAGATGTTAGCCCTTCCGCATACAACTCCTCCTCCTCTACTTCCTCCACCTCCTCTTGTGCCACCACCTGACTCCGAATTCTGTTTAACATGTGCTCCAGCATGTAAATCACCGGAATAGTCATGCTGATAATGGCATCATCAGCACTAAACATCTTCGTCGCCATTTCAAAACTGTGCAGAAGGGTGCATAGGTCCCTGATCTGAGACCACTCCTCCAGCGTGATTTGCCCCACCTCTGGATCTCGTTGGCCCAGGCTATACGTCAGAACGTATTGCACCAGGGCTTGTCGGTGCTGCCACAGTCGCTGCAACATGTGCAGAGTTGAATTCCACCGGGTAGGCATATCGCATTTTAGCCGGTGAAGTGGCAGGCCCAACGACTTCTGTAGAGATGTAAGTCGCTGTGCTGCGGGATGCGAACGGCGGAAGTGAGCACACAGCGACCGTGCCCTCTGCAGAAGGCCATCTAGTCTGGGATAGTGGGCTAAAAATTGCTGGACAACCAGGTTCAACACGTGAGCCATACAAGGCACGTGTGTGACATTGCCCCGGCGAAGGGCCGCACCCAGGTTTGCAGCATTGTCGCACACGGCCTTCCCTGGTTTCAGGTCCAGTGGAGACAGCCATTCATGAAATTGGTTCTCCAGAGCTGACCACAACTCCTCAGCTGTGTGACTCACATTTCCCAGACATTTCAAAGTAAAAACCGCCTGATGACGTTGAGCCCTACTGCCAGCATAGTAAGGAGGTGTGCAGGATCCCTTCTGCGCAGTTAGAAAGCTTGTGGCATGACCAGACAGGCTTTGGGTGCAGGTGGAAGACCGAGAGGAGGTTGAGGAGGCAGAAGCAGTGGAGGAACTTTGACATAAAGAGGATTGACGCACAACTCGTGGGGACGGCAAGACTTGGACAGCAGCCCCTTGTCCTGCTGTCACCATAGTTACCCAGTGCCCAGTCAGCGACATGTAACGCCCCTGTCCATGCCTACTCGTCCAAGTGTCTGTGGTGAAATGCACCCTGTCACACACAGAGTTTCTCAAAGAAGCGGTGATGTTGTGTGCGACATGCTGGTGGAGCGCAGGCACACCTTTCTTTGAGAAGTAGTGCCGACTGGGCATCTGGTACTGGGGCACTGCGACGGACATAAGGTCTCGAAAATCCTCTGTGTCCACCAGGCGGAAAGGCAGCATTTCTGTAGCCAAGAGCTTGCAGATGGTGAAATTCAACCTCTTAGCTTTCTCATGGCTAGGAGGAAATGGTCTTTTACTTGTCAACATCTGAGGGACCGAGGGCTGGCTATTGTGCTTAGACGGGGTTGATAAGGGTGTCCCCGGCAAACTGCCGGTCTGTGAGGAAGATGCAGGCGGACATGTTAGGTTGCCTTGATCCAAAGGTGGTGCTATCGATGTCGGACAGCGCTCAACACCAGCTGGTGTTACCACCTCCAAAGAAAATGATGACCTGCCAATCACGCTGGCTGTTGCGGGTAAAGAGGTGGCAGGTCTGCGCCCCAAACAGGTGTGACTGCTGTCCCCCCAGTCACAGAGGATGAAGAGGCCGCGGATGCACAAGATATGGCAGACGGCGGTTGGCCCGGCCGGCTAGGCTGCATTGTAGCACACTGAGCTTCCCACTGCAACTTATGCTTCATGTCCATGTGCCGGTTCATGCATGAAGTACTCAAACTATGTATTTTTTGGCCTCTACTTAGCTTTTGCTGACAAATATTACAGATAACACGAGTTGGGTCATCTTTATCGATCTGAAAAAATGCCCAGGCTATGCAAGGCTTAGCACCCATGCGACCTGAAGAGCCACCACGACTTGTGGTGAGAGGCAGAGTTGTGTTTGAGGATGCAGTTGTTGACGTGCTTCCAGTACTACGTCTCTGTCCAGGAAGGCGCAACCTGACCTCGTCGTCACTAGAATCTTCCTCCACCTCCTCTGCTGACCTCATCTCTTGGCTGACTGTGGGTTGACAGTAAGTGGGATCTCCAACCTCATCATCATCACCCTGTGTGTTATCACACCCGTCGTCCTCAGAGCCAACCTGTTCCTGCCCTGACAAAAAACTAAAGTTGTCGCTCCAATCAGGTATTTGAGTCTTATCATCGTCTTCCTCATTGTCTCCACCAACAGGAGTTACAGTTTGGGAATGAGGGTCTACATTATGGTCAGAACCTTCTGCGTCTGGTCCTGGATCCGACTCATAAAGATTCTGGGCATCAGTGCAGATCATTTCCTCGTCTGGATTCACAGAAGCGCTGGAGTCGACCTCTGATTCCCAGGCTATAGTATGAGTAAACAGCTCTGCAGACTCAACCATCTGTTCTACCTCATACTCAGACGGGCAGCTAGAGATTTGGGAGCTGTGAGGAAGCAAGTGCGATTGGGGTGACACCTTTGAGGACTGGAGTATTTGTGATGTTGAAGTTGATGTGGAGGAGAGCCCACTTAAAGGAGCACTTGATATCCGTTGAAGCACCTGCTGTTTTTGTGCCTCATCTGGAATTTGTAGCGATTGGCGTGGCCGTAAGAAAGGGATCTTATCACATTGTCCGCTAAAAGAAGGAGACATTTTAGTTTGGCTGGAAGATGGTCTTTCTTCTGCAAATGTTACTGTTGCTTTAACACCTACCCCACGGACACAACCTTTTTTCCCCTTCCCAACACGCCTATTCCCCTTTCCACCAGCAGCAGGCCTTTTTCCACTCATTTTGGTGGTTAACTAATTCACAACTCTGGAGTTGTTTGCACAAAAAAACAATGGATGGTAACCGAGCAGAGCTGAGTGGCCAAACTGTGGTATTAGGCCAAAACTATTGGCTGGGTTAGATGCAGAAAAAAATTATATTCAATTTGCAACCTGATGGAGGTCAGTATAGATGGACTAATACAACAAGTCCCACACACAGCTAGAAGCCCAATATTTTTTCAGAGGTAGATGCAGAAAAAAATATATTCAGTTTGCAACCTGATGGAGGTCAGTATAGATGGACTAATACAACAAGTCCCACACACAGCTAGAAGCCCAATATTTTTTCAGAGGTAGATGCAGAAAAAAATATATTCAGTTTGCAACCTGATGGAGGTCTGTATAGATGGATTAATAGAACAAGTCCCACACACAGCTAGAAGCCCAATATTTTTTCAGAGGTAGATGCAGAAAAAAATATATTCAGTTTGCAACCTGATGGAGGTCAGTATAGATGGACTAATACAACAAGTCCCACACACAGCTAGAAGCCCAATATTTTTTCAGAGGTAGATGCAGAAAAAAAATATATTCAGTTTGCAACCTGATGGAGGTCTGTATAGATGGATTAATAGAACAAGACCCACACACAGCTAGAAGCCCAATATTTTTTCAGAGGTAGATGCAGAAAAAAATATATTCAGTTTGCAACCTGATGGAGGTCAGTATAGATGGACTAATACAACAAGTCCCACACACAGCTAGAAGCCCAAATATTTTTTCAGAGGTACTGTAGATGCAGATAAAAATTATTTTTAATTTGCAACCTGATGGAGGTCAGTATAGATGGACTAATAGAGAAAGTCCGACACACTGCTAGAAGGCCAAATATTTTTTCAGAGCTAGATGCAGAAAAAAATTAGATTCAGTTTGCAACCTGATGGAGGTCAGTATAGATGGACTAACAGAGAAAGTCCCACACACTGCTAGAAGGCCAAATATTTTTTCAGAGCTAGATGCATACAAAAAATTATTTTGAATTTGCAACCTGATGGAGGACAGTATAGGTGGACTAATAGAACAAGTCCCACACACTGCTAGAAGGCCAAATATTTTTTCAGAGCTAGATGCAGAAAAAAATTATATTCAGTTTGCAACCTGATGGAGGTCTGTATAGATGGATTAATAGAACAAGACCCACACACAGCTAGAAGCCCAATATTTTTTCAGAGGTAGATGCAGAAAAAAATATATTCAGTTTGCAACCTGATGGAGGTCAGTATAGATGGACTAACAGAGAAAGTCCCACACACTACTAGAAGGCCAAATATTTTTTCAGAGCTAGATGCAGAAAAAAATTAAATTCAGTTTGCAACCTGATGGAGGTCAGTATAGATGGACTAATACAACAAGTCCCACACACAGCTAGAAGCCCAAATATTTTTTCAGAGGTACTGTAGATGCAGATAAAAATTATTTTTAATTTGCAACCAGATGGAGGTCAGTATAGATGGACTAATAGAGAAAGTCCGACACACTACTAGAAGGCCAAATATTTTTTCAGAGCTAGATGCAGAAAAAAATTATATTCAGTTTGCAACCTGATGGAGGTCAGTATAGATGGATTAATAGAACAAGACCCACACACAGCTACAAGCCCAATATTTTTTCAGAGGTAGATGCAGAAAAAAATATATTCAGTTTGCAACCTGATGGAGGTCAGTATAGATGGACTAACAGAGAAAGTCCCACACACTACTAGAAGGCCAAATATTTTTTCAGAGCTAGATGCAGAAAAAAATTATATTCAGTTTGCAACCTGATGGAGGTCTGTATAGATGGATTAATATAACAAGACCCACACACAGCTAGAAGCCCAATATTTTTTCAGAGGTAGATGCAGAAAAAAATATATTCAGTTTGCAACCTGATGGAGGTCAGTATAGATGGACTAATACAACAAGTCCCACACACAGCTAGAAGCCCAATATTTTTTCAGAGGTAGATGCAGAAAAAAATATATTCAGTTTGCAACCTGATGGAGGTCAGTATAGGTGGACTAATAGAACAAGTCCCACACACTGCTAGAAGGCCAAATATTTTTTCAGAGCTAGATGCAGAAAAAAATTAGATTCAGTTTGCAACCTGATGGAGGTCAGTATAGATGGACTAATAGAATGATGCTATGCCCAAAAGATTTTACTTCACTAGGTGCAGTAAAAAAATTGGTATTCTATACACAGGTGGTATATCTTGCAAAACAGATAGGCTACTCCACTGACTAACACACTCTGCAATAGGCCAAAAAGGATTAGCTTTGCTAGATTCAGCCAAATGCTGTGAAAAAAACTTGCACAGCACTGGCACAGACCTGCCTGGCAAAAACTGATAGGAACTGATGTAACCTAGTCCTGAAAAGGACTCCAATTACAATTAGTCTTTACTCCCACAACCTATCTATTTAAGAGCACAGACCTGCCTGATAAAAGTCGTAGGAAATGCTGTAACCTAGTCCTTAAAAGGACTGCAATCACAACTATTCCCTACTCCCAAGCTATCTGTATATTTGTGCGAAAATTGGCTTGAAATTAACAAGGTATAGCGCACACAGCAACAGCGGTGCCATCTAACACGCAGCTGCAGCAGTGAGAAAATGGTGGCGACGGGGAAAATGGCTTGGTCTTATAGGGCAAGGACATGTGACATACACTGTCAATGACACATGCCCTTGCTTGTGTGAAAAAAAGCACTTCGCTCCGTGTGTGCGCTGCTGATAGGCTGACAGATTGCACCTCCCCACTGTAAATGCGGGAAAGAGGAAAAAAAATGGAGATCTTCATTGTTCCTGCAGAGATCCATCCCCTGCCCCTCCCCCCACCCCGCTGTACACTCAAACTGCATATTAACATTAATTTTCATCATTACTGAGAAAAAATCCAGTTATGATTTTGGTGCACGAACAGTTATCGAACATAACCTCGAACAGCCGAATTTTTCTCAAATTGTTCGTGTTCGCCGAACGGCTCGAACACCGCCCAAAACAGCTCGAATTTGAGATTGGCGAACAGTTCGAGTAGAACAACGCTCATCTCTAGTTTTCACTTCACAGGTGTGCCCTGTCAGGTTTAATAAGTGGGATTTCTTGCCTTATAAATGGGGTTGGGACCATCAGTTGTGTTGTGCAGAAGTCAGGTGGATACACAGCTGATAGTCCTACTGAATAGACTGTTAGAATTTGCATTATGGCAAGAAAAAAGCAGCTAAGTAAAGAAAAACAAGTGGTCATCATTAATTTAAGAAATGAAGGTCAGTCAGTGCGAAAAATTGGGAAAACTATGAAAGTGTCCCCAAGTGCAGTTGCAAAAACCAACAAACGCTACAAAGAAATTAGCTCACATGAGGACCGCCCCGGGAAAGGAAGACCAAGAGTCACCTCTGCTTCTGAGGATAAGTTTATCCGAGTCACCAGCCTCAGAAATCGTAGGTTAACAGCAGCTTAGATTAGAGACCAGGTCATTGCCACACAAAGTTCTAGCAGCAGATACATCTCTTCAACAACTGTTAAGAGGAGACTTTGTGCAGCAGGCCTTCATGGTAAAATAGCTGCTAGGAAACCACTGCTAAGGACAGGTAACAAGCAGAAAAGACTTGTTTGGGCTAAAGAACACAAGGAATGGAAATTAGACCAGTGGAAATCTGTGCTTTGGTCTGATGAGTCCAAATTTGAGATCTTTGGTTCCAACCACTGTGTCTTTGTGCGACGCAGAAAAGGTGAACGGATTGACTCTACATGCCTGTTTCCCACCGTGAAGCATGGAGGAGGAGGTGTGATGGTGTGGGGGTGTTTTGCTGGTGACACTGTTGGGGATTTATTCGAAATTGAAGGCATACTGAACCATCATGGCTACCACAGCATCTTGCAGCGGCATGCTATTCCATCCGATTTGCGTTTAGTTGGACCATCATTTATTTTTCAACAGGACAATGGCCCCAAACACACCTCCAGGCTGTGTAAGGGCTATTTGACCAAGAAGGAGAGTGATGGGGTACTATGCCAGATGACTTGGCCTCCTCAGTCACCAGACCTGAACCCAATCGAGATGGTTTGGGGTGAGCTGGATGACAGAGTGAAGGCAAAAGGGCCAGCAAGTGCTAAGCATCTCTGGGAACTCCTTCAAGATTGTTGGATGACCATCTCCGGTAACTACCTCTTGAAGCTCATCAAGAGAATGCCAAGAGTGTGCAAAGCAGTCATCAAAGCAAAAGGCGGCTACTTTGAAGAACCTAGAATATAAGACATATTTTCAGTTATTTCACACTTTTTTGTTAAGTATATAATTCCACATGTGTTAATTCATAGTTTTGATGCCTTCAGTGTCAATGCACAATTTTCATGGTCATGAAAATACAGAAAAATCTTTAAATGAGAAGGTGTGTTCAAACTTTTGGTCTGTACTGTATATATATATAGTGTTCGATGGGTTATTAAACAGTATGTGTGAGGGGTAGTTACTCAAATATATTCTCCAAACTACCGTGATGTGTAATATGTGATCGGAGTACTGCTTTAGCATATAGCCGGTGTCTAGGTATCCATGATGGCTGGCATGAAGCAAGCTCCTCTCACTACACCGCTACCAGTCATTGCCCATGATCGGTGATATCTGTATGCCTCCATTATACATGAAACTCCTTATGGCTATAACGCTCCTATTGTTTATGTCATTTGTTATTCACTTATGTAACTTTATCCATGTGTCTATTTCACCCTTCTCTGACTCCTGAAAAGCCAGTGCTGTCAATCAAGGAAGAGGGTGGTGGAAATAGATGGAAATCAAGTAGGTGGGATGGCCATGTCACGTGTACACCGAGTGTCTGTGCTTTGTTTGGATAGTTATTTTACACTTACAAGGTTCCCTTCAATTTATATCATGGGGGCCCCAAACTTATCTATATTGCCCTGATGATTTGCATGAAGCGTAAGGAGGTAGATGGAAATGGGTGAACCTGGAGGATCAATTAACTCTTCTGTCGTTGATTAATTTCGTAGGCTATCCATGGTTGTTGTTGGGAATGACACAGTTGTACTCTTTGAACCACTTCCTTTGATTTCTATTTTTTGTAATTTAGACTTTTTTTTAAATCTTTCAACATTTTACCCACAGGCAGATTCAGACCCAGTAAAAACACTGATGACTTCTAGAACTTCTGTCCATGTTTTAAATATGCAACGAAAAATAAATAGATTTATCCTTTGAAATGTAATTGAAAATTACACTAATATCCCAAAATAACTTCCACACCTCAAATCTGCAGAGTCATGCACTAAAGTATGGCTTTTGTGATTTAAAGTCTTGGCCTCATTCCCTGGCAGAAGTTGTAAGTGTAAAGTCAACTTTCAAACAGCAACGAATGTTGTCTATGTCTAATTGCAAATGTCAGAGTGCTGTACTACTGCCAACCAGTTCCATATTATTCCAAGATTGAAAAAATAGCTTTGCAGAAATCATTTTGTACATATTGGTTTCCTGTATTAAACATTTAAGATGTAAGGCAACAAAACGTTACATTATCCAAGACAGGCTCAACATGTTGGCCAATAAAATATGCACTGTAAGCAGAATGGACCAAAATCTGTTTTATGAAATCCAAGTTTTCTGTTCAGCCAAAGCATTCAGCCGTAAATGTAATTCTAAATCATGCATTAATTATGTTCACAAAAGTCATTCGGCAAAATGAAGCCGATGTGATGCCAGAAATCAAAGACCTGAATCATTGTGTTTCAAAGGATAAGGATGAGACACGGCGCTGAACCGTAGCAGATTGGAATAGTTTTAGAATGTAAGTTTCTCTTTGGAATCGGGTAAATTCCGCAAGCATAGTTACAAGACATAGCTTTACTGATCCAGGGGCATCTTCGAGCCAAGTCTCACCACAATATTCAGCTTACTATGCCCTAATCATAGGGGAACTTGTCAAAATGATCATTCCCTGCTTTACTTCTTGCTTTACAGCTATTGGCTGAAGCATCACCTTACAGATTTATAATTTTTTCCACCCCTTGTACACACTCTGCATATAATAATGGTAATAATAAGAGTGGGGCGAATTTATTTGAGTTGAATTGAAATCTATAGAATTTTACAAAAATCTGTATATTCCAGAATGCCTATTTTTTTGTCATTTGCTCCACTCTAATCTGTCCCGGCACCTCAGCTGTCTCCAGTGTCCACAGTCGAGTCTTCAGGGCCTCTTCATTCCATAGTTGAGTGCTAGTGTCTTCACTCACATGATCAGGCCTTCAAGGTCACATCGCTTCGTTACATTGCGACTTGCTGTGTCCTCCAAGGCCTGATCATGATCTGAGGTCCTGATCTACAGTGAAGACAATAGTGGAGATAAGCAGAATGTTTCGCACCACCCCAGTCCATGGTAGAGGACAATAGTATCAGGCCATGGAAATTTCAGACTCAACTTATGATTTGTTGGACTGGCAGACATCATTTGCGTTCTGTGCAGTGAAAAAGTGACATCTCACCAGCTGGGCTAATCATAAGCACAGCCTGGGATCCTGGAGTAAGTAAATTCACACAACTCCTGTCCACAGCCAGAGACTACTAACCTGGACCATGGACTGTGGTCATGCAAAATGATCCACTCATGTCTAGACACCAGCCTTGAAGGTCAAGGCACTTTTTAACATTGTAATTAGTGTTGAGCCACCCCCGTAGTGTTCGAGTTCGGTTCGGTTCGTCGAACACCCGTGTGTTCGCCGAACTGTTCGTCGAACTGTTCGTCGAACACCTTCGAACACCGTTAAAACCAATGGCAGGCAAACAAAAACACATAGAAACACATAGAAAACACCTTCAAAGGTGTCCAAAAGCTGACAAACTGCTCTGAAGACACAACTAACACATGGAAAAGTGACAAGTACATATAGTCATGCGAAAAGAAAAGGGGTGGAGGAGTAAAAGGAGGGGGAGACACAGATATAGGCATGTCATGCCCTTCTAAAATCCAAAAAGTGAGAAGCCGACACGTTCAGTCCGCTCCTGCCCGTGCCACCTCCGTGTCGCCGGGTTTGTGCCAGAGCCGCGGTGAACCCTGACGGCCAGCCCCCCTCTCCCAATACTGGTGCCTGTCCGCTGGTGGGTCGAGCGAGCCCCCCTGTGGTGGAGGCAGCTCTAAGCTTTTTAATTTAAATTGTCTCTCTAATTTGAATGAATACACTTTAAATCCATTTACAAGGATCTATTGGAGGGCAAGTCTCATGCCAGCAGCCGCGTAATTCCAGCTCCAGTAGCGTCCACTAAAGCTGCTGCAGTTAAAAAGCTTTTATAAGAATCGAGCTCGGCTGTCCACCGCAAGGCATCCTACTGCCAGTCCCAGCCCCTATGCCTTGGGGTGCCTCCTGATGCTCTTCACTGAGTATCCCGTGGTCCCGAAGCATTTCCTTTGAAAAAATTAAGCGTCAAAACTACAGGTGGTGTAGCTTGCTTAACAGCCGGGATAATCCGCTGACTAGCAGACACTGCTACTAGGCACAAAGTATTTCCTGGGCTAGATGCAGTTAAAAATTTGTAATTAGATACTCTCGTTGGATGCTGAGAAAGCATTCCATAGAGTCTCCTGGCACGCCATATATGATTCTCTTAAAAAGCTTGGGGTAGGGGTCTAGGGGACCCTTTTATAGCCAAAATCACGGCCCTGTATCGCAATACGTCACCTAGGCTGAAGATAAATGGAACTGTATTACCCTGAGGGCTCGGTTGCTACAGAGGTATTGCACCTCACCCAGAGGTGTGATATCTCACTCTCAGGTAAGGATGGAGTGTGGATCAGGACCCGACACCTGCATGCATTACACCACATTGCCGTGGGGCAGGGCGACCAATATGCCCCTGAGATGGGCACGACAGTCCCTGGCTGGAGTGGGGGGAGGGAACACTGAGGAAGGGGAACCCTGTAGTGCAGGAGCAGGGAGGAAGCAGTTTCTGGGTGCATTGAGAAGGGAGTATAAAAGGTGGGCACCATCCTAGTTCAGTGCAGAGAAGTCTGAGCAGAAGTGGCAGGGAGCAGGGGCTCTGCATGAGCTCTGCTCCGGAGGCGGGCCTAGTAACAGAGGCCCAGGCCTGGAAGAGGGAGAAGGAAGGAAGAGGAGCGGAGAAGGCTCCAGGAACGAGGAATGAAGGGATCCCAGGGGTGCGGACGGGCGAGTCGCCACCGCACGCCCGAATCCACCTGCGTGGAGGGGTCAGGCCAAAGGGGGAGACCGGTCCCCGAAACTAGTGGAGGCAGGAAACGACCCTCAGCTAGAAACAGGAGGCTGTGACATTTTATGTGGCGCAGCCCCTTGCTACACCCGCTAGGAAGGCACCACATAGGGTCAGGGAAACTGGCGCCAAGTTTACCAAGAGGAGGCCCGAGACAGCCGGACAGAAGGGTTGGTAAGAAAGGCCAGACAAAGGACACACAAAGGGGGTCCTGTGAAGCGCTCCAAAGTTATCTGGGAGTTGTCTGAGCCCCTCACCTGGTGAGCACAGTACGACGTGGGCAGCCGTTACCTGCAGACGTGGTCTGGATAATAAGAACTGTGAGTAAAGGCCCTGGACTGCATCACTGACTCCGTGTCGTTACTGCTGCTGCCCTGCACTATCACCCCCATCCTCCGCATACACTGCCCTAAGGCTATACTCCTCCCGTGGGGAGTTATGCTACGCTCTGCTGCACCCACAACACCAGCCTCAGCGGTCTGCCCTGGAACGGCGGTTCACTCTGACCGCAATCCACGGGTGGCGTAGTCGGACATTTAAACATCAAAACCACATAAATAGTTCCGCCACTGGTTTGACCGCCCTGAGCCACGGAACCGGGTCGCCGCCACGGAGACTACAACCACCAGCATCCACCAAAAAGGGTCCGGCTCCGGGTGTCCCAAGGCCCAGGGGGCGCGTCAGAACATTTTCATCACCTTTCACAATCACCAATGGGACAAGGCAGGGATGTTCTCTGTCCCCTCTCTTATACATCCAAGTGACGGAGCACCTGCTCTCATCAATTCGCCATAACCCCAATATTAGGTGGATTGAGGTGGGAGGCACCGAGTACAAGTGCTCTCTATTTGCTGATGATGTCCTAGTATATATCACTCAATCACATATATCCATCCATGCTGTTATGGCTGAAATAGATCACTTTGTTACATGGTCAAATTTTAAAATCAATGCAGCGAAGTCTGAGGCCCTCGATGTCTCCCTCCCCAAATCCATATAGGATTCCATCCAGTCCAAATTTCCCTTTGCCTGGCCCTCACAGGGTATCAAATACTTAGGAATTCCTATTCATAGAGACCTCTCCCATCTATGTTATCTTAATTTTGGGCCCTTTATTGAACAACTCCATACAGACCACGGTTGGCAAGTTAGAACTGTAAGATTCACTACGTGAACCACTGGTGTTTTGTGGAAAAGCACATGTACACTGTGTTCCAAATTATTATGCAAAAAGTGTTTAGGAGTGATAAGGGAAGAATTTGTTTGTTTGTCAGTTAAACTCATTGATGGTGATGTGTGTCAGGGCTCTTTATATCACTGTAAGCAATTGCAGACACCTGTGCTAATTAGTTTGGCAGGTGTGTCCAATGAAAGGCAAGACTACTTAAGAAGGCTGTCTCACATTATTAAGCAGCCTACATTTTCTGCCAAAATGGGAAAGAAAAAGGATGTGTCGGCTGCTGAGAAGCAACAAATTGTGGAGTGTTTAGGTCAAGGCATGACTACAATCAACATTGTGCGATGATCAGGATGAAGTGTCTTGGCAATCAAGAAGTATGTAGCTGATTCACAGTACACACGTGTGCGTGCTGATAAGGGCAAATTGAGGACTCTTTCCTACAGGCAATTACGTCAGGTTAAAAGAGCAGCGGCAAAAAAGCCTTGTCATAGCAGCAGACAAGTTTTTGAAGCTGCTGGTGCCTCCAACGTCCCCCGAACAACAAGATGCAGGGTCCTTCAGAGGTTTGCAGCTGTGCATACGCCATCCTGTCGACCTCCTCTATCCACTTCACACAAGCAGAAACGGCTCCAGTGGGCCAAACATTACATGAAGACTGATTTCAAAACTGTTTTGTTCACGGATGAGTGCCGTGCAGCGCTCGATGGTCCAGATGGATGGAGTGGAGGATGGCTGGTTGATGGACACCCCACGCAAACACGGCTACAGCGCCAACAAGGAGGAGGTGGAGTAATGTTTTGGGCTAGAATCATGGGAAGAGAGATTGTCGGCCCCTTTAGGATCCCTGAAGGCGCTAAAGATGAACTCCATAATGTATGTGGATTTTCTCAAACAGCACTTCCTGCCATGGTTCAAGAAGAAGAACCGTGTATTTCACAGCAAGATCATTTTTTTGCATCATAATGCACCATCTCATGCTGCACATAAAACATCTGCATCTCTGGCTGATATGGGCATAAAAGGGGACAAACTTATGGTGTGACCCCCATGCTCCCCTGACCTCTACCCCATTCAGAACCTCTGGAGCATCATCAAAAGGAGTGTCTATGATGGCGGGAGGCAGTTCACATCTAAGCAACAGCTCTGGGAGGGTATTCTGTCCTCATGCAAAACAATTGAAGCAGAAACCATCCAAAACCTGACAAATTCAATGGACGAGAGAGTTCAGAAGCTCCTTTCGATCAAGGTGTCCTATGTGAAAATGTAACATCACCTAGAATAAAGTTTTGAGTTGAAAACTGTTTGATTTCAGTTTCTAATAACCTGCTAATGCTTATAATTTCAAAAATGACCATTTTTTTGGTCTTTATTAAAATGAAAATGTTGATCGAAAAGTTTGGCGGATCTAAGAGTGTGGCAACCCAGTAGTCATGATTACTTCGAATTCTGACAATATGAGGGTCATGTTGCAGGTAGTGCAGCAAGAAGGCACTTATGTGTCTTGCGCATCTCGGAGCCCCAAAATTATTTTCCGGGCTAGATGCAGCTAAAAATTATTATTAATTTTAAATCTGGTGGAGCTTAGTATAGATGGCCTAATAGGATCAGTGCTGCACACTGCTACAAAGCCCAAATTATTTTCCAGCCAAGATACAGATAAACATGATTAGTAATTTTAAATCTGGTGGAGCTTATTATAGATGGCCTAATAGAATCAGTGCTGCACACTGCTACAAAGCCCAAATTATTATCCAGCCAAGATACAGATAAACATGATTAGTAATTTGAAAGCTTAAAACGGTTGGTAGGGTGATTTTAACCAATCATCAAGCTTTTACTCTCCCCAGGATGAAACAGGGGTAGAAAAGTCATTTCGGATCCATGATTTGTTCATCTTTATGAACGTGAGTCTGTCTACATTATCAGTGGAGAGCCGCGTGCGCTTATCTGTCAGCACACCACCAGCAGCGCTGAACACACGTTCAGACAGAACGCTGGCTGCGGGGCATGACAAGATCTCCAAGGCGTAAGTGGCTAGCTCCGGCCATTTATCCAGATTGGAAGCCCAAAAAGAGCAAGGGTCCAGTGACACAGTCATGGCTTCAATGTTTACTTGGAGATACTCCTGTACCATCGTCTCTAGGCGTTAACTATGTGTCAGACTTCTTGTCTCCTGTGGCCTTGCAAAGGATGGGCTAAAAAAGTGGTGAAATGATTGCGCAAAATTGATGTTACCAGCAGATACTGTGGTTCTGTTATGGTTTGAGTGCTGAACACTTGACGGTCCCACGGTTGGCAAGTTGGAACTGTGAGATTCACTACGTGCACCACTGGTGTTTTGTGGAAAAGCACATGTAAGATTCTGCAACAGTCTCTGCTGATACTCCTGCATGCGTGCATCCCTTTGTATGGCAGGAATAATTTCTGCAAATTTACTTTTGTACCGGGGATCTAACAGTGTGGCAACCCAGTAGTCAGGATTATTTCTAATTCTCCCAATTCGAGGGTCATGTTGCAGATAGTGCAGCAAGAAGGCACTCATGTGTGTTGCGCATCCAGGAGCACCAAGTCCCTGTTGTGTTGGTGGCGAGGTAACAATCATGCTTCCTTCCTCTGTCCTCTCCCCCCAACCTCGCACAACAGAAATGTGATCAAGGTATCCCTCATCTGATGAGTCTTCCATCAGTTCGTCCTCCACTTCTTCCTGGGCTCCTGCACCTTCCTCACTAGTTTGGCTGCTACCATGCACCCTGGTAAAACCATCTCCCCCACCCTCACATGCCTGCCGCCTTGGTGCTGCCGACCGTCTGGACCTTGCAGATGTTAGCCCTTCCGCATACAACTCCTCCTCCTCTACTTCCTCCACCTCCTCTTGTGCCACCACCTGACTCCGAATTCTGTTTAACATGTGCTCCAGCATGTAAATCACCGGAATAGTCATGCTGATAATGGCATCGTCAGCACTAAACATCTTCGTCGCCATTTCAAAACTGTGCAGAAGGGTGCATAGGTCCCTGATCTGAGACCACTCCTCCAGTGTGATTTGCCCCACGTCTGAATCTCGTTGGCCCAGGCTTTACGTCAGAACGTATTGCACCAGGGCTTGTCGGTGCTGCCACAGTCGCTGCAACATGTGCAGAGTTGAATTCCACCGGGTAGGCACATCGCATTTTAGCCGGTGAAGTGGCAGGCCCAACGACTTCTGTAGAGATCTCAGTCGCTGAGCTGCGGGATGAGAACAGCGGAAGTGAGCACACAGCGACCGTGCCCTCTGCAGAAGGCCATCTAGTCTGGGATAGTGGGCTAAAAATTGCTGGACAACCAGGTTCAACACGTGAGCCATACAAGGCACGTGTGTGACATTGACCCGGCGAAGGGCCGCACCCAGGTTTGCAGCATTGTCGCACACGGCCTTCCCTGGTTTCAGGTCCAGTGGAGACAACCATTCATGAAATTGGTTCTCCAGAGCTGACCACAACTCCTCAGCTGTGTGACTCACATTTCCCAGACATTTCAAAGTAAAAACCGCCTGATGACGTTGAGCCCTACTGCCAGCATAGTAAGGAGGTGTGCAGGATCCCTTCTGCGCAGTTAGAAAGCTTGTGGCATGACCAGCCAGGCTTTGGGTGCAGGTGGAAGACCGAGAGGAGGTTGCGGAGGCAGAAGCAGTGGAGGAACTTTGACATAAAGAGGATTGACGCACAACTCGTGGGGACGGCAAGACTTGGACAGCAGCCCCTTGTCCTGCTGTCACCATAGTTACCCAGTGCCCAGTCAGCGACATGTAACGCCCCTGTCCATGCCTACTCGTCCAAGTGTCTGTGGTGAAATGCACCCTGTCACACACAGAGTTTCTCAAAGAAGCGGTGATGTTGTGTGTGACATGCTGGTGGAGCGCAGGCACACCTTTCTTTGAGAAGTAGTGCTGACTGGGCATCTGGTACTGGGGCACAGCCACGGACATAAGGTCTCGAAAATCCTCTGTGTCCACCAGGCGGAAAGGCAGCATTTCTGTAGCCAAGAGCTTGCAGATGGTGAAATTCAACCTCTTAGCTTTCTCATGGCTAGGAGGAAATGGTCTTTTACTTGTCCACATCTGAGGGACCGAGGGCTGGCTATTGTGCTTAGACGGGGTTGATAAGGGTGTCCCCGGCAAACTGCCGGTCTGTGAGGAAGATGCAGGCGGACATGTTAGGTTGCCTTGATCCAAAGGTGGTGCTATCGATGTCGGACAGCGCTCAACACCAGCTGGTGTTACCACCTCCAAAGAAAATGATGACCTGCCAATCACGCTGGCTGTTGCGGGTAAAGAGGTGGCAGGTCTGCGCCCCAAAACAGGTGTGACTGCTGTCCCCCCAGTCACAGAGGATGAAGAGGCCGCGGATGCACAAGATATGGCAGACGGTGGTTGGCCCGGCCGGCTAGGCTGCGTTGTAGCACACTGAGCTTCCCACTACAACTTATGCTTCATGTCCATGTGCCGTTTCATGCATGAAGTACTCAAACTATGTATTTTTTGGCCTCTACTTAGCTTTTGCTGACAAATGTTACAGATAACACGAGTTGGGTCATCTTTATTGATCTGAAAAAATGCCCAGGCTATGCAAGGCTTAGCACCCATGCGACCTGAAGAGCCACCACGACTTGTGGTGAGAGGCAGAGTTGTGTTTGAGGATGCAGTTGTTGACGTGCTTCCAGTACTACGTCTCTGTCCAGGAAGGCGCAACCTGACCTCGTCGTCACTAGCATCTTCCTCCACCTCCTCTGCTGACCTCATCTCTTGGCTGACTGTGGGTTAACAGTAAGTGGGATCTCCAACCTCATCATTATCACCCTGTGCGTTATCACACCCGTCGTCCTCAGAGCCAACCTGTTCCTGCCCTGACAATAAACTAAAGTTGTCGCTCCAATCAGGTATTTGAGTCTCATCATCGTCTTCCTCATTGTCTCCACCAACAGGAGTTACAGTTTGGGAATGAGGGTCTACATTATGGTCAGAACCTTCTGCGTCTGGTCCTGGATCCGACTCATAAAGATTCTGGGCATCAGTGCAGATCATTTCCTCGTCTGGATTCACAGAAGCGCTGGAGTCGACCTCTGATTCCCAGGCTATAGTATGAGTAAACAGCTCTGCAGACTCAACCATCTGTTCTACCTCATACTCAAACGGGCAGCTGGAGATTTGGGAGCTGTGAGGAAGCAATTGCAATTGGGGTGACACCTTTGAGGACTGGAGTATTTGTGATGTTGAAGTTGATGTGGAGGAGAGCCCACTTAAAGGAGCACTTGATATCCGTTGAAGCACCTGCTGTTTTTGTGCCTCATCTGGAATTTGTAGCGATTGGCGTGGCCGTAAGAAAGGGATCTTATCACATTGTCCTCTAAAAGAAGTAGACATTTTAGTTTGGCTGGAAGATGGTCTTTCTTCTGCAGATGTTACTCTTGCTTTAACACCTACCCCACGGACACAACCTTTTTTCCCCTTCCCAACACGCCTATTCCCCTTTCCACCAGCAGCAGGCATTTTTCCACTCATTTTGGTGGTTAACTAATTCACAACTCTGGAGTTGTTTGCACAAAAAAACAATGGATGGGAACCGAGCAGAGCTGAGTGGCCAAACTGTGGTATTAGGCCAAAACTATTGGCTGGGTTAGATGCAGAAAAAAATTATATTCAATTTGCAACCTGATGGAGGTCAGTATAGATGGACTAATAGAACAAGTCCCACACACAGCTAGAAGCCCAAATATTTTTTCAGAGGTAGATGCAGAAAAAAAAATATTCAGTTTGCAACCTGATGGAGGTCAGTATAGATGGACTAATAGAGAAAGTCCCACACACTACTAGAAGGCCAAATATTTTTGCAGAGCTAGATGCAGAAAAAAATTATATTCAGTTTGCAACCTGATAGAGGTCTGTATAGATGGATTAATAGAACAAGTCCCACACACAGCTAGAAGCCCAATATTTTTTCAGAGGTAGATGCAGAAAAAAATATATTCAGTTTGCAACCTGATGGAGGTCAGTATAGATGGAGTAATAGAACAAGTCCCACACACAGCTAGAAGCCCAATATTTTTTCAGAGCTAGATGCAGAAAAAAATTATATTCAATTTGCAACCTGATGGAGGTCAGTATAGATGGAGTAATAGAACAAGTCCCACACACAGCTAGAAGCCAAATATTTTTTCAGAGCTAGATGCAGATAAAAATTATTTTTAATTTGCAACCTGATGGAGGTCAGTATAGATGGACTAATAGAAAAAGTCCCACACACTGCTAGAAGGCCAAATATTTTTTCAGAGCTAGATGCAGAAAAAAATTATATTCAGCTTGCAACCTGATGGAGGTCAGTATAGATGGACTAATAGAGAAAGTCCCACACACTGCTAGAAGGCCAAATATTTTTTCAGAGCTTGATGCAGAAAAAAATTATATTCAGTTTGCAACCTGATAGAGGTCTGTATAGATGGGTTAATAGAACAAGTCCCACACACAGCTAGAAGCCCAATATTTTTTCAGAGGTAGATGCAGAAAAAAATATATTCAGTTTGCAACCTGATGGAGGTCAGTATAGATGGAGTAATAGAACAAGTCCCACACACAGCTAGAAGCCCAATATTTTTTCAGAGCTAGATGCAGAAAAAAATTATATTCAATTTGCAACCTGATGGAGGTCAGTATAGATGGAGTAATAGAACAAGTCCCACACACAGCTAGAAGCCAAATATTTTTTCAGAGCTAGATGCAGATAAAAATTATTTTTAATTTGCAACCTGATGGAGGTCAGTATAGATGGACTAATAGAAAAAGTCCCACACACTGCTAGAAGGCCAAATATTTTTTCAGAGCTAGATGCAGAAAAAAATTATATTCAGCTTGCAACCTGATGGAGGTCAGTATAGATGGACTAATAGAGAAAGTCCCACACACTGCTAGAAGGCCAAATATTTTTTCAGAGCTTGATGCAGAAAAAAATTATATTCAGTTTGCAACCTGATGGAGGTCTGTATAGATGGATTAATAGAACAAGTCCCACACACAGCTAGAATCCCAATATTTTTTCAGAGGTAGATGCAGAAAAAAATATATTCAGTTTGCAACCTGATGGAGGTCAGTATAGATGGACTAATACAACAAGTCCCACACACAGCTAGAAGCCCAATATTTTTTCAGAGCTAGATGCAGATAAAAATTATATTCAAATTGCAACCTGATGGAGGTCAGTATAGATGGAGTAATAGAACAAGTCCCACACACAGCTAGAAGCTCAAATATTTTTTCAGAGCTAGATGCAGATAAAAATTATTTTTAATTTGCAACCTGATGGAGGTCAGTATAGATGGACTAATAGAGAAAGTCCCACACACTGCTAGAAGGCCAAATATTTTTTCAGAGCTAGATGCAGAAAAAAATTATATTCAGTTTGCAACCTGATGGAGGTCAGTAAAGATGGACTAATACAACAAGTCCCACACACTGCTAGAAGCCCAATATTTTTTCAGAGCTAGATGCAGAAAAAAATATATTCAGTTTGCAACCTGATGGAGGTCTGTATAGATGGATTAATAGAACAAGTCCCACACACAGCTAGAAGCCCAAATATTTTTTCAGAGGTAGATGCAGAAAAAATATATTCAGTTTGCAACCTGATGGAGGTCAGTATAGATGGACTAATACAACAAGTCCCACACACTGCTAGAAGCCCAATATTTTTTCAGAGCTAGATGCAGAAAAAAATTATATTCAGTTTGCAACCTGATGGAGGTCTGTATAGATGGATTAGTAGAACAAGTCCCACACACAGCTAGAAGCCCAATATTTTTTCAGAGGTAGATGCAGAAAAAAATATATTCAGTTTGCAACCTGATGGAGGTCAGTATAGATGGACTAATACAACAAGTCCCACACACAGCTAGAAGCCCAATATTTTTTCAGAGCTAGATGCAGAAAAAAATTATATTCAATTTGCAACCTGATGGAGGTCAGTATAGATGGAGTAATAGAACAAGTCCCACACACAGCTAGAAGCCCAAATATTTTTTCAGAGGTAGATCCAGATAAAAATTATTTTTAATTTGCAACCTGATGGAGGTCAGTATAGATGGACTAATAGAGAAAGTCCCACACACTGCTAGAAGGCCAAATATTTTTTCAGAGCTAGATGCAGAAAAAAATTATATTCAGTTTGCAACCTGATGGAGGTCAGTATAGATGGACTAATACAACAAGTCCCACACACTGCAGGAAGCCCAATATTTTTTCAGAGCTAGATGCAGAAAAAAATATATTCAGTTTGCAACCTGATGGAGGTCTGTATAGATGGATTAATAGAACAAGTCCCACACACAGCTAGAAGCCCAATATTTTTTCAGAGGTAGATGCAGAAAAAAATATATTCAGTTTGCAACCTGATGGAGGTCAGTATAGATGGACTAATACAACAAGTCCCACACACTGCTAGAAGCCCAATATTTTTTCAGAGCTAGATGCAGAAAAAAATTATATTAAATTTGCAACCTGATGGAGGTCAGTATAGATGGAGTAATAGAACAAGTCACACACACAGCTAGAAGCCCAAATATTTTTTCAGAGCTAGATGCAGATAAAAATTATTTTTAATTTGCAACCTGATGGAGGTCAGTATAGATGGACTAATAGAGAAAGTCCCACACACTGCTAGAAGGCCAAATATTTTTTCAGAGCTAGATGCTGAAAAAAATTATATTCAGTTTGCAACCTGATGGAGGTCAGTATAGATGGACTAATAGAGAAAGTCCCACACACTGCTAGAAGGCCAAATATATTTTCAGAGCTAGATGCAGAAAAAAATTATATTCAGTTTGCAACCTGATGGAGGTCAGTATAGATGGACTAATAGAGAAAGTCCCACACACTGCTAGAAGGCAAAATATTTTTTCAGAGCTAGATGCAGAAAAAAATTATATTCAGTTTGCAACCTGATGGAGGTCTGTATAGATGGATTAATAGAACAAATCCCACACACAGCTAGAAGCCCAATATTTTTTCAGAGGTAGATGCAGAAAAAAATATATTCAGTTTGCAACCTGATGGAGGTCAGTATAGATGGAGTAATAGAACAAGTCCCACACACAGCTAGAAGCCCAATATTTTTTCAGAGCTAGATGCAGAAAAAAATTATATTCAATTTGCAACCTGATGGAGGTCAGTATAGATGGAGTAATAGAACAAGTCCCACACACAGCTTGAAGCCAAATATTTTTTCAGAGCTAGATGCAGATAAAAATTATTTTTAATTTGCAACCTGATGGAGGTCAGTATAGATGGACTAATAGAAAAAGTCCCACACACTGCTAGAAGGCCAAATATTTTTTCAGAGCTAGATGCAGAAAAAAATTATATTCAGCTTGCAACCTGATGGAGGTCAGTATAGATGGACTAATAGAGAAAGTCCCACACACTGCTAGAAGGCCAAATATTTTTTCAGAGCTTGATGCAGAAAAAAATTATATTCAGTTTGCAACCTGATGGAGGTCTGTATAGATGGATTAATAGAACAAGTCCCACACACAGCTAGAAGCCCAATATTTTTTCAGAGGTAGATGCAGAAAAAAATATATTCAGTTTGCAACCTGATGGAGGTCAGTATAGATCGACTAATACAACAAGTCCCACACACAGCTAGAAGCCCAATATTTTTTCAGAGCTAGATGCAGATAAAAATTATATTCAAATTGCAACCTGATGGAGGTCAGTATAGATGGAGTAATAGAACAAGTCCCACACACAGCTAGAAGCTCAAATATTTTTTCAGAGCTAGATGCAGATAAAAATTATTTTTAATTTGCAACCTGATGGAGGTCAGTATAGATGGACTAATAGAGAAAGTCCCACACACTGCTAGAAGGCCAAATATTTTTTCAGAGCTAGATGCAGAAAAAAATTATATTCAGTTTGCAACCTGATGGAGGTCAGTAAAGATGGACTAATACAACAAGTCCCACACACTGCTAGAAGCCCAATATTTTTTCAGAGCTAGATGCAGAAAAAAATATATTCAGTTTGCAACCTGATGGAGGTCTGTATAGATGGATTAATAGAACAAGTCCCACACACAGCTAGAAGCCCAAATATTTTTTCAGAGGTAGATGCATAAAAAAATATATTCAGTTTGCAACCTGATGGAGGTCAGTATAGATGGACTAATACAACAAGTCCCACACACTGCTAGAAGCCCAATATTTTTTCAGAGCTAGATGCAGAAAAAAATTATATTCAGTTTGCAACCTGATGGAGGTCAGTATAGATGGACTAATAGAGAAAGTCCCACACACTGCTAGAAGGCAAAATATTTTTTAAGAGCTAGATGCAGAAAAAAATTATATTCAGTTTGCAACCTGATGGAGGTCTGTATAGATGGATTAATAGAACAAATCCCACACACAGCTAGAAGCCCAATATTTTTTCAGAGGTAGATGCAGAAAAAAATATATTCAGTTTGCAACCTGATGGAGGTCAGTATAGATGGAGTAATAGAACAAGTCCCACACACAGCTAGAAGCCCAATATTTTTTCAGAGCTAGATGCAGAAAAAAATTATATTCAATTTGCAACCTGATGGAGGTCAGTATAGATGGAGTAATAGAACAAGTCCCACACACAGCTTGAAGCCAAATATTTTTCAGAGCTAGATGCAGATAAAAATTATTTTTAATTTGCAACCTGATGGAGGTCAGTATAGATGGACTAATAGAAAAAGTCCCACACACTGCTAGAAGGCCAAATATTTTTTCAGAGCTAGATGCAGAAAAAAATTATATTCAGCTTGCAACCTGATGGAGGTCAGTATAGATGGACTAATAGAGAAAGTCCCACACACTGCTAGAAGGCCAAATATTTTTTCAGAGCTTGATGCAGAAAAAAATTATATTCAGTTTGCAACCTGATGGAGGTCTGTATAGATGGATTAATAGAACAAGTCCCACACACAGCTAGAAGCCCAAAATTTTTTCAGAGGTAGATGCAGAAAAAAATATATTCAGTTTGCAACCTGATGGAGGTCAGTATAGATGGACTAATACAACAAGTCCCACACACAGCTAGAAGCCCAATATTTTTTCAGAGCTAGATGCAGATAAAAATTATATTCAAATTGCAACCTGATGGAGGTCAGTATAGATGGAGTAATAGAACAAGTCCCACACACAGCTAGAAGCTCAAATATTTTTTCAGAGCTAGATGCAGATAAAAATTATTTTTAATTTGCAACCTGATGGAGGTCAGTATAGATGGACTAATAGAGAAAGTCCCACACACTGCTAGAAGGCCAAATATTTTTTCAGAGCTAGATGCAGAAAAAAATTATATTCAGTTTGCAACCTGATGGAGGTCAGTAAAGATGGACTAATACAACAAGTCCCACACACTGCTAGAAGCCCAATATTTTTTCAGAGCTAGATGCAGAAAAAAATATATTCAGTTTGCAACCTGATGGAGGTCTGTATAGATGGATTAATAGAACAAGTCCCACACACAGCTAGAAGCCCAAATATTTTTTCAGAGGTAGATGCAGAAAAAAATATATTCAGTTTGCAACCTGATGGAGGTCAGTATAGATGGACTAATACAACAAGTCCCACACACTGCTAGAAGCCCAATATTTTTTCAGAGCTAGATGCAGAAAAAAATTATATTCAGTTTGCAACCTGATGGAGGTCTGTATAGATGGATTAGTAGAACAAGTCCCACACACAGCTAGAAGCCCAATATTTTTTCAGAGGTAGATGCAGAAAAAAATATATTCAGTTTGCAACCTGATGGAGGTCAGTATAGATGGACTAATACAACAAGTCCCACACACAGCTAGAAGCCCAATATTTTTTCAGAGCTAGATGCAGAAAAAAATTATATTCAATTTGCAACCTGATGGAGGTCAGTATAGATGGAGTAATAGAACAAGTCCCACACACAGCTAGAAGCCCAAATATTTTTTCAGAGGTAGATCCAGATAAAAATTATTTTTAATTTGCAACCTGATGGAGGTCAGTATAGATGGACTAATAGAGAAAGTCCCACACACTGTTAGAAGGCCAAATATTTTTTCAGAGCTAGATGCAGAAAAAAATTATATTCAGTTTGCAACCTGATGGAGGTCAGTATAGATGGACTAATACAACAAGTCCCACACACTGCAGGAAGCCCAATATTTTTTCAGAGCTAGATGCAGAAAAAAATATATTCAGTTTGCAACCTGATGGAGGTCTGTATAGATGGATTAATAGAACAAGTCCCACACACAGCTAGAAGCCCAATATTTTTTCAGAGGTAGATGCAGAAAAAAATATATTCAGTTTGCAACCTGATGGAGGTCAGTATAGATGGACTAATACAACAAGTCCCACACACTGCTAGAAGCCCAATATTTTTTCAGAGCTAGATGCAGAAAAAAATTATATTCAATTTGCAACCTGATGGAGGTCAGTATAGATGGAGTAATAGAACAAGTCACACACACAGCTAGAAGCCCAAATATTTTTTCAGAGCTAGATGCAGATAAAAATTATTTTTAATTTGCAACCTGATGGAGGTCAGTATAGATGGACTAATAGAGAAAGTCCCACACACTGCTAGAAGGCCAAATATTTTTTCAGAGCTAGATGCTGAAAAAAATTATATTCAGTTTGCAACCTGATGGAGGTCAGTATAGATGGACTAATAGAGAAAGTCCCACACACTGCTAGAAGGCCAAATATTTTTTCAGAGCTAGATGCAGAAAAAAATATATTCAGTTTGCAACCTGATGGAGGTCTGTATAGATGGATTAATAGAACAAGTCCCACACACAGCTAGAAGCCCAATATTTTTTCAGAGGTAGATGCAGAAAAAAATATATTCAGTTTGCAACCTGATGGAGGTCAGTATAGATGGACTAATACAACAAGTCCCACACACTGCTAGAAGCCCAATATTTTTTCAGAGCTAGATGCAGAAAAAAATTATATTCAATTTGCAACCTGATGGAGGTCAGTATAGATGGAGTAATAGAACAAGTCACACACACAGCTAGAAGCCCAAATATTTTTTCAGAGCTAGATGCAGATAAAAATTATTTTTAATTTGCAACCTGATAGAGGTCAGTATAGATGGACTAATAGAGAAAGTCCCACACACTGCTAGAAGGCCAAATATTTTTTCAGAGCTAGATGCTGAAAAAAATTATATTCAGTTTGCAACCTGATGGAGGTCAGTATAGATGGACTAATAGAGAAAGTCCCACACACTGCTAGAAGGCCAAATATTTTTTCAGAGCTAGATGCAGAAAAAAATTATATTCAGTTTGCAACCTGATGGAGGTCAGTATAGATGGACTAATAGAGAAAGTCCCACACACTGCTAGAAGGCCAAATATTTTTTCAGAGCTAGATGCAGAAAAAAATTATATTCAGTTTGCAACCTGATGAAGGTCTGTATAGATGGATTAATAGAACAAGTCCCACACACAGCTAGAAGCCCAATATTTTTTCAGAGGTAGATGCAGAAAAAAATATATTCAGATTGCAACCTGATGGAGGTCAGTATAGATGGACTAATACAACAAGTCCCACACACAGCTAGAAGCCCAATATTTTTTCAGAGCTAGATGCAGAAAAAAATTATATTCAATTTGCAACCTGATGGAGGTCAGTATAGATGGAGTAATAGACCAATTCCCACACACAGCTAGAAGCCCAAATATATTTCAGAGCTAGATGCAGATAAAAATTATTTTTAATTTGCAACCTGATGGAGGTCAGTATAGATGGACTAATAGAGAAAGTCCCACACACTGCTAGAAGGCCAAATATTTTTTCAGAGCTAGATGCAGAAAAAAATTATATTCAGTTTGCAACCTGATGGAGGTCAGTATAGATGGACTAATAGAGAAAGTCCCACACACTGCTAGATGGCCAAATATTTTTTCAGATCTAGATGCAGAAAAAAATTATATTCAGTTTGCAACCTGATGGAGGTCTGTATATATGGACTAATAGAGAAAGTCCCACACACTGCTAGAAGGCCAAATATTTTTTCAGAGCTAGATGCAGAAAAAAATGATATTCAGTTTGCAACCTGATGGAGGTCAGTATAGATGGACTAATACAACAAGTCCCACACACTGCTAGAAGCCCAATATTTTTTCAGAGCTAGATGCAGAAAAAAATTATATTCAATTTGCAACCTGATGGAGGTCAGTATAGATGGAGTAATAGAACAAGTCACACACACAGCTAGAAGCCCAAATATTTTTTCAGAGCTAGATGCAGATAAAAATTATTTTTAATTTGCAACCTGATGGAGGTCAGTATAGATGGACTAATAGAGAAAGTCCCATACACTGCTAGAAGGCCAAATATTTTTTCAGAGCTAGATGCTGAAAAAAATTATATTCAGTTTGCAACCTGATGGAGGTCAGTATAGATGGACTAATAGAGAAAGTCCCACACACTGCTAGAAGGCCAAATATTTTTTCAGAGCTAGATGCTGAAAAAAATTATATTCAGTTTGCAACCTGATGGAGGTCAGTATAAATGGACTAATAGAGAAAGTCCCACACACTGCTAGAAGGCCAAATATTTTTTCAGAGCTAGATGCAGAAAAAAATTATATTCAGTTTGCAACCTGATGGAGGTCTGTATAGATGGATTAATAGAACAAGTCCCACACACAGCTAGAAGCCCAATATTTTTTCAGAGGTAGATGCAGAAAAAAATATATTCAGTTTGCAACCTGATGGAGGTCAGTATAGATGGACTCATACAACAAGCCCCACACACAGCTAGAAGCCCAATATTTTTTCAGAGCTAGATGCAGAAAAAAATTATATTCAATTTGCAACCTGATGGAGGTCAGTATAGATGGAGTAATAGAACAATTCCCACACACAGCTAGAAGCCCAAATATATTTCAGAGCTAGATGCAGATAAAAATTATTTTTAATTTGCAACCTGATGGAGGTCAGTATAGATGGACTAATAGAGAAAGTCCCACACACTGCTAGAAGGCCAAATATTTTTTCAGAGCTAGATGCAGAAAAAAATTATATTCAGTTTGCAACCTGATGGAGGTCAGTATAGATGGACTAATAGAGAAAGTCCCACACACTGCTAGATGGCCAAATATTTTTTCAGAGCTAGATGCAGAAAAAAATTATATTCAGTTTGCAACCTGATGGAGGTCAGTATAGATGGACTAATAGAGAAAGTCCCACACACTGCTAGAAGGCCAAATATTTTTTCAGAGCTAGATGCAAAAAAAAATGATATTCAGTTTGCAACCTGATGGAGGTCAGTATAGATGGACTAATACAACAAATCCCACACACAGCTAGAAGCCCAATATTTTTTCAGAGCTAGATGCAGAAAAAAATTATATTCAATTTGCAACCTGATGGAGGTCAGTATAGATGGAGTAATAGAACAAGTCCCACACACAGCTAGAAGCCCAAATATTTTTTCAGAGGTAGATGCAGAAAAAAATTATATTCAGTTTGCAACCTGATGGAGGTCTGTATAGATGGATTAATAGAACAAGTCCCACACACAGCTACAAGCCCAATATTTTTTCAGAGGTAGATGCAGAAAAAAATATATTCAGTTTGCAACCTGATGGAGGTCAGTATAGATGGAGTAATAGAGAAAGTCCTACACACTGCTAGAAGGCCAAATATTTTTTCAGAGCTAGATGCAGAAAAAAATTATATTCAGTTTGCAACCTGATGGAGGTCAGTATAGATGGACTAATAGAATGATGCTATGCCCAAAAGATTTTACTTCACTGAGTGCAGTAAAAAAATTGGTATTCTATACACAGGTGGTATATCTTGCAACACAGATAGGCTACTCCACTCACTAACACACTCTGCAATAGGCCAAAAAGGATTAGCTTTGCTAGATTCAGCCAAATGCTGTGAAAAAAATTTGCACAGCACTGGCACAGACCTGCCTGGCAAAAACTGATAGGAACTGATGCAACCTATTCCTGAAAGGACTCCAATTACAATTAGTCTTTACTCCCACAACCTATCTATTTAAGAGCACAGACCTGCCTGATAAAAGTCGTAGGAAATGCTGTAACCTAGTCCTTAAAAGGACTGCAATCACAACTATTCCCTGCTCCCAAGCTATCTGTAGATTTGTGCGAAAATTGGCTTGAAATTAACAAGGTATAGCGCACACAGCAACAGCGGTGCCGTCTAACACGCAGCTGCAGCAGTGAGAAAATGGTGGCGACGGGGAAAATGGCTTGGTCTTATAGGGCAAGGACATGTGACATACACTGCCAATGACACATGCCCTTGCTTGTGTGAAAAAAAGCACTTCGCTCCGTGTGTGCGCTGCGGATAGGCTGACAGATTGCACCTCCCCACTGTAAATGCGGGAAAGAGAAAAAAAAATGGAGATCTTCATTATTCCTGCAGAGATCCATCCCCTGCCCCTCCCCCACCCAGCTGTACACTCAAACTGCGTATTAACATTAATTTTCATCATTACTGAGAAAAAATCCAGTTATGATTTTGGTGCATGAACAGTTATCGAACATAACCTCGAACAGCCGAATTTTTCTCAAATCGTTCGTGTTCGCCGAACGGCTCGAACACCGCCCAAAACAGCTCAAATTTGAGATTGGCGAACAGTTCGAGTAGAACAACGCTCATCTCTAATTGTAATATCATGACGCAACCTTACCTCCTAGGCCTGGTCACTGTTGGAAGCCCTGTTCTACAGTGAAGACCCCGATGTGCATATGGGGAATAGAGATGAGCGTTGTTCTACTCGAACTGTTCGCCAATCTCAAATTCGAGCTGTTTTGGGCGGTGTTCGAGCCGGTCGGCGAACACGAACAATTTGAGAAAAATTCGGCTGTTCGAGGTTATGTTCGATAACTGTTCGTGCACCAAAATCATAACTGGATTTTTTCTCAGTAATGATGAAAATTAATGTTAATACGCAGTTTGAGTGTACAGCGGGGCGGGGGGAGGGGCAGGGGATGGATCTCTGCAGGAACAATGAAGATCTCCATTTTTTTTTCTCTTTCCCGCATTTGCAGTGGGGAGGTGCAATCTGTCAGCCTATCAGCAGCGCACACACGGAGCGAAGTGCTTTTTTTCACACAAGCAAGGGCATGTGTGATTGGCAGTGTATGTCACATGTCCTTGCCCTATAAGACCAAGCCATTTTCCCCGTCGCCACCATTTTCTCACTGCTGCAGCTGCGTGTTAGACGGCACCGCTGTTGCTGTGTGCGCTATACCTTGTTAATTTCAAGCCAATTTTCGCACAAATATACAGATAGCTTGGGAGTAGGGAATAGTTGTGATTGCAGTCCTTTTAAGGACTAGGTTACAGCATTTCCTACGACTTTTATCAGGCAGGTCTGTGCTCTTAAATAGATAGATTGTGGGAGTAAAGACTAATTGTAATTGGAGTCCTTTTCAGGACTAGGTTACATCAGTTCCTATCAGTTTTTGCCAGGCAGGTCTGTGCCAGTGCTGTGCAAGTTTTTTTCACAGCATTTGGCTGAATCTAGCAAAGCTAATCCTTTTTGGCCTATTGCAGAGTGTGTTAGTCAGTGGAGTAGCCTATCTGTGTTGCAAGATATACCACCTGTGTATAGAATACCAATTTTTTTACTGCACCTAGTGAAGTAAAATCTTTTGGGCATAGCATCATTCTATTAGTCCATCTATACTGACCTCCATCAGGTTGCAAACTGAATATAATTTTTTTCTGCATCTAGCTCTGAAAAAATATTTGGGCTTCTAGCGGTGTGTGGGACTTGGTCTATTAGTCCATCTATACTGACCTCCATCAGGTTGCAAATTAAAAATAATTTTTTTCTGCATCTAGCTCTGAAAAAATATTTGGGCTTCTAGCAGTGTGTGGGACTTGGTCTATTAGTCCATCTATACTGACCTCCATCAGGTTGCAAATTAAAAATAATTTTTTTCTTCATTTATCTCTGAAAAAATATTTGGGCTTCTAGCAGCGTGTGGGACTTGTTCTATTAGTCCATCTATACTGACCTCCATCAGGTTGCAAATTAAAAATAATTTTTTTCTGCATCTAGCTCTGAAAAAATATTTGGGCTTCTAGCAGTGTGTGGGACTTGGTCTATTAGTCCATCTATACTGACCTCCATCAGGTTGCAAATTAAAAATAATTTTTTTCTGCATCTAGCTCTGAAAAAGTATTTGGGCTTCTAGCAGTGTGTGGGACTTGGTCTATTAGTCCATCTATACTGACCTCCATCAGGTTGCAAATTAAAAATATTTTTTTTCTTCATTTATCTCTGAAAAAATATTTGGGCTTCTAGCAGCGTGTGGGACTTGTTCTATTAGTCCATCTATACTGACCTCCATCAGGTTGCAAATTAAAAATAATTTTTTTCTGCATCTAGCTCTGAAAAAATATTTGGGCTTCTAGCAGTGTGTGGGACTTGGTCTATTAGTCCATCTATACTGACCTCCATCAGGTTGCAAATTAAAAATAATTTTTTTCTTCATTTAGCTCTGAAAAAATATTTGGGCTTCTAGCAGTGTGTGGGACTTGTTCTATTAGTCCTTCTATACTGACGTCCAGCAGGTTGCAAATTGAATATAATTTTTTTCTGCATCTAGCTCTGAAAAAATATTTGGGCTTCTAGCGGTGTGTGGGACTTGGTCTATTAGTCCATCTATACTGACCTCCATCAGGTTGCAAATTAAAAATAATTTTTTTCTGCAACTAGCTCTGAAAAAATATTTGGGCTTCTAGCAGTGTGTGGGTCTTGGTCTATTAGTCCATCTATACTGACCTCCATCAGGTTGCAAATTGAATAAAAAATTTTCTGCATCTAGCTCTGAAAAAATATTTGGGCTTCTAGCGGTGTGTGGGACTTGGTCTATTAGTCCATCTATACTGACCTCCATCAGGTTGCAAATTAAAAATAATTTTTTTCTGCATCTAGCTCTGAAAAAATATTTGGGCTTCTAGCAGTGTGTGGGACTTGGTCTATTAGTCCATCTATACTGACCTCCATCAGGTTGCAAATTAAAAATAATTTTTTTCTGCATCTAGCTCTGAAAAAATATTTGGGCTTCTAGCAGTGTGTGGGACTTGGTCTATTAGTCCATCTATACTGACCTCCATCAGGTTGCAAATTAAAAATAATTTTTTTCTGCATCTAGCTCTGAAAAAATATTTGGGCTTCTAGCAGTGTGTGGGACTTGGTCTATTAGTCCATCTATACTGACCTCCATCATTTTGCAAATTAAAAATAATTTTTTTCTGCATCTAGCTCTGAAAAAATATTTGGGCTTCTAGCAGTGTGTGGGACTTGGTCTATTAGTCCATCTATACTGACCTCCATCAGGTTGCAAATTGAATAAAAAAAATTTCTGCATCTAGCTCTGAAAAAATATTTGGACTTCTAGCGGTGTGTGGGACTTGGTCTGTTAGTCCATCTATACTGACCTCCATCAGGTTGCAAATTAAAAATAATTTTTTTCTGCATCTAGCTCTGAAAAAATATTTGGGCTTCTAGCAGTGTGTGGGACTTGGTCTATTAGTCCATCTATACTGACCTCCATCAGGTTGCAAATTGAATAAAAAAATTTTCTGCATCTAGCTCTGAAAAAATATTTGGGCTTCTAGCGGTGTGTGGGACTTGGTCTATTAGTCCATCTATACTGACCTCCATCAGGTTGCAAATTAAATAAAAAATTTTTCTGCATCTAGCTCTGAAAAAATATTTGGGCTTCTAGCGGTGTGTGGGACTTGGTCTATTAGTCCATCTATACTGACCTCCATCAGGTTGCAAATTAAAAATAATTTTTTTCTGCATCTAGCTCTGAAAAAATATTTGGGCTTCTAGCAGTGTGTGGGACTTGGTCTATTAGTCCATCTATACTGACCTCCATCATTTTGCAAATTAAAAATAATTTTTTTCTGCATCTAGCTCTGAAAAAATATTTGGGCTTCTAGCAGTGTGTGGGACTTGGTCTATTAGTCCATCTATACTGACCTCCATCAGGTTGCAAATTGAATAAAAAAAATTTCTGCATCTAGCTCTGAAAAAATATTTGGACTTCTAGCGGTGTGTGGGACTTGGTCTGTTAGTCCATCTATACTGACCTCCATCAGGTTGCAAATTAAAAATAATTTTTTTCTGCATCTAGCTCTGAAAAAATATTTGGGCTTCTAGCAGTGTGTGGGACTTGGTCTATTAGTCCATCTATACTGACCTCCATCAGGTTGCAAATTGAATAAAAAAATTTTCTGCATCTAGCTCTGAAAAAATATTTGGGCTTCTAGCGGTGTGTGGGACTTGGTCTATTAGTCCATCTATACTGACCTCCATCAGGTTGCAAATTAAATAAAAAAATTTTCTGCATCTAGCTCTGAAAAAATATTTGGGCTTCTAGCGGTGTGTGGGACTTGGTCTATTAGTCCATCTATACTGACCTCCATCAGGTTGCAAATTAAAAATAATTTTTTTCTGCATCTAACCCAGCCAATAGTTTTGGCCTAATACCACAGTTTGGCCACTCAGCTCTGCTCGGTTACCATCCATTGTTTTTTTGTGCAAACAACTCCAGAGTTGTGAATTAGTTAACCACCAAAATGAGTGGAAAAAGGCCTGCTGCTGGTGGAAAGGGGAATAGGCGTGTTGGGAAGGGGAAAAAAGGTTGTGTCCGTGGGGTAGGTGCAGAAGAAAGACCATCTTCCAGCCAAACTAAAATGTCTACTTCTTTTAGCGGACAATGTGATAAGATCCCTTTCTTACGGCCACGCCAATCGCTACAAATTCCAGATGAGGCACAAAAACAGCAGGTGCTTCAACGGATATCAAGTGCTCCTTTAAGTGGGCTCTCCTCCACATCAACTTCAACATCACAAATACTCCAGTCCTCAAAGGTGTCACCCAAATCGCACTTGCTTCCTCACAGCTCCCAAATCTCCAGCTGCCCGTCTGAGTATGAGGTAGAACAGATGGTTGAGTCTGCAGAGCTGTTTACTCATACTATAGCCTGGGAATCAGAGGTCGACTCCAGCGCTTCTGTGAATCCAGACGAGGAAATGATCTGCACTGATGCCCAGAATCTTTATGAGTCGGATCCAGGACCAGACGCAGAAGGTTCTGACCATAATGTAGACCCTCATTCCCAAACTGTAACTCCTGTTGGTGGAGACAATGAGGAAGACGATGATAAGACTCAAATACCTGATTGGAGCGACAACTTTAGTTTTTTGTCAGGGCAGGAACAGGTTGGCTCTGAGGACGACGGGTGTGATAACGCACAGGGTGATGATGATGAGGTCGGAGATCCCACTTACTGTCAACCCACAGTCAGCCAAGAGATGAGGTCAGCAGAGGAGGTGAAGGAAGATGCTAGTGACGACGAGGTCAGGTTGCGCCTTCCTGGACAGAGACGTAGTACTGGAAGCACGTCAACAACTGCATCCTCAAACACAACTCTGCCTCTCACCACAAGTCGTGGTGGCTCTTCAGGTCGCATGGGTGCTAAGCCTTGCATAGCCTGGGCATTTTTTCAGATCGATAAAGATGACCCAACTCGTGTTATCTGTAACATTTGTCAGCAAAAGCTAAGTAGAGGCCAAAAAATACATAGTTTGAGTACTTCATGCATGAACCGGCACATGGACATGAAGCATAAGTTGCAGTGGGAAGCTCAGTGTGCTACAATGCGGTCTAGCCGGCCGGGCCAACCACCGTCTGCCATATCTTGTGCATCCGCGGCCTCTTCATCCTCTGTGACTGGGGGGACAGCAGTCACACCTGTTTTGGGGCGCAGACCTGCCACCTCTTTACCCGCAACAGCCAGCGTGATTGGCAGGTCATCATTTTCTTTGGAGGTGGTAACACCAGCTGGTGTTGAGCGCTGTCCGACATCGATAGCACCACCTTTGGATCAAGGCAACCTAACATGTCCGCCTGCATCTTCCTCACAGACCGGCAGTTTGCCGGGGACACCCTTATCAACCCCGTCTAAGCACAATAGCCAGCCCTCGGTCCCTCAGATGTGGACAAGTAAAAGACCATTTCCTCCTAGCCATGAGAAAGCTAAGAGGTTGAATTTCACCATCTGCAAGCTCTTGGCTACAGAAATGCAGCCTTTCCGCCTGGTGGACACAGAGGATTTTCGAGACCTTATGTCCGTCGCAGTGCCCCAGTACCAGATGCCCAGTCGGCACTACTTCTCAAAGAAAGGTGTGCCTGCGCTCCACCAGCATGTCGCACACAACATCACCGCTTCTTTGAGAAACTCTGTGTGTGACAGGGTGCATTTCACCACAGACACTTGGACGAGTAGGCATGGACAGGGGCGTTACATGTCGCTGACTGGGCACTGGGTAACTATGGTGACAGCAGGACAAGGGGCTGCTGTCCAAGTCTTGCCGTCCCCACGAGTTGTGCGTCAATCCTCTTTATGTCATTTTTCCTCCACTGCTTCTGCCTCCTCAACCTCCTCTCGGTCTTCCACCTGCACCCAAAGCCTGTCTGGTCATGCCACAAGCTTTCTAACTGCGCAGAAGGGATCCTGCACACCTCCTTACTATGCTGGCAGTAGGGCTCAACGTCATCAGGCGGTTTTTACATTGAAATGTCTGGGAAATGTGAGTCACACAGCTGAGGAGTTGTGGTCAGCTCTGGAGAACCAATTTCATGAATGGTTGTCTCCACTGGACCTGAAACCAGGGAAGGCCGTGTGCGACAATGCTGCAAACCTGGGTGCGGCCCTTCGCCGGGGCAATGTCACACACGTGCCTTGTATGGCTCACGTGTTGAACCTGGTTGTCCAGCAATTTTTAGCCCACTATCCCAGACTAGATGGCCTTCTGCAGAGGGCACGGTCGCTGTGTGCTCACTTCCGCCGTTCGCATCCCGCAGCTCAGCGACTTACATCTCTACAGAAGTCGTTGGGCCTGCCACTTCACCGGCTAAAATGCGATGTGCCTACCCGGTGGAATTCAACTCTGCACATGTTGCAGCGACTGTGGCAGCACCGACAAGCCCTGGTGCAATACGTTCTGACGTATAGCCTGGGCCAACGAGATTCAGAGGTGGGGCAAATCACGCTGGAGGAGTGGTCTCAGATCAGGGACCTATGCACCCTTCTGCACAGTTTTGAAATGGCGACGAAGATGTTTAGTGCTGACGATGCCATTATCAGCATGACTATTCCGGTGATTTACATGCTGGAGCACATGTTAAACAGAATTCGGAGTCAGGTGGTGGCACAAGAGGAGGTGGAGGAAGTAGAGGAGGAGGAGTTGTATGCGGAAGGGCTAACATCTGCAAGGTCCAGACAGTCGGCAGCACCAAGGCGGCAGGCATGTGAGGGTGGGGGAGATGGCTTAACCAGGGCGCATGGTAGCAGCCAAACTAGTGAGGAAGGTGCAGGAGCCCAGGAAGAAGTGGAGGACGAACTGATGGAAGACTCATCAGATGAGGGAGACCTTGATCACATTTCTGTTGTGCGAGGTTGGGGGGAGAGGACAGAGGAAGGAAGCATGATTGTTACCTCGCCACCAACACAACAGGGACTTGGTGCTCCTGGATGCGCAACACACATGAGTGCCTTCTTGCTGCACTACCTGCAACATGACCCTCGAATTGTGAGAATTAGAAATAATCCTGACTACTGGGTTGCCACACTGTTAGATCCCCGGTACAAAAGTAAATTTGCAGAAATTATTCCTGCCATAGAAAGGGATGCACGCATGCAGGAGTATCAGCAGAGACTGTTGCAGAATCTTACATGTGCTTTTCCACAAAATACCAGTGGTGCACGTAGTGAATCTCACAGTTCCAACTTGCCAACCGTGGGACCGTCAAGTGTTCAGCACTCAAACCGTAACAGAACCACAGTATCTGCTGGTAACATCAATTTTGCGGAATCATTTCACCACTTTTTTAGCCCATCCTTTGCAAGGCCACAGGAGACAAGAAGTCTGACACATAGTCAACGCCTAGAGACGATGGTACAGGAGTATCTCCAAGTAAACATTGAAGCCACGACTGTGTCACTGGACCCTTGCTCTTTTTGGGCTTCCAATCTGGATAAATGGCCGGAGCTAGCCACTTACGCCTTGGAGATCTTGTCATGCCCCGCAGCCAGCGTTCTGTCTGAACGTGTGTTCAGCGCTGCTGGTGGTGTGCTGACAGATAAGCGCACGCGGCTCTCCACTGATAATGTAGACAGACTCACGTTCATAAAGATGAACAAATCATGGATCCGAAACGACTTTTCTACCCCTGTGTCATCCTGGGGAGAGTAAAAGCTTGATGATTGGTTAAAATCACCCTACCAACCGTTTTAAGCTTTCAAATTACTAATCATGTTTATCTGTATCTTGACTGGAAAATAATTTGGGCTTTGTAGCAGTGTGCAGCACTGATCCTATTAGGCCATCTATAATAAGCTTCACCAGATTTAAAATTAAAAATAATTTTTAGCTGCATCTAGCCCGGAAAATAATTTTGGGGCTCCGAGATGCGCAAGACACGTAAGTGCCTTCTTGCTGCACTACCTGCAGCATGACCCTCATATTGTCAGAATTCGAAGTAATCATGACTACTGGGTTGCCACACTCTTAGATCCCCCAAACTTTTCGATCAACCTTTTCATTTTAATAAAGACCAAAAAAATGGTCATTTTTGAAATTATAAGCATTAGCAGGTTGTTAGAAACTGAAATCAAACAGTTTTCAACTCAAAACTTTATTCTAGGTGATGTTACATTTTTACATAGGACCCCTTGTTCGAAAGGAGCTTCTGAACTCTCTCGTCCATTGAATTTGTCAGGTTTTGGATGGTTTCTGCTTCAATTGTTTTGCATGAGGACAGAATACCCTCCCAGAGCTGTTGCTTAGATGTGAACTGCCTCCCGCCATCATAGACACTCCTTTTAATGATGCTCCAAAGGTTCTGAATGGGGTAGAGGTCAGGGGAGCATGGGGGTCACACCATAAGTTTGTCCCCTTTTATGCCCATATCAGCCAGAGATGCAGATGTTTTATGTGCAGCATGAGATGGTGCATTATCATGCAGAAAAATGATCTTGCTGTGAAATACACGGTTCTTCTTCTTGAACCATGGCAGGAAGTGCTGTTTGAGAAAATCCACATACATTATGGAGTTCATCTTTAGCGCCTTCAGGGATCCTAAAGGGGCCGACAATCTCTCTCCCCATGATTCCAGCCCAAAACATTACTCCACCTCCTCCTTGTTGGCGCTGTAGCAGTGTTTGCGTGGGGTGTCCATCAACCAGCCATCCTCCACTCCATTCATCTGGACCATCGAGCGCTGCACGGCACTCATCCGTGAACAAAACAGTTTTGAAATCAGTCTTCATGTAATGTTTGGCCCACTGGAGCCGTTTCTGCTTGTGTGAAGTGGATAAAGGAGGTCGACAGGATGGCGTATGCACAGCTGCAAACCTCTGAAGGACCCTGCATCTTGTTGTTCGGGGGACGTTGGAGGCACAAGCAGCTTCAAAAACTTGTCTGCTGCTATGACAAGGCTTTTTTGCCGCTGCTCTTTCAACCTGACGTAATTGCCTGTAGGAAAGAGTCCTCAATTTGCCCTTATCAGCACGCACACGTGTGTACTGTGAATCAGCTACATACTTCTTGATTGCCAAGACACTTCATCCTGATCATCGCACAATGTTGATTGTAGTCATGCCTTGACCTAAACACTCCACAATTTGTTGCTTCTCAGCAGCCGACACATCCTTTTTCTTTCCCATTTTGGCAGAAAATGTAGGCTGCTTAATAATGTGAGAGAGCGTTCTTAAGTAGTCTTGCCTTTATTGGACACACCTGCCAAACTAATTAGCACAGGTGTCTGCAATTGCTTACAGTGATATAAAGAGCCCTGACACACATCACCATCAATGAGTTTAACTGACAAACAAACAAATTCTTCCCTTATCACTCCTAAACACTTTTTGCATAATAATTTGGAACGCGGTGTACATGTGCTTTTCCACAAAACACCAGTGGTTCACGTAGTGAATCTTACAGTTCTAACTTGCCAACCGTGGTCTGTATGGAATTGTTCAATAAAGGGCCCAAAATTAAGATAACATAGATGGGAGAGGTCTCTATGAATAGGAATTCCTAAGTATTTGATACCCTGTGAGGGCCAGGCAAAGGGAAAGTTGGACTGGATGGAATCCTATATGGATTTAGGGAGGGAGACATCGAGGGCCTCAGACTTCGCTGCATTGATTTTAAAATTTTACCATGTAACAAAGTGATCTATTTCAGCCATAACAGCAGGGATGGATATATGTGATTGAGTGATATATACTAGGACATCATCAGCAAATAGAGAGCACTTGTACTCGGTGCCTCCCACCTCAATCCACCTAATATTGGGGTTATGGCGAATTGATGAGAGCAGGTGCTCCGTCACTAGGATGTATAAGAGAGGGGACAGAGGACATCCCTGCCTTGTCCCATTGGTGATTGTGAAAGGTGATGAAAATGTTCTGACGCACCCCCTGGGCCTTGGGACACCCGGAGCCGGACCCTTTTTGGTGGATGCTGGTGGTTGTAGTCTTCGTGGCGGCGATCCGGTTCCGTGGCTCAGGGCGGTCAAACCAGTGGCGGAACTATTTATGTGGTTTTGATGTTTAAATGTCCGACTACGCCACCCGTGGATTGCGGTCAGAGTGAACCGCCACTACAGGGCAGACCGCTAAGGCTGGTGTTGTGGGTGCAGCAGAGCGTAGCATAACTCCCCACGGGAGGAGTATAGCCTCAGGGCAGTGTATGCGGAGGATGGGGGTGATGGTGCAGGGCAGCAGCAGTAACGACACGGAGTCAGTGATGCAGTTCAGGGCCTTTACTCACAGTTCTTATTATCCAGACCACGTCTGCAGGTAACGGCTGCCCACGTCGTACTGTGCTCACCAGGTGAGGGGCTCAGACAACTCCCAGATAACTTTGGAGTGCTTCACAGGACCCCCTTTGTGTGTCCTTTGTCTGGCCTTTCTTACCAACACTTCTGTCCGGCTGCCTCGGGCCTCCTCTTGGTAAACTTGGCGCCAGTTTCCCTGACCCTATGTGGTGCCTTCCTAGCGGGTGGAGCAAGGGGCTGCGCCACATAAAATGTCAGAGCCTCCGGTTTCTAGCTGAGGGTCGTTTCCTGCCTCCACTAGTTCGGGGACCGGTCTCCCCCTTTGGCCTGACCCCTCCACGCAGGTGGATTCGGGCGTGCGGTGGCGACTCGCCCGTCCGCACCCCTGGGATCCCTTCATTCCTCGTTCCTGGAGCCTTCTCCGCTCCTCTTCCTTCCTTCTCCCTCTTGCAGGCCTGGGCCTCTGTTACTAGGCCCGCCTCCGGAGCAGAGCTCATGCAGAGCCCCTGCTCCCTGCCACTTCTGCTCAGACTTCTCTGCACTGAACTAAGATGGTGCCCACCTTTTATACTCCCTTCTCAATGCACCCAGGAACTGCTTCCTCCCTGCTCCTGCACTGCAGGGTTCCCCTTCCTCAGTGTTCCCTCCCCCCACTCCAGCCAGGGACAGGGACTGTCGTGCCCATCTCAGGGGCATATTGGTCGCCCTGCCCCACGGCAATGTGGTGTAATGCATGCAGGTGTCGGGTCCTGATCCACACTCCATCCTTATCTGAGAGTGAGATATCACACCTCTGGGTGAGGTGCAATACGTCTGTAGCAACCGAGCCCTCGGTGCTACAGTTCCATTTATCTTCAGCCTAGGTGACGTATTGTGATACAGGGCCGTGATTTTGGCTATAAAAGGGTCCCCTAGACCCCTACCCCAAGCTTTTTAAGAGAATCATATATGGCGTGCCAGGAGACTCTATGGAATGCTTTCTCAGCATCCAACGAGAGTATCTACTTACAAATTTTTAACTGCATCTAGCCCAGGAAATACTTTGTGCCTAGTAGCAGTGTCTGCTAGTCAGCGGATTATCCCGGCTGTTAAGCAAGCTACACCACCTGTAGTTTGGACACTTAATTTTTTCAAAGGAAATGCTTCGGGACCACGGGATACTTAGTGAAGAGCATCAGGAGGCACCCCAAGGCATAGGGGCTGGGACTGGCACTAGGATGCCTTGCGGTGGACAGCCGAGCTCGATCCTTATAAAAGCTTTTTAACTGCAGCAGCTTTAGTGGACGCTACTGGAGCTGGAATTACGCGGCTGCTGGCATGAGACTTGCCCTCCAATAGATCCTTGTAAATGGATTTAAAGTGTATTCATTCAAATTAGAGGGACAATTTAAATTAAAAAGCTTAGAGCTGCCTCCACCACAGGGAGGCTCTCTCGACCCACCAGCGGACAGGCACCAGTATTGGGAGAGGGGGGCTGGCCGTCAGGGTTCACCGCGGCTCTGGCACAAACCCGGCGACACGGAGGTGGCACGGGCAGGAGCGGACTGGCCGTCTCGGCTTCTCACTTTTTGGATTTTAGAAGGGCATGACATGCCTATATCTGTGTCTCCCCCTCCTTTTACTCCTCCCCCTCTTTTCTTTTCGCATGACTATATGTACTTGTCACTTTTCCATGTGTTAGTTGTGTCTTCTGAGCAGTTTGTCAGCTTTTGGACACCTTTGAAGGTGTTTTCTATGTGTTTCTATGTGTTTTTGTTTGCCTGCCATTGGTTTTAACGGTGTTCGAAGGTGTTCGACGAACAGTTCGACGAACTGTTCGGCGAACACACGGGTGTTCGACGAACCGAACCGAACTCGAACACTACGGGGGTGGCTCAACACTAATGGGGAAAGAAGAGGCCTTGAGGACCGGACAGGTAGTCAGGCAGAATCCGAGCCAGAGGGGGTGTTAAGACAGGTAAGCAGTGAGGGGAGTATTAGGTTTCTTTTTACTTATTTTACATGTTACATTTATTTTGATTAGGGGTGTGGAGAGAGCATAATGGTGAACATTCAATTTTCAGAGAATTTGTGCTGCAATTTGAATTTCTTTGAAAAATTTGAAAAGTTTGGCAAATTCGAATCTCATCAGATCCACTCATCTCTAGTAAAAATAATGGCTCTTGTATAGAAGATCTATCCCAAGATTTTGTAATACAAACGGTATTCTTTAGCCACCTGACTGCTGCCGCCACTGATTGTTATTAACGGCTTAAAATTTACATGGGAACAAAAAAGGAACAGTAAGTGAGCGAAGAAGTTGCTAACATAATTACGTAGTGGAGATCTAGCAACTGTCAACCTGATGGCTGTGGCCTGCTAGGTCACAAATTGATTGAGAATGTGTAAAACACCAGGATGTGCTATCATATTTACCCAGTCCTAGAGGACAGTTGATGAGCAAGAGAAATATTAGTGACCATAATATAAAGAGCAGACTAAAAAGTGGTAGAGAAAGCAGACTTGGAAGGACCAGAGACAATATGAGAGGTAGACCCGGAGTTTCAGACAGAGAGGTATGTAAGGAACAGGATGGATCTTTGAGAACTGATTTTGGATATCATATTACGACTATTTCAAATTTATCTACAAAATATTCAGACTATTAATAGTAGATGATTTTGTGTTAATAGTTTGTACCAACTTACGAAGACTTCACCAATCAACAAATTGGATGGATAGAGAACTTGTTCTCTTGATACAAAAAGTTATTTGTCCTTCCAAGAGTTTTAATTTTTTAAACCATCTATCTATATAATTGTCTTATCCCGTCTGTCTGTCTTTCTGTCTGTCTGTCTGCCTGTCTGTCCAGGAAATCCCGCATCGCTGATTGGTCCGGCCGCGGCCAATCAGCGACGCGGCATTTCACAATAAGATGGCGGCCGTTAGCCGCTGATCTGCTGCACGGAGGTGAGCGGCGATGCAGCCGGGAGATGAAGCCGGCTGCTCGCAGCATACGTCCCCCGACCGGAGGCGCCGCTGACCCCCATGCGGCTACTGTCGGGAGATCAGCGGCTACGGACGCTTATCTCCGGACGGTAAAAGTGATGCCCCTCCCCTCTCCTCCCCTCCTCTACTCTCTCCTCCCCTCCTCTCCTCCCCTCTCTTCCTGTCCCTCCCCCCGCTCGCTCAGGACCCCGGCACCCGGCGCCATACTTACCCCTCCCCTCTCCTCCTCTCCTCTCCCCTCTCCTCCTCTCACCTCCCCTCTCCCCTCCCCCGCTCGCTCCGGACCCCGGCACCCCGCGCCATACTTACCCCTCCCCGTGCCTGCGCAGCAGCTCCTGTGTCTACCGCTGATGCTCTGTGACGCTTCAGGTCAGAGGGCGTGGTGACGTCTTTACACCGCGCTCTCTCCTGACCGGTCACAGCGCACAGCGGGAACATGCGGGCTACGCTGGAGTCCAGAGGGGCAGCTGACAAGTGAGGTGAGTATTGGATTTTTTTTTTTTTTTATTGTATGGGGCCATAGGGCATTAAATGGTGGGGTGGGGAAGTGTGACATCGTGGAGGGGCCATTATAAGGGAAGGGGGATGTGACATCCTCCATGGGGCACTATGGGGGGGATGTGACATCCTGCATGGGGTATTATATAGGGGGGATGTGACATCCTGCATGGGGCATTATAAGGGAGGGGGGGATGTCACATCCTGCATGGGGCACTATGGGGAGGATGTGACATCCTGCATGGGGTATTATAAGGGAGGGGGGATGTCACATCCAGCATGGGGCATTATAACGGACGGGGGATGTGACATCCTGCATGGCGCATTATATGGGGGGGGGAGTCACATCCTGCATGGGGCATATTCTAGAATACCCGATGCGTTAGAATCGGGCAACCATCTAGTTATTAATATAATCTGCCACCTATCAGGTCCCAATGGTGTCATATAAATAGAATTTTACTGCATCATTTTGTGTGGAGATTTTCTTATTATATTGGATTTTTTAGAGTTGAAGTAACATTTTTCTACTCAGTATTTTATTTTTTGGATTTTTTTTTTCTAAATCACGTTACTTGTGATCATAAGTTCCAGCATCGGGAACGTGTTTTTCACCCTAATAGTTTTCATAAAACACAGAAGAGGAACACAGTCCATTCCAAACTTAACTTAACATTTACCTGACATTAAACATCTATTTTCTTTTTAAATGGAACTGAGTCAGATTCCAATTTTTCCTTCAGTTAGAAGTGACTTTTCTTTTAAAAGCAGCCACCCTTACCCAAAACTGGAAGACTTAAATTCCTGACCTCGCTAAAGAACATCAAGTGATGAAGTGTTTGCAGAAAAATTCAAGAAAAGACAATGTTGTACACAACAGAAAGCAGCTACCCAAAGATTATTAATCAAATAACCAAAATTCCTCTCGAAAATTGTTTTCAAACATCTGGTGGTTATTAGTGAAAAACAGATTTTTCAGCTACATTTGAAACTTTGATTGTTATATTTGCAACCTTGATTGACATCCATTAAGTGCACTTACACATTTCATGAATAACAAATTGATTAAAGAGTAATTTAAACTTTATTTTTATTAATGCACACCATTTGTGTTTGTACTTGATAAAGACCTTTTGAAAAGTCAAAACGTTGTTACCTTTTGTATATGAAAGAATAGACTGCGATCGTTGGTCATTCATACAGTCGATTGTTGCTCGATTGCTCGTAAACAAGAAACCTTACAATGGACGATCCAAATCGTCTAATTTGTACAACTTTTATCTAATGTGTATGGGAGACATTACATTTGATGTTAGCTAATAGAGGGATTAGGTCTTAGGTGGAGGATCTTTTTCTATGATTTCCATATGTTCCTATCGGACACGTGAAAAGGGCTTGCGCTTGTAAGACATAATATTATGTTATATGGAGTTTAGATTTATTTGCATAGTAGACTTATAATCAAGGTGAATTGGAAATAGTATTTCAAGGATTCTTTGCTATGAACATCACCTCCTCAGTATGCAGTAGCCGGCGGTCCGTCTCTTTAGTTTTACCTGCAGTTTTTATTTATTTTTTACTTAAAAAAGTAAAGGTTCTCTCTACAAAGCAATTTAGAGAAGGACAAAGAACAAATCCTGCCTTCTTGGCAGGGACATTATTACATTGCTGACAGTTCTCAATTCTTTGTAGAGTCGCTCGGTGTATATATAATTACTTTATGTGGCCACTTATTTTGGGAGCACAAAAGGTTGAACTTTGTTATACAAATTCATAAGGTGTAGTAACTGTATGCAAAGGCATGAACATTAATAACCAGAGCTGTATACATAAAGAATATTGGTATTCATAGCAGACATTAACAATAAATATAGTGCACAATGCAGTTTTTTATTTCGCTGCCACTGGTCTCTAATCCCTGACTCAAAGGTGTAGTTAATAATCACTATTAAGAAAAAAAAAAGAATACAATGAGTGATGGCACATCTGCCTGAGGAGAGAGAGAGAACCCTGCTAACCATAAGAGCTTACACTCTACAGTAAAGAGAAAGAGAGAGAGCGAGAGAGATGACCCTGCTGACCATGAGAGCTTACACTATACAGGAGAGAGAGAGGACCCCGCTGACTATAAGAGCTTACACTCTACAGTAGAGATGAGCGTTGTTCTACTCGAACTGTTCGCCAATCTCAAATTCGAGCTGTTTTGGGCGGTGTTCGAGCCGTTCGGCGAACACGAACAATTTGAGAAAAATTCGGCTGTTCGAGGTTATGTTCGATAACTGTTCGTGCACCAAAATCATAACTGGATTTTTTCTCAGTAATGATGAAAATGAATGTTAATACGCAGTTTGAGTGTACAGCGGGGTGGGGGGAGGGGCAGGAGATGGATCTCTGCAGGAACAATGAAGATCTCCATTTTTTTTTCTCTTTCCCGCATTTGCAGTGGGGAGGTGCAGTCTGTCAGCCTATCAGCAGCGCACACACGGAGCTAAGTGCTTTTTTTCACACAAGCAAGGGCATGTGTCATTGGCAGTGTATGTCACATGTCCTTGCCCTATAAGACCAAGCCATTTTCCCCGTCGCCATCATTTTCTCACTGCTGCAGCTGCGTGTTAGACGGCACTGCTGTTGCTGTGTGCGCTATACCTTGTTAATTTCAAGCCAATTTTCGCACAAATATACAGATAGCTTGGGAGTAGGGAATAGTTGTGATTGCAGTCCTTTTAAGGACTAGGTTACAGCATTTCCTACGACTTTTATCAGGCAGGTCTGTGCTCTTAAATAGATAGATTGTGGGAGTAAAGACTAATTGTAATTGGAGTCCTTTTCAGGACTAGGTTACATCAGCTCCTATCAGTTTTTGCCAGGCAGGTCTGTGCCAGTGCTGTGCAAGTTTTTTTCACAGCATTTGGCTGAATCTAGCAAAGCTAATCCTTTTTGGCCTATTGCAGAGTGTGTTAGTCAGTGGAGTAGCCTATCTGTGTTGCAAGATATACCACCTGTGTATAGAATACCAATTTTTTTAATGCACCTAGTGAAGTAAAATCTTTTGGGCATAGCATCATTCTATTAGTCCATCTATACTGACCTCCATCAGGTTGCAAACTGAATATAATTTTTTTCTGCATCTAGCTCTGAAAAAATATTTGGCCTTCTAGCAGTGTGTAGGACTTTCTCTATTAGTCCATCTATACTGACCTCCATCAGGTTGCAAATTAAAAATAATTTTTATCTGCATCTACAGTACCTCTGAAAAAATATTTGGGCTTCTAGCTATGTGTGGGACTTGTTGTATTAGTCCATCTATACTGACCTCCATCAGGTTGCAAACTGAATATATTTTTTTCTGCATCTACCTCTGAAAAAATATTGGGCTTCTAGCTGTTTGTGGGACTTGTTGTATTAGTCCATCTATACTGACTTCCATCAGGTTGCAAACTGAATATATTTTTTTCTGCATCTACCTCTCAAAAAATATTGGGCTTCTAGCTGTGTGTGGGACTTGTTGTATTAGTCCATCTATACTGACCTCCATCAGGTTGCAAACTGAATATATTTTTTTCTGCATCTACCTCTGAAAAAATATTGGGCTTCTAGCTGTGTGTGGGACTTGTTGTATTAGTCCATCTATACTGACCTCCATCAGGTTGCAAACTGAATATATTTTTTTCTGCATCTACCTCTGAAAAAATATTGGGCTTCTAGCTGTGTGTGGGACTTGTTGTATTAGTCCATCTATACTGACCTCCATCAGGTTGCAAACTGAATATATTTTTTTCTACATCTAGCTCTGAAAAAATATTGGGCTTCTAGCTGTGTGTGGGACTTTCTCTGTCAGTCCATCTATACTGACCTCCATCAGGTTGCAAACTGAATATAATTTTTTTCTGCATCTAGCTCTGAAAAAAATATTTGGCCTTCTAGCAGTGTGTGGGACTTTCTCTGTTAGTCCATCTATACTGACCTCCATCAGGTTGCAAACTGAATATAATTTTTTTCTGCATCTAGCTCTGAAAAAATATTTGGCCTTCTAGCAGTGTGTCGGACTTTCTCTATTAGTCCATCTATACTGACATCCATCAGGTTGCAAATTAAAAATAATTTTTATCTGCATCTACAGTACCTCTGAAAAAATATTTGGGCTTCTAGCTGTGTGTGGGACTTGTTGTATTAGTCCATCTATACTGACCTCCATCAGGTTGCAAACTGACTATATTTTTTTCTGCATCTACCTCTGAAAAAATATTGGGCTTCTAGCTGTGTGTGGGACTTGTTGTATTAGTCCATCTATACTGACCTCCATCAGGTTGCAAACTGAATATATTTTTTTCTGCATCTACCTCTGAAAAAATATTGGGCTTCTAGCTGTGTGTGGGTCTTGTTCTATTAATGCATCTACATAGTTACATAGTTAGTAAAGCCGAATAAAGACTTGCGTCCATCAAGTTCGACCTGTTAGTTCTGTAATTGCTAAAGTTGATCCAGAGGAGGGCAAAAACCCCAAATGATTTAGCCAATCTTCACCTGAGGAAAAATTCCCTCCCGACTCTGAAACCAGCAGTCAGAATAAATCCCTGTATCAACCTACTATTTTATTCTATTTTTAAGTATATGCAGAAATCTGCCTGGTATCTAGAAAAGCATCCAGTCCCCGCTTGAACTGGTTTAGTGAATCCGACATTACCGTCTCCTCACTCAGTGAATTCCATATTCTCACTGCTCTTACCGTAAAGAACCCCTTCCTATGCTGGTGCTGAAACCTTTTCTCTTCCAGTCTTAGTGAGTGCCCTCTTGTTACCGTAATATCCCTCCTTTTGAACAAATCCCGGGCAAGGTCTCTATACTGTCCCCTAACATATTTGTACACATTTATTATGTCCCCCCTCAACCTTCTCTTTTCCAGGCTGAATAGTCCTAGTTTTGCCAACCTCTCTGGGTATTGCAGTCCCTCCATTCCCCTTATTAATTTTGTTGAACTCCTTTGTACCTTTTCAAGCTCATTTATATCCTTTCTATATATTGGGGCCCATAACTGAGCACAGTATTCCAAGTGTGGTCTGACCAGTGCTTTGTACAGTGGAAGAACAATGTTCTCATCCTTTGCAGCTATACCTCTTCTGATACATCCCATTACCCTGTTTGCCCTTACAGCAGCGGCCTGACTTTGGGCACTCCAATTTAGTTTGCTATCAATCAAGATGCCCAAGTCCTTCTCCATCTCTGAATTCCCCAATGATTTCCCATTCAGTGAGTACTGGTGACTTCCATTTTTCCTTCCCATATGTATGACCTTACATTTCTCCTCGTTAAACCTCATTTGCCATTTAATGCTCCACCTACCCAGCTTATCCAAATCCCTCTGTAGGTCTTCACTATCCTCTTTTGTATTAATTGTTTTACATAACTTTGTGTCATCTGCAAATATTGATATTTTACTATTTATCCCGTTGACTATGTCGTTAATAAAGATATTAAATAACATTGGGCCTAGTACAGACCCCTGTGGTACCCCACTAGTGACGCTTACCCAATCTGAGTATATTCCATTTATAACCACCCTCTGCCTTCTATCCTTTAGCCAGTTAGCTACCCACTTGCAGACATTTTCCCCCAGCCCCATCATTCTCATTTTGTATACCAACCTATTATGTAGCACGCTATCGAACGCTTTTGAGAAGTCGAGATACACGACATCCACTGGTTCCCCCTGATCTACTCGAGAGCTAACCTCCTCGTAGAAGTCAATCAGGTTTGTTTGGCAGGAGCGATTCCTCATGAATCCATGTTGGTTCGGGGTTAATAGATTATTAGCATCAAGATGCTCCATGATTGCCTCATTAATAAAGCCTTCAAAAATTTTGCCCACAACGGACGTCAGACTCACCGGTCGATAGTTTCCGGTGTTACTTTTTGCTCCCTTTTTGAATATTGGCACTACATTCGCCTGTCGCCAATCAAGTGGTACAGACCCAGTCTCAACAGAGTCCTTAAATATAAGATATAACGGTCTGTCTATCACATTACTTAGTTCCCTTAGTACCCGTGGGTGTATGCCATCAGGTCCTGGTGATTTGTTTATTTTAATGTTACTGAGGCGTTTCTGTACCCCAGCTTGGGTTAGATTTGTCATACTTAGTGGAGGATTAAGTTTGTCACTTCTCATTTCGCCTGTTAGTTCTTTTTCCTTTGTGAAAGTTGACGAAAAAAATGTATTTAATAGATTAGCTTTATCCTCATCTTTCTCTATGATTTTGCCTTCATCACTTTTTATCGGTCCAATATAATTGCAAACTGAATATAATTTTTTTCTGCATCTAGCTCTGAAAAAATATTTGGCCTTCTAGCAGTGTGTGGGACTTTCTCTGTTAGTCCATCTATACTGACCTCCATCAGGTTGCAAACTGAATATAATTTTTTTCTGCATCTAGCTCTGAAAAAATATTTGGCCTTCTAGCAGTGTGTCGGACTTTCTCTATTAGTCCATCTATACTGACCTCCATCAGGTTGCAAATTAAAAATAATTTTTATCTGCATCTACAGTACCTCTGAAAAAATATTTGGGCTTCTAGCTGTGTGTGGGACTTGTTGTATTAGTCCATCTATACTGACCTCCATCAGGTTGCAAACTGAATATATTTTTTTCTGCATCTACCTCTGAAAAAATATTGGGCTTCTAGCTGTGTGTGGGACTTGTTGTATTAGTCCATCTATACTGACCTCCATCAGGTTGCAAATTGAATATAATTTTTTTCTGCATCTAACCCAGCCAATAGTTTTGGCCTAATACCCCAGTTTGGCCACTCAGCTCTGCTCAGTTACCATCCATTGTTTTTTTGTGCAAACAACTCCAGAGTTGTGAATTAGTTAACCACCAAAATGAGTGGAAAAAGGCCTGCTGCTGGTGGAAAGGGGAATAGGCGTGTTGGGAAGGGGAAAAAAGGTTGTGTCCGTGGGGTAGGTGTTAAAGCAACAGTAACATCTGCAGAAGAAAGACCATCTTCCAGCCAAACTAAAATGTCTACTTCTTTTAGCGGACAATGTGATAAGATCCCTTTCTTACGGCCACGCCAATCGCTACAAATTCCAGATGAGGAACAAAAACAGCAGGTGCTTCAACGGATATCAAGGGCTCCTTTAAGTGGGCTCTCCTCCACATCAACTTCAACATCACAAATACTCCAGTCCTCAAAGGTGTCACCCCAATCGCAGTTGCTTCCTCACAGCTCCCAAATCTCCAGCTGCCCGTCTGAGTATGAGGTAGAATAGATGGTTGAGTCTGCAGAGCTGTTTACTCATACTATAGCCTGGGAATCAGAGGTCGACTCCAGCGCTTCTGTGAATCCAGACGAGGAAATGATCTGCACTGATACCCAGAATCTTTATGAGTCGGATCCAGGACCAGACGCAGAAGGTTCTGACCATAATGTAGACCCTCATTCCCAAACTGTAACTCCTGTTGGTGGAGACAATGAGGAAGACGATGATAAGACTCAAATACCTGATTGGAGCGACAACTTTAGTTTTTTGTCAGGGCAGGAACAGGTTGGCTCTGAGGACGACGGGTGTGATAACGCACAGGGTGATGATGATGAGGTTGGAGATCCCAATTACTGTCAACCCACAGTCAGCCAAGAGATGAGGTCAGCAGAGGAGGTGGAGGAAGATGCTAGTGACGACGAGGTCAGGTTGCGCCTTCCTGGACAGAGACGTAGTACTGGAAGCACGTCAACAACTGCATCCTCAAACACAACTCTGCCTCTCACCACAAGTCGTGGTGGCTCTTCAGGTCGCATGGGTGCTAAGCCTTGCATAGCCTGGGCATTTTTTCAGATCGATAAAGATGACCCAACTCGTGTTATCTGTAACATTTGTCAGCAAAAGCTAAGTAGAGGCCAAAAAATACATAGTTTGAGTACTTCATGCATGAACAGGCACATGGACATGAAGCATAAGTTGCAGTGGGAAGCTCAGTGTGCTACAATGCGGCCTAGCCGGCCGGGCCAACCACCGTCTGCCATATCTTGTGCATCCGCGGCCTCTTCATCCTCTGTGACTGGGGGGACAGCAGTCACACCTGTTTTGGGGCGCAGACCTGCCACCTCTTTACCCGCAACAGCCAGCGTGATTGGCAGGTCATCATTTTCTTTGGAGGTGGGAACACCAGCTGGTGTTGAGCGCTGTCCGACATCGATAGCACCACCTTTGGATCAAGGCAACCTAACATGTCCGCCTGCATCTTCCTCACAGACCGGTAGTTTGCCGGGGACACCCTTATCAACCCCGTCTAAGCACAATAGCCAGCCCTCGGTCCCTCAGATGTGGACAAGTAAAAGACCATTTCCTCCTAGCCATGAGAAAGCTAAGAGGTTGAATTTCACCATCTGCAAGCTCTTGGCTACAGAAATGCTGCCTTTCCGCCTGGTGGACACAGAGGATTTTCGAGACCTTATGTCCGTCGCAGTGCCCCAGTACCAGATGCCCAGTCGGCACTACTTCTCAAAGAAAGGTGTGCCTGCGCTCCACCAGCATGTCGCACACAACATCACCGCTTCTTTGAGAAACTCTGTGTGTGACAGGGTGCATTTCGCCACAGACACTTGGACGAGTAGGCATGGACAGGGGCGTTACATGTCGCTGACTGGGCACTGGGTAACTATGGTGACAGCAGGACAAGGGGCTGCTGTCCAAGTCTTGCCGTCCCCACGAGTTGTGCGTTAATCCTCTTTATGTCAAAGTTCCTCCACTGCTTCTGCCTCCTCAACCTCCTCTCGGTCTTCCACCTGCACCCAAAGCCTGTCTGGTCATGCCACAAGCTTTCTAACTGCGCAGAAGGGATCCTGCACACCTCCTTACTATGCTGGCAGTAGGGCTCAACGTCATCAGGCGGTTTTTACATTGAAATGTCTGGGAAATGTGAGTCACACAGCTGAGGAGTTGTGGTCAGCTCTGGAGAACCAATTTCATGAATGGTTGTCTCCACTGGACCTGAAACCAGGGAAGGCCGTGTGCGACAATGCTGCAAACCTGGGTGCGGCCCTTCGCCGGGGCAATGTCACACACGTGCCTTGTATGGCTCACGTGTTGAACCTGGTTGTCCAGCAATTTTTAGCCCACTATCCCAGACTAGATGGTCTTCTGCAGAGGGCACGGTCGCTGTGTGCTCACTTCCGCCGTTCGCATCCCGCAGCTCAGCGACTTACATCTCTACAGAAGTCGTTGGGCCTGCCACTTCACCGGCTAAAATGCGATGTGCCTACCCGGTGGAATTCAACTCTGCACATGTTGCAGCGACTGTGGCAGCACCGACAAGCCCTGGTTCAATACGTTCTGACGTATAGACTGGGCCAACGAGATTCAGAGGTGGGGCAAATCACGCTGGAGGAGTGGTCTCAGATCAGGGACCTATGCACCCTTCTGCACAGTTTTGAAATGGCGACGAAGATGTTTAGTGCTGACGATGCCATTATCAGCATGACTATTCCGGTGATTTACATGCTGGAGCACATGTTAAACAGAATTCGGAGTCAGGTGGTGGCACAAGAGGAGGTGGAGGAAGTAGAGGAGGAGGAGTTGTATGCGGAAGGGCTAACATCTGCAAGGTCCAGACGGTCGGCAGCACCAAGGCGGCAGGCATGTGAGGGTGGGGGAGATGGTTTTACCAGGGCGCATGGTAGCAGCCAAACTAGTGAGGAAGGTGCAGGAGCCCAGGAAGAAGTGGAGGACGAACTGATGGAAGACTCATCAGATGAGGGAGAACTTGATTACATTTCTGTTGTGCAAGGTTGGGGGGAGAGGACAGAGGAAGGAAGCATGATTGTTACCTCGCCACCAACACAACAGGGACTTGGTGCTCCTGGATGCGCAACACACATGAGTGCCTTCTTGCTGCACTACCTGCAACATGACCCTCGAATTGTGAGAATTAGAAATAATCCTGACTACTGGGTTGCCACACTGTTAGATCCAAGGTACAAAAGTAAATTTGCAGAAATTATTCCTGCCATAGAAAGGGATGCACGCATGCAGGAGTATCAGCAGAGACTGTTGCAGAATCTTACATGTGCTTTTCCACAAAATACCAGTGGTGCACGTAGTGAATCTCACAGTTCCAACTTGCCAACCGTGGGACCGTCAAGTGTTCAGCACTCAAACCGTAACAGAACCACAGTATCTGCTGGTAACATCAATTTTGCGGAATCATTTCACCACTTTTTTAGCCCATCCTTTGCAAGGCCACAGGAGACAAGAAGTCTGACACATAGTCAACGCCTAGAGACGATGGTACAGGAGTATCTCCAAGTAAACATTGAAGCCACGACTGTGTCACTGGACCCTTGCTCTTTTTGGGCTTCCAATCTGGATAAATGGCCGGAGCTAGCCACTTACGCCTTGGAGATCATAGAATCATAGAATGGTAGAGTTGGAAGGGACCTCCTGGGTCATCTGGTCCAACCCCCTGCTCAAAGCAGGATTCACTAGATCATCTCAGACAGATGTCTGTCCAGCCTCTGTTTGAAGACGTCCATTGAAGGGGAACTCACCACCTCTCGTGGCAGCCTGTTCCACTCATTAATCACCCTAACTGTCAAAAAGTTTTTTCTAATATCTAATCTGTGTCTCCTCCCATTTAGTTTCATCCCATTGCTTCTAGTCTTTCCTTGTGCAAATGAGAATAAAGATGATCCTTCTACAATGTGACAGCCCTTGACATATTTGTAGACAGCTATTAAGTCTCCTCTCAGTCTTCTTTTTTGCAAGCTAAACATTCCCAAATCCTGCAACCGTTCCTCATAGGACATGGTTTGCAGACCAGTCACCAATCTGGTCACTCTTCTCTGAACTTGCTCCAGTTTCTCTATGTCTTTTTTAAAATGTGGTGCCCAAAACTGTACACAGTATTCCAGATGAAGTCTGACCAAAGAGGAGTAAAGACCGATAATGACTTCACGTGATCTAGACTGTATGCTTCTGTTAATACATCCCAGAATTGTGTTTGCCTTTTTTGCTGCTGCATCACACTGTTGACTCATGTTCAGTCTATGATCTATTAGTATACCTAAGTCTTTTTCACATGTACTGTTGCTTAGCTCTTTTCCTCCCATTCTGTATCTGCTTTTTTCATTTTTATTGCCCAGATGTAGTACTTTGCATTTTTCCCTGTTAAAAACCATTCTGTTGGTTGCTGCCCACTGCTCAAGTTTATTTAGGTCTTTTTGAATCCTCTCTCTCTCTTCTCTAGTATTAGCTATCCCTCCTAGCTTTGTGTCATCAGCAAATTTAATCAGTTTACCCTCAATTCCTTCACCTAAATCATTGATAAAGATGTTGAACAATACAGGTCCCAGGACGGAGCCCTGTGGTACCCCACTTGAGACATTCATCCAGCTGGATGTGAAGCCATTTACAACCACCCTTTGAGTCCGATCACTAAGCCAGTTATGAATCCACCTAACAGTTGCCTGGTCCATTGCATACTTGGTCATTTTTTCAATAAGGATGGTGTGAGATACTTTGTCAAATGCTTTGCTGAAGTCAAGATATACTATATCTACAGCATTTCCCTGATCCACCCAGTCAGTGATTCTGTCATAGAAGGAAATTAAGTTAGTCTGACATGACTTGTTAGTTACAAACCCATGCTGACTCTGGTTAATCACTTCATTCTTATCCATGTACTTACATACATGTTGTTTAATAATTTGTTCAAAGATCTTTCCTGGTATAGAAGTCAGACTCACCGGCCTATAGTTCCCTGGGTCCACCTTCTTCCCCTTTTTGAAGATAGGAACAACATTTGCTCTTCTCCAGTCTTCTGGGACTTCTCCTGTTCTCCAAGAATTTTCAAAGATTATGGAGAGTGGTTCTAAAATTTCTTCTACGATCTCCTTCAGTACTCTGGGGTGTAATTCATCTGGACCTGGAGACTTGAACTCATTTATGTTAGCTAAATATTCCCTCACAATCTTTCTGTTTACATATAACTTGGATTCCTCTATTCCTTTAAAAGGACAGTGAAGATCAGTTGATGTTACATTTTCTTTCTGAGAGAAAACAGATGCAAAATAGGAATTAAAAAGTTCGGCCTTCTCAACATCCTCTCTTACCATTTCTCCATTTTCATCCTGTAAAAATCCTATAGCATCTTTGACTTTTCTTTTACTTTTGACATACCCCCAAAATCCTTTTTTATTGCTTTTGACATCTCTTGCAAGCCTTAATTCATCTTGTCATGCCCCGCAGCCAGCGTTCTGTCTGAACGTGTGTTCAGCGCTGCTGGTGGTGTGCTGACAGATAAGTGCACGCGGCTCTCCACTGATAATGTAGACAGACTCACGTTCATAAAGATGAACAAATCATGGATCCGAAACGACTTTTCTACCCCTGTGTCATCCTGGGGAGAGTAAAAGCTTGATGATTGGTTAAAATCACCCTACCAACCGTTTTAAGCTTTCAAATTACTAATCATGTTTATCTGTATCTTGGCTGGAAAATAATTTGGGCTTTGTAGCAGTGTGCAGCACTGATCCTATTAGGCCATCTATACCAAAGCTTCACCAGATTTAAAATTAAAAATAATTTTTAGCTGCATCTAGCCCGGAAAATAATTTTGGGGCTCCGAGATGCGCAAGACACATAAGTGCCTTCTTGCTGCACTACCTGCAGCATGACCCTCATATTGTCAGAATTCGAAGTAATCATGACTACTGGGTTGCCACACTCTTAGATCCCCCAAACTTTTCGATCAACCTTTTCATTTTAATAAAGACCAAAAAAATGGTCATTTTTGAAATTATAAGCATTAGCAGGTTGTTAGAAACTGAAATCAAACAGTTTTCAACTCAAAACTTTATTCTAGGTGATGTTACATTTTCACATAGGACCCCTTGTTCGAAAGGAGCTTCTGAACTCTCTCGTCCATTGAATTTGTCAGGTTTTGGATGGTTTCTGCTTCAATTGTTTTGCATGAGGACAGAATACCCTCCCAGAGCTGTTGCTTAGATGTGAACTGCCTCCCGCCATCATAGACACTCCTTTTAATGATGCTCCAAAGGTTCTGAATGGGGTAGAGGTCAGGGGAGCATGGGGGTCACACCATAAGTTTGTCCCCTTTTATGCCCATATCAGCCAGAGATGCAGATGTTTTATGTGCAGCATGAGATGGTGCATTATCATGCAGAAAAATGATCTTGCTGTGAAATACACGGTTCTTCTTCTTGAACCATGGCAGGAAGTGCTGTTTGAGAAAATCCACATACATTATGGAGTTCATCTTTAGCGCCTTCAGGGATCCTAAAGGGGCTGACAATCTCTCTCCCCATGATTCCAGCCCAAAACATTACTCCACCTCCTCCTTGTTGGCGCTGTAGCCATGTTTGCGTGGGGTGTCCATCAACCAGCCATCCTCCACTCCATCCATCTGGACCATCGAGCGCTGCACGGCACTCATCCGTGAACAAAACAGTTTTGAAATCAGTCTTCATGTAATGTTTGGCCCACTGGAGCCGTTTCTGCTTGTGTGAAGTGGATAGAGGAGGTCGACAGGATGGCGTATGCACAGCTGCAAACCTCTGAAGGACCCTGCATCTTGTTGTTCGGGGGACGTTGGAGGCACAAGCAGCTTCAAAAACTTGTCTGCTGCTATGACAAGGCTTTTTTGCCGCTGCTCTTTCAACCTGACGTAATTGCCTGTAGGAAAGAGTCCTCAATTTGCCCTTATCAGCACGCACACGTGTGTACTGTGAATCAGCTACATACTTCTTGATTGCCAAGACACTTCATCCTGATCATCGCACAATGTTGATTGTAGTCATGCCTTGACCTAAACACTCCACAATTTGTTGCTTCTCAGCAGCCGACACATCCTTTTTCTTTCCCATTTTGGCAGAAAATGTAGGCTGCTTAATAATGTGAGAGAGCCTTCTTAAGTAGTCTTGCCTTTCATTGGACACACCTGCCAAACTAATTAGCACAGGTGTCTGCAATTGCTTACAGTGATATAAAGAGCCCTGACACACATCACCATCAATGAGTTTAACTGACAAACAAACAAATTCTTCCCTTATCACTCCTAAACACTTTTTGCATAATAATTTGGAACGCAGTGTACATGTGCTTTTCCACAAAACACCAGCGGTTCACGTAGTGAATCTTACAGTTCTAACTTGCCAACCGTGGTCTGTATGGAGTTGTTCAATAAAGGGCCCAAAATTAAGATAACATAGATGGGAGAGGTCTCTATGAATAGGAATTCCTAAGTATTTGATACCCTGTGAGGGTCAGGCAAAGGGAAATTTGGACTGGATGGAATCCTATATGGATTTGGGGAGGGAGACATCGAGGGCCTCAGACTTCGCTGCATTGATTTTAAAATTTGACCATGTAACAAAGTGATCTATTTCAGCCATAACAGCATGGATGGATATATGTGATTGAGTGATATATACTAGGACATCATCAGCAAATAGAGAGCACTTGTACTCGGTGCCTCCCACCTCAATCCACCTAATATTGGGGTTATGGCGAATTGATGAGAGCAGGTGCTCCGTTACTAGGATGTATAAGAGAGGGGACAGAGGACATCCCTGCCTTGTCCCATTGGTGATTGTGAAAGGTGATGAAAATGTTCTGACGCACCCCCTGGGCCTTGGGACACCCGGAGCCGGACCCTTTTTGGTGGATGCTGGTGGTTGTAGTCTTCGTGGCGGCGACCCGGTTCCGTGGCTCAGGGCGGTCAAACCAGTGGCGGAACTATTTATGTGGTTTTGATGTTTAAATGTACGACTACGCCACCCGTGGATTGTGGTCAGAATGAACCGCCGCTACAGGGCAGACCGCTGAGGCTGGTGTTGTGGGTGCAGCAGAGCGTAGCATAACTCCCCACGGGAGGAGTATAGCCTCAGGGCAGTGTATGCGGAGGATGGGGGTGATGGTGCAGGGCAGCAGCAGTAACGACACGGAGTCAGTGATGCAGTTCAGGGCCTTTACTCACAGTTCTTATTATCCAGACCATGTCTGCAGGTAACGGCTGCCTACGTCGTACTGTGCTCACCAGGTGAGGGGCTCAGACAACTCCCAGATAACTTTGGACCACTTCACAGGACCCCCTTTGTGTGTCCTTTGTATGGCCTTTCTTACCAACACTTCTGTCCGGCTGCCTCGGGCCTCCTCTTGGTAAACTTGGCGCCAGTTTCCCTGACCCTATGTGGTGCCTTCCTAGCGGGTGTAGCGAGGGGCTGCGCCACATAAAATGTCAGAGCCTCCGGTTTCTAGCTGAGGGTCGTTTCCTGCCTCCACTAGTTCGGGGACCGGTCTCCCCCTTTGGCCTGACCCCTCCACGCAGGTGGATTCGGGCGTGCGGTGGCGACTCGCCCGTCCGCACCCCTGGGATCCCTTCATTCCTCGTTCCTGGAGCCTTCTCCTCTCCTCTTCCTTCCTTCTCCCTCTTCCAGGCCTGGGCCTCTGTTACTAGGCCCGCCTCCGGAGCAGAGCTCATGCAGAGCCCCTGCTCCCTGCCACTTCTGCTCAGACTTCTCTGCACTGAACTAAGATGGTGCCCACCTTTTATACTCCCTTCTCAATGCACCCAGGAAATGCTTCCTCCCTGCTCCTGCACTACAGGATTCCCCTTCCTCAGTGTTCCCTCCCCCCACTCCAGCCAGGGACAGGGACTGTCGTGCCCATCTCAGGGGCATATTGGTCGCCCTGCCCCACGGCAATGTGGTGTAATGCATGCAGGTGTCGGGTCCTGATCCACACTACATCCTTACCTGAGAGTGAGATATCACACCTCTGGGTGAGGTGCAATACCTCTGTAGCAACCGAGCCCTCAGGGTGCTACAGTTCCATTTATCTTCAGCCTAGGTGACGTATTGCGATACAGGGCCGTGATTTTGGCTATAAAAGGGTCCCCTAGACCCCTACCCCAAGCTTTTTAAGAGAATCATATATGGCGTGCCAGGAGACTCTATGGAATGCTTTCTCAGCATCCAACGAGAGTATCTAATTACAAATTTTTAACTGCATCTAGCCCAGGAAATACTTTGTGCCTAGTAGCAGTGTCTGCTAGTCAGCGGATTATCCCGGCTGTTAAGCAAGCTACACCACCTGTAGTTTGGACACTTAATTTTTTTAAAGGAAATGCTTCGGGACCACGGGATACTCAGTGAAGAGCATCAGGAGGCACCCCAAGGCATAGGGGCTCGGACTGGCAGTAGGATGCCTTGCGGTGGACAGCCGAGCTCGATCCTTATAAAAGCTTTTTAACTGCAGCAGCTTTAGTGGACGCTACTGGAGCTGGAATTACGCGGCTGCTGGCATGAGACTTGCTCTCCAATAGTTCCTTGTAAATGGATTTAAAGTGTATTTATTCAAACTAGAGAGACAATTTAAATTAAAAAGCTTAGAGCTGCCTCCACCACAGGGGGGCTCGCTCGACCCACCAGCGGACAGGCACCAGTATTGGGAGAGGGGGGCTGGCCATCAGGGTTCACCGCGGCTCTGGCACAAACCCGGCGACACGGAGGTGGCACGGGCAGGAGCGGACTGGCCGTGTCGGCTTCTCACTTTTTGGATTTTAGAAGGGCATGACATGCCTATATCTGTGTCTCCCCCTCCTTTTACTCCTCCACCTCTTTTATTTTCGCATGACTTTATGTACTTGTCACTTTTCCATGTGTTAGTTATGTCTTCTGAGCAGTTTGTCAGCTTTTGGACACCTTTGAAGGTGTTTTCTATGTGTTTCTATGTGTTTTTGTTTGCCTGCCATTGGTTTTAACGGTGTTCGAAGGTGTTCGACGAACAGTTCGACGAACAGTTCGGCGAACACACGGATGTTCGACGAACCGAACCGAACTCGAACACTACGGGGGTGGCTCAACACTACTCTACAGAAGAGAAAGAGGACCCTGCTGACCATAAGAGCTTACACTATACAGAAGAGAGAAAGGACCCTGCTGACCATAAGATCTTACACTCTACAGAAGAGAGAAAACCTGCTGACCATAAGAGCTTACACTCTACAGGAAAGATAGAGAGGACCCTTCTGATCATAAGAGCTTATACTCTACAGGAGAGAGTGCCATTGTGAAACATGCATTTATGTGCTGCATGTATACCAACTTAAACCAAGCTCAAATTTTGTGTTTTTTCTATGTATTTTTTGCATTCTGTGCAAACCATGGTGTGGCCTCTCTTCCTAGAGCTGGATAATACATTTAAAAAGCTTCCCTGGGCTGGTGTCCACAGTTCGGGATCCAGTCCATTGTCTGCCCTTATTCACGCATAGGTCAAATTTAATACATGGTAAGGTTTTTAATATTAGACCGAGAAGGACTATCAAAACGGGTTCACCTTGTCGTGGTGGAATAGAGAGAGGACCCTGCTAACCATAATAGCTTACACTCTACAGGAGAGAGAGAGAGGACCCTACTAACCATAAGAGCTTACACTCTACAGGAAAGGGAGAGAGAGGACCCCATTGACCATAAGAGCTTACACTCTACAGGAGAGAGAGGACCGTGCTGACCATAAGAGCTTACACTCTAGAGGAGATAGAGAGATAGGACACTGCTAACCATAAGAGCTTACACTCTACATGAGAGAGGATCTCTCTAAAAATAAGAGCTTACACTCTACAGGAGAAAGAGGACCCCACTAATCATCAGAGCTTACACTATACAGGAGAGAAAAATTTTCCCAGTGACTTTGAAGATGAAAAACGACAAACTGTGCTCTGTTGGGAACCACTGATCTGTGATGGCCCCGGTACTGACCATCATTGTACAAGGTATGATAATCCGCTAGATGTCATTGCTGCAGAGCATTATGGGAAGGCCCACGCTGCAGCGCAAAATGATGTTAGCCAGCTCTCTAATGCTTCAGCAGTGTGGGAAATAATGCTGAGCAAGTGTTTTGTTTTTTGAGAACTGCAAATTTAAATTCAAAATGTTCAAATTTGTGGATCAATACCCTTATCACTATTTCACTACTTCGTTATGTTGAAATACTGATGACAGCAAAATTCAAGTCACTTAGGGCTCTGGAGAACATCAGCAGTGCAAGATTACAACAGTTATGACATTTGTCCACCCACCCCCCATTCCGGGTGGTATGAGGTAGTGCCCTAGGCAGGTACCTTCCTCTGTCTACCATTAGTCCTAGCACTGCCAACCTACCCCCCCAAAAAAGTTATTAGTAAATTATACTGTATATACCCCAAAGTAGGGTCAGTGAAAACTTAAACTCTTCATATAAAGAACAGGAATTGATGAAAAAAAATATGATAAAAGTTGACCCAAAATATTCCCATCCTTAAGGGGTTGAATGAATTGTATTTCATCTTCAGCCTTGCTTCCAACAACTGCAACAACAAAGACAATTTATCTGTATTTCTCATCTACTGTTTTATGACAAACGAAGGGGAAAATCCCAATGCAAATATAACAAAAGAATAGAAAAAGTAATAGAAAACAAAAGTCTGAACACACAAGAACATGAAATGCTCGTACTTATTTATTCATTGTTTCTTACAATAAACCAACCATGTCTATCTCTAATGTAGGGCAGCAGATGAGTGAGACAATGTAATACAATTGGAGAAGTGATTTGGAAAGTTTCAGAACCTTGCAGAGCTGCATTCCCTCTCTTATCATCTAACCCAAAAATTAAATTTTTTCATTATTAAACATTCAAGCTTAAATATAAAGTGAATAGTAAAGGTCAGCAAAACAATTCCCAGGACAAAGGACCAGCGGCCAGATCGTTATTCTGTGGCAACTAGACTAGACTTGGTAAACTAGACAATTAGTTGGATTTCGCAATGCTCTGACCTGACTGCCACATATCACCGATGTGGCACCGGGAACAGGGTCCTGCAAATCATTATACTTAACTCTAGTGCATAATTATGCTATAGAGCACATATTTTATTAAAGCTCTACTACTGCCACTCTAGCAATCAGCTATAATCTGCAGGGGAATATGCTAGCATGTGATCTCCTACAGCGCCACCACAGAAGACATAAGGGATTACACAGTTATTTTCAAAATCAACAGGCTGTCCATGCAATGCAAATTGTCAAATAGGGTATTTCAAGATTAATTTACTAAACTAATCAACCCCTTTCACCTGTTAGCAATCACTTTATTAATGCAATTAAGTAACAGCAGGTTGGTCATGAGTGTAAGGGACTTTCGCCGTCCATTACATATCATATTCACAGTATAGATCAGTGATGGCGAACCTTTTAGAGACCGAGTGCAAAAACTGCAATAAAAAACCCACTTATTTATCATCAACACAGCAAATTAACCTAAATACTGAGTTTTAGTTTAGAAAAAACAACTGATACAAAGAGCAGGCGAGGGCAGCATAGAGCAGCCACGGGAAGGAGCAGGGGTATGAGACTGCAGAAATAAAGAATGTGCTCATCCCCATCTTGGTATATGCCCCCATCCTTGTATATATGCTCCCCTCCCCCCATCCTTGTATATATGCTGTGCTGCCCTCCCCCATCCTTGCATATATGCTGCCCTCCCCCATCCTTGTACAGTATATATGCTGCCCTCCCGCCATCTTTTTATATATGCTGTCTTCCCCCATCCTTGTATATATGCTGCATTCCCCCATCCTTGTATATATACTGCCCTCTCCCATCCTTGTATATATGCTGCCCTCCCCATACTTGTATATATGCTGCCCTCCCCATCCTTGTATATATGCTGCCTTCCCCCATCCTTGTATATATGCTGCCTTCCTCCATCCTTGTATATATGCTGCCCCCCATCCTTGCATATATGCTGCCCTCCCCCATCCTTGTATATATGTTGCCCTCCCCCCATCCTTGTATATATGCTGTCCTCCCCCATCCTTGTATATATGCTCCCCTCCCCCCATCCTTGTATATATGCTGTGCTGCCCTCCCCCATCCTTGCATATATGCTGCCCTCCCCCATCCTTGTACAGTATATATGCTGCCCTCCCGCCATCCTTTTATATATGCTGTCTTCCCCCATCCTTGTATATATGCTGCCCTCCCACCATCCTTGTATATATGCTGCATTCCCCCATCCTTGTATATATACTGCCCTCTCCCATCCTTGTATATATGCTGCCCTCCCCATACTTGTATATATGCTGCCCTCCCCATCCTTGTATATATGCTGCCTTCCCCCATCCATGTATATATGCTGCCTTCCACCATCCTTGTATATATGCTGCCCCCCATCCTTGCATATATGCTGCCCTCCCCCATCCTTGTATATATGTTGCCCTCCCCCCATCCTTGTATATATGCTGTCCTCCCCCATCCTTGTATATATGCTGCCCCAATCTTTGTATATATGTTGCCCTCCCCCATCCTTGTATATATGCTGTCCTCCCCATCCTTGTATATATGCTGCCCCAATCTTTGTATATATGTTGCCCTCCCCCATCCTTGTATATATGCTGTCCTCCCCCATCCTTGTATATATGCTGTCCTCCCCCATCCTTGTATATGTAAGAGGGTGTATAGAAATATGTCTGTTGGTGATGACTGTGAGTGGAGGCCACACCTGTAACGATGACATCTGACCACTAGATGTCAGTTGATCTAAAAATTTTTTAAGTGTTAACAAAACAATACTTGAATAATTTTATGAATGCTGCAAGGCAAATAATAGACGAACTGTGCAGTGAAAATGAAATTTTACTGCTTGAGTTATAAAATACTTTCATTGCATCATTGCTCTGCCACTCAAGCTGAGGATGGATAAAGTTTGTTTAGTGGAGCGGGGTTGGGTTGCCAGGGAGACGGAGCTTGGACGTGACGCGTGTGGTCTGGGAGCTCCTGGTTCCCCCTTGGAGTGCAGTGGTCTCATGCTTCTGTGATTGGTGACGTTTGGGACAATAATCCTCTATTTCTGTTCGGTGAAGAGCGCGGGAAAGTGCAAAAGTGGGATAACATTGAAAAGAGCCGGCCATCTTGTGAAGTGTGACACGGTGCCCGTGGAGGGTAAAGCACCCTATGTTTTAAACAAGGATGAGGTACCTAATGTTCTTCTTATTATTTTAAATACTCCCTGACCGGTCCAACGAGTTAGTTAGGGTCAGCTAGGTATTGAGACCAATCTAAATGACTAGTCTCCATGGGACGGTGTCAGTGAGGCACGAACTGTGTTCATCTTGTCAACGACTGTTGATAGCGCGGTGCGAAGTTCAAAAAGGCCACAGTCCGTGGTGAAGCTCCCAAGGCACCCACCTATCTGGATTGAATTTCCCGCAGAGCATGCTAATCAAATGAATTTGCTATCATCTATGTTCTTGCAAATGGGAATTGAATATGGTTTATTTTATATGTTATACTTGTTAGGTGAACTTGGGCTGTAGTATGCCTAGCTGTACAGCTGAGTTTGATCATATTGGGATCCCAGAAAGTTTATTGATTGGGAATAATATTAAGATTGTGAACCAGGAGAAAAAAACACATATTACTGCTTCCCCTTAGGAACTAGCCTTAAGTCCAAACACATTTAGGGGAGAGGGGTGGCATTATTGGACCAAGGGAATACATCCCCTTACTGGGACCAGGGATATGTGGCAGTTCCCCTAGTAAGAAAAATAAAATACAATTCTTTTGTACGAGTTGTTGGATTAAAAATGTTACTGTTTATCTTATTCACTTTTCTTCCCCGTACAAACAGGGGCGAGTTTGTGGCATCACTGTATCAAAATGGTATCTTACCCCCGCCGTTAGTAGTCGGGACCTTTTACATATATATGCTGCCCTCCCCCCATCGTTATATATATGCTGCCCTCCCACATCCTTGTATATATGCTGCCCTCCCCCATCCTTGTATATATGCTGCCCTCCCCCCATCCTTGTATATATGCTGCCCTCCCCCATCCTTGTATATATGCTGCCCCAATCCTTGGATATATGCTGCCCCCATCCTTGTATATATGCTGCCTCCCCATTCCTTGCATATATGCTGCCCTCCCCCATCCTTGTATATATGCTGCCCCAATCCTTGTATATATGCTGCCCCCATCCTTGTATATATGCTGCCTCTCCCCATCTTTGTATATATGCTGCCCTCCCCCATCCTTGTATATATGCTGCCCCATCCTTGTATATATGCTGCCCTCCCCCATCCTTGTATATATGTTGCCCTCCCCCCATCCTTGTATATATGCTGCCCTCCCCCCATCCTTGTATATATGCTGCCCTCCCCCATCCTTGTATATATGTTGCCCACCCCATCCTTGTATATATACTGCCCTCACCCATCCTTGTATATATGTTTCCCTCCCCCATCTTGTATATATGCTCCCCTCCCCCGATCCCTGTATATATGTTTCTCTGCCCCATCCTTGTATATGTGCTGCCCTCCCCATCTTTGTATATATGCTGCCCTCCCCATCCTTGTATATATGCTGCCCTCCCCCATCCTTGTATATATGTTGCCCCCCATCCTTGTATATATTCTCCCCCCAGTCCATGTATATATGCTGCCTTCTGCCAGTCCATGTATATATACTCCCCCCAGTACATGTATATATGCTCCCCCCAGTCCATGTATATATGCTCCCCCCAGTCCATGTATATATGCTCCCCCCAGTCCATGTATATATGCTCCCGCCACCAGTCCATGTGTATATGCTCCCCCCAGTCCATGTATATATGCTCCCCCCGAGTCCATGTATATATGCTCCATCCCCCAGTCCATGTATATATGCTCCCTCCCCCAGTCCATGTATATATGCTTCCCCCAGTCCATGTATATATATGCTCCCCCCAGTCCATGTATATATGCTCGCCCAGTCCATGTTTATATGCTCCCCCAGTCCATGAATATATGCTCCCTCCCCCAGTCCATGTATATATGCTCCCGCCCCCAGTCCATGTATATATGCTCCCCCCAGTCCATGTATATGTATACCCCCTCAGTCCATGTATATATGCTCCCCCCAGTATATGCATATATGCTCCCTCCCCCAGTCCATGTATATATGCTCCCTCCCCCAGTCCATGTATATATGCTCCCCCCAGTCCATGTATATATGCTCCCCTCAGTCCATGTATATATGCTCCCTCCCCCAGTCCATGTATATATGCTCCCCCCCAGTCCATGAATATATGCTCCCCCTAGTCCATGTATATATGCTCCCCCCAGTCCATGTGTATATGCTCCCTCCCCCAGTCCATGTGTATATGCTCCCTCCCCCAGTCCATGTATATATGCTCCCTCCCCCAGTCCATGTATATATGCTGCCTTCTCCCAGTCCATGTATATATACTCCCCCCAGTCCATGTATATATGCTCCCCCCAGTCCATGTATATATGCTCCCCCCAGTCCATGTATATATGCTCCCCCCAGTCCATGTGTATAGGCTCCCCCCCAGACCATGTATGTATGCTCCCCCCCAGACCATGTATATATGCTCCCCCCCAGTCCATGTATATATGCTCCCCCCAGTCCATGTATATATGTGACGCGCCCCCTGGGCCGTGTGTGTAGGGGAAATACCCGGAGCCGGGTCTCTGTATAATGCTGGGGGTTGTAGTCTCCGTGGCGGTGACCCGGTCCCGTGGCTCAGGGTGGTCAAACCAGTGGCAGTCTATTTATGTGGTTTTTATGATTAAATGTCCGACTACGCCACCCGTGGATTGCGGTCACTGAGAACCGCAGCTGCGTGGCAGACCGCTGAGGCTGGTGTGGTGTGCGCAGCAGAGGGTAGTATAACTCCCCACGGGAGGAGTATAGCCTCAGGGCAGTGAGTGCAGATGGTGAGGGTTGTGGTGCGTGGACACAGCAGAAATGACTCAGAGTCCGTGCAGTGCAGTTCAGGGTCTTTACTGTTGGTAATGAAGAAGGCCCTGCCGGGAGTACTGGCTAACATTAGAGGCCTGGTCAGTCTGTGAGCGAACAAGAGTCCCCCTGGCCAGGTGGAGGTATAGGCCTTCCCGTCTGACTGCACTCTTCCTGGCTACCCTGCTGTAGTCGTGTAGTAGCCCACGTCCCTGAGTGTACCGTGTGGTGCTCACCCGTATGGCTGGTGACTTGGGGCCTTTGGTGCCTTCCGCTCCTCGATGGCGGTGCCGGTCCCTTGCGTGTGACTGAGCCTCCGGGCTTTCTATGGCCAGAGGACCTGAATTCCCCTGCCAGGTGGTTTCTGCTGCTGGGTGTAGATATCCCCACAGCCTCGGACTCCGTTGTCCGGTTCTCTGCGTCTTTCTGCCAGGTCAAGCTCTGCTCCAGTCCCTGGTCTTCAGCTCCTGGCTCCTACAGAGTTCCCTGCTGCTGCTCTGTCCCTTCTCTGGAACTAGACTTCTCTAACCCTCCCCCAGATCCAGTTTATAAAGGGCAGGTTCCTCCCCTCCCTGGACTGGGGCAGGAGGTGTGGCATGCAATATTGCTCCTGACCAGGAAAACCCATGCTCGCTCTCAGACATGGTATTTCTACCACTGTGGCAACCAGACCCCAGGGGTGCTACATTCCCCCCCTAGTGAATTTTAGTACTCCCGGGACTAAACATATTTTATGAAAACATAACATAACAGGGTATAAGCAATAACACAACATATATACAAGAAGTTTAGTCTTCATAGGTCACGGCGCTTCCGTAACCAGGTGTCCATGTCACCCAAGCTGTATTTTGAGGGACCCGTCCCAAACCCTCCACGTAGGCCCTGGGGTGGCTACAGGGCATTGATGATCCTGCGTTTGACCACGCCTTCAGCCACCTCCACGGGTTTTTGTTCTGTGGTCTGGGACAAAAATGGGAACTTTACAGGTGCAACTATATACAAGGTACAGTTCCGGTTATTCATTGTCCATAACCTGTTAGTCCATAAACCCTGTCGGGTAACTAGAAAAACATAATTAGTATGCAGGCAACAAACATTAAACGTTTCAACAGTTGCAATATACTGGTATATATATCACATTTTAAATTCTCCAGCGAGCGGGCATTTGACCTCTAGTGCTCCTGGTGGATCTACGTAACACACTATCTGGTGGTGTTCTTTCTGGGTCCCCTGTTTCTACCCCTTGTGTAGTGGGCTCACTAGTGTCTGCACTACAGGTATTTGGAGCTGTTACGGGTAGGTTGGGCAGCTTTCTGCTTCTTTAAGCCGGGGTGCAGTTGGTGGAATTTACTGGGATGTGGTTATACAAATCCACCAGATCAGGCAGTTTCTCAGGCCACAGACTGCGTTCTTCCAGAGGCAACGTTTTCAGCAAGTCTATCACCACCTGGTTCATCTTCCCGCATAATCCGTTGGTTTGGGGGTGATAGGGCGTTGTCCTTATCTTTTTGCAGCCATAGAGGTTGCAGAACTCCTGGAAGACCTCCGCTTCGAAGGCTGGACCTTGGTCAGTCAACACTTGCTCTGGATACCCGTGTGGACGGCAGAAGTGCTGCTAGAAGGCTCTAGCTGCTGTCTGAGCCGTTAAGTCCTTGACAGGGACCACCACCAGGAACCGAGAGTACAGGTCTACGATGGTGAGGGCGTAGACGTACCCGGACCTACTTGGAGCCAGCTTCACATGGTCCAGGGCTACCAGTTCTAGTGGCTGCTTGGTGATGATGGACTGCAGGGGAGTCTTCTGGCTGGCAGTGTCCTTCCTTCTCAGGTTGCACAGGCCGCAGTCTTTGCACCATCTCTCAATGGCCCCTCTCATGCCTACCCAGAAGAACCGTTCACGAAACAGGAACTCCAACTTCTTCCATCCAAAGTGCCCTGCTCCGTCGTGGTATGCCTCCAGGACCATAGCCGCGTCTCGTCTTGGGACCACTACCTGCCAGGTCAGCTCATGCATCCGGGAGTTGACAATTCTCCGGCACAGCTTCCCCTTGTAGAGAAACAGTTTACTCTTCTCCTTCCACAGCAATTTAGTTTCTTCTGGAGCGTCTGGGTCAAGGCGGGCATCAGCCTGTGCCAGCATCTCTTTCACCAGGTGGACGGCTGGGTCACTGTCTTGCGTCTCCGCCCAACTGTGGTGGGGTAAGGGATTGAACGTGGCAGAGCGCCTGTCCCTTACACGGTGGGAGTACTGGGTAATCCCATGACAGTGGAATGCAGGGAGTTCAATCTCTTCCAGTTCATCTGGATCTTCCCCTCCGTCCGGCAAGTTTGGCAACCTGGACAGGGCGTCTGCGTTGGCATTTGTGCGTCCCGCCCGGTATTTGATGGTGAACTCATAGTTGGATAGGCGGGCCATCCATCTCTGCTCCAGGGCACCAAGTTTTGCAGTGTCCAGGTGTGTCAACGGGTTGTTGTCCGTGTACATGGTGAACTTGGAAGAGGCAAGGTAATGTTTAAAGCACTCTGTCACTGCCCATACCACCGCGAGCAACTCTAGCTTGAAGGAGCTGTAATTTTCAGGATTCCTTTCTGTGGGCCGGAGCTTCCTGCTGGCATAAGCGATTACCCGTTCTCTGCCCTGTTGGATCTGGGACAGCACCGCCCATAGCCCGATGTTGCTCGCGTCTGTGCGGAGAATAAAAGGCTGGCCGTAATCAGGGTACGCCAGGATTTCATCCCCTGTGAGGGCCATCTTCAGCCGGCGGCAAGACTCATCCTCCAGCTTGTCCCATTTGAAGGGCGGCTTCTGGTTTTTGGCCTTCCTGGACTGGCCTATCAGGAGATCCTGCATAGGAGCGGCCATTTTGGTGAACCCGGAGATGAATCTTCGGTAGTAGCCTACCATCCGGAGGAACTGCCACACTTCCTTTATGCTGGAGGGTCTTGGCCAGTCCTTAATCACTGTGATCTTATCAGGGTCTGGAGCTACTCCGTCAGCACTCACCACGTGTCCCAGGTACTGTACCTTCGGCTTCAGTAGATGACACTTAGAGGGTTTCACCTTTAGGCCGTAGCCTGCCAGGGCATCAAACACTTCTGCCAGCTGTCTCAGATGGTCCTCGTATGTTTTGGAATACACGATGATATCGTCCAGGTATAGCAGGACCGTCTCGAAATTCCTGTGCCCCAGGCAGCACTCCATCAACCGCTGGAAGGTTCCTGGTGCGTTGCAGAGCCCGAACGGCATACAGTTGAATTCACTGAGACCCATCAGGGTGGTGAACGCGGTTGTCTCCTTGTCGGCCTCTGCTACAGGAACCTGCCAGTACCCGCTAGTAAGATCCAAAGTGCAGAAGAATTTAGCAGACATTAATGCAGCTAAAGATTCCTCTATCCTAGGTAACGGGTACGCATCTTTGTGTGTGATACGGTTGACCTTCCTGTAGTCTACACACATTCTCATGGTGCCATCTTTCTTTTTCACAAGAACTAGTGGAGCTGCCCAGGGGCTACAGCTGTCCCTGATTACCCAAGCCTCCTTAATTTCTCGCAACATTGCCTTGGCATTCTGATAGTGTGCAGGGGGTACAGGTCGGTATCTTTCCTTTATGGGTGCATGGTCTCCCGTGGGGATGTTCTACCCCCTTTACTTGCCCAAAGTCTAGCGGTTGTTCGCTAAAAACTCTTTCGTACTCCTGAACCACCCGGTAGACTCCCTGTTTGTGGTGTGGGGGAGTGGAGTCGGTGCCCACATGCAGTTTCTGACACCAGTCCTCCATTTGTTTCTTGGAGCCGTTACCCTCCTCTGGTTAAGATGGAGGCAAGGGTTCCACGGCCTTTACAGAATTTTGGTTAACGGTGAACAATTTGGCTAGAGTGGCATACCAGGGCAAGTATATTTCTCTTTCCCCAATGTTTAGGATGCAGACGGGTACCCTCCCATGGCGTACATCGACCACCCCCCCGTGCTGTCAAAATGGTGGGCCTACTGTCTGAGTAGACGGGTTCTACCATGGCTTGGTAGTCCCTTCCTCTTAACACGATTGCAGTCCGGCACCAGATCATCATCTCACTTTTTGGGGGCATGGCGATAGGGAACGGGTCACTCATTACACTACCAATCTCACCACCAGACAGTTCTACCTGTTGCCTTTTCATCAGGGCTCTGATCTCTTTTTGTAGGACATGCTGCTGGCTGGAGCTGGTGTTCACCGCAACCTGCTGTAATATGAGAATTATCTCTGCAAGACAATTTTCAATAACATTAGTACCCAAGGTTATCTTAGGGTGGCTTTCACGACGGTCAATGTCCACAATAATCAGTCCTTGCGCTGGTAGTTCAACTTTACCAATTTTGATGGCCACCTCCTTGAATCCTACCTGCGGTACGGGCTGACCATTGCTGGCGATGATGCTCAAATCGTCGTCTGGGTAGCGGGTAATATCCGAGTCATTCCAGTACCGCTTAAAAAGCACATAGGGGATGGTGGTTACCTGTGACCCGGTGTCCAGTAGTGCACTCATAGGAATGCCATCCAGCACCACAGGCAAGATCAGTCGTCCCCCTACGTACTTATCACGCCAGCTTGATGGGCCTGATGGTCTTATGCCTGGGGGGTCGGCCCTCTGCCCCAGGTTGGGCCCGTTTAAATAACAGTACCTTGCCATATGTCCAGGTTGGTTGCAGCGGCGGCAGATGGGTTGTCCGTCCTCGTCGTAGCGGTCGCTGGATCTTCCTCTGGACGATGGGATCCTCATCCGTCGGCTCCAAGGGATGTCCTCTGGACTGGAAGCCAGCTGGATCTTTCCTGGGGAAGACACCTGTAAAGACTGCACAGTTCTGGTTAGCGTGGCAATGCTTTTGGTCAGTTCTTGGACCTGATGGTGCAGGTCTGCAGCCGGGTCTTTGTCCAAAGCCTGTGCATCAGCTCCCACAGGCTCTGCAGACAAGGGCGCCGCCTCCTGGTGATAGGTGATAGCAGGGCTCCTATGGGTTACAGCGCCACCTGGTGCCGGTTCTCGGAGCACCCGGATGGCCCTTTCTTTGAACTGCGCAAAGTCCAAATCAGGGTTCTGCAAAGCTATTACACGCAACTGGGTTCGGTGGGCGCTGGACTGTAGACCCTCAATGAACTGTTCAGTCAACAGCTTATCCTCATTCCGCACGCTGTCAGGGTCTGCCTGCTTAATGGCTCTCAGGGCCTCCTGCAAATTCAAAGCATAGTCCCGAATACTGTCTTGTGCCCGCTGTTTACATCCATAAAATTTTAGTTTAATCTCTGCTGAGGTACGGGTATCAAAAGTGTCCTTTAGACGGGCCAGTATTTCCTTTACAGTCCCCTTTTCCCTGGCTGACCAGGACTTCACTTCTCTTTGGGCTGCCCCGATTAACTGGCCTGTCAGGATGCTCACTTTTTGTTCTTCGGACAGGGGGTATACTTTGAATAAGCTATACAGTCTTTCTTTAAAGTCGCTCAGGGTATGCGACTCCCCTGAGTACTGGGATATACGGCATCGTGAACGGCATCACTGCGGCAGCAACCGCGCTGGCGGTGGGAGCTCCCTCTATTCCTGGTGTCTTCCTCCCCCCTAGTTAACCGTGGCCTACCTTCTGTTGCTTCTTCTCCGTAGGCCGCGGCTCAACAGGCGATCGTCGGGGTCGAGGACCTTGCGTTGAGCGCTGGTGACGTCGGCGTCCGCTCGGCTCCTTCCAGGACCTTGCGCAACATCAGTGCGTAAGGCAGGGCTTCAGCTCTTGCGCGCTTTTGGCGTCCACGCCCCTCTTCTTCCCGCGCGGCGTCCCAGAAATGGCACCCAATGGCGGGAAAATGGTGGCGGATGGCGGGAAAACGGCTGCGGATGGCGGGAAACTTCACCACGGTAAATATCACAGTCTTTCTTTCGGGCATGCAGTACCCAGTGGTTGCAGGCACGAAATCCTGCCGACTACGCCAAAGTTGACGCGCCCCCTGGGCCGTGTGTGTAGGGGAAATACCCGGAGCCGGGTCTCTGTATAATGCTGGGGATTGTAGTCTCCGTGGCGGCGACCCGGTCCCGTGGCTCAGGGTGGTCAAACCAGTGGCAGTCTATTTATGTGGTTTTTATGATTAAATGTCCGAATACGCCATCCGTGGATTGCGGTCACTGACAACCGCCGCTGCATGGCAGACCGCTGAGGCTGGTGTGGTGTGCCCAGCAGAGGGTAGTATAACTCCCCACGGGAGGAGTATAGCCTCAGGGCAGTGAGTGCAGATGGTGAGGGTTGTGGTGCGTGGGCGCAGCAGAAATGACTCAGAGTCCGTGCAGTGCAGTTCAGGGTCTTTACTGTTGGTAATGAAAAAGGCCCTGCTGGGAGTACTGGCTAACATTAGAGGCCTGGTCAGTTTGTGAGTGAACAAGAGTCCCCCTGGCCAGGTGGAGGTATGGGCCTTCCCGTCTAACTGCACTCTTCCTGGCTACCCTGCTGTAGTCGTGTAGTAGCCCACGTCCCTGAGTGTACCGTGTGGTGCTCACCCGTATGGCTGGTGACTTGGGGCCTTTGGTGCCTTCCGCTCCTCGATGGCGGTGCCGGTCCCTTACGTGTGACTGAGCCTCCGAGATTTCTATGGCCAGAGGACCTGAAATCCCCTGCCAGGTGGTTTCTGCTGCTGGGTGTAGATATCCCCACAGCCTCGGACTCCGTTGTCCGGTTCTCTGCGTCTTTATGCCAGGACGAGCTCTGCTCCAGTCCCTGGTCTTCAGCTCCTGGCTCCTACAGAGCTCCCTGCTGCTGCTCTGTCCCTTCTCTGGAACTAGACTTCTCAAACCCCATCCCAGATCCAGTTTATAAAGGGCAGGTTCCTCCCCTCCCTGGACTGGGGCAGGAGGTGTGGCATGCAATATTGCTCCTGACCAGGAAAACCCATGCTCGCTCTCAGATATGGTATTTCTACCACTGTGGCAGCCAGACCCCTGGGGTGCCACATATGCTCCCCCCAGTCCATGTATATATGCTCCCCCCAGCCTGCTGGCCACTGTTCATCGCATATTAAAAAAAAAAAAAATAAATAAATACTTCTACTCACCTTCCTTCTTCTCCCGCACAGCGTCCTCTCCTGTAGCCGGCAGCAGACTCCAGCGTCACTGCCATGCGCCCAGTCGCTTGTACACTGACATCAGCTGCTAGCTGCTGGCCTCTGATTGGCCAGCAGCGTGTATTGCGGCGCACGGGCCTGGCAAGTTCTTGCGCTGCAATACACTACAGCTAGATGTGCGTCCGAGAACGCACATCTAGCTGAAGTAGCGGGCTCAGAGTTCTCACCTGCCGGGCCCGATCCAGTAGCGCTACTGCTGCAGTGATGGCGCGTGTGCCCACCAGGAGGGCTCTGCGTGCCCCCTCTGGCACGCGTGCCATAGGTTCGCCAGCACTGGTATAGATCATAAATGTGAAAAATATTTGTAACTAAGAAGCTAGTAAAAAGTGATTCCTTGAAAAGTTATGACATAGTATGGCACCATCTGGTTTTCTCCATGTATATCAATGTGCCTGTCCATCTAATGATGAGCTGATTCTTGGTGGACACACATGCTCAGTCACTCAGCCAACAGCTAGTATAGTGATCCTCTGTTCACTACAGAGCAGGAAATAGATAAATGTCCAAATTCATCAAGACCGTCAATGAAAGTACAGTTATAGATGGTGACTTACAGCTGACGTTTTTTCTGATGGAGTCGTTCACCTTTGCCGTCTTTTCCAGACCGAAATGACGACTTCTTCCAGTAATGACTTGTCTGCAGAGAATACAACATACACATATGACTTATACATTTCCATCCAACACAAACTCCCCATCCTGCTGATACCTAAATGCTGAGCCGCTGCTGTTGTATTGGTCCCTGTTTTTACACCTGCTGTTGGACATGGCATTAGTACTTCTCTTTATGTCCCAGATAGTAATAATGCCATGTAAGTAACATTATCCCCTAGAAAATATTAAAGGGGTTGTCCTCTACTTGGATAACCCCTTCTAAATGTTTGGCCCCGATAGAATAAAAAAGCCTTCACTCACCTCCCGTGCCGGCGCCGCTAAAGCAGTGTCAGCACTCGCGGTCCCGTGGCTCTCGTGTGGTTGTATGACATGTGGTGCCTGGTGCCCAATCAGTGCTGGCGTCACTGTCTCTGCCTTCGTGCGAATTAAACATAAAGAGGAGGTCAGAGATCAGCTGCAACCCAGACTTCCTATTCATGTTCAATTTATCCGAAGGTGGGGACAGTGACACCAGCGCTGATTGGGCGCCAGGCACCACATGTCATACAACCACAGCACGAGAGCCCCAGAACCACGAGTGTCGACACCGGAACAGTATTGCCACGGGAGGTGAGTATAAGATATTTTATTTTATCGGGACCAAACATTTAGATCAAAAAGGGGTTTTCCTAGCAGTGGACAACCCCTTTAATTCCCTCTGTAAGTGTCTTAGAAAATAGTACCAGCATTTTTTCCCCTAGAAAGTAATAATGCCCCTTGTGTGCCCATTTGATGGTTATAATACACCGAGTGCCTCTATAATGTAATAATACCTCTTAATGAGGACCTATCACCAAGTCAAAAGTGCACAGTTTTTGCTTTTATTTTTTTCCCACTGCTCTTGCTGCCCTGTGAACAATTCCTTCTTATTAAGACCATAAAAAGTAACAGTAAAACAGGGCCCGTACCTCTGGAGCCATAGGTGGGGGATGAAAAACCTAGAGTAATCAGAGTTGTAGTGGGATATGAATAAAAACAAATAATGGTCCCTTTTTACATATAAACAGGTCCCCTTTAAATTCCTGCTAAACATTTAATATTGTCCCAAGTGCACCTAGAAAGTAAGATCCCCTTATCAACTAAAGGTGTCTTTAGGTTTGTAAAAAACCCTTGCCCTCAGCTTCAGTTTGTTTTTAAAAAATGAACTCTGCCTTACTCACCCCCCTAAGTCCAGCACTGAGTGTCTACCACTGCTCCTGATTTGTGACTGTAGTGTTGACATAATGTTGACAGCACTGCTGCCAAAGACTGAGCACAGCGGGTCTGCCCTTGTTACGGCACAAAGCAGATTAAGGACAAAGCCGTGGTCTATGGAGCACCAAGGAATGGATGGGTTACGGCACAAGACACTCAAAGCAGCGGAGCTCTCAAATTAGCAATTGTGCTGTCAACATGACGCCTGCACTACAAAAAGTAACAGACACTGACTGGGAGCAGTGGCAGAGACTTAGAGCAGGACCCAGGGAGGGTGAGTAAAGCACAATTGTTTTTTTATAAAACAAACTGCAGCCGGGAGCAAAGGGTTTTTCCAAAACCAGAAAACCCCTTCCTTTCACCCCTTCCTTTCACCACATACAGTATTAATACCTGCCTGAGTTCCCCCATATACAATAGCAATACATACAATACTGTGCAAAAGTTTTAGGCAGGTGGGGATGAAATGCTGCAAAGTATGCTTTTCACAAATAGAAGTGTTAATAGTTTGCTTTTATCTATTAACAAAATGCAAAGTGAATGAACAAAAGAGAGATCTAAATCACATCAATATTTGGGGACCCCACTCTTAAGAAAAACATTATAGCCAGATACTTGAGTAACCAATTATACCAAACAGGTGATAATAATCATAATTTTCATATGTAAGTTGAAACACAGTAATTAACTGAAATGGAAACAGCTGTGCAGGAGGCTTAAAACTGGGTGAAGAACAACCAAACTCTACTGAAAATGTGAGGTTGTGGAAGACATTTTCATGTCACCATGGCAAGAATAACCACAATGACAAGACACGAGGTAATAATAGTGCATCAGAAAGGTCTATCCCAGACAAAAATTAAAAGCAGAAAGCCAGGGGTTTCATGATGTGCTTTCAAGCTTTTTTAAAGACGCACCAATAAATAGGCAACCTTGAGGCGAGTGGACACAGTAGTTTTGCAAGTAAACTTAGTGCAGCTGATGAACGACACATCATGCTTACTTCCCTTGAAAATCGGAAGATGTCCAGCAGTGCCATCAGTTCAGAACAAGTAGCAACCAGTAAGACCAGCAACACCTATCTACTGATCTGAGAAATCTGGACAGAAGTGATCTTTATTAGTGATGAGCAAGCACTAAAATGCTCGGGTACTCGTTGTTCAAGTTGAGCAAATTGGAATGCTCAAGAGCTTGGTCCGAGTAACGAGCCCAATGTAAGTCTATGGGAAAATCGAGCATTTTTCCGGCAGCTCCCTCCGACGGGCTTCAGAGGGCCTAAAAATTGCCCAAATCAATGGGAACAGTGCTCAAATGACATGGGAACAGCATGGAGAAGACCCCTGGGAGCATTTTTGACTCCCAGGTCAATGCTGTCAACAATGTTGTCAGAGGTATTACGCTACTTTTACAGACTCACAATAAAACATACAAAAACTAAACCAAAATGGATTTTCCTGGGAAATATGTTAAGGAACATCCTTTCGAGGGTAGTGACTTGTATATAAGGCAAAATAAATATACAAAAACAAAAATGCTCCTCCACACCTTGGGCTATGTTCACAATTAGCATTTTTATGCGTTTTTGCACTTTTGCATTGCGTTCAACCAAGACAATTGCATTCACCAGGAAATGTCATTTTAACATTTTACAACCATATCTGGTAATATGGTGAGTGACACATCATCAGACACATCCTGTTTCATTTATGATGGAGGGACTCTGAAAGTCACAAAGCTATTTTTATAGGGCCATCAGGTGGCCCTTAATATTCTTAAAGGGCCAGCAGTTTGCCCTCGCAATTGTTAGAGAGCCATCAACCGGCTATGCTTTCTTGTTCCCATTATTGAAGAGTGGGTCTCCTATACTGTTATTGCGTATGCAGTGACTGCAAGGGCTGCCAAAAATGTGGACGCAACTCAATACCCCTTGGAAGAGACATAGAGGAGGGTCTCAATAAAAAAATGTTCCCATTATAAAGGAGTGGGTCTCCTATGGTGGTAATGCCCATGCTGTGACTGCAAGGCCTGCCAAAATTTGGGAAAAACCCCACTAACAATTTAAAGACACATAGAGCTGGGCCACAGTAACAAGAACGACATGTTCCCATTAAAAAGGAGTGGGTCTACAATTCAGTTATAGGGTATGCAATGAGACCAACGGCTGCCAAAATTTAGGAAAAACCCCACTAACAATTTAAAGACACATAGAGATGGGCCACAGTAACAACATGTTCCCATTAGAAAGGAGAGGGTCTGCTATTCAGTTAGAAGGTATGCAGTGAGTCGATTGCCTGCCAAAATTTAGGAAAAACCCCACTAACAATTTAAAGACACATAGAGCAGGGCCACAGTAATGACATGTTCCCTATAGAAAGGAGAGGGTCTGCTATTCAGTTAGAAGGTATGCAGTCCAACGGCTGCCAAAATTTAGGAAAAACCCCACTAACAATTTAAAGACACATAGAGCTGGGCCACAGTAATAATAAATAACAATCAAAGAAGCACACTGTAACGCTAAGTATGTGAACATGAAATATATGAAATTTGAAAAGCATTACTGCTGTAGAAAATAGAAATAAATGAGAAATCTTAGCGCATAAATTGGCCAATTCATGTGTACCTGGTAGCCACGTTAAGGCGTCTCTCAAAATAGCAGGACCCGACTAATGTGAATACCTCTCTAAAGGACATTCACATACTTAGCGTTACAGCTTTGTTTGTTATTTGTATGTGGAGGTAGCTGCTCCTATTAAGCACTTGTTCACACCCATTTCTTGTTTTGGAAGTGCCGTCAGTTTTTTTCTGGGCCACAGTAATGACATGTTCCCATTAGAAAGGAGAGAGTCTGCTATACAGTTATAGGGTATGCAGTGAGTCCAACGGCTGCCAAAATTTAACAAAAACCTTACTAACAATTTAAAGACACATAGAGCAGGGCCATAGTAACGACATGTTCCCATTAGAAAGAAGAGAGTCTGCTATACAGTTATAGGGTATGCAGTGAGTCCAACAGCTGCCAAAATTTAGGAAAACCACACTAACAATTTAAAGACACAGAGCTGGGCCACAGTAACAAGCACGACATGTTCCAATTAGAAAGGAGAGGGTCTGCTATACAGTTATAGGGTATACAGTGAGTCCAATGACTGCCAAAATTTGAAAAACCCCACTAACAATTTAAAGACACATAGAGGTGGGCCTCAGTAACGACATATTCCCATTAGAAAAAAGAGGGTCTCCCATACTGTTTGCCTATGCAGTGACTGCATAGGCTGTCAAAAATTTGGAGGCACTCCACTGCCCCTAGCAAGAGACGTAAAGGTCAGAGGGCCTCCTGAAAACAATGTTCCCATTATTAGGACGTGTGTCTTCCATACTGTTTGCCTATGCAGTGAAGCAACGGCTGCCAAAAATTTGGAGGAACTCCAATGCCCCTAGCAAGAGATGTAGAGGTCGGAGGGGCTTCTGAAAACAATGTTCCCCTTATTAGCAATTGCGTCTCCCATACTGTTTGCCTATGTAGTGAAGCAACAGCTGCCAAAAATTTGGAGGAACTCCAATGTCCCTTGCAAGAGACGTATATATGTTGATATGGTACATATGGTGGTGATACGGTGGTGGAGGATGAAGATGCGGAGTAGGAGGAGGACAAAAGCAAATAGACAAAATCAGAAAGCGTATACCCACATCTGGGTGTGAAGACAGAGGTGCATAGGAATAGCGTTAGACTTCCCAAAAAAAAGACACTGCATTTGAGTTTATGTTACGCTGCTATCATTCGGTGGTATTGAGAAGTCTGGCCCAACCAGCCCTTGTTCATTTTTAAAAGAGTCAGCCTGTCAGCATTTTCAGTTGACAGGCTGTTGCGGCTATCAGTTATAATTCCACCAGCGGTACTAAAAACCCGCTCTGACAAAACCCTAGCGACAGGGCAGGTCAGGACCTCCAAGGCGTAGAGAGCCAGTTGATGCCACGTGTCCAGCTTGGATACCCAATAATTATAAGGCACAGAGGAATCACGGAGGATGTTGGTACAGTCGGCAAGGTACTCCCTCAGCATCTTCCCAAACTTTTCCCTCCTTGGGAGAGTACCCCATGCCTCAGGGTCTGTGCGATGGGAGTGTCTGAGAAAACTGTTCCAGAACTTTGACAGTGTTCCCCTGCTTCTGCTGGAAGGCATTTGTGTCTCTCTCGCCTTTTCTCCTTGGTTGTCCAACGTACTGTGACCTCTGCCGACAGCATTTTCAGATGGGAATTTTTTTAATAATTCTGCAACAAGGGCAGTCTGGTACTGCCCCATTTTATTAGGCCTATCCAGCATGGGAATAAGAGACAGAAAGTTTTCCTTTCTAGACGTGTCACCAACCAGTAATGACTGTCACCCAAAATTTGGGTTTGGCCCACTTAGTCGGGTGCTTTGCTGTCCCTGCTGATGCTGGCCTGGCAGGTGATGCAAATGGCCTTTTTAGGGTTATCTTCAGAGTCTTTAAAAAATAACCAGACTCGGGAAGACCTAACAGTTGTACTGGCAACTTCTGCTGTGTTGGCGTTATGAAGAACACTTTCCCGCCATGTGTCTGCAGCCACCACACTGCTTCTTCTTGCCTGTTGTGGTGCTACGCCTCCCTCCACCTGTGTGCTGCTGTCCTCACTCTGTATGTCCCCTTGCCTGGTCCTCCTCTTGACTTTCTGGCAATTGTGTCCCATCATCATCATCATCCAGCTCTTGCGACAGTAATTGCACTTTCCCACAGTCGCCTTCATGTGACTCCAATATTTAGGCATCGCTTCACGCGTTCTCCTCTTGACTCCCCTGAAGATGGCCGGGCGAGAGGCCTGAATCTACAAACGGAAAAGTGAACAGGTCTTCTGAGTGTCCTAGTGTGGGATCAGTTGTCGCCCAGCACATGGCATGGTGGAAGGAAGGAGGATCAAGGTGAGGAATATGTGGTCCAGACTCACGGCTAACCAACAACCTTTTGACACTGCTCTGAGTTCAATAGTGGTGTGCTGCGGTCCCCTAGGAATTGGGACAGGAAGGTCAAGCAACAAGAAGTGGGTGTTTGTTGTAGCACAATTTCAGCTTGCCCTCGGCCTCGGACTCTGCATGCACTATCACCATCACGTTCACTTCCCCGTCCCTTGCCATGTACGTTGCCCATTTTAAATGTAGGATAATATTTTCCACGTTCATGAGAAATGGCTGATTTTGAAAAGCAGTTACATCTGATACGCCTGACAGAGACTCACGATTTTAAATAGCAGGCCTGTAATTTACTAATATAATTCTACACAGAAACCTAGTGTGAATAGCTTGACAGACACACTGCAACAGAATGGAAATGGAAGAAATGGCTGATTTTGGAACAGTCTTATAGACGATATGTCTGACAGAGAACCACGGTTTTAAATAGCAGGCCTGTAATTTACTTATGCTATTCTTCACAGACGCCTAGTGTGAATAGCTTGACCAACACACTGCAACAGAATGAAAATGGAAGAAATGGCTGATTTTGGAACAGTCTTATACAGTAGGTGATATGTCTGACATACTGCAACAGAATGGAAAAGGAGGCCAATATTTTCCACGTTCAGTTCAAATTTCTGGATTTTAATCGCTGAAATATGGAACAGATCTGGCTTTATTCTGCAGTGAGAACAAGCATATGGAGCAGAAAAATGGTGTACTCTGGATTGTTTTTAAGAAAATAACCAGGATTAAGATAAAAAAAAAAATTTGCTCTGGCACCTGATATCTGGGGCTATGTCTACAAACATCTGTAATTATTACAGCAGCAGCAGACAGGACGTTCAAAGCACCATCTTGTGCTGTATCATACACTGCCATCTGCCACATACACTGCCTGCATGCCTAGCACTGATTATATGCAGCTGGATTAGTCCTCAGTAGTGATGAGCGAGCATGCTTGTTACTGCTCGGTGCTCGCCCAAGCATCTCACTGCTCGAGATGCTCGGCGCTTGCCGAGTATTTCCGGGGTTGCTAAGCGGGAGCTTGTGTCCCCTCCCTGCATGTTTGGCGCTGTTTAGAGCGCCAATCAACATGCAGGGATTGTCTGCCACACACTGTAATGCCACAGCCATGTTGGTTGTGGCATTACAGTGATTGGCTGGCCGCACAGCATCATCAGATCTATATCAGACCTGGCGCCGCCATGCTCGCCACGGTCACTCCGGAATCAGACAGTGTAGGGAGAGCTACTGCTGAGCTAGGGAGAGATTTGCTTGTTTCTAGTTAGTGTAGGTATACCAAACTATATTAGAGACACATATCCATCTCAACTAGCAGTCCTACTGAGGACCAATCCAGCTGCAGAGATATGAGTGCTAGGCAGGCAGGTAGGGTATATAGCAGACTGCAGTACACATAGCAAGAGGGTCCAGCTGCTGCTTTTACAAATATTTGCAGAAATAGGCCCAGGTATCAGGGGCCAGGAATATTTTTTTTTATCTTAATCCTGATTATTTGCTTAAAAAGCATTCCAGAGAACACCGTTTAGCTGCGCCATTTACTTGTTGGCACTGCAGAATACAGCCAGGTCCTTTCCATATTACAGTGCTAAAAATCCAGTTATTTAAAACTGATTTGTCCGTCACACGGATCACATATAATTGCGCTGAAAATATTGCCATTTCTGACCTACATTTAAATTTTGTTGCAATGTGTCAGTGAACTGATTAACACGAGGTTGGCGCTGTTAAAAATAGTTACCTACAGGCCAGCTATTTAAAACTGTGGATTGTCCGTCACACGCATCACATATAATTGCGTTGAAAATACTGCCATTTCTGGCCTCCATTAAAATTTTGTTTCAGTTTGTCAGTGAAGTTATTGACACCGGTTTGCTGTTAAAAAGAGTTACTTACAGGCCAGCTATTTACAACTGTGGTTTGTCCATCACAAGGATCACACCACCACCAGCATGATCAGGCTCAAGGCAGCAAAGCACCCGACTTTGTGGGCCGAACCCCAGAGTCCAGGAACATTGTCTGCGGGTGACACCACTGCATCTGCCGCAGTTGTGCATGCAAGCCAATCCCCTGTCCATAGTGCATGCGAAGATGCCTCCTGCACTGCACCTGTTGTTGCACATTCTCAACGAGCACCATCAGCAAGCATGTCCTTATCCCAGTCCTTGGAATGCAAGGGCAAATACGCAGCCAATGCCCCACAGGCCACACTACTAAATTCCCATATTTCGCGATTGCTTGCGCTCGAAATGTTGACTTTTAGGCTCATGGAGATGGAAGCTTTCCGCAACCTGATGGCGACTGCCGTCCCTCGGTACTCGGTCCCCAGCCATCACTATTTCTCCCGGTGTGCCGTCCCCGCATTACACAAGCACGTGTCCCACAATGTTAGCCGTGCCCTCAACAATGCAGTTACAGGCAAAGTCCACCTAACCATGGACACGTGGACAAGTGCTTGTGGGCAGGGATGGTACATCTCGCTGATGGCACATTGGGTTAACATAGTGGAAGCCGGGACCCAGTCGGACCATGCGACGCCAAGGATTGTCAATCAGGGTTGCCCCCACAGTTTACATTTCCTGCACCTCATCCTCCTCAGCCTCCTCCTCCTCTTCAGCCTCCATATCTGAAATGACCACATCAGTAACAAGCTGGAAGCACTGCAGCACTGCCTCGGCCAAGCGGCAATAGGCTGTGCTGAAGCTAATATGCTTAGGTGACAAACCACACAATGCTGAAAAGTTGTGGACAGCTCTGAAAGAGCAGGCAGAGCTGTGACTGACACCACTGAACCTACATCCAGGCATGGACGTGTGTAACAATGGCTGGAACCTGGTGGCGGCTCTGAGTCGAGGTGAGCTCACACATGTACCATGCCAGGCCCATGTGCTTAACCTCGTGGTTCAGGGGTTTCTCAAAAGCTACCCGGAGCTGCCGGATCTGCTTGTCAAAGTACGCTGCCTGTGTGCCCATTTTAGAAAGTCACCTACAGCTTCCGCCGCACTTGTCGTGCGTCAGCAGCTTCCCCACACGTTGGAACTCTACACTGCAGATGTTGGGAAGGATTTGTGAGCAGAAGAGGGCAGTTTTTGAATAACTGCATCAGACTTTACACATAAGACCACAGGAGTGGACATGGATGTCAGACATCTGTACCATCCTCCAAAACTTTGAGGACTCCACCAAGATGGTGGTGGCGATGATGCCATAATTAGCATCACCATCCCGCTTCTCTGTCTTTTCAAAGCTCTCTGCTCACAATCAAAGAGGATGCATTGCAGGCGGAGCATGATGAAATGGAGCAAGGAACCATACAGGGTGATTAAACACAGCCCAGCCTCATCTCATCCCAACATGGATTGGGTGACAATGAGGAAGAGGAGGAGGAAGAACAGGAGCAAGTTTTATGTGCTATAGAGGGTACTACCTGTACAACTGTCATACCGTTTGTTCAGCGTGGATGGCCTGAAGACAGGGAGGAGGAGGAGAGCATGGTCAGTCGTCCTCTTAGTGAGGACACGGAATTCTTGCTGTTAGCAGTCTGGCACCCATGACTGAGTTTATGTTACGCTGCCTTTCCCTTGACCCTCGCGTTCTCAAAAATTTGGGTGACAGTCATTACTGGTTGGTGATACTTCTAGACCCACGCTACAACGAGAACCTTATATCTCTTATTCCTGAAGCGGACAGGTCTACAAAAATGGGGCAGTACCAGAAGGCCCTTGTTGCGTACACATGGAATGAACTGGCTGTCTACGCCTTGGAGGTACTGGCCTGCCCTGCCGCTAGTGTTTTATGAAAGCGGGTTTTTAGTGCCGCTGGTGGAATTATAACTGATAAGCGCATCCGCCTGTCAACTGAAAATGCTGACAGGCTGACTCTTATAAAAATGAACAAGGGCTGGATTGGGCCACACTTCTCAACAACACTGAATGATAGCAGCGTAACATAAAGTCAAATCCAGTGTCTTTTTTTGGGAGGTGTATTCCCATGCACCTTTTCACATCCACAGATGGGTATACGCTTCCTGATTTTGTCTATTTGCTCTTGTCCTCCTCCTTCTTCTCATCCATATCCTCCACCACCATATCACCAGGGTGACCGTGGTCTGTGATACAAAGCCCACATAATTTTTTTAAAGGGTGTTTATGATGCCCGTAAAAAAAAAAAAAATTATACAGTATCTTCATGTATACCCCCCAGGGGTAAATATTTGTCAGCCCATACACTTAGGCATTACAAGTATAGGAGACCCGCTCCTTTCTAATGGGAACATTTTTTCATGCGGCCCTCCTCCACGTCTTTTCCAAGGAGCATTGGAGTGACTCCCAATTTCTGGCAGCCCTTGCATTCACTGCATAGGCCAGCACTATGGGAGACCCACTTACTAATAATGGGAAAAAAATTCATGAGGCCCTCTACATCTCTTCCAAGGGGCATAGGAGTGTCTCCCAATTTTTGGCAGCCCTTGCATTCACTGCATAGGCAAACACAAGGGGAGACCCACTTCCTAATCATGGGAACATTGCTTTTAGGAGACCCTCTGACCTCCACGTCTCTTCCAAAGGGCATTGGAGTGCCTCCAAATTTTTGGCGACCCTTGCATTCACTGCATAGGGAAACACAATGGGAGACCCACTTCTTAATAACAGGAACATTGTTTTCAGGAGGCCCTCCTCTAAGTCTCTTCAAAGGGGTATTGGGGTGCGTCCAAATTTTCAAAAGGGTATTGGGGTGCGTCTAAATTTTGGGCAGACCTGCCACTCACTGCATATGCAATAACAGTATAGGAGACCCAATCTTTAGTAATGGGAACAACAAAGCATAGCCGGCTGATGGCTCTCTAAGAATAGCGAGGGCCGACTGCTGGCCCTTTAAGAATAGTAAAGGCCGCCTGATGGCCCTATAAACATAGGCTTTGTGACTTTCAGAGTCCCTCCTTCATAAATGTAACAGGATGTGTCTGATCATGTCTCACACACCACATGGCCAGATAAGGTTGTAAAATGTTTAAATGACATTTCCTGGTGAATGCAGTTGTCACGGTTGAAACAATGCAAAAGTGCAAAAGTGCAAAAAAACACATTAAAAAACGCTAAGTGTAAACATAGCCCAAGGTGTGGAGGAATATTTTTGCTTTTGGTTATTTATTTTGCCTTATATACAAGTCATTACCCTTGAAAGGATGTTCCTTAACATATTTCCCAGGAAAATCCATTTTGGTTTCGTTTTTGCATGTTTTATTGTGAGTCTGTAAAAGTGGCGTAATACCTCTGACAAGGTTGTTGACAGCAGTGACCTGGGAGTCAGAAATGCTTCCAGGGGTCTTCCCCATGCTGTTCCCATGTCATTTGAGCACTGTTCCCATCAATATGGGCAATTTTTATGCCTCTGTAGACCGCCGTGGGGGAGCCACCTGAAAAATGCTTGAGTTTCCCATAGACTTACATTGGGCTAGCTGCTCGGGTCGAGCACCTGAGCATCCCAATTTTCTCAACCCAAGCATCGAGCACCCGAGCATTTTAGTGCTCGCCCATCACTAATCCTCAGAAGGACTGTTAGTTCATATGGATATATATATATGTTGTGGAATACCTATACTAACAGAATGTTCAATGGACCCTCTTGTGCTGTATAATGCACTGCAGTTTGCCACATACCCTGCCTGCCTGCCTAACGCCTGCTATCACCACTGAATAAATGCAGCTGGATTAGTCCTCAGAAGGACTGTTAGTTCAGTTGGATATATAAATATATATATATATATATATATATATACAGTACAGACCAAATGTTTGAACACACCTTCTTATTTAAAGATTTTTCTGTATTTTTTTGACTATGAAAATTTTATATTCACACTGAAGGCATCAAATCTAAGAATTAACACATGTGGAATTATATACTTAACAAAAAAGTGTGAAACGACTGAAAATATGTCTTATATTCTAGGTTCTTCAAAGTAGCCACCTTTTGCTTTGATGACTGCTTTGCACACTCTTGGCATTCTCTTGATGAGCTTCAAGAGGTAGTCACAGGAAATGGTTTTCACTTCACAGGAGTGCCCTGTCAGGTTTAATAAGTGGGATTTCTTGTCTTATAAATGGGGCTGGGACCATCAGTTGTGTTGTGCAGAAGTCAGGTGGATACACAGCTAATAGTCCTACTAAATAGACTGTTAGAATTTGTGAAAATGTGAAATACCTATACTAACTATGAAGAATCAAATCTCTCCCTAGCTCAGCAGCACCTCTCCTTACTCTGCCTGATTCCGGAGTACACTGTGACACGCATGGCGGCGCCAGGTCTTATATAGACCTGATGATGCTGTGCGGCCAGCCAATCACTGTAATGCTCCCAACCAACATGGCTATGGCATTTCATTGTGTGGCAGACAATCCCTCCATGTTCATTGGCTCTCTAAAGAGTGCCAAACATGCAGGGAGGGGACCCGAGTTCCCGCCAGAGCAACCCGGAAATACTCGCCGAGCTTGTCGAGCACAGTGATGCCTGGGGCGAATAGCGAACAGTGGCGAGCACGTTCGCTAATTACTAGTCTTTATTAAATTATTGCTGCCAAAAAGCTTTATTTTCTACTTGGAAACAAGGAAAGTTACTCAACCATGCACAAAAAATTTGAACTGTAATGCAGAAAAATATCAGCAGATGCTCTGGACTGATAAGTCAAAATTACTTGTTTGGCTGTAACAGAAGGCAGTTTGCTCACCCAAGGACTAGAGAACGGTACAATTATGAGTGTCTTAAGGCAGCAATGAAGTATGGTGGATGGTCCTTTCAAGAGAATGCCAAGAGTGTGCAAAGCAGTCATCAAAGCAAAGGGTGGCTACTTTGAAGAACCTAGAATATAAGACATATTTTCAGTTGTTTCACACTTTTTTGTTAAGTATATGATTCCACATGTGTTAATTCATAGTTTTGATGCCTTCAGTGTGACTGTACAATTTTCATAGTCATGAAAATACAGAAAAATCTTTAAATGAGAAGGTGTGTCCAAACTTTTGGTCTGTACTGTACGTAATACTAATACAAATACTATTAAAAAATAAATCGGAAACTTTTTAATAGGTTGCCAAGATGAGTTGATAAACTTCAATATAATGCAATGTAAGATCGAAGAAAAGACTCTTATCAGTACGAGTATTACATTCGTAATAAAAGGTTTATTATGTCTCAGTAATTGCGAGAATGCTAGCGATTCTCGGCTCCTCGTTGTACAATAGAAACATATTTCTACCATCAAGTTGGTGAAAAGTGAGAGTCCTTAAAAGATAAATAGTTTTTTTTCTTTCAGCGGTTTTATTCATTCTTGTCTCCTTGATGGGAACAAAACTGACAGCAGAATACTTGAAAGAGAATTCAAGTATCTGATCTAGATTAAATAAAGAGAGAATGAATCTGAGATGTTCCAAATGCTTGATATAGATCAACATCTTATTAGCAGAAGGTCAGAAAAGCAGACTCACAGGTAAACATATAATGTCATTATTATCTGGGGTTGCAGTGAAACGATATAGAGGACAAGCTTCCTATCGCCAATGTATGAGAGTAATATCAATTATCAATTATAAATCGAGGGTTTGAGGGTATTAACCACCAATCTAAAGCTGTAAATCTGAGTATCTGGGACTTGATCATGTTTGACCTCAAGTGGTCAGCAGAACAGACCAACTGTGTCCAATAGTTCTCATATTTGTCAACTCTTCCAAAAATGTTTTTATTTGCATAGCCATGCCCCTTTTCGATCATTTCCCATTCATGCTCCATTCTATCCTTGAATATACCTCTGGGCAATGTGGTTTGGTGTCACGGCAATCCAAAAGGTTGTGGTTAAGCTGCTTTTCAGGAGGTTACGGGAGTCTTTTGCAGCGCCCCGGAGATATGTCTGAGGCATCAAGATAATCCTGGTGTTAAGGGCGTACCTGGGGAGGTGGATTCAAGGTCAAGGTAAAAAGCATGGACCAAGGCAATGATGCCACTGAGCTGTACTTGTCGAATGGCACATGGACCAACAAAGACAAATACAGCAGGGTATGTAAGATGGCAGATGAGAAAGTGGAGCTGACGCAATAGATAAAGCTAAACCAGATATCCTGATAGTGCAGAAATGTCAGAGATGTGTAGGCAATTGATATCTTGCTGCAAGAGTAGCAGAGATGTATAGTCAAACTAAAATCTTGCTTACAGAAGAACAGTAGAGAAGAGATGTATAGGAAAATTGGTATCTTGCTTGCAAAGATTAAGTTATACCCAAGAATGGCAGAGATGTATAGGCAAACTGATAAATTGCTTTCAGATATGCAGTTACTCACAGGAATGGCAAAGTAGCAAGTGTGGACAGCATCAGGACAGCCAAGGTAAGTTTGTTGTCATAACTTGAGTAACACCTGGTAGGCTCAAGTGGAGCACATTAATCACCCTGTCCTCCTATTTCTCAGTGTGTGATCACACAGCCGGATAGTCAGTGCTTGGATGAATCTGGTGCCTTTTTTTGTTGTGGTAGAATAATTTATTGCTGATTCAACATAATACAGGACATTATAGTTCAACTGAGATAGAGGGTCAGCTAGTGGGACCCCCTTCTCTCCTCTCTGGAGGATGTAGAGAGATAGGCTAGTGATACACCGTAACATAGAAGAAGTGTACACAGACAATAGTGAATGGGAAAAAAATTCTAATTATTCAAAGTAGGTAGAGCTTTAAAAACACATGGGCGGGAGGCTGATGTTACCTATACATGCAATCTTGCAAAATTATTTTGCATGCAACTATTATTTCATTTTTTTCTTAATATTTTTAGATATGCTACACTTACATTTCTCAACAATAGTGATGAGCGAGCATGCTCGCTACTGCTCGGTGCTCGCGGAGAATTTCCGGGATTGCTCGGCGGGAGCTCGAGTCTCCTCCCTGCATGTTTAGCTCTCTTTAGAGCGCCAATGAACATGCAGGGATTGCCTGCCACTCACTATAATGCTGTAGCCATGTTGGTTGTGGCATTACTTTGTTTCTAGTTAGTGTAGGTGTACCAAACTATATTAGAGACTCATATCCATCTCAACAAACAGTCCTTGTGAAGACTAATCCATCTGCAGAGATATCAGGCAGGCAGTGTATATAGGCAGGCAGGGTATATGACAGACTGCAGTGCATACAGCACAAGAGGCTCCATTCCAGTTCTGTCTGCTGCTGCTGTTAAATATTTCTAGAAAAAGACCCAGGTCTCAGGGGCCAGGAATAATTTTTTTTGGATCTTAATTCTCATTATTTGCTTAAAAAGCAATCCAGAGAACACAGTTTTTCTGCGCCATTTGCTTGTTGGCACTTCAGAATACAGCCAGCTCCTTTCCATATTACAGCGCTAAAAATTCAGCTATTTAAAACTGTGGCTTGTCCATCACACGGATCACATATAATTGTGCTGAAAATACTGCCATTTCTGGCCTCCATTAAAAATTTGTTTCAGTGTGTCAGTGAAGCAATTGACACCAGTTTGCTGTTCAAAATAGTTACCTACAGGGCAGGTATTTAAAATTGTGTTTTCTCCGTCACACGGATCACATATAAGTTCGCTCCAAATTCAGTCATTTGTAGTGAGCGTGGAAGATATTGTCCTCCATTTAAAATGGGCAAGGTACTTGGCAAGGGACGGGGAACTGGACGTGATGGTGATGATGGTGCATGCAGAGGCTGAGGTCGTGGGCAAGCTGAAATTGTGCCACAACAAACACCCACATCTTCTCGCTCGACCTTCCTGTCCCAATTAATAGGGGACCACAGAACACCACTATTGAACACAGAGCAGTGTGAAAAGGTTATTGGTTGGATAGCAGATAATGCTTCCAGTCACTTAGCCACCACCACCACCTTGTCTTCCACACGGCCAAGTCTCAGTAGCTGTGAGTCTGGACCATATATTCCTCACCCTGAACCTCCTTCCTCCCACCATGCTGAGTGCCCAAAGACAACTGATTCCACACTTGGACACTCCGAAGAGCTGTTTGTTAGAATCTGTTTCTTTGGGACCATCCGCCATTTTTTTGTGGTTTTCTGGCTGTTGGTCTTTTTCCCCTGGTGTTGGTTTTGACTAAGGTCAGGTGATTGTATCACCCTTTATTACCCAGCACCTGCCTCCTAGTCCTTGCCAGACAACAGTGTTTATCCGCGAGAGTTCTGGCTAGGAGGTTTGGTAGTAGTACTTTCTGTGTTTAGTTTTGTGCAGTTCTTGGATCCTCTAGTTCTGCATGCTGAGATTCCTATATTCCCTTTTTCATTTCTGAAGCTTCCTCTAGTTTCCTGCTATGAGGTCACCTGTATGTTTTTCCCAATCCTTAGTTCCTTCAGGGTCTCATTTCCCTCTTGCTTTAGGTCTTTTTTGAGTTTAGTCTAGGAAACATCGTGGGTCTATTCGCTAGGAATAGGTTGCCCACTCCACCATAGGGCTTCAGTCTAGTCCTAGTGCAGGCACAGCTTTTCCCTCTTCTGCCCTAGTGTGAGTTGCAGTTTCGTAACACTGTTCACTTTTCCATTTATAGATTCGGGCCTCTCGCACGTTTCACTTGAAGCAGGGCAAGAGGAGATCGCTTGTAGCGATGCCCAAATAGTTGAACAGCCACGGTCACACGAAGGTGACCCAACAGGCAGTAAGAAGCAGTGTGGTGGCCACAGAAAGAAGGCAGGCAACCGTTCCCCGTAACACCAACACGAAGGAAGTTGCCAGTACAACTGTTAGGTCTTCCAGAGTCTGGTTGTTTTTTAAAGACTCTGCTGATAACCCCAAAAAGGCCATTTGCACCACCTACCAGGCCAGCATCAGCAGGGGTGGCAAAACAACCAGCCTGACCACCACTAGCATGATCAGGCACATGGCAGCAAAGCACTCGACTTTGTGGGCGAACCCCAGGGTCCAGGAACAGTGTCTGCTGGTGGCACCACTGCTTCTTCCATTGTTGTGCATGCAAGCCAATCCCCTGTCCATGGTGCATGCGAAGATGCCTCCTGCCTTGCACCTGTCGTTGCACACGCTCAAGTAGCAGCATCAGGAAGCATGTCCACGTCCTTGACCCAGCGCAGTGTTCAGTTCTCCTTACCTCAGTCTTTGGAACGCAAGCGTAAATACGCAGCCAACGCCCCACAGGTCACATTACTAAATTCCCACATTTTGCGACTGCTTGCGCTAGAAATGTTGCCTTTTAGGCTCATGGAGACGGAAGCATTCCGCAACCTGATGGCGGCGGCCGTTACTTGGTACTGGATCCCCAGCCGCCACTATTTCTCCAGGTGTGCTGTCCCCGCATTACACAAGAACTTGTCCCAAAACATTAGCCGAGCCCTCAACAACACAGTTACCGGGAAAGTCCACCTAACCACGGACACGTGGACAAGTACTTGTGGGCAGGGACGGTACATCTCGCAGACGGCGGCGCACTGGGTTAACATAGTGGAAGCAGGGACCCAGATGGACCTTGGGATGGAACATGTCCTCCCGACGCCAAGGATTGCGGGCCCTAGGTCAATCAGGGTTGCCCGCACAGTCTACAGCTCCTGCACCTCATCCTCCTCAGCCTCCTCCTCCTCTTCAGCCTCCATCTCCAAAATGACCACATCAGTCACAAGCTGGAAGCACTGCAGCACTGCCTCAGCCAAGCGGCAACAGGCTGTGCTGAAGCTAATATGCTTAGGTGACAAACGGTACAATGCTGAAGAGTTGTGGACAGCTCTGAAAGAGCAGGGAGATCTGTTGCTCACACCGCTGAACCTACAGCCAGGTATGATCGTGTGTGACAATGGCCGGAACCTGGTGGCGGCTCTGAGGTGAGGCCCCATGGTTAAGCGGTTTCTCAAATCCTACCTGGAGCTGCCGTATCTGCTTGTTAAATTATGCCGAATGTGTGCCCATTATAGAAAGTCACATACAGCTTCCACCGCCTTTGCCGTGTTTCAGCAGCGTTTGCAGCTGGTATGTGATGTACCCACGCATTGGAACTCTACACTGCAGATGTTGGGAAGAATGTGTTAGCAGAAGAGGGCAGTTGTTGAGTACCAGCATCAACAAGGCCATCGGTATTCTGTTCAGACTCCACACATAAGACCTCAGGAGTGGACATGGATGTCAGACATATGCCCCATCCTCCAAATCTTTGAGGACTCCACCAAGGTGGTGAGCGGTGATGATGCCATAATTAGCATCACCATCCAGCTTCTCTGTCTTCTGAAACGCTCTCTGCTCACAATCAAAGAGGATGCATTGCAGGCGGAGCACAATGAGATGGAGCAAGGAATCAAGCAGGGTGATTACACACAGCCAAGTCTCATCTAATCCCAACGTGGATTGGGTGACAATGAGGAAGAGGAGGAGGAAAAGCAGGAGCTAGATTCATGCTCTATAGATGGTACTACCTGCACAACTGTCATACCGCCTGTTCAGCGTGGATGGCCAGAGGACAGAGAGGAGGAGGGGGAGAGCATGGTCAGTCATCCTCTTGGTGAGGACACAGAAGTCTTAGTCTTGCCTGTTTTCAGTCTGGCACGCAAGGGTGATTTTATGTTACGCTGCCTTTCCCATGGCCCTCGGGTTCACAAAATTTTGGGTGACAGTCATTACTGGTTTGTGACACTTCTAGACCCACGCTACAAGGAGAACTTTATATCTCTTATTCCTGAGGCGGGCATGTCTACAAAAATGGGGCAGTTACCAAAAGGCCCTTGTTGCAGAACTATTAAAAAAATTCCCATCTGAAAATGCTGGCGACAACCAAGGAGTGCAGGTGAGAGAGACACAACTTCAATCCATCAGAGGCAGGGGAACACTGTCAAAGTTCTGGGAGAATTTTCTCAGCCCCTCCCATCGCACAAGCCATGAGGCGTGGGGTACTTTACCAAGGAGTGCAAAGTTTGGGTAGATGCTGAGGGAGTACCTTGCAGACCGTACCAACGTCCTCCGTGATTCCTCTGTGACTTATAATTATTGGGTATCCAAGCTGGATACGTGGAATGAACTTGCTCTCTACGCCTTGGAGGTCCTGGCCTGCCCTGCTGCCAGCGTTTTATCAGAGCGGGTTTTTAGTGCCGCTGGTGGAATTATAACTGATAAGCGCATCCGCCTGTCAACTGAAAATGCTGACAGGCTGACTCTTATAAAAATGAACAAGGGATGGATTGGGCCAGAATTCTCAACACCACTGAATGATAGCAGCGTAACATAAACTCAAATCAAGTGTCTTTTTTTGGGAGGTGTATTCCCATGCACTTCTTCACGGGTATACGCTTCCTGATTTTGGCTATTTGCTCTGGTCCTCCTCCTTCTCCTCATCCTCATCCTCCACCACCATATCACCAGGGTGCCTGTGGTCCGTGATGCAACAACCACATAATTTTTTTAAAGGGTGTTTATGATGGGCGTAAAAAAAATTTTTATACAGTATGTTCATGTATACCCCCCAGGGGTAAATGTTTGTCAGCCCATAAACTTAGTGCATGGGCATTACAAGTATAGGAGACACGCTAGTTTCTAATGGGAACATTTTTTCATGAGGCCCTCTAAGTCTCTTCCAAGGGGCATTGGAGTGCCTCCCAATTTTTGGCAGCCCTTGCATTCACTGCATAGGCCAACACCAACACTATGGGAGACCCTCTCCTTTCTAATGGGAAAATGTTGTACTTGTTACTGTGGCCCTGTTCTAAGTGTCTTTAAATTCTTAGTGGGCTTTTGCCTAAATTTGGTAGGCCGTTGGACTCACTGCATACCCTGTAACTGTATAGCAGACTCTCTCCTTTCTAATGGGAATTTGTCGTTACTGTGGCCCTGCTCTATGTGTCTTTAAATTCTTAGTGGGGTTTTTCCTAAATTTGGTGTGCCATTGGACTCACTGCATACTCTATAACTGTACAGCAGACCCTCTCCTTTCTAATGGGAACATGTCGTACTTGTTACTGTGGCCTTGCTCTATGTGTCTTTAAATTCTTAGTGGGGTTTTTCCTAAATGTTGTCAGCCGTTGGACTCACTGCATACCCTATAACTGTATAGCAGACCCTCTCCTTTCTAATGGGAACATGTCGTACTCATTACTGTGGCAATGCTCTATGTGTCTTTAAATTGTTAGTGGGGTTTTTCCAAAATTTTGGCAGCCCTTGCAGTTACAGCATGGTCATTAACACTATAGGAGACCCGCTCCTTTATAATGGGAACATTTTTTTAACTGAGACCCTCCTCTATGTGTTTTCAAAGGGGTATTGGCTTGCGTCCGAATTTTTGGCAGCCCTTGCAGTCACTGCATACGCAACAACAGTATAGGAGACCCACTCGTTAATAATGGGAACAACAAAGCATAGCCAGCTGATGGCTCTCTAACAATAGCGAGGGCAGACTGCTGGCCTTCTAAGAATAGTAAGGGCTTAGGTGACAAACTGCCCAGCGCTACAAAGTTGTTGAAAGCTGTAACACAGCAGCCTTATCTGCGGCTCTCACCGCTGAACATACAGCCAGCCATGGTTATGTGTGACAATGGGCGAAACATGTTGACAGAGAAATGACAGCCGGAATAGATACGGTTTTCCTCTATGCCAGTCCTTTCACTGAGCTAAAGAATATGATTGTTGTGAAATACAACTCCCACTGAGAAGCTGTTTCAGATTGAAAAACATTGTGTCCACCAGAGGATTTGATTCTGAGGGCTCACCTTTCTCCCCCACTCAAGAGCCCCATAGCAGCTGCAAAGTTAGCACTATCATGAACTCTCCTAATGTAGAAGCCAGGGCACACCTGAGGATTCTCTGGTGGGACCATCCAACCCTGCCGAGAAGCAGTACTGGCTAAGAAAAGCATGTGGGAAGGTTCCCGGACAATTTATGGCCGCTTTTTTACTGAGGTGGAAACCCACGCAAACACAAGGAGAACATACAAAATCCTTGCAGATGTTGTCCTTACTGGCATTTGAACCCAGGATCCCAGCACTGCAAGGCTTCAGTGCTAACCACTGATCTAATGTGCTGCCGTTCACTCTCTAACAGACTTGCACCTACTGCCACCCTATCTTCAGCTCCTTTGTGAGAAACTAATGTATTTGGGCAGCCACTCAGTCTACCAAATAAAATTCCTGAGAAGGAAATTGGGGATGGCTTTGCTACTGGTATTGAGGGCAGTACTAATACCATGGGGTCGTACCATAGTTTGCTGGAAATATTCCAGGCTGGTAGGAGGCAAGCAAATTCCCACAGAAAAGTACCAGCAGTAATGTTCAGGGACCCACGCTTGTAGAAGGCGGAGACAACACCGGGAGAAAGAGTGACGGCTGGTGACCGAGTATGGACACGAGGCAGGAGGCATGAGGTTGTGAAAAGCTTCTGCCTCCACGAGCCAGAAAGGCCACATTTCAAGTGAAAGCAGCTTTATGGGACTTCCTGGGAGAAATGAATGCTGGGTAGATATGGTTTCCCAAGTCCTTTCACCAAGCTAAAGAATATAACTGTGGTGAAATGCAACCGAGCAAAAAAAGCTGTGGACTGGCTACGTACCGTCCCCGGCCACATTCACCTGTCAACGTGTTTGTGGTTAGGCGGTCCTTCCCAGTAAGTGCACTGCGTAGGGCACGGGTAATGTTGTGGGACCCGTGCTTGTGAAAGGCGAAGATGATACCGGGAGAAACAGCGGCGGCTGAGAACCAAGTATGGACACCTGGCCGCCGCCGGCATGAGACTGTGAAAAGCTTCCACCTTCACGTGCCTAAAAGGCCACATTTCAAGTGCAAGCAGATGCCCAGAAATCAGGCAGTTTAGCATTGCAGCCTGTGGGTGGGTGGCTGGCTGCATACTTGCGCTTGCATTCCAATTAACAGAAAACTAAGCAGGTGAACTCTCCTGAAGGAGAAGTCAGGGCCCACAGGAGGAGTCTCCGGTTTTCTCGTCGGCCCGTCCACCCCTGCAGAGAAGCTGCCCTGGCTAGAAAAAGTGTGAGGGAAGGTTCCCGGACACTCTATGGCTGCTTTTTTAATGTGGATCTGACGTGCTTATGCATGTTATTTCTCACACCGCATTTCAGATCAGGCCATTGCCCAACTCTGTAGTCATGAAATTAAATGAGCAAAGAAAGATGTTTGTGTGTCAAAGCACCACCAACAAGTGCGACTTGATGTTGGACGTGCTGCCATTTCTTCTGCACCAAGCTGCATTAGAGGACTTCCTGGGAGAAATGACAACCAGAGTGGATACGGTTTCCCTCTATGCCAGTCCTTTCACCGAGCTAAAGAATATGGCTGTGGTGAAATACAACTCTCAGCAAAAAAAAGCTGTGGACTGGCTCCATACCATCCCTGGCCACATTCACTTGACCACGTGTTTGTGGTTAGGTGGTCCTTCGCATGTGCCAAGGATCACTTATGATGGGCACACTTTTAGGCAGTCACCTGGGAGTCAGAAATGCTTTTAGAGGTCTTCCCCATGCTGTTCCCATGTCTTTTCAGCACTGTATGCATGTGTCTGATGATGTGTCACACACCACATGGCCAGATAAGGTTGTAAAATGTTAAAAAGACATGTCCTGGTGAATGCATTTGTCACGGTTTAAGGCAATGCAAAAGTACAAAAACGCATCAAAAACGCTACGTGTGAACATAGCCCAATGTGTGGAGGAGTATTTTTGGTTTTGGTTATTTATTTTGCCTTATATACAAGTCATTACCCTGGAAAGAGTGTTAATTAACATATTTCCCAGGAAAATCCATTTTGGATTCATCTTTGTATGTTTTATTGTGAGTCCGTAAAAGTGGTGTAATACCTCAGACAACATTGTGGACAGCAGTGACCTGGGAGTCAGAAATGCGTCCAGGGGTCTTCCCCATGCTGTTCCCATGTTATTTGAGAACTGTTTCCATGGATCTGTGCAATTTTTAGGCCCTCTGCAAGGGGGAGCCGCCTGAAAAATACTCGAGTTTCCCATAGACTTACATTGGGCTCGCTGCTCGGGTCGAGCACCCGAGCATTCAGAGGGCCTCCTGAAAACAATGTTCCCATTATTAGGAAGTGGGTCTCCCATTGTGTTTGCCTATGCAGGGAATGCAAGGGTTGCCAAAAATTTGGAGGCTCTCCAATGCCTCTTGGAAGAGACGTGGAGGTCAGAGGGCCTCCTGAAAACAATGTTCCCATTATTAGGAAGTGGGTCTCCCATTGTGTTTGCCTATGCAGGGAATGCAAGGGTTGCCAAAAATTTGGAGGCACTCCAATGCCCCTTGGTAGAGACGTGGAGGTTTTCTCGTCGGCCCGTCCACCCCTGCAGAGAAGCTGCCCTGGCTAGAAAAAGTGTGAGGGAAGGTTCCCGGACACTCTATGGCTGCTTTTTTAATGTGGATCTGACGTGCTTATGCATGTTATTTCTCACACCGCATTTCAGATCAGGCCATTGCCCAACTCTGTAGTCATGAAATTAAATGAGCAAAGAAAGATGTTTGTGTGTCAAAGCACCACCAACAAGTGCGACTTGATGTTGGACGTGCTGCCATTTCTTCTGCACCAAGCTGCATTAGAGGACTTCCTGGGAGAAATGACAACCAGAGTGGATACGGTTTCCCTCTATGCCAGTCCTTTCACCGAGCTAAAGAATATGGCTGTGGTGAAATACAACTCTCAGCAAAAAAAAGCTGTGGACTGGCTCCATACCATCCCTGGCCACATTCACTTGACCACGTGTTTGTGGTTAGGTGGTCCTTCGCATGTGCCAAGGATCACTTATGATGGGCACACTTTTAGGCAGTCACCTGGGAGTCAGAAATGCTTTTAGAGGTCTTCCCCATGCTGTTCCCATGTCTTTTCAGCACTGTATGCATGTGTCTGATGATGTGTCACACACCACATGGCCAGATAAGGTTGTAAAATGTTAAAAAGACATGTCCTGGTGAATGCATTTGTCACGGTTTAAGGCAATGCAAAAGTACAAAAACGCATCAAAAACGCTACGTGTGAACATAGCCCAATGTGTGGAGGAGTATTTTTGGTTTTGGTTATTTATTTTGCCTTATATACAAGTCATTACCCTGGAAAGAGTGTTAATTAACATATTTCCCAGGAAAATCCATTTTGGATTCATCTTTGTATGTTTTATTGTGAGTCCGTAAAAGTGGTGTAATACCTCAGACAACATTGTGGACAGCAGTGACCTGGGAGTCAGAAATCCGTCCAGGGGTCTTCCCCATGCTGTTCCCATGTTATTTGAGAACTGTTTCCATGGATCTGTGCAATTTTTAGGCCCTCTGCAAGGGGGAGCCGCCTGAAAAATACTCGAGTTTCCCATAGACTTACATTGGGCTCGCTGCTCGGGTCGAGCACCCGAGCATTCAGAGGGCCTCCTGAAAACAATGTTCCCATTATTAGGAAGTGGGTCTCCCATTGTGTTTGCCTATGCAGGGAATGCAAGGGTTGCCAAAAATTTGGAGGCTCTCCAATGCCTCTTGGAAGAGACGTGGAGGTCAGAGGGCCTCCTGAAAACAATGTTCCCATTATTAGGAAGTGGGTCTCCCATTGTGTTTGCCTATGCAGGGAATGCAAGGGTTGCCAAAAATTTGGAGGCACTCCAATGCCCCTTGGTAGAGACGTGGAGGTCAGAGGGCCTACTGAAATCAATGTTCCCATCATTAGCAAGTGGGTCTCCCATTATGTTTGCCTATGCAATGAATGCAAGGGTTGCCAAAAATTTGGAGGCACTCCAATGCCCCTTGGAAGAGACGTGGAGGTCAGAGGGCCTCCTAAAACAATGTTTCTATTACTAGGAAGTGGGTCTCCCATTGTATTTGTCTATGCAGTGAATGCAAGGGCTGCCAAAAATTGGGAGGCACTCCAATGCCCCTTGGAAGAAACGTGAAGGAGGGCCTCATAAAAAAATGTTCCCATTAGAAAGGAGTGGGCCTCCTATACTTGTAATACCCACGCACTAAGTGTATGGGCTGACAAACATTTACCCCTCGGGGGTATAAGTACAGACCAAAAGTTTGGACACACCTTCTCATTTAAAGATTTTTCTTTAAAATTGACTATGAAAATTGTACATTCACACTGAAGGCATCAAAACTATGAATTAACACATGTGGAATTATATACTTGACAAAAAAATGTGAAACAACTAAAAATATGTCTTATATTCTAGGTTCTTCAAAGTAGCCACCTTTTGCTTTGATGACTGCTTTGCACACTCTTGGCATTCTCTTGATGAGCTTCAAGAGGTAGTCACTTCACAGATGTGCCCTATCAGGTTTAACAAGTTTCTTGCCTTATAAATGGGGTTGGGACCATCAGTTGTGTTGTGCAGAAGTCTGGTGGATACACAGCTGATAGTCCTACTGAATAGACTGTTAGAATTTGTATTATGGCAAGAAAAATGCAGCTAAGTAAAGAAAATAACAAGTGGCCATCATTACTTTAAGAAATGAAGGTCAGTCAGTCTGAAAAATTGGGAAAACTTTGAAAGTGTCCCCAAGTGCAGTTGCAAAAACCATCAAGCGCTACAAAGAAACTGGCTCACATGAGGACCGCCCCAGGAAAGGAAGACCAATAGTCACCTCTGCTTCTGAGGATAAGTTTATCCGAGTCACCAGCCTCAGAAATCTCAGGTTAACAGCAGCTCAGATTAGAGACCAGGTCAATGCCACACAGAGTTCTAGAAGCAGACACATCTCTTCAACAACTGTTAAGAGGAGACTTTGTGCAGCAGGCCTTCATGGTAAAATAGCTGCTAGGAAACCACTGTTAAGGACAGGCAACAATCAGAAGAGACTTGTTTGGGCTAAAGAACACAGGGAATGGACATCAGACCAGTGGAAATCTGTGCTTTGGTCTGATGAGCCCAAACTTGAGATCTTTGGTTTCAAACATCTGGTCTTTGTGAGACGCAGAAAAGGTGAACGGATGGACTCTAGATGCCTGGTTCCCACCGTGAAGCATGGAGGAGGAGGTGTGATGGTGTGGGGGTGCTTTGCTGGTGACACTGTTGGGGATTTATTCAAAATTGAAGGCATACTGAACCAGCATGGCTACCACAGTGTCTTGCAGCGGCATGCTATTCCATCCGGTTTGCGTTTAGTTGGACCATCATTTATTTTTCAACAGGACAATGACCCCAAACACACCTCCAGGCTGTGTAAGGGCTATTTGACCAAGAAGGAGAGTGATGGGGTGTTACACCAGATGACCTGGCCTCCACAGTCACCAGACCTGAACCCAATCGAGATGGTTTGGGGTGAGCTGGACCGCAGAGTGAAGACAAAAGGGCCAACAAGTGCTAAGCATCTCTAGGAACTCCTTCAAGATTGTTGGAAGACCATTTTCGGTGACTACCTCTTGAAGCTCATCAAGAGAATGCCAAGAGTGTGCAAAGCAGTCATCAAAGCAAAAGGTGGCTACCTTGAAAAACGTAGAATATAAGACATATTTTCAGTTGTTTCACACTTTTTTGTTAAGTATATAATTCCACATGTGTTAATTTATAGTTTTGATGCCTTCAGTGTGAATGTACAATTTTCATAGTCAAGAAAATACAGAAAAATCTTTAAATGAGAAGGTGTGTCCAAACTTTTGGTCTGTACTGTACATGAGCATACTGTATAAAAAATTTTTTTACCGGCATAATAAACACCCTTTAAAAAGTTATGTAGGTGTTGCATCACGGACCACCGTCACCCTGGTGATATGGTGGTAGAGGATGAGGCGAAGGAGGAGGACAAGAGCGAATAGCCAAAATCAGGAAGCATATACCCATGTCTGGGTGTGAAAAGATGCATGGGAATACACCTCCCAAGAAAAGACATTGAATTTAAGATTATATTACAGTGCTATCAGTCGGTGGTGTTGAGAAGTCTGGCCCAATCCAGCCTTTGTTCATTTTTATAAGAGTCAGCCTGTCAGCACTTTCAGTCGACAGGCGGATGCGCTTATCAGATATAATTCCACCAGCGGCACTAAAAACCCGCTCTGATAAAACGCTGGCGGCAGGGCAGGCCAGGACCTTCAAGGCATAGGAAGCCAATTCATTCCACGTATCCAGCTTGGATACCCAATAATTATAAGGCGCAGAGGAATCACGGAGGACGTTGGTACGGTCGGCAAGGTACTCCCTCAGCATTATCCCAAACTTTGCACTCCTTGTGAGAGTACCCTGCGCCTCAGGGCTTGTGCGATGGGAGGGTCTGAGAAAATTCTGCCAGAACTTTGACAGTGTTCCCCTGCATCTGCTGGATTGAAGTTGTGTCTCTCTCGCCTGTACTCCTTGGTTGTCTAACGGAGTGTGACCTCTGCTGCCAGCGTTTTCAGATGGGAATTATTTTAATAGTTCCGCAACAAGGGCCTTCTGGTCCAGCCACATTTTTGTAGACCTGTCTGCCTCAGGAAAAAGAAATATAAAGTTCTCCTTGCAGCATGGGTCTAGAAGTCTCACCAACCAGTAATGACTGTCACCCAAAATTTTGAGAACGCGAGGGTCATGGGAAAGGCAGCGTAACATAAACTCAGCCATGCGTGCCAGACTACTAACAGGCAAGACTTCCGTGTCCTCACCAAGAGGATGACTGACCATGCTCTCCTCCTCCTCCTCCTCCTCTCTGTCCTCTGGCCATCCACGCTGAACAGACGGTATGACAGCTGTGCAGGTAGTACTGTCTATAGCGATTGAAACTAGCTCCTGTTCTTCCTCCTCCTCCTCTTCCTCATTGTCCCCCAATCCACATTGGGATGAGATGAGGCTGGGCTATGTGTAATCACCCTATATGGTTCCTTGCTCTATCTCATCGTGCTCCGCCTGCAATGCATCCTCTTTGATTGTGAGCAGAGAGCATTTCAGAAGACAGAGAAGAGGGATGGTGACGGGAATTATGGCGTCATCGCCGCTCCCCATCTTGGTGGAATCCTCAAAATTTTGAAGGATGGTACATATGTCTGACATCCATGTCCACTCCTGAGGTCTTATGTGTGGAGTCTGAACTGAATACCGAAGGCCTTGTTGATGCTAGTACTCAACAACTGCCCTCTTCTGCTCACAAATCCTTCCCAACATCTGCAGTGTAGAGTTCCAAGTTGTGGGACATTACACACCAGTCTGTGAGCCGGAAGCTGCAAACGCTGCTGAAACACGGCAAAGGCAGCGGAAGCTGTAGGCGACTTTCTAAAATGGGCACACAGGTGGAGTACTTTAACAAGCAGATCCCGCAGCTCCGGGTAGGATTTGAGAAACCGCTGAACCATGAGGTTAAGCACATGGGCCAGGCATGGTACATGTGTGAGCTCGCCTCGCCTCAGAGCCGCCACCAGGTTGCGGCCATTGTCACACACGTTCATGCCTGGCTGCAGGTTCAGCGGTGTGAGCCACAGATCTGCCTGCTCCCTGATTGACCTGGGGCCCACAATCCTTGGCGTCGGGAGGACGTGTTCCGTCCCAAGGTGCAACTGAGTCCCGGCTTCCACTATGTTAACCCAGTGTGCCTACAGTGAAATGTACCATCCCTGCCCACAAGCACTTGTCCACGTGTCTGTGGTTAGGTGGACCTGCGTTGTTGAGGGCACGGCTATTGTTTTGGGACACGTGCCTGTGTAATGCTGGGACGGCACACCGGGAGAAATAGTGGTGGCTGGGGACCGAGAACCGAGGGTCGGCCGCCGCCATCAGATTGCGGAATGCTTCTGTCTCCACGAGCCTAAAAGGCAACATTTTGAGTGCAAGCAGTCGTGAAATGTGAGAATTTAGTAGTGTGGCCTGTGGGGCATTGGCTGCGTATTTGCGCTTGCGTTCCAAGGACTGGGGTATGGACAACTGAACACTGCGCTGGGACAAGGACGTGAACGTGCTTCCTGATGCTGCTACTTGAGAGTGTGCAACAACAGGTGCAGGGCAGGAGGCATCTTCGCATGCACCATGGACAGGGGATTGACTTTCATGCACAACGGCGGCTTTAGTAGTGGTTGCACCTGCAGACACAGTTCCTGGACACTGGGTTTCGGCACACAAAGTCGGGTGCTTTGCTGCCATGTGCATGATCATGCTGGTGGTGGTCAGGCTGCTAGTTTTGCCACCCCTGCTGATGCTGGCCTGGCAGGTGGTGCAAATGACCTTTTTGGAGTTATCAGCAGAGTCTTTAAAAATCAACCAGACTCAGGAAGACCTAACAGTTGTTCTGGCAACTTCCTTTGTGTTGGTGTTACGGGGAACGGTTGCCTGCCTTGTCTCTGCGGCCACCACACTGCTTCTTCCTGCCTGTTGGGGTGCTCTGCCTCCCTCCCCCTGTGTGCTGCTGTCCTCGCTCTGCATGTCCTCCTGCTAGGTTGGGTCAGTTACTATATCATCCACCACCTCGTCTTCCACTTCCGCACCCTGGTCCTCCTCCTGACTTTCTGGCAATTGTGTCTCATCATCGTCCACCTCTTGTGACACTTTCCCACAGTCGCCTTTGTGTGACCGTGACTGCTCAAATATTTGGGCATCGCTACATGCGATCTCCTCTTGCCTCTCTTCAAGTGGACCCAAATCTATAAATGGAAAAGTGAAAAGCTCTTCGGAGTGTCCAAGTGTTGGATCATTTGTCTCTGGGCACTCGGCATGGTGGGAGGAAGGACGATCAGGGTGAGGAATATGTGGTCCAGACTCACGGCTACTGAGACTTGACTGTGTGGAAGACACCTGGTGGTGGTGGCTAAGTGACTGGAAGCATTATCTGCTATCCATTTATGCATATAGCATTTATGCATACTTTATCGAAGTGCCATAATTTAGCAAAGTGCCCTGGCAGTTAGAAAATGGCATTGCTAATATTCATCTTTCTTCTCTTCTTACAGGTATATATTTTTCACTGCTTGTGTGATCTGTCCTGAAAACTGCATTATATCTCCATGCAATGCTCTGCAGCCTATCAATTTCTGGTATATATTTTTCACTGCTTGTGTGATCTGTCCTGAAAACTGCATTATATCTCCATGCAATGCTCTGCAGCCTATCAATTTCTGGTATATATTTTTCACTGCTTGTGTGATCTGTCCTGAAAACTGCATTATATCTCCATGCAATGCTCTGCAGCCTATCAATTTCTGGTATATATTTTTCACTGCTTGTGTGATCTGTCCTGAAAACTGCATTATATCTCCATGCAATGCTCTGCAGCCTATCAATTTCTGGTATATATTTTTCACTGCTTGTGTGATCTGTCCTGAAAACTGCATTATATCTCCATGCAATGCTCTGCAGCCTATCAATTTCTGGTATATATTTTTCACTGCTTGTGTGATCTGTCCTGAAAACTGCATTATATCTCCATGCAATGCTCTGCAGCCTATCAATTTCTGGTATATATTTTTCACTGCTTGTGTGATCTGTCCTGAAAACTGCATTATATCTCCATGCAATGCTCTGCAGCCTATCAATTTCTGGTATATATTTTTCACTGCTTGTGTGATCTGTCCTGAAAACTGCATTATATCTCCATGCAATGCTCTGCAGCCTATCAATTTCTGGTAGATATTTTTTCACTCCTCTAGCTTTTTTATTCCATGATACTTAAAGGTCATCACACTTACTTTAAGAGTTTATGATCCATGCCGAGTTTACTAGTCTTTTTTTTTTTTTTTTTTCCCTGCACTTTATGGTCTCCTGTTGTCTTTTAAGCTAGTGATTGATTGTTAATGAGTTAAATCTGTGCAGATCTAAGCAGATACGTCCCTATATATTGAGACTTAGTTAAGGGGAGGCATTTATGCGGGGGCATGTATGCATATAGCATTTATGCATACTTTATCGAAGTGCCATAATTTAGCAAAGTGCCCTGGCAGTTAGAAAATGGCAGTTGGACAGGGCAGGAGACAGGTAAGACATGCAAGACAATTAAACAAACTTGCTTCCAGGTCATCTTTTTGGCAAACAGTATTCACCATTTGTATCTGTGCCATTTATACTCTGGTTGCTACAATCATCCACATTCACCGTTCTCCCACAAATGCGGCACACTTCATCCATATTAATCTCTCACTCCTCTCTTCTCCTATGTACAGTTGTCATGCTCTCTTCACAATGTTATACCACGCAGATCCATTCATTCCCACCATACAACGCAGGAAACGCTCTCACAAATCACTCAATCATCTGCTCACTCTCTGTATCTTCCTTCTATTAGTCGCAGGTGATATTTCTCCCAACCCAGGACCCTCCAGTAATAATAACACTAACTCTTTCCCTGTTACATTCAGAAACCCTGCTAATCTCATTAATATTCCCTGCATATCTTCGGTCTCATTCAACTGTGCCCTTTGGAATGCACGCTCAGCTTGTAATAAACTCTCTTACATCCATGACTTTTTCCTCTCTAATTCCCTCAACCTTCTGGCTCTCACTGAAACCTGGATCCAGCAGTCGGACACCACCGCCGCTGCAGCTCTCTCCTATGGTGGCCTACATTTCTCTCATACCCCGCGACCTGACAACAGATCAGGTGGAGGTGTTGGTCTGCTTCTTTCAACAAAATGTACTTTTCAGGTTATCCCCCCTGTACCCTCCCTTATCTTCCCGTCCTTTGAGGCCCACACAGTCAGACTCTACCGGCCCTTCTCCCTGCGAGTGGCGGTTGTCTATCGCCCCCCAGGTCCCCTCCGTCAATTCCTGGATCACTTTGCTGCCTGGCTTACAAATTTTCTATCCTGCGACATCCCCACGATAATCATGGGAGACTTTAACATCCCAATTGGCGATCCTCTTTCCCCATCTGCCACGCATCTTTTATCATTAACCTCCTCCTTCGGCCTTTCACAGCTTGCTAATTCTCCTACACATGAGGACGGGAACACATTGGACCTGATCTTCTCCCGGCTTTGCTCAGTACATGACTTTACTAACTCTCCCCTTCCACTCTCTGACCATAATCTTCTTTCATTCTCTGTCAAGAACTGTGACTCTACTCAAGACACTCCCACCGTCCACACTTATAGAAATTTACGCGCCATTAACACCCAGAAATTTATAAAAAAGTTGCAATCATCATTGGCCCCAATCTCCTCCCTCTCATGTCCCGAATCTGCATTGAAGCATTATAACAAAATAATGCTATGCGCCCTGGATGAAGCCGCACCTCCTACACAAAGAACAATTCGGCATAGACGGCGACAACCCTGGCACACGCCTCAAACACGTCTTCTCCAGAGGTACTCCAGGTGCGCTGAACGGCTGTGGAGAAAATCTAATCTGCCCGAAGATTTCCTCCACTATAAATTTATGCTGAAAACATATAACTCTGCCCTTCACCTCTCCAAACAAACCTACTTTAACAACCTCATCATCTCACTTTCCAATAATCCTAAACGACTCTTTGACACGTTTCATTCTCTCCTCAATCAAACAGCACAGGCCCCGACCACCGACCTCAGCGCTGACGATCTGGCTAACTATTTCAAAGAAAAAATTGACCATATCCGACAGGAAATTTTCTCCCAATCCCCAAATGTTATGCATGCTCCCCCCCGCCACATTGTATCTTGCTCATTTTCTGACTTCGAACCAGTCACGGAAGATGAAGTGATCAGGCTCCTTGCATCTTCTCGCCCTACCACCTGCACCAGCGACCCCATTCCCTCACATCTCCTTCAGTCCCTTGCTCCAGCTGTCACCTCTCACCTAACTAAAATTTTCAACCTTTCCCTCTCATCTGGTATCTTTCCCTCTTCTTTTAAACACGCCAGCATACAACCATTACTTAAAAAAACATCCCTCGACCAGAACTGCACGGCCAACTACAGACCTGTTTCCAATCTTCCCTTTATCTCTAAACTCCTGGAACGCCTGGTCCACTCCCGTCTAATCCGCTATCTCTCAGACAACTCTCTTCTTGACCCTTTACAATCTGGTTTCCGCTCTTTACATTCTACTGAAACTGCCCTCACTAAAGTCTCTAATGATCTACTAACAGCTAAATCTAATGGTCACTACTCCCTGCTGATTCTCCTGGATCTCTCTGCAGCATTCGACACTGTGGATCATCAGCTCCTCCTCACTATGCTCCGCACTATTGGCCTCAAGGACACGGTTCTCTCCTGGTTCTCCTCTTATCTCTCTGACCGCTCCTTCTCTGTGTCTTTTGCCGGCTCCTCCTCCTCCCTACTTCCTCTTACTGTCGGGGTTCCTCAAGGATCAGTCCTCGGCCCCCTTCTTTTCTCCTTATACACCGCTCCTATTGGACAAACAATCAGTAGATTCGGTTTTCAGTACCATCTCTATGCTGATGACACCCAATTATACACCTCTGCTCCGGACATCACCCCTGCATTACTACAAAAGACCAGTGATTGTCTTTCTGCTGTGTCTAACATTATGTCCTCCCTCTACCTAAAACTGAATCTGTCAAAAACTGAACTACTCGTCTTTCCTCCCTCCATTAATCTACCTGTGCCCGATATTGCCATCTCCGTTTGTGGCTCAACCATTACTCCCCAGCTACAAGCCCGCTGTCTTGGGGTCATTTTTGATTCAGATCTTTCTTTCACTCCTCACATCAAATCACTCGCTCGTTCATGTCATCTACACCTCAAAAACATCTCAAGAATCAGGACTTTTCTCACCTTTGACTCGGCAAAAACTCTTACTGTCGCTCTTATTCATTCTCGTCTTGACTATTGCAACGCTCTACTAATCGGTCTCCCTCTTACTAAACTCTCCCCTCTCCAATCCGTCCTGAACGCAGCAGCCAGGATCATATTCCTCGCCAACCGCTACTCAGATGCCTCTTCCCTGTGCCAGTCATTGCATTGGTTGCCCATCCAATATAGAGTTCGTTTTAAACTTATCACGCTTACCCACAAAGCGCTCCATGCTTCAGTACCCCCCTACATCTCCTCCCTTGTCTCAATCTACCACCCTACACGTGCCCTCCGTTCTGCAAATGACTTGAAACTAAAATCCTCCATAATCCGAACTTCCCACTCCCGTCTCCAAGATTTCTCGCGTGCTGCGCCAATTCTCTGGAATGCACTACCCAGGACAGTTCGATTAATTCCCAATACCCACAGTTTCAAGCGAACCCTAAAAACACATTTCTTTAGACTGGCGTATCACCTAAACACACTCTGTCCATCCCAGCTTTCCCCCATATTAAAATCTTCTTCAACTTCGGGTTCAAACCAACCATTCACATAAAAGCCTCTGTCAGGACTGCACACATACTGGCTGGCGACCAGTCCATGTATTATTATTTATCCTATTCAGTATATCAAGGCTGCATTATACAATATATGTACTTTTTACCTTTTGTGTCTCCCCCATTTCCTCATAGACTGTAAGCTCGCGAGCAGGGCCCTCACTCCGTTCGATATGAGATATGCTTATTCTGTATTGTCTGTATAAGTCCCCCCTAAAATTTGTAAAGTGCTGCGGAATATGTTGGCGCTATAAAAATAAACTATTATTATTATTATTATTATTATATTATTATTATTATTATCCAACCAACAACCTTTTGACACTGCTCTGGGTTCAATAGTGGTGTGCTGCGGTCCCCTAGGAATTGGGACAGGAAGGTCGGGCGAGAATATGTGGGTGTTTGTTGTGGCACAATTTCAGCTTGCCCACGGCCTTGGCCTCGGCCTCTGCATCCACCATCACCATCACGTCTAGTTCCCTGTCCCTTGCCACGCTCAATACAAATGACTGAATTTGGAGCAAACTTATATGTAATCCGTGTGACGGACAAACCACAGTTTTAAATACCTGGCCTGTAGGTAACTATTTTGAACAGCAATCTGGTGTCAATTGCTTCACTGACACACTGAAACAAATTTTTAATGGAGGTCAGAAATGGCAGTATTTTCTGAAAACGTATATGTGATCCATGTGACGGAGAAAACACATTTTTAAATAGCTGGATTTCTAGCGCTGTAATATGGAAAGGACCTGGCTGTATTTTGCAGTGACAACAATCACATGGCGCAAAAAAAATGTGTTCTCTGAACTGCTTATTAAGCAAATAATGAGGATGAAGATCCAAAAAAAAAATTATTCCTGGCCCCTGAGACCTGGGTCTTTGTATAGAAATATCTAACAGCAGCAGCAGGAAAAAATTGCAATGGAGCCTCTTGTGCTATTTGCCCTGCAGTCTGCTATATACACTGCCTTCCTGCCTATATACATTGCCTGCCTGATATTTCTGCAGATGGATTATTCTTCACAAGGACTGTTTGTTGAGATGGATATGTGTCTCTAATATAATTTGGTACACCTACATTAGCTAGAAACAAGCAATTCTCTCCCTAGCTCAGCAGCAGCTCTCCTTACACTGTTTGATTCCGGAGTGACTGTGACGAGCATGGCGGTGCCAAGTCTGATATAGAACTGATGACGCTGTGCGGCCAGCCAATCAGTGTAATGCCACAACCAACATGGCTATGGCACTACAGTGAGTGGCAGGCAATCCCTGCATGTTCATTGGTGGTCTAAAGAGCACCAAACATGCAGGGAGGAGACCCGAGCTTCCGCTGAGCAACCCCAGAAATACTTGGCGAGCGCCGAGCATGTCGAGCAGTGAGATGCTCGGGCCAGCACCGAGCAGTAGCAAACATGCTCACTCATCAATAGCTGCTACCAATAAGGTTATTAATGGTCATCTGAGAAATGTTCTAAATTAACTTGGGCCAAGTCATCAAGATCTGCTGCTGGCAGCTCCCTTTGCAATTGTCAACCAATTACATCATAAGGAGGAATATGGGGAATATATTTGTACTGTAATATTAAAACCATTCTTAGACATATTTTTCAATGTTACACTATTTTCTGGGAATACATTCATTTTAGAGTTACATAGATTGAAAAAAAAAAACAAATCCATCAAGCTCAACCTTTCTCTACGAGTTATATATTCTCTATCGCTAGAATATTTGTTGTAAGAAAAACATCCAGTTTCTTTTTAAATACTGATAAAATGTCTGCCATTACTACCTTTTGTGGTTGGGCATTTCACAGTCTGACTGCTCTAACTGGAAAGAACTCTTGCCTACTTAGCTGCCTGAATCGCCTTTCCTTTACATGTAAGGCCCTTGGAAAAAGTAAATCATGTGCCAGTCCTTTGAATTGACCACATATGTATTTATAAATGGCAATGAGATCACCTCTTAAGTGTATTTTTTATAAGCAAAGCAAGTTCAACTTTTTTAAACCTCTGTAGAGGCCTTCCATCCCATGTAATAATCTAGTTGCTGCCTTTAAACTGACTAGCTTTCCAATATCCTTTTTAGAATGTGGAGCCCAAAACTGGATCCCATATTCTAGATGTGGCCTCACCAGTGATTTATAAAGGGCTAACAATAGTTTGGGATCACAGGATTTTATCTCTCTTTTTATACACCCTAAAATCTTGTTTGCTTTTCAGCTGCTGCCTGACACTGAGTACTATTCCTTGTAACCAGAATATCCAAGTCCTTTTCCTGTTCTGTAATCCCGAGTATATTCCCATTTAATGTATATGCAGCAATACGATTACTCCATCCTAGGTATACTCTACATTTATCAACATAAAAGCTCATCTGTCAAAAGAATGCTCATGCAGACATCTTATCCTGATCGGTTTGTAATATCATACTGTTGTGCACAGGTTTTATCCTACATAGTTTTGTGACATTGGCAAAGACTGACACTTTACTCTCAATCCCATCCACAAGGTCATAAATAAAGAGATTATATAAAAATTGGTCCTAACATAGATCCTTGTGGCCCCTACTGCTCCCGATACATATCCTTGTGGCCCCAATTGCTGTTTTTATCCCATGTAGAGAATGCTTCATTTATAACGACTCTTTGTTCCCTATCACCTAACCAGTGCTTTATTTATGTGCCTATAGTGCTCTTAACTCGTATTCTGTTTCCTCAAACTAAAACATTTAAAGATTTCATGGACCATGCATTTGGAAACTATGAATGCTGGCACTCCTAAATCCCAAATACAGGGATCATCAAAACAATTCCATTTTAATAGTACAACATTTCAATGATGATTTCCAGGTTACATGCTAATATTAGAAAAAATATTGAAGTAATTCAAGACTATTTTATAGAGTTATTAGGATTTTCCCAGAAGGGGAAACATTTTTGCCAAAGGAAACATTTCTCGCGCAGTCTACATGATTCCAGGATAATGAGGCACTAAAATAAATTTAATTTGAGAAAATAAAAAATAAAATTAATTTAACAAGTGTGTATATTTTATGGATTTTTATAGATTTTTATAAACTTGTTATATATTAGTAGGATGCAAATCATTCATTTTATAACCTTTTCCTTAATTTTGTGTTATAAACTCATCAAGCCTTATGCTTCAAAAATTGTCAAAAGTTTTCATGCGGGCCTTAGCAACCATGTAATTTTTCTCAATATTAGAAAGTAAAATTTTTTGATCAGTTCTTTGTTTTCTTGGAGTTATGTATACATTATAGAACCCCAGTTAATCAAAGTGTTCTCTCTAGAAATCTGAGGTAAAACACTTTGAAAAGTTGCAAAATTTTTGCAAAACTCGAGGTTGTGCAAACATTTTGCAACTCTTGGTGTTTTCATGCCAATATCACTCAACTACACCAAAATGGGTGGAGGTGGAGCAGGACAGGGGCAGAACAGGGACATGATGCTAATGCTCATCTAATTCAAAACAAGCTGTGGCATGCCTTAGGCTAGAAATCCTACTCCAGTCCCTGACAGATGTAAGATTTGTGGCAACGTACACAGAGGCGCTGGCCACTTTTCAGGTGCAAGTGATTCATTAAGAGGCTTGTGCCACTTAATAAGTCAGGCACTTCTGACTCTAGCACACCCCCTCATCAAAACCAGAGTGAGCAATGCTGGTTTTGATTAATTAGGGCCTCTGTGCTCTGGTTGCCTACAGTATGAAGAGTACTACACATGTACCAGGATCAAGCGATGCATTCACAAGATCTAAAGGGGTATTCTCAGAATTGCAAGTTATCCCCTAACCATAGGGATGGATAGGGCCTTCTGGAAATAGTAGAGTGCTATATATAGCTTTATCTGGCAATCCCATGGACAGTGAATGGAGCAGAGGTCAGACATGCGATCAGGATGGGGATCTACAAAGAATTCTGTTTATGGTTCTGGAGCCCAATTCTTAAGTTTGCTTCATTCCCAATGAACACCAGTAATCAGTAAGCTATCCTCTATCCTATTGATAAGGCATAACTAGCAATTCTCGGAATGACCCTGAAAAGGAGGAGAGACCAGGCCTGATGAGAGTAGGAGTTACTACATGGAAGGAGTGAGAGTCTCCCTTTCCTCGTTGACCTATACAAAGTTAGGATAGACTATCTGTAGTGAAAATTATGGAGCTCTACAGAGCAGAAGTGACATGAAAGGAGGCAATAGAGGGCACAGGTGGAAGAGGCAATATCCACACCTAATGGCAGGAGAGGTGGTGCAGAGAAGATGGTTGCTGGAGCCTAAATGTGGTGCTATGGTGGAGAAAACCTTGCCCAAGTTAAGAGAAGACCTCAAATCAGTTGTAAATGGCTCTGGAGGCTGAAGAGCAGATAATGCAGAATGTGCAATGAGTAACGAGTAGAGATGAGCGGTGTTCGACTCGAACTGTTCGCCAATCTCAAATTCGCGCTGTTTTGGGCGGTGTTCGAGCCGTTTGGCGAACCCGAACGATTTGAAAAAAATTCGGCTGTTCGAGGTTATGTTCGATAACTGTTCGTGCACCAAAATCATAACTGGATTTTTTCTCAGTAATGCTGAAAATTAATGTTAATACGCAGTTTGAGTGTACAGTGGGGCGGGGGGAGGGGCAGGGGATGGATCTCTGCAGAAATAATGAAGATCTCCATTTTTTTTTCTCTTTCCCGCATTTACAGTGGGGAGGTGCAATCTGTCAGCCTATCAGCAGCGCACACACGGAGCGAAGTGCTTTTTTTCACTCAAGCAAGGGCATGTGTCTTTGGCAGTGTATGTCACATGTCCTTGCCCTATAAGACCCAGCCATTTTCCCCGTCGCCACCATTTTCTCACTGCTGCAGCTGTGTGTGTGTTAGACGGCACCGCTGTTGCTGTGTGCGCTATACCTTGTTAATTTCAAGCCAATTTTCGCACAAATCTACAGATAGCTTGGGAGTAGGGAATAGTTGTGATTGCAGTCCTTTTAAGGACTAGGTTACAGCATTTCCTACGACTTTTATCAGGCAGGTCTGTGCTCTTAAATAGATAGGTTGGGAGTAAAGACCAATTGTAATTGCAGTCCTTTTCAGGGCTAGGTTACATCAGTTCCTATCACTTTTATCAGGCAGGTCTGTGCTCTTAAATAGATAGGTTGGGAGTAAAGACTAATTGTAATTGCAGTCCTTTTCAGGGCTAGGTTACATCAGTTCCTATCACTTTTTGCCAGGCAGATCTGTGCCAGTGCTGTGCAAGTTTTTTTCACAGCATTTGGATAAATCTAGCAAAGCAAATCATTTTCGTCCTCTTGCAGTGTGTGTTAGTCAGTGGAGAAGCCTATCTGTGTTGCAAGCTACACCACCTGTGTATAGAATACAATTTTTTTTACTGCACCTAGTGAAGTAAAACCTTTTGGGCATAGCATCATTCTATTAGTCCATCTATACTAACCTCCACCAGGTTGCAAATTCAAAATAATTTTTATCTGCATCTAGCTCTGAAAAAATATTTGGGCTTCGGCTTGTAGCAGTGTGTGGGACTTGTTCTATTAGTCCATCTATACTAACCTCCAGCACGTTGCAAATTCAAAATAATTTTTTTCTGCATCTAGCTCTGAAAAAATATTTCGGCTTGTAGCAGTGTGTGGGACTTGTTCTATTAGTCCATCTATACTAACCTCCAGCAGGTTGCAAATTCAAAATAATTTTTTTCTGCATCTAGCTCTGAAAAAATATTTCGGCTTGTAGCAGTGTTTGGGACTTGTTCTATTAGTCCATCTATACTAACCTCTAGCAGGTTGCAAATTCAAAATAATTTTTATCTGCATCTAGCTCTGAAAAAATATTTGGGCTTCGGCTTGTAGCAGTGTGTGGGACTTGTTCTATTAGTTCATCTATACTAACCTCCAGCAGGTTGCAAATTCAAAATAATTTTTATCTGCATCTACCTCTGAAAAAATATTTGGGCTTGTAGCAGTGTGTGGTACTCATTGTATTAGGCCATCTATACCAAGCTCCACCAGCTTTGAAATTAATAATAATTTTTAGCTGCATCTAGCCCTGAAAATAATTTTTCTTCCCAATACTGGTAGCAATAGAAATATGGGGCACGCGCCTGGCTAACAAAAATATACGCTTCATAACAAAAAACACCAGCCTAGCGCACTGCATTAATAAGATGACATCATCGTCTCTCCCAGTGCTAGGCCTACTACGCCGGCTAGCATTCCTGTGCCTAAAACACAATGTATGGGTCCACGCTAGCCAAGATGCTGAGGGGTCTAAAGCTGCTGCTAATGCTTTATCACAATTCAGTTGCCAGATTTTCACAGAGCTCTTCCCCAACGCCCACCCATCAGGCAACAGTTGCCCACCTTCCCTATGGGATCTAGTGGCGAATAGTTGATGCCATTAATCAGAGCGTCAGGTGCCCCATCGATGTGGCAAGCATACGGTAAGGCATGGGAAGAGTGGACTCGACTAGTAGCAGGCAGACGGGTTGACCAATGTGAACAAGCCAGATCACAAGTCACCATAGAATTTCTCCACCAGCTAATGATGAGGGGCATATCAGGGGCGTCAGTGCAGCGGTGTCTGACCGGAGTAGCATTTCACTTCCAACTACTGAATTGGGGAGATGTGACAAAGATTCATCATCAGACAATCCATAAAAGGGTGGAAAAGGGGTCAGCCAAGTCAGGAGTGTAGACGTCCCATCCCGTGTCACTAAAACTGATTTCTCACATCATATCCCTAACACCATTAACATGACACTCACAATTTGAAGCAACACTACTGTCTACTGCATTTGCGATCGCCTTCTTCGGGGCGCTAAACATAAGCGAATTAGTCCCTCAATCCAAAATTACCACCAGTGGAGGCTTATTACACCAGGACGTAGTCATAGCCAATAATGCAATACATCTACGCATACGCCAATCGAAATCTGTTCCAGCGGGCAGGGGCACTTGGGTACTTCTACAACCCACAAACGGTACACTGAGTCAGGTAACAATAGTAAAAACATATCTAACCATCAGATCACAAAGTAATTTCTTCCTATCACACATTGATGGAACGCCATTATCAAGATACCAGTTCCAAGCTATATTTAATAAATGCATAACATCGGCAGGGAACCACCCCAAAGATTACGGGACACACTCATTCCGCATAGGTGCGGCAACGGAAGCAGCAAGAGCAGGACTGTCAGAAACGGAAGTTCAGAGGATAGGGAGATGGCGATCCACGTGTTTGGCGAGATACATAAGACCGGACTTGTTATCCTAACGTGGTTTGTTTCTTTTACAGGTGACGCTAAGCCAACAGTGTGGGTGATAGGCCACTCGTATATACAGTTATATGAAAAAGTTTGGGCACCCCTATTAATCTTAAGCTTAATGTTTTATAAAAATTGGTGTTTTTGCAACAGCTATTTCAGTTTCATATATGTAATAACTGTTGGACACGGTAATGTTTCTGCCTTGAAATGAGGTTTATTGTACTAACAGAAAATGTGCAATCTGCATTCAAACAAAATTTGACAGGTGCATAAATATGGGCACCTCACCAGAAAAGTGACATTAATATTTAGTAGTTCCTCCTTTTGCAAAAATAACAGCCTCTAGTCGCTTCCTGTAGTTTTTAATGATTTCCTGGATCCTGGATGAAGGTATTTTTGACCATTCCTCTTTACAAAACAATTCCAGTACAGTTAAGTTTGATGGTCGCCGAGCATGGACAGCCCTCTTCAAATGATCCCACAGATGTTCAATGATATTCAGGTCTAGGGACTGGGATGGCCATTCCAGAACATTGTAATTGTTCCTCTGCATGAATGCCTGAGTAGATTTGGAGCGGTGTTTTGGATCATTGTCTTGCTGAAAGATCCATCCCCTGCTTAACGTCAACTTCACTGATTCTTGAACATTATTGTCAAGAATCTGCTGATACTGAGTGGAATCCATGCGTCCCTCAACTTTAACAAGATTCCCGGTGCCGGCATTGGCCACACAGCCCCAAAGCATGATGGAACCTCCACCAAATTTTACTGTGGGTAGCAAGTGTTTTTCTTGGAATGCTGTGTTTTTTTGCCGCCATGCATAACGCCTTTTTGTATGACCAAACAACTCAATCTTGGTTTCATCAGTCCACAGGACCTTCTTCCAAAAAGAAATTGGCTTCTCCAAATGTGCTTTTGCACACCGCAGCCGACTCTGTTTGTGGCGTGCTTGCAGAAACGGCTTCTTTTGCATCACTCTCTCATTCAGCTTCTCCTTGTGCAAAGTGCGTTGTTTAGTTGACCGATGCACAGTGACACCATCTGCAGCATGGTGGTCTGAGGATTGTCCTTGACTGATCTCACCATTCTTCTTCTTTGCCTTTCTGATGTTTTTCTTGGCCTGCCACTTCTGGCCTTAACAAGAACTGTCCCTGTGTTCTTCCATTTCCTTACTATGTTCCTCACAGTGGAAACTGACAGGTTAAATCGTTGAGACAGCTTTTTGTATCCTTCCCCTGAACAACTATGTTGAATAATCTTTGTTTTCAGATAATTTGACAGTTGCTTTGAGGAGCCCATGATGCCACTCTTCAGAGGAGATTCAAACAGGAGAACAACTTGCAAGTGGCCACTTTAAGTAGCTTTTCTCATGATTGCATACACCTGGCTTTGAAGTTCAAAGCTCAATGAGGTTACAAAACCAAAAAAAGTGCTTTAGTAAGTCAGTAAAAAGTAGGTAGGAGTATTTAAAACAAGAAAATGATAAGGGTGCCCATACTTATGCACCTGTCAAATTTTGTTTGAATGCAGATTGCACATTTTCTGTTAGTACAATAAACCTCATTTCAAGGCAGAAACATTACTGTGTCCAACAGTTATTACATATATCAAACTGAAATAGCTGTAGCAAAAATACCAATTTTTATAAAACATTAAGCTTAAGATTAATAGGGGTGCCCAAACTTTTTCATATAACTGTATATTGGGCAGAAAAAAGGGCGAAAGTCCGCCCAGACCGGAGGAAATTAGAGTTCATAACACATATTTCAACTGGAGAGGTATTAGAGGCCTGCTATGGCCACAGGTACTAATGGAGGTAATCAAGGTAGGGAGAGAGGCAAGAGGTCTGGTCATCTTAGTTATACAGGCCGGGGGAAACAACCTAGGTCATCACAGGAGCGCATAACTAATGGCAATAATGAAACTAGACACTGAGCGCTTCAGAGAATATTTCACAAAACTAACTATAGTATGGTCAGAGATTGTGCCGATAGCGGTATGGCAAGGTGCGCGAGACATCACGGCCATCGAACGGACAAGGCGGGTAATAAATATTCGGATGGCAAAATTTAGAAGAGACAGAGGCGGTGTAGTGATACGACACCGACAACTGGAAGGAGATACAGCAGGCCTCATACGGCCCGACGGTGTACACTTAATGGATATTGGACTGGACATATTCCTGTCAGGACTCCAGGACGGAGTGGAACAAGCGTTAAGAGTGATGGGTGGGGGTCAGAGTCCTGCATACGAGTACGCAGGATCCTCCATGGCCTGGAAATAGAAAGGACATGTTGGAGAGTTACACTTGTTGGCCAACTTGCCGGAGTGGAGACCCAGGGCATGCTGCAACAAGCTGAATTATTTTAGAAATAAAATGCCTTTCTAATGGAATGAGTATAAAGAGTTAATAAAGCTGTGACCGATCCTCACCCATCCAGTTGTAAGAGTTACATTATTGTATTGTCAAGGAAAGGGGGGCAGTAGGGGGCTGAGCGTCTGGGTTTGGTTGGGGGTCCCACAGTCTGCCTAGGCTAGATGCATTTAAAAATTCTTATTAGATACACAGGCGGTGCAGCTTGCTTCGCAGCTGGGCTACTATGCCCAAAGTATCGCCTAGGCTAGATGCAGTTAAAAATTCTACGCTGACTAGCAGACACTGAAGCTTTGGAGCTGACCTCTGAGTAAACAGCTCTTCAGACTCAACCATCTGTGTTACCCAAAGCCATAGTGTACGTAGTTTCTTACAGTTAAAAGGTGGGGGGGGAGCGACCCAACCCACCTGAAATTGACGATGCCAACGTCACGTAATACACAGCAAGGGGACTCCAAAAAGAGTCTCCATTTTTTCCCAAAATTGTGGCACAGACACCACTTAACCCTAGAACGCATACCTGGGGCCTCGCAGGCCCGCTCTGTTAATTGATTTCTATTTTCTGCAAGATTAATTTAGTTAGAATTTTGAAACTCTAGGTATTCTTCATGTATATAGTTGTTTGTCATTTGAGTTTGAGTTATTCCATGTTATTTGCACACGGGCCTAAAAGGCCCCAGGTATGTGAAAGTGTAGATTTTTATGGTCATGCATTCTAGGGTTAAGTGGCATCAATTGCCCCACAATTTACCAAATCCTCAAGCTTTTAGTCTCCCCAGGATGACACAGGGGTAGAAAAGTCCTTGCGAATCCATGATTTGTTCATCTTTATGAACGTGAGTCTGTCTACATTCTCAGTGGACAGCCGCGTACTTTTATCTGTCAGCACACCACCAGCAGCACTGAACACACATTCAGAGAGAACGCTGGCTGCAGGGCATGACAAGATCTCCAAGGCGTGAGTGGCGAGCTCCGGCCATTTTTCCAGATTGGAATCCCAAAATGAGCAAGGGTCCAGTGACACAGTCATGGCTTCGATGTTCACTTGGAGATACTCTGGTACCATCCTCTCTAGGCGTTGACTATGTGTCAGACTTCTTGTCTCCTGTGGCCTTGCAAAGGATGGTCTAAAAAAGTGGTGAAACGATTCCACAAAATTGCTGTTACCAGCAGATCCTGTGTTACTGTTACGGTTTAAGTGATGAAGACTCGACAGTCACACGGTTTGCAAGTTAGAACTGTGAGATTCACAACGTGCACCACTGGTGTTTTGTGGAAAAGCACATGTAAGATTCTGCAACAGCGTCTGCAGATACTCCTGCATGAGTGAATCCCTTTCTATGGCAGGAATTATTTCGGCAAATTTACTTTTGTACCAGTGTGGCAACCCAGTAATCGGGATTACTTCGAATTCTGACAATCCGAGGGTCATGTTGCAGGTAGTGCAGCAAGAAGGCACTCATGTGTCTTGCGCATTCAGGAGGACCAAGTCCTTGTTGTGTTGGTAGCGAGGTAAGAATCATGCTTCCTTCCTCTGCCCTCTCCCCCTAACCTCGCACAAAAGAAATGTGATCAAGGTCTCCCTCATCTGATGAGTCTTACATGCCCATCGCCAGTTCGTCCTCCACTTCTTCCTCGGCTCCTGCACCTTCCTCAACAGTTTGGCTGCTACCATGTGCCCTCTCCCCCACCATCCCATGCCTGCCACCTTGGTGCTGCCGACCGTCTGGACCTTGGAGATGTTATCCCTTCCGCATACGACTCCTCCTCTACTTCCTCCACCTCCTCTTGTCCCACCACCTGACTCTGAATTCTGTTTAATGTATGCTCCAGCATGTAAATCACCGGAATAGTCATGCTGATAATGGCATCGTCGTCAGCACTAAACATCTTCGTCGCCATTTCAAAACTGTGCAGAAGGGTGTGTGGCGCCCCTGAGGGTTCAATCGCCACAGAGTTACTGCATCTCACCCAGAGGTGTGGTATCTCACCCTCAGGTAAGGAAGGAGTATGCCTCGGGGCCCTAACACCTGCATCCAACACATACCCGCAGTGGGGGGAGGGCGAGATTGCTCCTAAGGGAGAACACAGTCCCAGGTCCCTAGCTGGCGGGAGGGTCCTATGTAGTGGGTGCTTAGGGGAGCAGCTTAGGGGAGCACATGACAGGAAGAGTATAAATAGGAAGCCATCTTAGAAAGAGCAAGCCAGTCAGAGGAGGAGAAGAGACAGGAGCAGAGGCTCTGCATGAGCTCTGCTCCGGAGGCGGGCCTAGCCTGGGAGGCCCAGGACTGAAGGAGAGAAGAGAGGAGTGGGAGCAGGAAGGCTCCAGGAACCGAAGGGACCCTAGGGGTACGGGCCGTGCAGAAGGCCACCCATACGCCCGCTGCTACCAGGAGGTAGAGGGGTCAGGCCAGATAAGGGGAACTGGTCCCTCAACTAGCGGAGAAACAGCAAGGCTCAACTAGAAACAGTAGGCTGCAGCATTTCATGTACTGCAGGCCAAAGTCCACACCAGTCTCACTAAGACTAAGAGAATGCAGTTGTTGACGTGCTTCCAGCACTCCGTCTCTGTCTAGGAAGGCGCAACCTAACCTCGTCGTCAATAGCATCTGTGACGCCCCGCTGCGCTTGGTATCACAGATCCTAGAAGAGTACATTGATGGAATCCTCCACAAGAGGCCCCCATAAACATTCACACATCTCCACCTTCCACCTCAGACCAGCAGAGGGAGCCCGTTAGGGATATAAATAGGGAAGGTAGAGCTAGGCAGTTCAGTTCCTCTGAAGAGTTCCTGCAGTAGAGAAGCCTAAGAGAGGTCAGTCTGCAGTGGAGCTCAGTCTAGTCTAGAGAACTCAGTTAATAGTTCAGCAGTGGAGCAGGAGGCTCCTGTTAGCTAGATTCAGGGAGCCCAGTTAGAGCTTAAGGTGTGCCGGCGCCATAAGTTCGGTGAAGCACCGCAAGCTGCCGTCAGTGTATATAGCCTAGTGAGGGCCCGAGTAGGCCGAAGGCGAGTGGCGAGTTAGTACATAAGGGGCAGAGGAGCTTAACCAGCTCACCCCGAAGCATTAACCGGACACCGGATCCGAGCTTACCGGGATCTCTATGACCCAGTAAGGAATAACCGGAATCCCTGGAGAACTACAAGTCCCAGGATCGCTAAGGTGCTGATACGTAACAGAGCCAGGAGACGCTTAGGCCCCGCATACTGGGAGCATGAACTCCAAGACAAGGCCCTACCATAAGGTCAGCCAGCGCAGGACAGAGACAAAGTTAGGCCTAGCTCCAGGCAGTTCAGAAACTTACTACGCAGAGGCAAGAAACAGGAGGCCCTACACCCTCTCATTGGGGAGGATCCTGATATGCACCCTTCACCCTACAGTACTCCGGGATGTGCCTGAATTTCCACCAGTAAAAGGTACTGAAGTGACTACTGTGTCTGTTCCCGTTCTTGCTCTGACCCAGCTGGGTCTCGCCTGTCCTGCATTCCCCCTGCATACGCTTTTCTGAGGCCTAGCTCCTCCTGTGGGGAGCTATACCATCGAGCTGCCTTATCACCGGCCTCAGTGGACTGCTGCAGCACTGGTGCTTCTCACCAGATACCACAGGTGGAGTCACGAACTCTTATAAAATTAACAATTATCCACCCTTTTAAAGAGTGACCCCAGGGTACGGGCCCGGGAGCCGACCACCGCGACATCCCCAAGGCCAGGCAAAGGCCCGGGTACCGAGTCATCCCCATCCCCTGGGCTAGTCACATCCTCCTCCACCTCCTCTGCTGACTTCATCGACTGGCTGACTGTGGGTTGACAGTAAGTGGGATCTCCAACCTCGTCATCAACACCCTGTGTGTTATCACACCCGTCGTCCTCAGAGCCAACCTCTTCCTGCCCTGACAAAAAACTAAAGTTGTCGCTCCAATCAGGTATTTGAGTCTCATCATCGTCTTCATCATTGTCTCCATCAACAGGAGTTACAGTTTGGGAACGAGGGTCTACATTATGCTCAGAACCTTCTTCATCTGGTCCTGGATCCAACATATAAAGATTCTGGGCATCAGTGCAGATCATTTCCTCGTCTGGATTAACAGAAGCTCTGGAGCAGACCTCCATTTCCCAGGCTATAGTATGAGTAAACAGCTGTGCAGACTCAACCATCTGTGTTACCCCATACTCAGACGGGCAGCTGGAGACTTGGGAGTAGAGATGAGCGTTGTTCTACTCGAACTGTTCGCCAATCTCAAATTCGAGCTGTTTTGGGCGGTGTTCGAGCCGTTCGGCGAACACGAACAATTTGAAAAAAATTCGGCTGTTCGAGGTTATGTTCGATAACTGTTCGTGCACCAAAATCATAACTGGATTTTTTCTCAGTAATGATGAAAATTAATGTTAATACGCAGTTTGAGTGTACAGCGGGGTGGGGGGAGGGGCAGGGGATGGATCTCTGCAGGAACAATGAAGATCTCCATTTTTTTTTTCTTTCCCGCAATTACAGTGGGGAGGTGCAATCTGTCAGCCTATCAGCAGCGCACACACGGAGCGAAGTGCTTTTTTTCACACAAGCAAGGGCATGTGTCATTGGCAGTGTATGTCACATGTCCTTGCCCTATAAGACCAAGCCATTTTCCCCGTCGCCACCATTTTCTCACTGCTGCAGCTGCGTGTTAGACGGCACCGCTGTTGCTGTGTGCACTATACCTTGTTAATTTCAAGCCAATTTTCGCACAAATATACAGATAGCTTTGGAGTAGGGAATAGTTGTGATTGCAGTCCTTTTAAGGACTAGGTTACAGCATTTCCTACGACTTTTATCAGGCAGGTCTGTGCTCTTAAATAGATAGGTTGTGGGAGTAAAGACTAATTGTAATTGGAGTCCTTTTCAGGACTAGGTTACATCAGTTCATATCAGTTTTTGCCAGGCAGGTCTGTGCCAGTGCTGTGCAAGTTTTTTTCACAGCATTTGGCTGAATCTAGCAAAGCTAATCCTTTTTGGCCTATTGCAGAGTGTGTTAGTCAGTGGAGCAGCCTATCTGTGTTGCAAGATATACCACCTGTGTATAGAATACCAATTTTTTTACTGCACCTAGTGAAGTAAAATCTTTTGGGCATAGCATCATTCTATTAGTCCATCTATACTGACCTCCATCAGGTTGCAAACTGAATCTAATTTTTTTCTGCATCTAGCTCTGAAAAAATATTTGGCCTTCTAGCAGTGTGTGGGACTTGTTCTATTAGTCCACCTATACTGACCTCCATCAGGTTGCAAACTGAATATATTTTTTTCTGCATCTACCTCTGAAAAAATATTGGGCTTCTAGCTGTGTGTGGGTCTTGTTCTATTAATCCATCTATACAGACCTCCATCAGGTTGCAAACTGAATATAATTTTTTTCTGCATCTAGCTCTGAAAAAATATTTGGCCTTCTAGTAGTGTGTGGGACTTTCTCTGTTAGTCCATCTATACTGACCTCCATCAGGTTGAAAACTGAATATATTTTTTTCTGCATCTACCTCTGAAAAAATATTGGGCTTCTAGCTGTGTGTGGGTCTTCTTCTATTAATCCATCTATACTGACCTCCATCAGGTTGCAAACTAAATATAATTCTTTTCTGCATCTAGCTCTGAAAAAATATTTGGCCTTCTAGTAGTGTGTCGGACTTTCTCTATTAGTCCATCTATACTGACCTCCATCAGGTTGCAAATTAAAAATAATTTTTATCTGCATCTACAGTACCTCTGAAAAAATATTTGGGCTTCTAGCTGTGTGTGGGACATGTTGTATTAGTCCATCTATACTGACCTCCATCAGGTTGCAAACTGAATATATTTTTTTCTGCATCTACCTCTGAAAAAATATTGGGCTTCTAGCTGTGTGTGGGACTTGTTGTATTAGTCCATCTATACTGACCTCCATCAGGTTGCAAACTGAATATATTTTTTTCTGCATCTACCTCTGAAAAAATATTGGGCTTCTAGCTGTGTGTGGGTCTTGTTCTATTAATCCATCTATACAGACCTCCATCAGGTTGCAAACTGAATATAATTTTTTTCTGCATCTAGCTCTGAAAAAATATTTGGCCTTCTAGCAGTGTGTGGGACTTGTTCTATTAGTCCACCTATACTGACCTCCATCAGGTTGCAAATTCAAAATAATTTTTTGTATGCATCTAGCTCTGAAAAAATATTTGGCCTTCTAGCAGTGTGTGGGACTTTCTCTGTTAGTCCATCTATACTGACCTCCATCAGGTTGCAAATTAAAAATAATTTTTATCTGCATCTACAGTACCTCTGAAAAAATATTTGGGCTTCTAGCTGTGTGTGGGACTTGTTGTATTAGTCCATCTATACTGACCTCCATCAGGTTGCAAACTGAATATATTTTTTTCTGCATCTACCTCTGAAAAAATATTGGGCTTCTAGCTGTGTGTGGGTCTTGTTCTATTAATCCATCTATACAGACCTCCATCAGGTTGCAAACTGAATATAATTTTTTTCTGCATCTACCTCTGAAAAAATATTGGGCTTCTAGCTGTGTGTGGGACTTGTTGTATTAGTCCATCTATACTGACCTCCATCAGATTGCAAACTGAATATATTTTTTTCTGCATCTACCTCTGAAAAAATATTGGGCTTCTAGCTGTGTGTGGGACTTGTTGTATTAGTCCATCTATACTGACCTCCATCAGGTTGCAAACTGAATATATTTTTTTCTGCATCTACCTCTGAAAAAATATTGGGCTTCTAGCTGTGTGTGGGTCTTCTTCTATTAATCCATCTATACTGACCTCCATCAGGTTGCAAACTAAATATAATTTTTTTCTGCATCTAGCTCTGAAAAAATATTTGGCCTTCTAGTAGTGTGTCGGACTTTCTCTATTAGTCCATCTATACTGACCTCCATCAGGTTGCAAATTAAAAATAATTTTTATCTGCATCTACAGTACCTCTGAAAAAATATTTGGGCTTCTAGCTGTGTGTGGGACTTGTTGTATTAGTCCATCTATACTGACCTCCATCAGGTTGCAAACTGAATATATTTTTTTCTGCATCTACCTCTGAAAAAATATTGGGCTTCTAGCTGTGTGTGGGACTTGTTGTATTAGTCCATCTATACTGACCTCCATCAGGTTGCAAACTGAATATATTTTTTTCTGCATCTACCTCTGAAAAAATATTGGGCTTCTAGCTGTGTGTGGGTCTTGTTCTATTAATCCATCTATACAGACCTCCATCAGGTTGCAAACTGAATATAATTTTTTTCTGCATCTAGCTCTGAAAAAATATTTGGCCTTCTAGCAGTGTGTGGGACTTGTTCTATTAGTCCACCTATACTGACCTCCATCAGGTTGCAAATTCAAAATAATTTTTTGTATGCATCTAGCTCTGAAAAAATATTTGGCCTTCTAGCAGTGTGTGGGACTTTCTCTGTTAGTCCATCTATACTGACCTCCATCAGGTTGCAAATTAAAAATAATTTTTATCTGCATCTACAGTACCTCTGAAAAAATATTTGGGCTTCTAGCTGTGTGTGGGACTTGTTGTATTAGTCCATCTATACTGACCTCCATCAGGTTGCAAACTGAATATATTTTTTTCTGCATCTACCTCTGAAAAAATATTGGGCTTCTAGCTGTGTGTGGGTCTTGTTCTATTAATCCATCTATACAGACCTCCATCAGGTTGCAAACTGAATATAATTTTTTTCTGCATCTACCTCTGAAAAAATATTGGGCTTCTAGCTGTGTGTGGGACTTGTTGTATTAGTCCATCTATACTGACCTCCATCAGATTGCAAACTGAATATATTTTTTTCTGCATCTACCTCTGAAAAAATATTGGGCTTCTAGCAGTGTGTGGGTCTCCTTCTATTAATCCATCTATACTGACCTCCATCAGGTTGCAAACTAAATATAATTTTTTTCTGCATCTAGCTCTGAAAAAATATTTGGCCTTCTAGTAGTGTGTCGGACTTTCTCTATTAGTCCATCTATACTGACCTCCATCAGGTTGCAAATTAAAAATAATTTTTATCTGCATCTACAGTACCTCTGAAAAAATATTTGGGCTTCTAGCTGTGTTTGGGACTTGTTGTATTAGTCCATCTATACTGATCTCCATCAGGTTGCAAACTGAATATATTTTTTTCTGCATCTACCTCTGAAAAAATATTGGGCTTCTAGCTGTGTGTGGGACTTGTTGTATTAGTCCATCTATACTGACCTCCATCAGGTTGCCAACTGAATATATTTTTTTCTGCATCTACCTCTGAAAAAATATTGGGCTTCTAGCTGTGTGTGGGTCTTGTTCTATTAATCCATCTATACAGACCTCCATCAGGTTGCAATCTGAATATAATTTTTTTCTGCATCTAGCTCTGAAAAAATATTTGGCCTTCTAGCAGTGTGTGGGACTTGTTCTATTAGTCCACCTATACTGACCTCCATCAGGTTGCAAATTCAAAATAATTTTTTGTATGCATCTAGCTCTGAAAAAATATTTGGCCTTCTAGCAGTGTGTGGGACTTTCTCTGTTAGTCCATCTATACTGACCTCCATCAGGTTGCAAATTAAAAATAATTTTTATCTGCATCTACAGTACCTCTGAAAAAATATTTGGGCTTCTAGCTGTGTGTGGGACTTGTTGTATTAGTCCATCTATACTGACCTCCATCAGGTTGCAAACTGAATATATTTTTTTCTGCATCTACCTCTGAAAAAATATTGGGCTTCTAGCTGTGTGTGGGTCTTGTTCTATTAATCCATCTATACAGACCTCCATCAGGTTGCAAACTGAATATAATTTTTTTCTGCATCTACCTCTGAAAAAATATTGGGCTTCTAGCTGTGTGTGGGACTTGTTGTATTAGTCCATCTATACTGACCTCCATCAGATTGCAAACTGAATATATTTTTTTCTGCATCTACCTCTGAAAAAATATTGGGCTTCTAGCTGTGTGTGGGACTTGTTGTATTAGTCCATCTATACTGACCTCCATCAGGTTGCAAAGTGAATATATTTTTTTCTGCATCTACCTCTGAAAAAATATTGGGCTTCTAGCTGTGTGTGGGACTTGTTCTATTAATCCATCTATACAGACCTCCATCAGGTTGCAAACTGAATATATTTTTTTCTGCATCTACTTCTGGAAAAATATTGGGCTTCTAGCTGTGTGTGGGACTTGTTGTATTAGTCCATCTATACTGACCTCCATCAGGTTGCAAACTGAATATATTTTTTTCTGCATCTACCTCTGAAAAAATATTGGGCTTCTAGCTGTGTGTGGGTCTTGTTCTATTAATCCATCTATACAGACCTCCATCAGGTTGCAAACTGAATATAATTTTTTCTGCATCTACTTCTGGAAAAATATTGGGCTTCTAGCTGTGTGTGGGACTTGTTGTATTAGTCCATCTATACTGACCTCCATCAGGTTGCAAACTGAATATATTTTTTTCTGCATCTACCTCTGAAAAAATATTGGGCTTCTAGCTGTGTGTGGGACTTGTTGTATTAGTCCATCTATACTGACCTCCATCAGGTTGCAAACTGAATATATTTTTTTCTGCATCTACCTCTGAAAAAATATTGGGCTTCTAGCTGTGTGTGGGTCTTGTTCTATTAATCCATCTATACAGACCTCCATCAGGTTGCAAACTGAATATAATTTTTTTCTGCATCTAGCTCTGAAAAAATATTTGGCCTTCTAGCAGTGTGTGGGACTTGTTCTATTAGTCCACCTATACTGACCTCCATCAGGTTGCAAATTCAAAATAATTTTTTGTATGCATCTAGCTCTGAAAAAATATTTGGCCTTCTAGCAGTGTGTGGGACTTTCTCTGTTAGTCCATCTATACTGACCTCTATCAGGTTGCAAATTAAAAATAATTTTTATCTGCATCTACAGTACCTCTGAAAAAATATTTGGGCTTCTAGCTGTGTGTGGGACTTGTTGTATTAGTCCATCTATACTGACCTCCATCAGGTTGCAAACTGAATATATTTTTTTCTGCATCTACCTCTGAAAAAATATTGGGCTTCTAGCTGTGTGTGGGTCTTGTTCTATTAATCCATCTATACAGACCTCCATCAGGTTGTAAACTGAATATAATTTTTTTCTGCATCTACCTCTGAAAAAATATTGGGCTTCTAGCTGTGTGTGGGACTTGTTGTATTAGTCCATCTATACTGACCTCCATCAGATTGCAAACTGAATATATTTTTTTCTGCATCTACCTCTGAAAAAATATTGGGCTTCTAGCTGTGTGTGGGTCTTGTTCTATTAATCCATCTATACAGACCTCCATCAGGTTGCAAACTGAATATAATTTTTTCTGCATCTACCTCTGAAAAAATATTGGGCTTCTAGCTGTGTGTGGGACTTGTTGTATTAGTCCATCTATAGTGACCTCCATCAGATTGCAAACTGAATATATTTTTTTCTGCATCTACCTCTGAAAAAATATTGGGCTTCTAGCTGTGTGTGGGACTTGTTGTATTAGTCCATCTATACTGACCTCCATCAGGTTGCAAAGTGAATATATTTTTTTCTGCATCTACCTCTGAAAAAATATTGGGCTTCTAGCTGTGTGTGGGACTTGTTCTATTAATCCATCTATACAGACCTCCATCAGGTTGCAAACTGAATATATTTTTTTCTGCATCTACTTCTGGAAAAATATTGGGCTTCTAGCTGTGTGTGGGACTTGTTGTATTAGTCCATCTATACTGACCTCCATCAGGTTGCAAACTGAATATATTTTTTTCTGCATCTACCTCTGAAAAAATATTGGGCTTCTAGCTGTGTGTGGGTCTTGTTCTATTAATCCATCTATACAGACCTCCATCAGGTTGCAAACTGAATATAATTTTTTTCTGCATCTACCTCTGAAAAAATATTGGGCTTCTAGCTGTGTGTGGGACTTGTTGTATTAGTCCATCTATACTGACCTCCATCAGGTTGCAAACTGAATATATTTTTTTCTGCATCTACCTCTGAAAAAATATTGGGCTTCTAGCTGTGTGTGGGTCTTGTTCTATTAATCCATCTATACAGACCTCCATCACGTTGCAAACTGAATATAATTTTTTTCTGCATCTAGCTCTGAAAAAATATTTGGCCTTCTAGCAGTGTGTGGGACTTGTTCTATTAGTCCACCTATACTGACCTCCATCAGGTTGCAAATTCAAAATAATTTTTTGTATGCATCTAGCTCTGAAAAAATATTTGGCCTTCTAGCAGTGTGTGGGACTTTCTCTGTTAGTCCATCTATACTGACCTCCATCAGGTTGCAAATTAAAAATAATTTTTATCTGCATCTACAGTACCTCTGAAAAAATATTTGGGCTTCTAGCTGTGTGTGGGACTTGTTGTATTAGTCCATCTATACTGACCTCCATCAGGTTGCAAACTGAATATATTTTTTTCTGCATCTACCTCTGAAAAAATATTGGGCTTCTAGCTGTGTGTGGGTCTTGTTCTATTAATCCATCTATACAGACCTCCATCAGGTTGTAAACTGAATATAATTTTTTTCTGCATCTACCTCTGAAAAAATATTGGGCTTCTAGCTGTGTGTGGGACTTGTTGTATTAGTCCATCTATACTGACCTCCATCAGATTGCAAACTGAATATATTTATTTCTGCATCTACCTCTGAAAAAATATTGGGCTTCTAGCTGTGTGTGGGACTTGTTGTATTAGTCCATCTATACTGACCTCCATCAGGTTGCAAACTGAATATATTTTTTTCTGCATCTACCTCTGAAAAAATATTGGGCTTCTAGCTGTGTGTGGGTCTTCTTCTATTAATCCATCTATACTGACCTCCATCAGGTTGCAAACTAAATATAATTTTTTTCTGCATCTAGCTCTGAAAAAATATTTGGCCTTTTAGTAGTGTGTCGGACTTTCTCTATTAGTCCATCTATACTGACCTCCATCAGGTTGCAAATTAAAAATAATTTTTATCTGCATCTACAGTACCTCTGAAAAAATATTTGGGCTTCTAGCTGTGTGTGGGACTTGTTGTATTAGTCCATCTATACTGACCTCCATCAGGTTGCAAACTGAATATATTTTTTTCTGCATCTACCTCTGAAAAAATATTGGGCTTCTAGCTGTGTGTGGGACTTGTTGTATTAGTCCATCTATACTGACCTCCATCAGGTTGCAAACTGAATATATTTTTTTCTGCATCTACCTCTGAAAAAATATTGGGCTTCTAGCTGTGTGTGGGTCTTGTTCTATTAATCCATCTATACAGACCTCCATCAGGTTGCAAACTGAATATAATTTTTTTCTGCATCTAGCTCTGAAAAAATATTTGGCCTTCTAGCAGTGTGTGGGACTTGTTCTATTAGTCCACCTATACTGACCTCCATCAGGTTGCAAATTCAAAATAATTTTTTGTATGCATCTAGCTCTGAAAAAATATTTGGCCTTCTAGCAGTGTGTGGGACTTTCTCTGTTAGTCCATCTATACTGACCTCCATCAGGTTGCAAATTAAAAATAATTTTTATCTGCATCTACAGTACCTCTGAAAAAATATTTGGGCTTCTAGCTGTGTGTGGGACTTGTTGTATTAGTCCATCTATACTGACCTCCATCAGGTTGCAAACTGAATATATTTTTTTCTGCATCTACCTCTGAAAAAATATTGGACTTCTAGCTGTGTGTGGGTCTTGTTCTATTAATCCATCTATACAGACCTCCATCAGGTTGCAAACTGAATATAATTTTTTTCTGCATCTACCTCTGAAAAAATATTGGGCTTCTAGCTGTGTGTGGGACTTGTTGTATTAGTCCATCTATACTGACCTCCATCAGATTGCAAACTGAATATATTTTTTTCTGCATCTACCTCTGAAAAAATATTGGGCTTCTAGCAGTGTGTGGGTCTTCTTCTATTAATCCATCTATACTGACCTCCATCAGGTTGCAAACTAAATATAATTATTTTCTGCATCTAGCTCTGAAAAAATATTTGGCCTTCTAGTAGTGTGTCGGACTTTCTCTATTAGTCCATCTATACTGACCTCCATCAGGTTGCAAATTAAAAATAATTTTTATCTGCATCTACAGTATCTCTGAAAAAATATCTGGGCTTCTAGCTGTGTGTGGGACTTGTTGTATTAGTCCATCTATACTGACCTCCATCAGGTTGCAAACTGAATATATTTTTTTCTGCATCTACCTCTGAAAAAATATTGGGCTTCTAGCTGTGTGTGGGACTTGTTGTATTAGTCCATCTATACTGACCTCCATCAGGTTGCAAACTGAATATATTTTTTTCTGCATCTACCTCTGAAAAAATATTGGGCTTCTAGCTGTGTGTGGGTCTTGTTCTATTAATCCATCTATACAGACCTCCATCAGGTTGCAAACTGAATATAATTTTTTTCTGCATCTAGCTCTGAAAAAATATTTGGCCTTCTAGCAGTGTGTGGGACTTGTTCTATTAGTCCACCTATACTGACCTCCATCAGGTTGCAAATTCAAAATAATTTTTTGTATGCATCTAGCTCTGAAAAAATATTTGGCCTTCTAGCAGTGTGTGGGACTTTCTCTGTTAGTCCATCTATACTGACCTCCATCAGGTTGCAAATTAAAAATAATTTTTATCTGCATCTACAGTACCTCTGAAAAAATATTTGGGCTTCTAGCTGTGTGTGGGACTTGTTGTATTAGTCCATCTATACTGACCTCCATCAGGTTGCAAACTGAATATATTTTTTTCTGCATCTACCTCTGAAAAAATATTGGGCTTCTAGCTGTGTGTGGGTCTTGTTCTATTAATCCATCTATACAGACCTCCATCAGGTTGCAAACTGAATATAATTTTTTTCTGCATCTACCTCTGAAAAAATATTGGGCTTCTAGCTGTGTGTGGGACTTGTTGTATTAGTCCATCTATACTGACCTCCATCAGATTGCAAACTGAATATATTTTTTTCTGCATCTACCTCTGAAAAAATATTGGGCTTCTAGCTGTGTGTGGGACTTGTTGTATTAGTCCATCTATACTGACCTCCATCAGGTTGCAAAGTGAATATATTTTTTTCTGCATCTACCTCTGAAAAAATATTGGGCTTCTAGCTGTGTGTGGGACTTGTTCTATAAATCCATCTATACAGACCTCCATCAGGTTGCAAACTGAATATATTTTTTTCTGCATCTACTTCTGGAAAAATATTGGGCTTCTAGCTGTGTGTGGGACTTGTTGTATTAGTCCATCTATACTGACCTCCATCAGGTTGCAAACTGAATATATTTTTTTCTGCATGTACCTCTGAAAAAATATTGGGCTTCTAGCTGTGTGTGGGTCTTGTTCTATTAATCCATCTATACAGACCTCCATCAGGTTGCAAACTGAATATAATTTTTTTCTGCATCTACCTCTGAAAAAATATTAGGCTTCTAGCTGTGTGTGGGACTTGTTGTATTAGTCCATCTATACTGACCTCCATCAGGTTGCAAACTGAATATATTTTTTTCTGCATCTACCTCTGAAAAAATATTGGGCTTCTAGCTGTGTGTGGGACTTGTTCTATTAATCCATCTATACAGACCTCCATCAGGTTGCAAACTGAATATATTTTTTTCTGCATCTACCTCTGAAAAAATATTGGGCTTCTAGCTGTGTGTGGGACTTGTTGTATAAGTCCATCTATACTGACCTCCATCAGGTTGCAAACTGAATATATTTTTTTCTGCATCTACCTCTGAAAAAATATTGGGCTTCTAGCTGTATGTGGGTCTTGTTCTATTAATCCATCTATACAGACCTCCATCAGGTTGCAAACTGAATATAATTTTTTTCTGCATCTAGCTCTGAAAAAATATTTGGCCTTCTAGTAGTGTGTGGGACTTTCTCTGTTAGTCCATCTATACTGACCTCCATCAGGTTGCAAATTGAATATATTTTTTTCTGCATCTACCTCTGAAAAAATATTGGGCTTCTAGCTGTGTGTGGGTCTTGTTCTATAAATCCATCTATACTGACCTCCATCAGGTTGCAAACTGAATATAATTTTTTTCTGCATCTAGCTCTGAAAAAATATTTGGCCTTCTAGTAGTGTGTCGGACTTTCTCTATTAGTCCATCTATACTGACCTCCATCAGGTTGCAAATTAAAAATAATTTTTATCTGCATCTACAGTACCTCTGAAAAAATATTTGGGCTTCTAGCTGTGTGTGGGACTTGTTGTATTAGTCCATCTATGCTGACCTCCATCAGGTTGCAAACTGAATATATTTTTTTCTGCATCTACCTCTGAAAAAATATTGGGCTTCTAGCTGTGTGTGGGACTTGTTGTAGTAGTCCATCTATACTGACCTCCATCAGGTTGCAAACTGAATATATTTTTTTCTGCATCTACCTCTGAAAAAATATTGGGCTTCTAGCAGTGTGTGGGTCTTGTTCTATTAATCCATCTATACAGACCTCCATCAGGTTGCAAACTGAATATAATTTTTTTCTGCATCTACCTCTGAAAAAATATTGGGCTTCTAGCTGTGTGTGGGACTTGTTGTATTAGTCCATCTATACTGACCTCCATCAGGTTGCAAACTGAATATATTTTTTTCTGCATCTACCTCTGAAAAAATATTGGGCTTCTAGCTGTGTGTGGGACTTGTTCTATTAATCCATCTATACAGACCTCCATCAGGTTGCAAACTGAATATATTTTTTTCTGCATCTACCTCTGAAAAAATATTGGGCTTCTAGCTGTGTGTGGGACTTGTTGTATTAGTCCATCTATACTGACCTCCATCAGGTTGCAAACTGAATATATTTTTTTCTGCATCTACCTCTGAAACAATATTGGGCTTCTAGCTGTGTGTGGGTCTTGTTCTATTAATCCATCTATACAGACCTCCATCAGGTTGCAAACTGAATATAATTTTTTTCTGCATCTAGCTCTGAAAAAATATTTGGCCTTCTAGTAGTGTGTGGGACTTTCTCTGTTAGTCCATCTATACTGACCTCCATCAGGTTGCAAACGGAATATATTTTTTTCTGCATCTACCTCTGAAAAAATATTGGGCTTCTAGCTGTGCGTGGGTCTTGTTCTATTAATCCATCTATACAGACCTCCATCAGGTTGCAAACTGAATATAATTTTTTTCTGCATCTAGCTCTGAAAAAATATTTGGCCTTCTAGTAGTGTGTGGGACTTTCTCTGTTAGTCCATCTATACTGACCTCCATCAGGTTTCAAACTGAATATATTTTTTTCTGCATCTACCTCTGAAAAAATATTGGGCTTCTAGCTGTGTGTGGGTCTTGTTCTATAAATCCATCTATACTGACCTCCATCAGGTTGCAAACTGAATATAATTTTTTTCTGCATCTAGCTCTGAAAAAATATTTGGCCTTCTAGTAGTGTGTCGGACTTTCTCTATTAGTCCATCTATACTGACCTCCATCAGGTTGCAAATTAAAAATAATTTTTATCTGCATCTACAGTACCTCTGAAAAAATATTTGGGCTTCTAGCTGTGTGTGGGACTTGTTGTATTAGTCCATCTATGCTGACCTCCATCAGGTTGCAAACTGAATATATTTTTTTCTGCATCTACCTCTGAAAAAATATTGGGCTTCTAGCTGTGTGTGGGACTTGTTGTATTAGTCCATCTATACTGACCTCCATCAGGATGCAAACTGAATATATTTTTTTCTGCATCTACCTCTGAAAAAATATTGGGCTTCTAGCTGTGTGTGCGTCTTGTTCTATTAATCCAGCTATACAGACCTCCATCAGGTTGCAAACTGAATATAATTTTTTTCTGCATCTACCTCTGAAAAAATATTGGGCTTCTAGCTGTGTGTGGGACTTGTTGTATTAGTCCATCTATACTGACCTCCATCAGGTTGCAAACTGAATATATTTTTTTCTGCATCTACCTCTGAAAAAATATTGGGCTTCTAGCTGTGTGTGGGACTTGTTCTATTAATCCATCTATACAGACCTCCATCAGGTTGCAAACTGAATATATTTTTTTCTGCATCTACCTCTGAAAAAATATTGGGCTTCTAGCTGTGTGTGGGACTTGTTGTATTAGTCCATCTATACTGACCTCCATCAGGTTGCAAACTGAATATATTTTTTTCTGCATCTACCTCTGAAAAAATATTGGGCTTCTAGCTGTGTGTGGGACTTGTTCTATTAATCCATCTATACAGACCTCCATCAGGTTGCAAACTGAATATATTTTTTTCTGCATCTACCTCTGAAAAAATATTGGGCTTCTAGCTGTGTGTGGGACTTGTTGTATTAGTCCATCTATACTGACCTCCATCAGGTTGCAAACTGAATATATTTTTTTCTGCATCTACCTCAGAAAAAATATTGGGCTTCTAGCTGTGTGTGGGTCTTGTTCTATTAATCCATCTATACTGACCTCCATCAGGTTGCAAACTGAATATAATTTTTTTCTGCATCTAGCTCTGAAAAAATATTTGGCCTTCTAGTAGTGTGTCGGACTTTCTCTATTAGTCCATCTATACTGACCTCCATCAGGTTGCAAATTAAAAATCATTTTTATCTGCATCTACGGTACCTCTGAAAAAATATTTGGGCTTCTAGCTGTGTGTGGGACTTGTTGTATTAGTCCATCTATACTGACCTCCATCAGGTTGCAAACTGAATATATTTTTTTCTGTATCTACCTCTGAAAAAATATTGGGCTTCTAGCTGTGTGTGGGACTTGTTGTATTAGTCCATCTATACTGACCTCCATCAGGTTGCAAACTGAATATATTTTTTTCTGCATCTACCTCTGAAAAAATATTGGGCTTCTAGCTGTGTGTGGGTCTTGTTCTATTAATCCATCTATACAGACCTCCATCAGGTTGCAAACTGAATATAATTTTTTTCTGCATCTAGCTCTGAAAAAATATTTGGCCTTCTAGCAGTGTGTGGGACTTGTTCTATTAGTCCACCTATACTGACCTCCATCAGGTTGCAAATTCAAAATAATTTTTTGTATGCATCTAGCTCTGAAAAAATATTTGGCCTTCTAGCAGTGTGTGGGACTTTCTCTGTTAGTCCATCTATACTGTCCTCCATCAGGTTGCAAATTAAAAATAATTTTTATCTGCATCTACAGTACCTCTGAAAAAATATTTGGGCTTCTAGCTGTGTGTGGGACTTGTTGTATTAGTCCATCTATACTGACCTCCATCAGGTTGCAAACTGAATATATTTTTTTCTGCATCTACCTCTGAAAAAATATTGGGCTTCTAGCTGTGTGTGGGTCTTGTTCTATTAATCCATGTATACAGACCTCCATCAGGTTGCAAACTGAATATATTTTTTTCTGCATCTACCTCTGAAAAAATATTGGGCTTCTAGCTGTGTGTGGGACTTGTTGTATTAGTCCATCTATACTGACCTCCATCAGGTTGCAAATTGAATATAATTTTTTTCTGCATCTAACCCAGCCAATAGTTTTGGCCTAATACCACAGTTTGGCCACTCAGCTCTGCTCGGTTACCATCCATTGTTTTTTTGTGCAAACAACTCCAGAGTTGTGAATTAGTTAACCACCAAAATGAGTGGAAAAAGGCCTGCTGCTGGTGGAAAGGGGAATAGGCGTGTTGGGAAGGGGAAAAAAGGTTGTGTCCGTGGGGTAGGTGTTAAAGCAACAGTAACATCTGCAGAAGAAAGACCATCTTCCAGCCAAACTAAAATGTCTACTTCTTTTAGCGGACAATGTGATAAGATCCCTTTCTTACGGCCACGCCAATCGCTACAAATTCCAGATGAGGCACAAAAACAGCAGGTGATTCAACGGATATCAAGTGCTCCTTTAAGTGGGCTCTCCTCCACATCAACTTCAACATCACAAATACTCCAGTCCTCAAAGGTGTCACCCAAATCGCACTTGCTTCCTCACAGCTCCCAAATCTCCAGCTGCCCGTCTGAGTATGAGGTAGAACAGATGGTTGAGCCTGCAGAGCTGTTTACTCATACTATAGCCTGGGAATCAGAGGTCGACTCCAGCGCTTCTGTGAATCCAGACGAGGAAATGATCTGCACTGATGCCCAGAATCTTTATGAGTCGGATCCAGGACCAGACGCAGAAGGTTCTGACCATAATGTAGACCCTCATTCCCAAACTGTAACTCCTGTTGGTGGAGACAATGAGGAAGACGATGATAAGACTCAAATACCTGATTGGAGCGACAACTTTAGTTTTTTGTCAGGGCAGGAACAGGTTGGCTCTGAGGACGACGGGTGTGATAACACACAGGGTGATGATGATGAGGTTGGAGATCCCACTTACTGTCAACCCACAGTCAGCCAAGAGATGAGGTCAGCAGAGGAGGTGGAGGAAGATGCTAGTGACGACGAGGTCAGGTTGCGCCTTCCTGGACAGAGACGTAGTACTGGAAGCACGTCACCAACTGCATCCTCAAACACAACCCTGCCTCTCACCACAAGTCGTGGTGGCTCTTCAGGTCGCATGGGTGCTAAGCCTTGCATAGCCTGGGCATTTTTTCAGATCGATAAAGATGACCCAACTCGTGTTATCTGTAACATTTGTCAGCAAAAGCTAAGTAGAGGCCAAAAAATACATAGTTTGAGTACTTCATGCATGAACCGGCACATGGACATGAAGCATAAGTTGCAGTGGGAAGCTCAGTGTGCTACAATGCGGCCTAGCCGGCCGGGCCAACCACCGTCTGCCATATCTTGTGCATCCGCGGCCTCTTCATCCTCTGTGACTGGGGGGACAGCAGTCACACCTGTTTTGGGTCGCAGACCTGCCACCTATTTACCCGCAACAGCCAGCGTGATTGGCAGGTCATCATTTTCTTTGGAGGTGGTAACACCAGCTGGTGTTGAGCGCTGTCCGACATCGATAGCACCACCTTTGGATCAAGGCAACCTAACATGTCCGCCTGCATCTTCCTCACAGACCGGCAGTTTGCCGGGGACACCCTTATCAACCCCGTCTAAGCACAATAGCCAGCCCTCGGTCCCTCAGATGTGGACAAGTAAAAGACCATTTCCTCCTAGCCATGAGAAAGCTAAGAGGTTGAATTTCACCATCTGCAAGCTCTTGGCTACAGAAATGCTGCCTTTCTGCCTGGTGGACACAGAGGATTTTCGAGACCTTATGTCCGTCGCAGTGCCCCAGTACCAGATGCCCAGTCGGCACTACTTCTCAAAGAAAGGTGTGCCTGCGCTCCACCAGCATGTCGCACACAACATCACCGCTTCTTTGAGAAACTCTGTGTGTGACAGGGTGCATTTCACCACAGACACTTGGACGAGTAGGCATGGACAGGGGCGTTACATGTCGCTGACTGGGCACTGGGTAACTATGGTGACAGCAGGACAAGGGGCTGCTGTCCAAGTCTTGCCGTCCCCACGAGTTGTGCGTCAATCCTCTTTATGTCAAAGTTCCTCCACTGCTTCTGTCTCCTCAACCTCCTCTCGGTCTTCCACCTGCACCCAAAGCCTGTCTGGTCATGCCACAAGCTTTCTAACTGCGCAGAAGGGATCCTGCACACCTCCTTACTATGCTGGCAGTAGGGCTCAACGTCATCAGGCGGTTTTTACTTTGAAATGTCTGGGAAATGTGAGTCACACAGCTGAGGAGTTGTGGTCAGCTCTGGAGAACCAATTTCATGAATGGCTGTCTCCACTGGACCTGAAACCAGGGAAGGCCGTGTGCGACAATGCTGCAAACCTGGGTGCGGCCCTTCGCCGGGGCAATGTCACACACGTGCCTTGTATGGCTCACGTGTTGAACCTGGTTGTCCAGAAATTTTTCACCCACTATCCCAGACTAGATGGCCTTCTGCAGAGGGCACGGTCGCTGTGTGCTCACTTCCGCCGTTCGCATCCCGCAGCTCAGCGACTTACATCTCTACAGAAGTCGTTGGGCCTGCCACTTCACCGGCTAAAATGCGATGTGCCTACCCGGTGGAATTCAACTCTGCACATGTTGCAGCGACTGTGGCAGCACCGACAAGCCCTGGTGCAATACGTTCTGACGTATAGCCTGGGCCAACGAGATCCAGAGGTGGGGCAAATCACGCTGGAGGAGTGGTCTCAGATCAGGGACCTATGCACCCTTCTGCACAGTTTTGAAATGGCGACGAAGATGTTTAGTGCTGATGATGCCATTATCAGCATGACTATTCCGGTGATTTACATGCTGGAGCACATGTTAAACAGAATTCGGAGTCAGGTGGTGGCACAAGAGGAGGTGGAGGAAGTAGAGGAGGAGGAGTTGTATGCGGAAGGGCTAACATCTGCAAGGTAGAGAAGGTCGGCAGCACCAAGGCGGCAGGCATGTGAGGGTGGGGGAGATGGTTTTACCAGGGCGCATGGTAGCAGCCAAACTAGTGAGGAAGGTGCAGGAGCCCAGGAAGAAGTGGAGGGCGAACTGATGGAAGACTCATCAGATGAGGGAGACCTTGATCACATTTCTGTTGTGCGAGGTTGGGGGGAGAGGACAGAGGAAGGAAGCATGATTGTTACCTCGCCACCAACACAACAGGGACTTGGTGCTCCTGGATGCGCAACAGACATGAGTGCCTTCTTGCTGCACTACCTGCAACATGACCCTCGAATTGTGAGAATTAGAAATAATCCTGACTACTCGGTTGCCACACTGTTAGATCCCCGGTACAAAAGTAAATTTGCAGAAATTATTCCTGCCATAGAAAGGGATGCACGCATGCAGGAGTATCAGCAGAGACTGTTGCAGAATCTTACATGTGCTTTTCCACAAAACACCAGTGGTGCACGTAGTGAATCTCACAGTTCCAACTTGCCAACCGTGGGACCGTCAAGTGTTCAGCACTCAAACCGTAACAGAACCACAGTATCTGCTGGTAACATCAATTTTGCGGAATCATTTCACCACTTTTTTAGCCCATCCTTTGCAAGGCCACAGGAGACAAGAAGTCTGACACATAGTCAACGCCTAGAGACGATGGTACAGGAGTATCTCCAAGTAAATATTGAAGCCACGACTGTGTCACTGGACCCTTGCTCTTTTTGGGCTTCCAATCTGGATAAATGGCCGGAGCTAGCCACTTACGCCTTGGAGATCTTGTCATGCCCCGCAGCCAGCGTTCTGTCTGAACGTGTGTTCAGCGCTGCTGGTGGTGTGCTGACAGATAAGCGCACGCGGCTCTCCACTGATAATGTAGACAGACTCACGTTCATAAAGATGAACAAATCATGGATCCGAAACGACTTTTCTACCCCTGTGTCATCCTGGGGAGAGTAAAAGCTTGATGATTGGTTAAAATCACCCTACCAACCGTTTTAAGCTTTCAAATTACTAATCATGTTTATCTGTATCTTGACTGGAAAATAATTTGGGCTTTGTAGCAGTGTGCAGCACTGATCCTATTAGGCCATCTATAATAAGCTCCACCAGATTTAAAATTAAAAATAATTTTTAGCTGCATCTAGCCCGGAAAATAATTTTGGGGCTCCGAGATGCGCAAGACACATAAGTGCCTTCTTGCTGCACTACCTGCAGCATGACCCTCATATTGTCAGAATTCGAAGTAATCATGACTACTGGGTTGCCACACTCTTAGATCCCCCAAACTTTTCGATCAACCTTTTCATTTTAATAAAGACCAAAAAAATGGTCATTTTTGAAATTATAAGCATTAGCAGGTTGTTAGAAACTGAAATCAAACAGTTTTCAACTCAAAACTTTATTCTAGGTGATGTTACATTTTCACATAGGACCCCTTGTTCGAAAGGAGCTTCTGAACTCTCTCGTCCAATGAATTTGTCAGGTTTTGGATGGTTTCTGCTTCAATTGTTTTGCATGAGGACAGAATACCCTCCCAGAGCTGTTGCTTAGATGTGAACTGCCTCCCGCCATCATAGACACTCCTTTTAATGATGCTCCAAAGGTTCTGAATGGGGTAGAGGTCAGGGGAGCATGGGGGTCACACCATAAGTTTGTCCCCTTTTATGCCCATATCAGCCAGAGATGCAGATGTTTTATGTGCAGCATGAGATGGTGCATTATCATGCAGAAAAATGATCTTGCTGTGAAATACACGGTTCTTCTTCTTGAACCATGGCAGGAAGTGCTGTTTGAGAAAATCCACATACATTATGGAGTTCATCTTTAGCGCCTTCAGGGATCCTAAAGGGGCCGACAATCTCTCTCCCCATGATTCCAGCCCAAAACATTACTCCACCTCCTCCTTGTTGGCGCTGTAGCCATGTTTGCGTGGGGTGTCCATCAACCAGCCATCCTCCACTCCATCCATCTGGACCATCGAGCGCTGCACGGCACTCATCCGTGAACAAAACAGTTTTGAAATCAGTCTTCATGTAATGTTTGGCCCACTGGAGCCGTTTCTGCTTGTGTGAAGTGGATAGAGGAGGTCGACAGGATGGCGTATGCACAGCTGCAAACCTCTGAAGGACCCTGCATCTTGTTGTTCGGGGGACGTTGGAGGCACAAGCAGCTTCAAAAACTTGTCTGCTGCTATGACAAGGCTTTTTTGCCGCTGCTCTTTCAACCTGACGTAATTGCCTGTAGGAAAGAGTCCTCAATTTGCCCTTATCAGCACGCACACGTGTGTACTGTGAATCAGCTACATACTTCTTGATTGCCAAGACACTTCATCCTGATCATCGCACAATGTTGATTGTAGTCATGCCTTGACCTAAACACTCCACAATTTGTTGCTTCTCAGCAGCCGACACATCCTTTTTCTTTCCCATTTTGGCAGAAAATGTAGGCTGCTTAATAATGTGAGAGAGCCTTCTTAAGTAGTCTTGCCTTTCATTGGACACACCTGCCAAACTAATTAGCACAGGTGTCTGCAATTGCTTACAGTGATATAAAGAGCCCTGACACACATCACCATCAATGAGTTTAACTGACAAACAAACAAATTCTTCCCTTATCACTCCTAAACACTTTTTGCATAATAATTTGGAACGCAGTGTACATGTGCTTTTCCACAAAACACCAGTGGTTCACGTAGTAAATCTTACAGTTCTAACTTGCCAACCGTGGTCTGTATGGAATTGTTCAATAAAGGGCCCAAAATTAAGATAACATAGATGGGAGAGGTCTCTATGAATAGGAATTCCTAAGTATTTGATACCGTGTGAGGGCCAGGCAAAGGGAAAGTTGGACTGGATGGAATCCTATATGGATTTGGGGAGGGAGACATCGAGGGCCTCAGACTTCGCTGCATTGATTTTAAAATTTTACCATGTAACAAAGTGATCTATTTCAGCCATAACAGCAGGGATGGATATATGTGATTGAGTGAGATATACTAGGACATCATCAGCAAATAGAGAGCACTTGTACTCGGTGCCTCCCACCTCAATCCACCTAATATTGGGGTTATGGCGAATTGATGAGAGCAGGTGCTCCGTCACTAGGATGTATAAGAGAGGGGACAGAGGACATCCCTGCCTTGTCCCATTGGTGATTGTGAAAGGTGATGAAAATGTTCTGACGCACCCCCTGGGCCTTGGGACACCCGGAGCCGGACCCTTTTTGGTGGATGCTGGTGGTTGTAGTCTTCGTGGCGGCGACCCGGTTCCGTGGCTCAAGGCGGTCAAACCAGTGGCGGAACTATTTATGTGGTTTTGATGTTTAAATGTCCGACTACGCCACCCGTGGATTGCGGTCAGAGTGAACCGCCGCTACAGGGCAGACCGCTGAGGCTGGTGTTGTGGGTGCAGCAGAGCGTAGCATAACTCCCCACGGGAGGAGTATAGCCTCAGGGCAGTGTATGCGGAGGATGGGGGTGATGGTGCAGGGCAGCAGCAGTAACGACACGGAGTCAGTGATGCAGTCCAGGGCCTTTACTCACAGTTCTTATTATCCAGATCACGTCTGCAGGTAACGGCTGCCCACGTCGTACTGTGCTCACCAGGTGAGGGGCTCAGACAACTCCCAGATAACTTTGGAGCACTTCACAGGACCCCCTTTGTGTGTCCTTTGTCTGGCCTTTCTTACCAACACTTCTGTCCGGCTGCCTCGGGCCTCCTCTTGGTAAACTTGGCGCCAGTTTCCCTGACCCTATGTGGTGCCTTCCTAGCGGGTGTAGCGAGGGACTGCGCCACATAAAATGTCAGAGCCTCCGGTTTCTAGCTGAGGGTCGTTTCCTGCCTCCACTAGTTCGGGGACCGGTCTCCCCCTTTGGCCTGACCCCTCCACGCAGGTGGATTCGGGCGTGCGGTGGCGACTCGCCCGTCCGCACCCCTGGGATCCCTTCATTCCTCGTTCCTGGAGCCTTCTCCGCTCCTCTTCCTTCCTTCTCCCTCTTCCAGGCCTGGGCCTCTGTTACTAGGCCCGCCTCCGGAGCAGAGCTCATGCAGAGCCCCTGCTCCCTGCCACTTCTGCTCAGACTTCTCTGCACTGAACTAAGATGGTGCCCACCTTTTATACTCCCTTCTCAATGCACCCAGGAACTGCTTCCTCCCTGCTCCTGCACTACAGGGTTCCCCTTCCTCAGTGTTCCCTCCCCCCACTCCAGCCAGGGACAGGGACTGTCGTGCACATCTCAGGGGCATATTGGTCGCCCTGCCCCACGGCAATGTGGTGTAATGCATGCAGGTGTCGGGTCCTGATCCACACTCAATCCTTACCTGAGAGTGAGATATCACACCTCTGGGTGAGGTGCAATACATCTGTAGCAACCGAGCCCTCAGGGTGCTACAGTTCCATTTATCTTCAGCCTAGGTGACGTATTGCGATACAGGGCCGTGATTTTGGCTATAAAAGGGTCCCCTAGACCCCTACCCCAAGCTTTTTAAGAGAATCATATATGGCGTGCCAGGAGAGTCTATGGAATGCTAAAATCCTCCATAATCCGAACTTCCCACTCCCGTCTCCAAGATTTCTCGCGTGCTGCGCCAATTCTCTGGAATGCACTACCCAGGACAGTTCGATTAATTCCCAATACCCACAGTTTCAAGCGAACCCTAAAAACACATTTCTTTAGACTGGCGTATCACCTAAACACACTCTGTCCATCCCAGCTTTCCCCCATATTAAAATCTTCTTCAACTTCGGGTTCAAACCAACCATGCACATAATAGCCTCTGTCAGGACTGCACACATACTGGCTGGCGACCAGTCCATGTATTATTATTTATCCTATTCAGTATATCAAGGCTGCATTATACAATATATGTACTTTTTACCTTTTGTGTCTCCCCCACTTCCTCATAGACTGTAAGCTCGCGAGCAGGGCCCTCACTCCGTTCGATATGAGATATGCTTATTCTGTATTGTCTGTATAAGTCCCCCCTAAAATTTGTAAAGTGCTGCGGAATATGTTGGCGCTATAAAAATAAACTATTATTATTATTATTATTATTATTAATGCTTTCTCAGCATCCAACGAGAATATCTAATTACAAATTTTTAACTGCATCTAGCCCAGGAAATACTTTGTGCCTAGTAGCAGTGTCTGCTAGTCAGCGGATTATCCCGGCTGTTAAGCAAGCTACACCACCTGTAGTTTAGACACTTAATTTTTTCAAAGGAAATGCTTTGGGACCATGGGATACTTAGTGAAGAGCATCAGGAGGCACCCCAAGGCATAGGGGCTGGGACTGGCAGTAGGATGCCTTGCGGTGGACAGCCGAGCTCGATCCTTATAAAAGCTTTTTAACTGCAGCAGCTTTAGTGGACGCTACTGGAGCTGGAATTACCGCGGCTGCTGGCATGAGACTTGCCCTCCAATAGATCCTTGTAAATGGATTTAAAGTGTATTCATTCAAATTAGAGAGACAATTTAAATTAAAAATCTTAGAGCTGCCTCCACCACAGGGGGGCTCGCTCGACCCACCAGCGGACAGGCACCAGTATTGGGAGAGGGGGGCTGGCCGTCAGGGTTCACCGCGGCTCTGGCACAAACCCGGCGACACGGAGGTGGCACGGGCAGGAGCGGACTGGCCGTGTCGGCTTCTCACTTTTTGGATTTTAGAAGGGCATGACATGCCTATATCTGTGTCTCCCCCTCCTTTTACTCCTCCACCTCTTTTATTTTCGCATGACTATATGTACTTGTCACTTTTCCATGTGTTAGTTATGTCTTCTGAGCAGTTTGTCAGCTTTTGGACACCTTTGAAGGTGTTTTCTATGTGTTTCTATGTGTTTTTGTTTGCCTGCATTGGTTTTAACGGTGTTCGAAGGTGTTCGACGAACAGTTCGACGAACAGTTCGGCGAACACACGGGTGTTCGACGAACCGAACCGAACTCGAACACTACGGGGGTGGCTCAACACTACTTGGGAGCTGTGAGGAAGCAAGTGCGATTGGGGTGACACCTCTGAGGAATGGAGTATTTGTGATGTTGAAGTTGAGGTGGAGGAGAGCCCACTTGAAGGAGGACTTGATATCCATTGAAGCACCTGCTGTTTTTGTTCCTCATCTGGAATTTGTAGCGATGGGCGTGTCCGTAAGAAAGGGATCGTATCACATTGTCCACGAAAAGAAGTACACATCTTAGTTTGGCTGGAAGATGGTCTTTCTTCTGCAGATGTTACTCCCCCCCACTGCGGGGGGGCTCGACCCACCAGCAGACAGGCACCAGTATTGGGAGAGTAGGGCTGGCCATCAGGGTCCACCGCGGCTCTGGCACAAACCCGGCGACACGGAGGTGGCACGGGCAGGAACGGACTGGCCATGTTGGCTACGCACTTTTTTGGTTTTAGAAGGGCATGACATGCCTATATTTGTGTCTCTCCCTCCTTTTACTCCTCCACCTCTTTTCTTTTCGCATGACTATATGTACTTGTCACTTTTCCATGTGTTAGTTGTGTCTTCTGAGCAGTTTGTCAGCTTTTGGACACCTTTGAAGGTGTTTTCTATGTGTTTCTATGTGTTTTTGTTTGCCTGCCATTGGTTTTAACGGTGTTCGAAGGTGTTCGACGAACAGTTCGACGAACAGTTCGGCGAACATACGGGTGTTCGACGAACCGAACCGAACTCGAACACTACGGGGGTGGCTCAACACTAGTAATGAGTGACAATTGAGGGGAAGTTCATCAAAGGCTGGTGGGTTAATGTGGAAGATTTACTTGGATTTATTTTGCACTGATTATGGAACAGTTTTTATTTTTCCTCTATTCCACAGTTATGACTCCAGAAAATAAAAAAAAATTCCTTCAACCAACTAGGTGTATACCACAGAATGTCTCTTTGGGCGAGGCTGCATTTTAAAAAGTTGTGTGGTACATACCTAGTTGGTTGAAGGGAAAATTTGCATTTTTATTTCGTGGGTCAAGGGCATAACTTTAGAATGGAGGGAAGCAAAAGAAAAAGAATAACTGTTCCAGAATCATTGGAGCAGCGGCAATTGAAGGAGGTACTCAGTTTAAATTGAAAAATCCAGTGAAAGGTCCTTTTAAAGTCAGAAAGATGTTGGATTGCACCATTTGTGGCAGTAAGAATTGTTTTGTTCCTTTTCCTTGTAAAGTTCATCTAGGGTACCTACATAAAAAGAGGCTGGAACCACAAGCTGGTGTGCAGGATAGGTTATGCTTATTGAGACTTTACCATGTTTTTGTTTCTGAACAAACAGTGGCCCACCTCATATAACTAAACAGGTCGCAATCGCCAGACCATGAACCAATTGTTGCCTACTCAAGAGATATACCGTACATATAGAAACAGGAGGAAACATGAGTACAAAGGCAAAAAAGGCATAATTTTATTCAATAAAAAATTACTTATCAAAAAATAAGTTACAGTACATCAAAGAAAAGAAAGAAAAGAAGCGCCTCTTGAGAAAGACCGGTGAAATACGTGTCGGGCCGTTTTGCTTCATATCATCTCATCTCTTGGTGAGTTTCACTTATGGATAGGAATATGGAGGTATGGGGTTGCCTGAATACTTTAGCCCACTAGGGCTCTCATGAGCTGATGCAGCCTGTCTGAAGCGGCAATCTCCATATAGAAATACCATATACTCACCATTAAGATTTATACAGAAATGTACCTCTAGCCCTCCATCTATGTGTCATCATAATACCCGGCACCTGGCACTTTATACCCCTTTTCTTTGATGTACTGTAACATATTTTTTGATATGTAATTTTTTATTGAATATAATTATGCCTTTGAACTCATGTTTCCTCCTGTTTCTACATGTTTTTGTTTCTGTATGTTATCGGTGTCGTCCTTCTTTAGTTGCTGCATTTGTCTCGCCTAGGGGGATATAGGGGACTCACGTGCTGCTTCTTCACTGGTCTAAGTGCCAGCACACTCTCTCTCTCACCGCACTGCCTGACTCCACCCTCCATATATATATATATATCCCTAACAGGGCTCCCTCTGGTGGTTTGAGGTGGAAGGGTGGAGGTGTTTGTTTGTAGTGAGGGCCTTTTGTGGAGGAGTCCATCAATGCACCTTTTTGGGTCCTGTGGTACCTGTGGTAGCAGGGTGCCACATAGTATCCATACAAGCTGCTCAGATCTTACAATTTTTCTGCATTACAGATGGTCGAGCATGCCAGGAGATAGACAGATTCTCAAGAAAAATTATTCCCACCAGGAGAAACAGGAATTCATGGGATTCTTTGATTTTCCTTCTTTTGTGTATAGTATTTAATGCTTTATATAAAACAAAACCAAATTGAATCTCACAATACATGTGTCTACAGGCCACTTAATGTAAATCTAAGATTATTTCAGCATGTTTCCGGACAGGATGAACATATGATCATTACTTTTTGGAAGCAAAGCTGCTTATTGTCATTTTGCCATGGATATATACACCAGAAATGATTTGCATCAGGTTCTTGGCAGCATCATATCATTTCTAGCAATAAAGATCATAAATTGGAAGACATTGACAGAAATGCAGATTTATCTCTATTTATTTATAGTTGGGAAAAAAACTTGGACCAAAGAAGATAACTGGCACAAATACATAGGCTTCATCGCTCTTCCCATAATTTGTTTCCATAATATCAACCAGCAAATGCAATACAGACATCTCGGTAAAGAGCTTCAATATGTGGCTTATTGGGTGGAATTAATTCAGTTCTGTTCTCCAAATTTTGGCATACACCTGTTTTTTTTTTTAAATGGGCTTTTTCAATTTTATGTTGCCAGAGATTGGCATAAATTATAGCTAGAATTTTAGATTTTAAATGGTGGCACATTAATGGCACATAGATACACCCAAAGAGGAGTACCTTCCCTCTCCTAAAAAGTTTTGTGCATCTTTTTCCAGAAGCTTCTTTTTAAACCTGACATATGAAGTGCCAGTCTTAGTCATTTTAACCTCACCCCAAATTCCCCTGTTTTAAAGGAAGTCTATTAACATAATATGACTGTTCATACCAAGCACATGTGTTTGGTGCACCCTTGGTTGTGGCCAAACAGTTCAATGCACCTCCCCACCTACTTGCTATTCATTCCCCTGTCCCTTAATTGTCAGCAGGAGCCAAAGAATGGGTGGAAATAGATGAAAAAATAAGTAAAAAAAGTAGTAAAAAGGTGCACTGAACTACTCTACCATGCCAATTGTGCACCCAGCTCCTGAGCTTGGTTTGAACAGTCATTTTTTGCTGACAGACTCCTTTTAAATCATTCAAGTGCACATATTAAGCTCTTTAACAATAGGAGCAGTCTATGGGGTTGCTTTGAGACCCTAGAGATGGAGCTAGTCCTTGTTGGTTCCAGCCCCTTTGCTCTCGGGTGGGAGAACCTGTGCATGACTCCACTCTATAAAAGAAATGCATTATTCCACCACCTGCCAGAAGGTGAGAAGTTAGTCCAAAACACATGGGAACTCCCCTCTGTCTTGAGTGTCACAATCTGATAACACCATATTGGTGGGCTAAATTGATCTTGGCTGTAGTATTTACTTCTATTTTATGCATTTTATCTACTGTCTATGGATGGTATGCTGATGATGATGATTAGACCAAAGCACCTTATTCCATATGCCGTGTAGGGGATGCAGCTATCATGGGGATGAAGGTGCTCTGGTCAGATGAGATCAAAGTAAAACTTTTGGGGCCAATTGCAAAAAGCTATATGTGGCAGAAAACTAACACTGCACATCACCCTGAAAACACCATCCCCACTGTCAAACATGGTGGTGGCAGCATCATGCTGTGTAGAGGCTTTTCTTTAACAGGGACAGAGAAGCTGGAGTTGATGGGAAGATGGAGGGAGCTAAATGAAGGGCAATCTTGGAGGAAAACCTGTGAGAGGCTGCAAAAGACTTGAGCCTTTGGCATAGGTTCACCTTCCAGCAGAACAATAACCCTGAAAATACTGCCAGAGTTACAATGGATGGTTTATATCAAAACATATTCATGTGTGTGATTGACCCAGTCACAGTCCAGACCTCAATCCCATTGAGAATCTGTGACAAGAATTGAAAATTGCTGTTCACAGACGTCTCCATCCAATCTCACTGAGCGAGAGCGAGTGTGCAAGGAAGAATGGGAAAAAACTACAGTATCTAGATGTGCAAAGCTGATAGAGACATACCCCAAAAGACCTGCAGCAGGAATTTTAGCGAAAGGTGGTCTTACAAAGTATTGATTCTGGGGAACTGAGTACAAATACAAGTCACATTCTTCAGATTTATATTTTTTAAATATTTAAAAACCATGTATCATTTCCTTTACACTTCACAAATACTTGCTACTTTGTGTTCGTATCACATAAAATCCCAATAAAACACAATTAAATTGTAGTGTAATGTGATGGAAAAGTTCACAGGGTATGAATACTTTTTCAAAGCAAAGTATATGTAGGTACTGTTATAGCCATAATATTAAACTGAAAGAGAAGTGTATGTTTCCTGAAAGATATAGGTTTCCTCTTAGCTTGAATATTATATTTTTACTCTACATTTACTATGTTGATGGCGCTAGCAGAGAGATCCAAGAGCATAATGCGGCAAATTAGAGCAACTGAATTCAAAATTTAGCAGATTTACTCATTTCTATCCAATACAGCTCAGGAAAAAAAAATATAACTCAATTATTTTAATTTTCCTCCATGAGATTTTGGTCCTGTCTTTGCATATTCACCTATTAGTAGAGTTGTGATATTGTGATATTGTCCTTTCTAGTGATGTTTGCTTTCTAATTCATTCCTGAGGTTCAAATTAAACTCTTCACCTTCCCATTTTAGCTCAGGACATGGACCACAAAACCACACACTTCAATGTAGTCTGAATGACCAGTGTTTTTTCCCTTCTTGTTCTGCAAATTCACAGAATTCAGTGTGCAGGCGAAAACCCTGAATGCAATCGATTTTCCCTGAAAAATGTTGCAATAACAATGCCAGAAGGCTATGATTAGATCATGGCAGAGTAGCAATAAGAGATTTATTCTATCCTTCCATTCTTCCACAAGTAAATCATGTTTTTCATGAATGTCTGGTAACTAGTGTTGAGCGAGCATGCTCGACACTGCTCGGTACTCGCCCGAGCATCTCACTACTCGGGATGTTCGGCGAGCACCGAGCATTTCCGGGTTACTCGGGCGGGAGCTCGGGTCTCCGCCTTGCACATTTGGCGCTCTTTACAGAGCCAATGAACATGCAGAGATTGCCAGCCAGTCACTGTAATGCCGCAGCCATGTTGTTTGTGGGCATTACAGTGATTGGCTGGCCGCACAGCGTCACCTCGAGTATTTAAACCCGGGCGCTGCCATCTTGGATACAGTCGCTCCGAATCAGACAGTGTAGGGTCAGTGCTGCAGAGCTAGGGAGAGATTTGTACTGCGAAATAGTTAGTGTAAGGTCTCTAAAGCCTGCCAAATCAAAAAAACAGTCCTTCTCAGGACTAATATCCATCCCAGATATCAGGCAGGCAGGCAGGCTGTATAGGAGACGCAGTAGTTATACCAGCAAACGCTGCATTACAGTCCTGTGTGCTCCTGCTGGTCAAATTACTAGACTTATCCCCCGGTCTCAGGGGCCAGGAAAAATCCTTTTTTTTGTCATCTAAATCCTGTATTTTTTTTTCCTCAGTCAGACTGTACAAATACACATCTTATTATCCTTTTGGTATTCCCCCCCACAAAAAAAATTGAGTGTGTCTGTGACAGTTCAGACACCAATATATCTGTTTAAGAGAGTCTGGTGCAGGCCAGATAACTAGAACTGTGGTTTTGCAGTTCCACGGTTCAAATCTCTGTATCATACTGCTTTTGGCATTTTTTCCGTAAAAAAATCAGTAATGGTATCTCCCTGACTGTTCAGACACAAATATATCTGTTTAAAAGAATCTGGTGTAGGCCAGATAACTAGAACTGTGGTTTTGCTGTTCCACGGGTCAAATCTCTGTATTATCCTGCTTTTGGCATTTTTTCCGTAAAAAAAACAGTAATAGTGTCTCCCTGACTGTTCAGACACAAATATATCTGTTTAAAAGAGTCTGGTGTAAGCCAGATAACTAGAACTGTGGTTTTGCAGTTCCACAGGTCAAATCTATGTATTATCCTGCTTTTGGCATTTTTTCCGTAAAAAAAACAGTAATAGTGTCTCCTTGACTGTTCAGACACAAATATATCTGTTTAAAAGAGTCTGGTGTAGGCCAAATAACTAGATCTGTGGTTTTGCAGTTCCACAGGTCAAAACTCTGTATTATCCTGCTTTTGGCATTTTTTACATAAAAAATAAAAAAAATTGAGTTTCTCGCTCAGTGTTCAGACACAAATATATCTGTTTAAAAGATTCTGGTGTAGGCCAGAGAAATACAGTGGTGGCCAAAAGTATTGGCACCCCTGCAATTCTGTCAGATAATACTCAGTTTCTTCCTGAAAATGATTGCAATCACAAATTCTTTGGTCTTATTATCTTCATTTAATTTGCTTGCAAGGAAAAAACACAAAAGAGAATGAAGCAAAAATCAAATCATTGATCATTTCCCACAAAACTCCAAAAATGGGCCAGACAAAAGTATTGGCACCCTCAGCCTAATACTTGGTTGCACAACCTTTAGCCAAAATAACTGCGAACAACCACTTCCGGTAACCATCAATGAGTTTCTTACAATGCTCTGCTGGAATTGTAGACCATTCTTCTTTGGCAAACTGCTCCAGGGCCCTTGATATTTGAAGGGTGCCTTCTCCAAACTGCCATTTTGAGATCTCTCCACAGGTGTTCTATGGGATTCAGGTCTGGACTCATTGCTGGCCACCTTAGAAGTCTCCAGTGCTCTCTCTCATACAATTTTATAGTGCTTTAGGAAGTGTGTTTTGAGTCATTGTCCTGCTGGAAGACGCATGACCTCTGAGGGAGTCCCAGCTTTCTTACACTGGGCCCTACATTATGCTGCAAAATTTGTTGTTAGTCTTCAGACATCATAATGCCATGCACACGGTCAAGCAGTCCAGTGCCAGAGGCAGCAAAGCAACCCCAAAACATCAGGGAACATCCGCCATGTTTGACTGTAGGGACCGTGTTCTTTTCTTTGAATGCCTCTTTTTTTTTCCTGTACACTCTATGTTGATGCTTTTTCCCAAAACGCTCTACTTTTGTCTCATCTGACCAGAGAACATTCTTCCAAAACGTTTTAGGCTTTCTCAGGTAAGTTTTGGCAAACTCCAGCCTGGCTTTTTTATGTCTCAGGGTAAGAAGTGGGGTCTTCCTGGGTATCCTACCATACAGTCCCTTTTCATTCAGACGCCGACGGATAGTACGGGCTGACATTGTTGTACCATTGGACTGCAGGGCAGCTTGAACTTGTTTGGATGTTAGTCGAGGTTCTTTATCCACCATCCGCACAATCTTGCGTTGAAATCTCTCCTCAATTTTTCATTTCCGTCCACATCTAGGGAGGTTAGCCACAGTGCCATGGGCTTTAAACTTCCTGATGACACTGCGCACGGAAGACACAGGAACATTCAGGTCTTTGGAGATGGACTTGTAGCCTTGAGATTGCTCATGCCTCCTCACAATTTGGTTTCTCAAGTCCTCAGACAGTTCTTTGGTCTTCTTTCTTTTCTCCATGCTCAATGTGGTACACACAAGGACACGGGACAGAGGTTGAGTCAACTTTAATCCATGTTAACTGGCTGCAAGTGTGATTTAGTTATTGCCAACACCTGTTAGGTGCCACAGGTAAGTTACAGGTGCTGTTAATTACATGAATTAGAGAAGCATCACATGATTTTTCAAACAGTGCCAATATTTTTGTCCACCCCCTTTTTTAGGTTTGGTGTGGAATTATATCCAATTTGGCTTTAGGACAATTCTTTTTGTGTTTTTTCATTGAAGACAAATTAAATGAAGAAAATAATACCAAAGAATTTGTGATTGCAATAATTTTCAGGAAGAAACTGAGTATTATCTGACAGAATTGCAGGGGTGCCAATACTTTTGGCCACCACTGTAGAACTGTGGTTTTCCTCTTCCTCGGTTCTATTCTACTTTTTATTACCCTTTTTCCATTGATAGTGCGAGTGTAAGCTATTTTACTTCATTTACAAAGGGCAAGGCGCGTGGCAAGGGACGTGGAACTGGACGTTCTGGTGATGGTGCGTGTAGAGGACGGGGACGTGGCCAAGGTGAAAATGTGCCACAACCAACAGCCACATCTTCTCGCTCCCACTTCTTGACCGAATTACTAGGGAAGCACACTACAACACCAGTATTGCGAACTGATCAGTGTGAACAGGTTATTAATTGGATAGCAGATAATACTTCCAGTTACCTGGACACCACCACCTCCGGTCTGTCTTCCACACGGTCAAGTTTTAGTAGCCATGAGTCTCGATCGCGTACTCCTCCTCACCCTGATGCTCCTTCCCCCCACCATGCCTAGTGTCGTCAGACAGCAACTGATCCCACACTTGGACATTCTGAAGAGCTGTTCACTGGTCCATTTCCATATTTGTGCCCCTCGCCTGCTCCCCTTGAAGTGGTGGAAGAGGAGATCCCACGTAGCGATGCCCAAATATTTGAACAGCCACGGCCAGAGTATGTCGACGCTGGCAATTTGTAACAAGAGGTGGACGATGACGAGACACAATTGCCACGAAGTGAGGAGGAGGATCGTGGTGCACAAGTGGAAGAGGAGGAGGTGGTGGATGATCTAGTAACTGACCCAACATGGCAGGAGGACATGCAGAGCGAGGCCAGCAGCACACAGGGGGAGGGAGCCAGAGTACCCCAACAGGCAGGAAGTAGCAGTGTGGTGGCTGCACACAGAAGGCGGGCAACAGTTCCCCATAACATCAACACGAGGGACATTGCCAGTACAACCGATAGGTGTTCCAGAGTCTGTAATTTTTTTAAAGACACTGCTGATAACCCCAAAAAGGCCATTTGTACCACCTGCCATGCCAGCATCAGCAGGGGTGACAAAACTACCAGCCTGACCACCAACAGCATGATCAGGCACATGGCAGCAAAGCACCCGACTTTGTGGGGCAAACCTCAGGGTCCACGTCCAGTGTCAGCGGGTGTCACCACTGCTTCTTCCGCTGTTGTGCGTGGAATAGAAGCCCCTGTTGTGCATGCAAGGCAATCCACTGTCCATACTGCATGTAAAGACGCCCCCTCCTCTCAGTCTTCACTTATTATGGCAGTTTCTCAAGAAACAGCATCAACGTCCACGTCCACGTCCCACCGCAGCGTTCAATTGTCCATATCCCAGAGCTTTGAACGAAAGCGCAAATTCGCAGCCAACGCCCCACAGGACACAGTCCTAAATTCGCACATTTCACGACTGCTTGTGTTGGAAATGCTGCCTTTTAGGCTGGAGGAGACGGAATCCTTCCGCAACCTTATGGCGGTGGCCGTCCTTCGGTACTCGGTCCCCCGCCAACACTATTTTGCCCGGTGAGCCAACCCCGCACTACACAAGCATGTGTCCCAAAACATCTGCTGTGCCCTCAACAACGCAGTTACTGTGAGAGTCCACCTGACAACGGACACGTGGACAAGTGCTTGTGGCCTGGGACGGTACATCTCCCTGATGGCACACTGGGTAAACATAGTGGAAGCCGGGAACCAGTCGGACCTTGGGACGGAACACATCCTCCCCACACCGAGGATAGTGGGCCCTATGTCAGTCAGAGTTGCCCCCACAGTGTACAGCTCCTGTGCATCATCCTCCTCCTCGTCCTCCTCATGTTCAGCATCCATCTCAGATATCACCACATCAGTTACAAGCTGGAAGCACTGCAGACCGCTGAACCTTCATCCAGGCATGGTCATGTGTGACATTGGCCGTAACCTGGTGGCGGCTCTGAAGCGAGGCGAGATCACACACGTACCATGCCTGGCTCATGTGCTTAACCTCGTGGTTCAGCGGTTTCTTAAATCGTACCCCGAGTTGCCAGATCTGATCGTCAAAGTATGCCGACTGTCAGCTCATTTTCGGTAGTCGGCTACAGCTTCCGCCGCCTTTGCTGTGTTGCAGCAGCGTTTGCAGCTTCTGGCACACCGACTGGTGTGTGATGTCCCCACACGATGGAACTCTACCCTCCACATGTTGCAAAGAATTTGGGAGCAGAAGAGCAGTTGTGGAGTACCAGCTGAAACAAGGCCGTCGATATTCAGGTCAGACTCCACACATAAGACCTCAGGAGTGGACCTGGATGTCTGACACATGTACCATCCTGACAAACTTTGAGGAATCCACCAAGATGGTGAGTGGCGATGACGCCATCATTAGCGTCAGCATCCCACTTGTCTGTCTTTTGCAATGCTCTGTGCAGAGAATTAAAGAGGAGGCATTGCAGCCACAGTATGATGAGATGGATCAAGAAGCCGTAGCGGTCAATTACACACAGCCCAGCATCATCTCATCTCAACGTGCATTGAGTGACAATGAGGGAGAGGAGGAGGAGGAAGAACAGGAGCTGGTATCATGCGCTGTAGACGGTAGTACCTGTACAACTGTCATACAGTCGGTTCAGCATGGGTGACCTGAGGACAGGGGGGAGGAGGAGGAGGAGGAGAGCATGGTCAGTCATCATCTTGGTGAGGACACGGAAGTCTTGCCCGTTACCAGTCTGGCACGCATGGCTGACGTTATGTTACGTTGCCTTAACCGTGACCCTCGCGTTGTCAAAATGTTGGTTGACAGTCATTACTGGTTGGTGACACTTTTAGACCCCCGCTACAAGGAGAACTTTCACTCTCTTATTCCTGAGGTGGAGAGGTCTACAAAAATGGGGCAGTACCAGAAGGCCCTTGCTGCAGAACTGTTAAAAAAATTCCCATCTGAACACGCTAGCTGCAGAGGTCACAGTTCGTTGACCAACCAAGGAGTACAGGAGAGAGAGTCGCAACTCCAATTCAGCAAAGGCAGGGGAACACTGTCAACATTCTGGGACAGTTTTCTGAGACTCGCCCAGCTTACAGGCCCTGAGGCGCGGAGTACTCTCACAAGGAGTGGAAAGTTTCAAAAGATGGTGAGGGAGTACCTTGTCAACCGTACCAGCGTCCTCCTTGATTCTTCTGTGCCTTTTAATTATTGGGTATCTAAGCTGTACACTTGGAATGAACTCGCTCTGTACGCTTCGGAGGTCCTGGTCTGCCCTGCCGCTAGCGTGTTATCGGAGTGTGTTTTTAGTGCCGCTGGGGGAGTTATAACTGATAAGCGCACTCGCCTGTCAACTGACAATGCTGACAAGCTGACCCTTATCAAAATGAACAAGGGCTGGATTGGGCCAGATTTCTCATCACCACCAAATGACAGCAGAGTAACAGGAAGTCAAATCCACTGTGTTATTTCGGGAGGTGTATTCCCATGCACCGCTTCACACCCACACATGGGTATAAGCTTCCTCATTTCGGCTGTTTTTTGCTCTTCTCCTTATCCTCAGCCTCCACTACAACTATACCACCAGGGTGACCATGGTCCTTGTTGCCAGCATTGCAAGTTCCTCCATCCTAATTTTTGGCAGCTTTTGCTTGGAAGGCATAGGCAAAGACAATGGGAGACCCACTCCCCAATAATCGGAATAATGTTTTTAATCTGCTGTACTGCATGGCTCTTGTCAGGGGCATTAAAACTGTCTTGTTAAGCTACTGCGACCTCCACCACTCTTCCAAGGGGCATTAAAACCGTCTTGTTAAGCTACTCTGAACTCCACATCTCTTCCAAGGGGCATTAAAACCGTCTTGTTAAACCACTCTGACCTCCACGTCTCTTCCAAGGGGCATTAAAACCGTCTTGTTAAGCTACTCTGACCTCCACGTCTCTTCCAAAGGGCATTAAAACCGTCTTGTTCAGCTACTGCGACCTCCACCACTCTTCCAAGGGGCATTAAAACCGTCTTGTTAAGCTACTCTGACCTCCACGTCTCTTCCAAGGGGCATTAAAACCGTCTTGTTAAGCTACTGTGACCTCCACCACTCTTCCAAGGGGCATTAAAACCGTCTTGTTAAGCTACTCTGAACTCCACGTCTCTTCCAAGGGGCATTAAAACTGTCTTCTTAAACCACTCTGACCTCCACGTCTCTTCCAAGGGGCATTAAAACCGTTTTGTTAAGCTACTGCGACCTCCACCACTCATCCAAGTTGCATTAAAACTGTCTTGTTAAGCTACTGCGACCTCCACCACTCTTCCAAGGGGCATTAAGACAGTCTTGTTAAACCACTCTGACCTCCACGTCTCTTCCAAGGGGCATTAAAAAGGTCTTGTTAAGCTACTGTGACCTCCACCACTCTTCCAAGGGGCATTATAACCGTCTTGATAAACCACTCTGACCTCCACGTCTCTTCCCAGGGGCATTAAAAGCATCTTTTTAAACCACTCTGACCTCCACGTCTCTTCCAAGGGGCATTAAAACGGTCTTGTTAAGCTACTGTGACCTCCACCACTCTTCCAAGGGGCATTATAACCGTCTTGTTAAACCACTCTGACCTCCACGTCTCTTCCCAGGGGCATTAAAAGCATCTTTTTAAACCACTCTAACCTCCACGACTCTTCCAACGGGCATTGCATTTCCTCCTAATTTTAGTCAGCTTTTGCTTTTCAATGCATAGGCAAACACTAAGGGAGACCCACTCCCCAATAATGGGTAAAAGGTTTTTAGTATGCTGTAATCCACGTCTGTTTCAAGGGGCATTGCAGTTCCTCATAATTTTTGGAAAGCCTTCCATTCACTGCTTAGGCCAACAGTGTACAGGAGACCCAGTTGCTATAAATGGAAAAAAAGGTTTAGTTAAGGCCCTCTGACCTCCATGTCACTTCCAAGGGGCATTGGAGTGCCTCGAAATTTTTGGTAGGCATTGCACTCACTGTATGCCCTATAACTGTGTAGCCGAACTGCTCCTTTTGGTACAGAAACATATCCTACAAGACATGTGTGGTTGACTGGCCTGATATTGATGTGAATGGTCCCTGTTCCTCCTGCTCTTTCTCTTTTGCCACCACCTCATCCATCATTCATCACCTGAAGCTTTGTTTTAACAGGAGTCATAGAACTGGGATAGTAGCAGGAAAACATCCAGCAATCCTCGGAGGAGGTAGGATATGCGCCAAAACGCTGACCACCTCAGGCCTAGCCGCTACTACATACATGCGCTTGCATTCCAAGGAACAGAAAGCTAAGGAGATGGATGGCCTCATGATCATGAATAATTTACTCATTGTGTAGGAGGCTGACCACTGCTGCTGTCTACCTTCTGAACTTTGTGTTGAAGCCTGATTGACCCAGAACCCGCAATCCTCTATGTCTGGAGGACGTGTTGCATCCCAGTGTCCAACTGTGTCCCGGCTTCCACAATATTAACCCAGTGTGAAGGCATCAGTCAGATGGACCATCCCTGGCCACATTCACTTGTCCACGTGTTTGTGGTTAGGCTGTCCTTCAAATAGAGGCGGCTGGGAAGCGTTTATGGACACCCGGCTGCCCCCAGGCGGCTGGGGACCATGTGTGGGCACCCGGCCGCGGGGCGGCTGGGGACCGAGTATGGACACCCGACTGCCCCCTGGCGGCTGGGGACCAAGCGTGGACACCCGACCGCCGGGCGGCTGGGGACTGAGTATGGATACCAGGCCGCCGACGCAGCCTTGACGTGGTGGCCAAATTCCCCCTCCACATGCCTAAAAGTCCCAATTTCAAGTGCAGGCAAGCTAGCAGTATGGTACTGCAGCCTGGGGGTGGATGGGTGGCAGGCTGCATACTTGCGCTTGCATTGCAAGGAATGGGGGAGGTACAATTGAACACTGCCCTGGGACAAGGACTTGCACGGGGATAGTTGCAAGTCTGCGTCTTCTGATGCAGCAAGGATCACTTCTGATGGGCAAACTTTTAGGCAGTGACCTGGGTGTCAGAGATGCTTCCAGGGGTCTTCCCCATGCTGTTCTCATGTCTTTTCAGCACTGTATGCATGTGTCACACAGCACATGGCCAGATAAGGTTGTAAAATGTTAAAATGACATTTCCAGGTGAATGCCTTTGTCACGGTTGTAAGCAATACAAAAGTGCAAAAACGCATAAAAAATGCTACTTGTGAACATAGCCAAAGGTGTGGAGGAGTATTTTTGTTTTTGGTTATTTAGTTTACCTTATACACAAGTCTTTACCCTGGAAAGGATGTTCCTTAACATATTTCACAGGAAAACAGTTTCACTTTCGTTTTTGAACGTTTTATTGTGAGCCCGTAAAAGTGGCTTAATACCTATGACCACGTTGTTGACAGCAGTGACCTGGGGGTCAGAAATGCTTCCTGGGGCGATACCCATGCTGTCCCCATGTCATTTGAGCACTGTCACTATCGTTTTGGCAACTTTTTAGGCTTTCTACAGACTGCCGGGGGTGCCGCCGCAAAAATGCTCGGGTCTCCCATAGACTAACATTGGGCTCGTTGCTCAAGTCGAGCACCCGAGTATCATGGTGAGCTCGGCCCGAGCTTCGAGCACCCGAGCATTTTAGTGCTCGCTCAACACTACTGGTAACATATTACAAATTATATCCATGTAATGCTGTCAGGCATTATTTTATTAAATGGTGACTATTTTTCTACTTTTCAGCTCTACCTCACATCTAAGATCAGGAGTCAGTCTGTTACTTGCTCAGTGTTAAACATCTGTCCCGGGTATCCCGCGCTCTGCTCCCTTCCTCTGGGTCAGCTGCCCTCTGCTGTGCTCCCCATCTTGTTTTGCAGGTTGCCCAGTAAGGATCTGTGATATCATCTCCCTAGACCTATTTAAGGCCCATTGACACACATACTTGTGTTTTGGGAATAAGTTTACTAGTCCTATGTTAGGTGTGATTTTTGTGTTTATGCTTGCATTCATCCCTCTGGATTCCACTTCATCCATCCTGTTGATCCTGAGATTACTGGTGAGACTTTATAGTTTTCACTGCCCACGTTACTTTCTGCTTGCTCCATCAACGCACAGTGTCTGTGTGCCCACCCAGACCTAAGGCTTAGATGATACACCTCACCTAGTGAGCCTTAACTGTCATCTCCATTGCCAAACTCTGCACCTCCTACTCTAATCAGCCAGCCCTGTCTCCTCTCCTGCAGATCATGGCAACCCAAAGCTCATCTAGGATATCACTCTCCCAGGCCATTAAATTCAGTTAAGGCTGTGGCATGCCAAATGAGTATTCAGGTAGTTGTTGTCATACCATTACTCAGCTCTACTACATTGCTGTGACAGCTCTACTGGGCTATGCCACTAGTGCAAACTCAACTCTGCTGCATTGCTGTGCCAGCTCTGCTACAGTTTACCAGCACTGCAAACACAATGTTGTTACATTGCTGTGCCAACTCTGCTACAGTGTACCAGCACTGCAAACTCAGTTCTTCTACATTACTTTGCCAGCTCTGCTACACTGTACCACTACTGAAAACTCAATTGATTTCAGATTGTTGTGTCAGCTCATCACTCCCTTGTTGGGCCACCTTAGCTACCTCGTTGCACTTAGACTGCCACATGATAGTGCAGTTCTGCTATATGCCGGTAAAAATTCAGATTCATCACTGCACATCTACTACTAGTGCAGGAAAAGGGAAAGAATGAAGCAGCACTCCAATTGATGTATCCAAACAGTGTATTCAGATTCAAGATGCAACATTTCGGCTACAATTCAGTACAGCCTTCATCAAGCATGTTGATGCATTGATGCTTGATGAAGGTTATACTGAAACGTAGCCGAAAAGTGGCATTTTAGATCTGAATACACTATTTGGGTTCATCAGTCGGAGTGCTGCTTCATTCTTTTCCTTTTCCTGCATATGTATATGATGTACATCCTGGACTGTGGTCTGCTAGGTTGCATGAACCCAATTTTTTCATAGTGGGAATGGTGTTCTTTTTTCTTTTTCTACATCTCTACTACTCAGTCATCTCTGATTCTGCTCTGCAATACCAGTCTTCTCTCCTGCTTCCACTCCTGCTATATGGGCTCAGCATCTGCTCTACAACCCGCTATCTGTCCTACTGCTCCAGTGCCTCCTGTTCATGCTGCTCTACAACTGCTCGTCTGGACCAGGGATTTCAGGATCTCCTTCACCAAGAGAGATATAACACAGCCTAAGTATATTAAAAAATGTATAATACACAATACAAGATTACAAAGGCAATAAAATCATTTACATATTGTGGGACATGAGTACAGAAAAAAACACAGCAAGGCCACACATCCTAAATAACAGTCATGTATGAATAGTTGACATGTGGATAATACACAGTGTATATAAGGATAAAGTAACTGAATGCTACTTAACCTAATAGAGAAAATATAACCATCTTTATTTTCTCAGATGGTAAAGCTGCCCATTCTTCTTGGCAAAAAGCCTCCTGTAAATCCCTAGGCTGTCTAGCATGAACTGCGCGCTGGAGATCTCCCCAGAGTGGCTCAATGATATTGAGGTCAGGAGACGGAGATGACCACTCCAGAACCTTCAATTTGTCGTTCTGCTGCTGCCAATGACAGGTCAATTTGGCCTTGTTTTGGATCGTTGTCATGTTGGAACATCCAAGTACGTTTCATGCGCAGCTTCCGGGCTGATGAGTGCAAATTTGCCTCCGGTATTTGCTGATAACATGCTACATTCATCTTTCCTTCAACTTTTACCAAGTTTCCTGTGCCTTTGTAGCTCACACATCCCCAAAACATCAGCAATCCACCTCTGTGCTTTACTGTAGGAATGGTGTTCCTTTCATTATAGGCCTTGTTGACCTCTATCCAAATGTAACGTTTATGGTTGTGGCCAAAAAGTTCAATTTTGGTCTCATCACTCCAAATTACCTTGTTTCAGAAGTTTTGAGGCTTGTCTATGTGCTGTTTGGCATATTGTAGGCGAGAAACTTTGTGTCATTTGTGTAGTAATGGCTTTCTTCTGGCGACTCGACCATGCAGCCCATTTTTCTTCAAGTACCTCCTTATTGTGCATCTTGAAACAGCCACACCGTTTGTTTTTAGAGAGTCCTGAATTTCAGCTGATGTTTTTGTGGGTTTTTCTTTGCATCCTGAACAATTTTCATGGCAGTTGTGGCCGAAATTTTAGTTGGTCTATCTGACCGTGGTTTGGTTTTTACAGAGCCCCTGATTTTCCATTTGTTAATCACAGTTTGAATGCTGCTGACTGGCATTATCAGTTCCTTGGATATCTTTTTGTATCACTTTCCTGTGTTATACAGTTCAACTACCTTTTCTTGTAGATCCGTTGACAATTCTTTTGCTTTCCCCATGATTGACAATCCAGAAACGTCAGTGGCTGGATGAAAGATGCAAGAGTCTGTCTGGATCCCAGAAACTCACTCAGCTTTTATGAACACACACTGATTACAAGAAAACAGGTCACAGGTGAGGATGTTACCTTTAGAAGCCATTCAAACCCAATTGTGTCAAATTCTGTGCATGTTATCAGGCCAAAATCACCAGGGTATGTGAACTTTTGATCAGGGTCATTTGGATGTTTTTGGTTGTCATTAAGATTTAAAAAGAGAAAGCACAGTAGTTTGACAATAAATGGCTTCACCAAACCAATAACTATGAGTGGAGAAAAAGTTTCTTATTATCATTCATATTCTCTGAATCAAGGCCAATAAAGGAAAAATTCTGCCAGGGTATGTAAACTTTTGAGCACAACATTATTGCCTACAGCCAAGGTAGGAAATAATATATACACTGCCATGCATTACATTAATCACACTAGTAAACCATAAATATTTCACATGAATCAATAACATTATCTGTTACCTGTGGCCATGGTGAGGGGTATGTGTAGGCTGCTAATGTACCTTCACTCGCGTTGCGTCAGGAGGTAGAGGAGCGCATTACTTATAAGTGCTTTCTAATATATGTTATTACCTGGGCAGCCAGGCATGTGTGGCGGCACATCCTCGCCATGTTGCCGTGTCACAGAGGAGGCGGTGCTCAATGAACATGTCACATGGGCACACGACCCAGTCAGCTGACCAGGCTGATTACCAATGTGATGCACAACACTGTGGGAGTGCCTCTCCACCACAATGCAGCAGCACATGAGCGGTGCGCGCTCTCCAATGCCAGCAATGGTTAAAAAAACATGAATGGTTATATGCGTAATTGCATAGTAAGGGTCATGAAAATGCAGAAAGCAAGCATAACAAGATGATAACATGGTAGTATTAGTATAATAGTATAATTGTATAATAATATGTTAAAAATATTGATAATGATAACATTTGTATAGATTAAGGCAATGCATGGGTCACTGAGGGGATAATTAATTAACAATGGACAACATATATCCAAGCTAACAATGCAAATAGATCATCCATAATGCCCATTATAATGAAACTCAAATATAAATATTTCACAAGCAATTTCCTCAGCAATTGGCAGTTACAGTCCATGCCTTTGTTATCATGATCAGATCCAAAGTGAGTTGTCTTCTGTTGGACCTTTAGAGCCCATTACTGGGATAAAGCCCAAGCCTCAAAAATCATCTGCTTCCCAGGTTAACCCTGCCATTTTCACATCTTATCTTTGAAGATTGAAGCTCCTCGTCTTCCATTAACAGCCACGTAGATGTAGCTAAGACTCCGTGCTCCACATCTGGTCGACATATTAGCGTACATCATTTATAGTTTTCATCACTAATTATAAGCATGCCGGTATTTTCTGCAGTTCACAGAATATACATTGACTCCAAGAAACAAGACAACTGCATTTTAGACATCCCAGGAATGTGTCTGCCCCTTCAGGACGGGCATACAGGTGGGCCACTGTATATTTAACCGTCTTTATTGATGTTTTTATTTTGCATATTTTTCTCTAGCGTAGACCTCATTACATTCAGGGTGGCCTTCCAACAAAATAGCAACCTTCCCATTTTAACTAACAGTCTCAGACGACCATATGTCAGCCTGTTAATGGATGGCCCGTAATCATCTCCCTGGAATGCTGAAAACTCCAGATTTTAATAAAATACTGCTGTGGTTTAGATTACTAAAATGACTTAACGATAATTACAATAACCCGCATTTGTATGTACATTGACATGGAAAAAGGTATTATTATACTGTAATGATGGGAAAAACTATGATCTGTCTCGTATGTGGAATGAACAATGCCGTGGGATGAGGATGCACCCCTGAATTGGTATTGGAAGTGCTGAGAAAGCATACTATCCTTGTACTGTGGCCCGGAGAAAGAACTTATGGTTTCTGGGCCTCAATGCAATATCTGTCCCCACCGACCATGCTCTATTTATAATACAGTCTCTATTTCTTAGGTATAAAGGCTTTCCCATGCTTTACCTCTCCCAAGGCAAAGGTTAAAGGGGTTCTGAAAAACCCCTGCCCCTAACCGGCTGCAGTTTGCTTTTAATATAAAACAAACTGTACTTTACTCCCCCTCCCCGGGTCCAGCAGTGAGACTCTGCTGCTGCTCCTGGTGTCTTTTATTGTCTGCAGCGTTGACGTCACGTCGACAATGCTGCATCCAATAGGTGAGCTCAGTGGCACTGCCTGAGTTCACGGCACAAGCCGCCCAGAGCTGCTGATCTCACTGATTGGCAGCAGCAATAACAGACACTGGATTTGTACTTCCAATAGGTGCCACTAGTGTTCTTTCCCACTTCCTCTCGGAAGAGTTTATTTGCATATTTAAATTCCCAGGGAAGCATTGCATGACTGAAAAGTCTCACAATGGCATCTGGATGCTCTTCGCAAGGAGAAACTTTACCCCTTAGGCCACGACCCCACTGTTAGTGTTTGGTAAGTATTCGGTCAGTATTTTTTCTCAGGAGTGGGAGCCAAAACCAGGAGTGGGTGATAAATACAGAATTGGTGACTTGTTTCTATTATACATTTTCTATGATTGTTCCTCACCTGGTTTTGGCTCCCACTCCTGAGAAAAAATACTGACCGAATACTGACCAAATACTGATAGTGGGGGGGCTGTGGCCTTAGTAAAAAAGTGGATGTGATGAATTCTTGTGTACCCCTGGAGCAGAAAAACTGCTGTGATGTCACCAGTGAATCCTTAAGGCCACGGCCCCACTATCAGTATTTGGTCAGTATTTTTTCTCAGGGGTGGGAGCCAAAACCAGGTGACGAACAATCAGAGAAAAGGTATAATAGAAACAAGTCACCAATTTATTTATTTATTTTACTCACTTATATAACAGCACTTTATAGACATCATCACTGTCCCCATCGGGGCTCACAATCTACATTCCCTATCTTTGTCTTTGGAGTGTGGGAGGAAACCGGAGAACCCGGAGGAAACCCACACAGATACGGGGAGAACATACAAACTCCTTGTAGATGTTGTCCTTGATGGGATTTGAAACCAAGACCCCAGTGCTGCAAGGCTGCAGTGCTAACCACTGAGCCACGGTGCTGCCCAATTCTGCATTTATCACCCACTCCTGGTTTTGCCTCCCACTCCTGAGAAAAAATACTGACCAAATACTGAGAGTGGAGCCGTGGCCTAATACTGATTGTGGGGAAGCAAGGTGACAGAGTTTGGGATGCAATTCAACTACAGAAGTGAAAAACGTTAATTTCTAAACTTCTCTCCTTTTTATTCGACTTACTTACACCTGGGGTGTGCCACATTAACAACACAGCCGGAGATCATTACTGTAAGGAGTAACCCCCTTATTTCACTCTTAAGTGTGAGATGTTGATACACCATCTTAAAGGTGGGTCCAACTTTGCATGACTATAGCCACTGTCTACTTGACCTGATTCTTCATTCCCATGTACCACATGCTCAGGCAGTGAATTCTTAGTATTATAGTTCAAGTATCAAAAAAAGTTCTCGAGAAAAACCTCCTGCTGTCCCATCATTCAGCTTTTCCAGGTATAACTAAGAAAGAGCAGGGTACAATTTCCAACAAATCTATAAAGAATTATATGACTTTAGGACATGATTGACTGTATGGGACCTGAACAAACTTCTATGGACTCCTGATAATTCACTAAGACATACGCAGGCTTTTTAGGTCAGATTATGTATGAGAAAAAAGTGCACCATGGACACAATACTGCATAGAGCATTGGCTCTAAGAATGAAAAACTACAGCACCAAAACGCACACAGCGACAGTGGTCCCAATGCAAAATCTGGACCAGGACCCCAACGACCATGTTGCATTTATAATCACACTTGCCTATTTTTGAGAAGAGACACCATGGAATTTTGAAGATTTTAACAAAAACACGTGCATTATACAAGCACCAGACCTACCCTGTATATAGACCCCTGAGGAAACCCACCTTGTATACAAATTTCACCTAAAACCCTCTTATTGACAGACCCCCAGACCAAAACCTCTATGAATACAAACCCCACCCAGAACACTTTAACTCCAAGCCCAAAGCCTTTAGGAAACAGAACACTGATCTGAACCCCCTGATTATAGAACTCAAACCAGGGTATTCTTTTATACAAACCCCAGAACAAAACCAATGTACAGGCCTCATACCAACCCCACCTCCACCCCCTAAACCATTTACAAATCCAACACCAGGTCACCTCTGTTAATAGACCTAAGACATTCCTTATTCACAGATTCCAGACCAGACCCAGCTTATTCACAGATTCCAGATCAAAACCTTCTTATTCACAGATTGCAGACCAGACCTTTCTTAGTTTCAGATCCCAGATTATGCACTCCTTCCTTACAGACTCCAGACCAGACCTGCCTTATTTCCAGATTCCTTGCCAGACCCTCCATATTTTCAGGTTCCGCACCAGGCCCTCCCTATTTACAGATTCTAGACCAGCCTCTCCTTATTTGCAGATTGCAAATCAGACCCTCCTTGTTTACAGACTCTTGACCAGAGCCTCCTTATTTATAAATTTCAGACCAGACCCTCCTTATTTTCAGGTTACAGAGCAGGCCCTACTTATTTACAGATTTTAGACCAAACCCTCCTTATTTGCAGATTCCAAATCAGACCCTTCTTGTTTACAGACTGCCGAACAAATCCTCCTTATTTACAGGTTTCAGACCAGACCTTCCTTGTTTTCAGATTCCAGACCAGACCCTCCTTCTTCACTGACTCCACACCAGACCTTCCTTCTTCACTGACTCCACACCAGACCCTCCTTCTTCATTGACTCCACACCAGACCCTCCTTCTTCACTGACTCCACACCAGACCCTCCTTATTCACTGACTCCACACCAGACCCTTGTTATCCACAGACTCCACACCAGACCCTCCTTATTTACAGATTTCATACCAGATCCTCCTTATATACACCTTCTAGACCAGACTCCTTATTTACTGACTCGAGACCAGGCCACTCAAAAGTCTGGCTGCTTCTGTGGTTCAGTCCACTACCAAGCGCAGCCACTGGCAGCATCCTGACCTCCTAATGCCCCGTGGCCTGGACATTACTGGTATCCTTGCAGCCTCGATAGCACCATCCTTCCCTATTACCGCATCCCTTTTCATAGACTCTGCAGTAACAAGTAGTAGGGACTCGGTGTGCTGCCGGGAAAAGCCTCCTGCAAACATTCCTGTCATGTGCATGCAGCCAAAGTAATAGTCACTACACTAACCTATACAAAGTTAATGGTGGTGACCAAGATCCACTGCCAAATTGTGCATGTATGTAATGAAGCGCTATAACATTTTAACCCCTTCTTTGCACCATATTGATTATACTTTGTAGTTCTTCATACAATTACTGTATACCATATATTATATTCTTGTATATAGATGTAGCAGAGGAGCTGTGTAACATTCTGCTTGCAATCAATGTCAATGTTGGCTTCTACATATATGATGCATGTCTGGGTTTTCATTAAATAATAAGTCTTTGGGGTGTTTTCTGCTATTTCCAATATGCCAGATAAGTATATAGCCAGCCTCAGAGTACAGGGTCACAAGTGTGGAAATGGCCATAAATCAGTGGGAAAATATGCCGTGGGCTAGATTTTTGCATGTTTTTCATCAGGATCAATTAGTTGCACTCTAAATCCATCCCCACGTCACCTGCTGTTATTTCACAGACTCCATATTTCTTATTTGCCGTCTCGGACTAAATATACATTATTTAAAGGGCCAGCACGATCGGACAGACGGTTTCCTAATGCATTATAAATGCCGCCTGCTTTAATGACATTTATCATTTAAAGGCTTCTTACAGGTAATGCCGCCTGTGTATATGTGCATGCATTGCGTGATGTCATGGGCGAGTTTATTAATGGACTGCTATGCGGGTATACACATAATAATTCAGTTTACTGGAAACTGAAAATGCTGCAGATTTTTGCCAAAATATTTTAGGTGTGTTCTTATTCTTACAAAATCTTTATTGCTCGTGTCCTTATATAATGGCGGAAGCATACAAACAAGGCCATATGTTACGAAAAAAATATAAAATAAAAGCAGAAAATAAACACTTCAGCCCTCAAAATTGTAATATTTATTGGGACATCAAAGTCTAAACGACTTCCTTTTAGCTCAAAGGCAAAAGAAACAAATAGCCCTGGTGTAGAACTGGCACTGTAATATTTCGTTTCTGAAAAGATTTACAATTTAAGGGAAATAAGAAGACATAATTTGTTCTCTCCCCTTGTTTTTTTGTTTTTTCTGCATCTCTTTATTGCCACCTATTGGATGATGTCAGTACTACAATTGTGTTCTCTACCAACCAAGTGCAGTACTTACAAGGCAAAAGATAGGGATGTACCACATTAGCACTTCCATAGAAAATATACAATGTGGCATTTTATCAATTGAATCATGCATTGCTAACTGCATTATACCCCATAACCAGCATGGATATTTCTTGTTGTATATCTAATTCACTTCAATAGCAAATATACTGCAACAAAAGGAGAAAAGAAGAAGAATACTATATAAGAATGTAAAAAACAAAGGAAGGGTGGGAAGCTTACCCATGTTGCTAATAGAGATATTCCCTTCAAATAATCCAACATGGCGTGTGCAGTATTCAGCTGGCAGTTTGCAGTGATAATAGGCAGTAGAAGAGGAAATTCCGCACATCCATCCGTAGGTAATATAAAAAAGTTATTTTATTGTAGATCCATTAAAAAATGACAAAACACATACAAGAGGATATAAAAACTGACGCGTTTTGAGCGCTAAACCGTTCTTAATAAAATCAAAATATTTTTATAGCGGTTTACCTCTCAAATTGCGTCAGTTTTTTATGTGTTTTGTTATTTTTTGATGGATCTACAATATAATAACTTTTTTTTATTATTACTTACAGATGGATGTGCAGAATTTACTCTTCTACTGCCCATAGAAGAATGTATCTTAAAGTGGCCCACAGCCCCCAAACCCAAATGTGACTATACCTTTTTAAATAAAGTCACTGTTACCGGGCCGGGTGGTGGACCCTCTGTGCCGAGGTGCAAGGAGGGACCCAGAGGGGCGTGACTAAGTATCCACCCGAACCGACCCTGGTCGAACGGCAGCTAACGACACCGTGACCAGGGAGGATCCGGGCTGAGGGACCAGGTGCTACTCTGGGGACGACCTTGTAAGAGAGCAGGTGGCTCCCACGGGTCAGATGGCAGGGACTGACCGGTATGGCGGATGGACACGGCAAGCAGGCAGAAGTCTCTGGTAGCTGGCAGGTGGTCACAGTTCGAGAAAGCAGGGCAGGTAACAGTCTTTAGGTTTACCAGGAAGATGGTCACAGCAAGTGACGGCAGGGTCTCCAGGCAGGCTGGCAGGAAACAGGCAGGTGCTCCCAGGTGAGCGGGCAGACAGACGAGGCGGGTATCTGGCAGGTAACTGGTGGGCGCTCCCAGGTGAGCAGGCAGACGGACACAGCAGGTAACAGGCGGGTGCTCCCAGGTGAGCGGGCAGACAGACGAGGCAGGTAACAGGCAGGTAACTGGCGGACGCTCCCAGGTGAGCGGTCTGACATACGAGGCAGGTAACAGTCAGGTAACTGGTGGATGCTCCCAGATGAGCGGTCTGACAGATGAGGCAGGAACAGTCAGGTAACTGGTGGATGCTCCCAGGTGAGCGGTCTGACAGACGAGGCAGGTAACAGGCAGGCAGGCTGGACGAGGAGTCAGGCTAGCAGCGGAACCTGAGGGCTGAAGCACAGGTGAGACACAGTGCAAACAACTTTGCTCGGGCACCTCCATTTTGGAGGAGGTGCCTTATATATGGGAAGTCCTCCGGCAATTGGCCGGTGACTCCTTAGGACGACGCGCGCGGCCCCTTTAAGAGAGGGGGAGCGCGCGCGCGCGCGCACCCTAAGCACAGTGCCCGGGAAGGAGCGCGCGCCGGCAGCAGCGAGGGAAGGAGCACAGGAGGACACCGCGCGCTGAACAGGAAGGTGAGAGGGACAGCGTCTCTGCCTAGCAGGAGGCAGAGACGCCGATGCTACAGTACCCCCCCCTTTAGGCCCCCCTTTTTTAGGCCAGAGAGAAATTTCTCAAGGAGAAGCGGAGCGTTGATGTTCTCCCTGGGTTCCCAAGTTCTTTCCTCAGGACCAAACCCCTTCCAATCCACCAGAAAAAAGGTTCTCCCTCTTACCCTCTTGGTGGCCAGGATACTCTCCACTTCAAAGACGTCCTCAGCAGAAACCGGAGTAGGAGGAGTACCTGGGTACCTGGATTGTCGGAAAAAGTGTTAAGGACAACGGGTTTGAGGAGGGATACGTGGAAGGAGTTGGGAATGCGTAGGGTGGCCGGCAGTTTTAATTTGTAGGCCACAGGGTTAATTTGCCTGAGAACTTCGAAGGGTCCGATGAACCGAGGGCCCAACTTGTAGGAGGGTACTTTGAGCCGCACATATTTGGAAGAGAGCCAAACCTTGTCTCCCGGATGGAATTGAGGTGGATCCAGACGTCTCTTATCAGCAAATCTCTTCATCCGCTCGGAGGACAGAAGAAGAGCGGACCTGGTATTCTCCCAAATAGTAGAAAACTCGCTGACAAGAGACTCTGCGGCAGGGTTGTCCACAGAAGCGGAGACAGGAACTGGAATCCGGGGGTACTGGCCATTGACAATAAAGAACGGGGATTGGGAAGAGGATTCGCTCTCATGATTATTATAAGAGAACTCGGCCCATGGTAGGAGATCCACCCAATCCGAATGGTGGGCATTAACGAAATGCCGGAGGTAGCTGGTCAGGATCTGACTGATTCGCTCCACTTGACCATTGGACTGTGGGTGGTAAGCGGAGGAGAAATCCAGGGTGACGTCTAGCAGCTTACATGTGGCTCTCCAGAAGCGTGAGGTGAACTGAACTCCACGATCCGACACGATGTGGAGGGGAAGGCCATGGAGACAAAAGATATGGCGGATAAAGTCTTTAGCCAGCTCGGGTGCAGATGGGAGGCCAGGCAGGGGAATGAAGTGGGCCATTTTAGAAAAGCGGTCAACGACCACCCAAATGACTCTACAACCGGCAGAAACAGGAAGATCGGTGATAAAGTCCATAGCAATGTGCTGCCATGGAGCAGCATGTACGGGCAGGGGCAAGAGATGGCCAGCTGGTAGATGTCTGGGAACTTTGTTACGGGCACAGGATGAACAGGCCGCAACGAAGTCTACAACGTCCTTACGCAGAGTAGGCCACCAGTAATGCCGGGAAATGAGCTGGAAGGTCTTCTTTTGGCCAGCATGGCCAGCTAGTTTAGAAGAATGTCCCCAGCGAAGAACCCTCTCCCGATCTGATACTGCTACAAATGTCTTACCGGGTGGAAGAGGAGTCAGATCCAAGGGGGCCACATTCATCACCTTGGAGGAGTCAATGATGTGCGTAGGCTCCTCCTCTAGATCGGAGGACAGGAAGGACCGGAACAAGGCATCAGCTTTGACGTTCTTGTCCGCCGGGCGGAAATGAAGAATGAAGTCGAAGCGGGCAAAAAACAACGACCACCGCGCCTGGTGAGGATTGAGTCTCTGGGCATTTTGGAGATATGCCAGGTTTTTGTGATCTGTGTAGATGATTACCGGGTAGAGAGCCCCTTCTAGCAGATAGCACCACTCCTCCAGTGCCAATTTGACAGCTAGCAATTCACGGTCTCCTATGAAGTAGTTGCGCTCTGACGAGGAGAAGATTTTGGAAAAGAAGCCGCAGGTTACCATTCTCCCAGTAGAAGATTTTTGGGTGAGTACCGCTCCGGCTCCGGAGGAGGAGGCATTAACCTCCAGGTAGAATTGTTTATTATAGTCCGGACGATGCAGGACGGGGGCAGAGTCGAAGGCTCTCTTTAAGGAAAGGAAGGCCTCCTCGGCTTCAGGTGACCATACCTTGAGATTTGCCCCCTTACGGGTAAGCGCAGATATGGGAGCAGTCCGGGACGAGAAGTGTGGGATGAAAAGACGATAGTAATTAGCGAAGCCCAGGAATCGCTGTATCGCCTTCAAACCTTCTGGACGGGGCCATTTTAGAACAGAAGAGAGCTTCTCCGGATCCATTTGTAGACCTGTCTGGGAGATAACATAGCCCAAGAATGGAAGGGAGGTCTGGTCGAAGGGGCACTTCTCGTATTTGGCATAGAGGTGGTTCTGCCGGAGCCTAAGCAGGGCCTGATGAACATCCCTCCGGTGTGTGGGGAGATCCGGAGAGAAGACCAAGATATCATCCAGGTAAACCACTACGCAGGAGTACAAGAGGTCACGGAAGATGTCGTTGACCAGCTCTTGAAAGACAGCGGGGGCGTTACAGAGACCAAAGGGCATCACAAGGTACTCATAGTGACCATCCTGGGTATTGAATGCTGTCTTCCACTCGTCTCCTTGACGGATACTGACCAAGTTATATGCCCCTCGTAGATCCAGCTTGGAGAAGATCCTGGCGCCCTTGAGACAGTCAAACAATTCGGAGATGAGCGGCAGGGGGTATTTGTTTTTTATAGTGATTAGATTCAGTCCTCTGTAGTCAATACAGGGACGTAGCGAGCCGTCTTTCTTTTTGACAAAGAAGAATCCGGCTCCAGCCGGGGAGGTAGATTTTCGGATAAATCCCCTAGCCAGATTCTCCTGAATGTATTCAGACATGGCCCGGGTTTCGGCCGCAGACAACGGGTAGATACGCCCACGGGGAGGAGTGGCGCCAGGTACCAGGTCGATCGGGCAGTCATATGGCCTATGGGGTGGCAACGTCTCTGCCTCCTTTTTACCGAAGACGTCCGCATAGGGCCAGTATGGAGCCGGGAGACCGGGAAGATTAGCTGGAGTAGGCAGAAGACGAGCTGGGCGGACCGGAACCAGGCAGGTCCTATGGCAGTCTGGACCCCACCGGAGTACTTCGCCGGATCGCCAGTTCAATACGGGTTCATGTGTCTGGAGCCAAGGTAGACCTAGCAACAGGGAGTGAGAGAGTCCAGATAGCACATGGAAGGAGATCTTCTCAGAGTGCAGCATTCCCACCTGACGAGCAGGATGGGTACTGGAAGGAGTTTACCATCCACGGAGGCAACTGACAAAGGTTCAGTGAGAGGCTTGGTGGGAATACGGTATCTCTCAACTAAGGACTGGGAGATGAGGTTCCCAGCCGCTCCAGAGTCCAGGCGAGAGTTTTCAAAGTGCCGATCCTCTCCCCAGGAGAGAGAGACAGACAAAGTCAGGGAGGGAGAGGACTTACTTTTGTCTAGGACAACCTCTCCGAGCGATCCTAGACACCGGCGTTTCCCGGCCTCTCTGGGCAGGAACGGATCAGGTGCTCCTTGCTGCCACAATAGAAACAGCTCCCCTCGGCCCGGCGTGACTCCTGGCGGGATTTGACCAACTTGGTCTGGTCGACCTGCATGGGCTCGGGTGAGTGCGCCCGGGGAGTGACTGAAGAAGAAACAGGTCTCTGGAAGTTAGGAGCAAGGCGGGGAAACTTTCTCTCATGGGTGGTTTCCTTGGTACGTTCCTGTAACCGGATGTCAATCCGGGTAGCAAGTGACACTAGGTCGTCCTGGGTGTTAGGGATGTCCCGACCGGCAAGTTCATCTTTAATCCGACCCGAAAGACGGACAGCAGGGCCTCGTTATCCCAGGCAAGTTCAGAAGCGAGGGTACGGAACCGTATGGCATATTGGCCTACGGTGAGACTCCCTTGGTGGAGACGTAGCAGAGTGGAGGCTGACGAGGTCTTTCGTCCCGGTTCATCGAAGACTTTCCGGAAAGCAGTGAGGAAAGCTGACAAGTTGGATACTAGAGGATCCCCTCTCTCCCACAGGGGATTTAGCCAAGCCAGTGCCTCTCCAGTGAGATGGGACATTATGAAAGCCACTTTCGCCCGGTCGGTGGTAAAGTGATGTGCCAAGAGTTAAAAGTGCAGGGTGCACTGGTTTATGAAGCCCCGAGCTTGAGCGGGGTCGCCTCCGAAACGAGGAGGTGCTGAAAACCGGGGTCCAGAGCAGGATGCCATGGTATTGATGGGCAGTGGCGCTGCCGGGGTGCGAGTCGTGCAACTAGGGGTGGTTGTAGGTGGAGCAGTCAGTGTGTCCAGGCGGGAGTGGACATTCCGCAGGTGGTTCAGGATGGACTCCTGCTGGGATCTCTGACGGGAGACCTCCTGGTATAGGTCAGAGAGCGAGGGAGCTTGGGTGCCACCGAGTTCCATGGCCCGAGCAAACTGTTACGGGGCCAGGTGGTGGAAACTCTGTGCCGAGGTGCAAGGAGGGACCCAGAGGGGCGTGACTAAGTATCCACCCGAACCGACCCTGGTCGAACGGCAGCTAACAACACCGTGACCAGGGAGGATCCGGGCTGAGGGACCAGGTGCTACTCTGGGGACGACCTTGTAAGGGAGCAGGTGGCTTCCACGGGTCAGATGGCAGGGACTGACCGGTATGGCGGATGGACACGGCAAGCAGGCGGAAGTCTCTGGTAGCTGGCAGGTGGTCACAGTTCGAGAAAGCAGGGCAGGTAACAGTCTTTAGGTTTACCAGGAAGATGGTCACAGCAAGTGATGGCAGGGTCTCCAGGCAGGCTGGCAGGAAACAGGCAGGTGCTCCCAGGTGAGCGGGCAGACAGAAGAGGCGGGTATCTGGCAGGTAACTGGTGGGCACTCCCAGGTGAGCAGGCAGACGGACACAGCAGGTAACAGGCGGGTGCTCCCAGGTGAGCGGTCTGACAGACGAGGCAGGTAACAGTCAGGTAACTGGTGGACGCTCCCAGGTGAGCGGTCTGACAGACGAGGCAGGTAACAGGCAGGCAGGCTGGACGAGGAGTCAGGCTAGCAGCGGAACCTGAGGGCTGAAGCACAGGTGAGACACAGTGCAAACAACTTTGCTCGGGCACCTCCATTTTGGAGGAGGTGCCTTAGATATGGGAAGTCCTCCGGCAATTGGCCGGGGACTCCTTAGGACGACGCGTGCGGCCCCTTTAAGAGAGGGGGAGCGCGCGCGCGCGCACCCTAAGCACAGTGCCCGGGAAGGAGCGCGCGCCGGCAGCAGCGAGGGAAGGAGCGCAGGAGGACACCGCGCGCTGAACAGGAAGGTGAGAGGGACGGCGTCTCTGCCTAGCAGGAGGCAGAGACGCCGATGCTACAGTCACCATACCTGGGGACCTTCATTCTGCCACCGCTGCCACCCTCTGTCAGATAGTTGGCCTGTTCTCCTCTTCTCCAAATAGAGATGGACACGTTACTGTCATCATAAGTGCTGGTCCAGCTCACACTAATCGTAGGTGTGGTTCTGATTTTCCACATCGCTCCCTATTCCTCTGCACCCGCTTTTTTGGAAAAGTGGTAGCTACAAAGAAGACAATTACAGACTGTTGCATCCTCATCTAGTCCCAAGGTTGCCCACCGTCCAGAAATTCCAGGACAGACCGTAAAAACTGGTCACTTTTTTGTTGCGAAAATTTTAAGGCGTCAATGATTTTTTTGAAGCTGAAGAAACTTATACAGATTATTTTCACTGTAATTATCATCATTTTACAGTTTACAGTGAATGCAGCTAATGTCTCTATATCAGAATTATGGGCTGTAGACATGGATCACTAATAATCATAATGATTTATTATGGTTTTCCAATGTGTCCATAAAATATTTCATCTGTTTGTGATTTTTTTGATTAGCTGTCCAGAAGAAATAAAAAGTCAACCCTGTCTGATCCTGTTCCATTGACACCTGCCTTTGTCACCAGGAGAATCTACACTTAGCCTTAGTGGTGGTGGTGATGTAGGTGGTTGTGTTGCTAGCATCACTGAACAGCTTAGCCAAATATATGAGCAGCAGTGGCGTACCGCCAATGGCGGCAGACCACGCGACTGCTATGGGGCCCGTGAGTCGGGGGGACCCATAGCAGTCCAGGGGTGGACATACCGCCGCCGGTGCAGTGGCACCGGGTCCCCACCATGCAGCTGCACCAAGGGGCCCGAAAGGTGCAGCTGCTCCCTGCACCTGGCGGTCAGTGAGCGATCCCTGGAGCTCTGCCGCTGTCAGGAGGAGAATAGCAGCAGAGCTGGAGGGTTCGTCCTCTGCTTTCTCTCTGACTCAGGTTCGCGCAGCTTGATGACGTCATCATGCATCGCGCGCCTGGATCAGGGAGAAAGCTGCCGGCAACCAGGAGGATGTTGCAGGGGAGCGAGCTGAGGTAAGTTGTTTTTTTTTGTTTTTTTACTGAAACACTGGGGAGGGGAGGTGGGGGGAGAGCAATGGTGGGATGGTGGGGCTGGGGAGAGCAATAATGGGGCTGATGCCGGGGCTGGGGAGAGGAATGATGGGGCTGGGAAGAGCAATAATGGGGCTGGGGAGAGGAGTGATGGGGCTGGGAAGAGCAATAATGGGGCTGATGGGGCTGGGGAGAGGAATGATGGGGCTGGGGAGAGAAATAATGGGGTTGTTGGGCTGGGGAGAGAAATATTGGGGCTGATGGGGCGGGGAGAGGAATGATGGGGCTGGGGAGAGGAATGATGGGGCTGGGGAGAGGAATAATGGGGTTGATGGGGCTGGGGAGAGGAATAATGGGATGGTGGAGATGGGGAGAGCAATGATGGGGCTGGGGAGAGGAATGACGGGGGCTGGGGAGAGCAATGATGGGGATGGTGGGGCTGGGGAGAGCAATGATGGGATGGTGGGGCTGGGGTGAGCAACAATGGGGCTGGGGAGAGGAATAATGGAGTTGATGGGGCTGGGGAGAGGAATGATGGGATAATGGGGCTGGGGAGAGGAATGATGGGGCTGGGGAGAGGAATGATGGGGCTGGGAAGAGCAATAATGGAGCTGATAGGGCTGGGGAAAGCAATGATGGGGATGGTGGGGAAGGGGAGAGCAATGACATGTTGCTGGGAGAGAGCAATGACGGGGGTGCTGGGAGAGAGCAATGATGGGGATGCTGGGAGAGAGCAATGATGGAGGTGCTGGGACAGAGCAATGATGGGGTTGCTAGGAGAGAGCAATGATGGGCGTGCTGGGAGAGAGCAATAATGGGGGTGCTGGGTGATGGGGGTGCTGGGAGAGAGCAATGATGGAGGTGCTGGGACAGAGCAATGATGGGGTTGCAGGGACAGAGCAATGATGGAGGGCAGGGAGAGAGCAATGATGGAGGTGCTTGGACAGAGCAATGATGGGGTGCTGGGAGAGAGCAATGATGGGGGTGCTGAGAGAGAGCAATGATGGAGGTGGTAGGAGTGAGCAATGATAGGGGTGCTGGGAGAAAGCAATTATGGGGGTTTCACTTTGCTTGTACTGTGAAGCCTTGTATATTTTCCGTGTGCACATAGCCTTACAGTTAATTGGGGAGAGTCACAGAGACGGAATCATTTATATTATTGGCTGGTGGAGATTATAGTTAATGAGGGGCACAGTGCTGCTTATTACTTTATATTTTGATTACTAAGTGGCTAATAGTATATTAATAGGGGGGTACATATCTGTATTCGAGGACGCAGAGCGGGGGAGACACATGTCTGCATACAATATGTGAACTTGTTATTTTCTAGGCTGGAGATCATCGTGACAAGACAAGTCGTGGCTGGGAGATGTTGACATGAAGGTCTGACCAGATGGAGAAGAAGCAGCAGAAACCGACTCTGATCGAACGAGACGTCAGCGGTAAGTGCCTGGATGTAAATATTATTCTGTATCTGCACTGTGTGACTTGGAGTGATAATGTTATCTGTAGAATCCCTTAGGCCACATTCTCACATTTGTGTGAAATGTCCGTGTGCTGCCAGATTTTCTTTGTCGGACGGTCTACGGACTCGTAGAGTTTTATAGATCCATTGACACATCCATGAAAATCACTGATCTGAGAATGAGATCTAAGAGGGTCAGAGAATGTCCTGTTCTGATCCGATTTTGAGGATTAGAATAGGACATGCTCAATGCGTCGGTAAAACAGGGTAGCACACCAACACTGCATACAGATGCAGGAATGCAGCCTTATTATATGTAGCATAGTCCCTTAGTATATAGTGTACTCACTTATTATGTATAGCACCATCCTTAGTTATATAGTTCCCTTATTATGTACCATCCTCTCTAGCTCTAGGGGCTCACAGTTGGGGGATCATACTGTGTTGGGGTCAGCATACTTTGCCCTGGGTGTTGAGGTGGGGTATAGTAGGGTCATTATACTGCGTATGTGGAGGAATTCACCATGGGGGTATCATACTGTGTTTGAGGGGCCCTTTTATTGGCATCACACTTTATGGGGCAATGAAAGAGAGATCAAGGACTTCAGCAGGAGGAAAATTACTATGTAAAGGATGGAAAGTTGTGAGATCTGATCTTTGGTGACCCCGACTATTATTTACATTTTCTTTTGGGGGGGGCCCAATTAGAACTTCTGCTATGGGGCCCCATGATTCCTATGTACGTCCCTGATGAGCAGGGTTAGGACTTGTGGTGGCGCCCATCCAAGGAGTGTGGGTTTTTGCAGACCTGCAGGGAACTATGAGGTGGCACCACACACTATTACTGACCCTGGTTTATTACTCCTGTTATTCCCGGATATCTGACCCAACTTGCTTAAGGCCTCATTCACACATCAGTTGTTCTCATATCAGTGCTATTCATGTTTTCATCAGATAGCACTCGTACCTAAAATAGTGAATGGGATCGTTCACATGTTCCTGATTTTTCACGAAATGAACGAGCAAAATCACAGAGATTTGTCGGATCTTGATCTGAGTGTCAGATCTTGATCTGAGAATCAGATCAAATTGGCAATGTAAGACTAGGGGTTGGTGAAAAAAACTGGACAGCACTCAGGTGCCATCTGACTGCCATCAGATTTCCATGGACTGTTAGATAGGAAAAGGTGAAGAAACTTTTTGTTGGAATAATACTTATTATTGTATATATTGCAACAACTACTATTTACTACTGGTTAATAGTGCATGGTTTTCTGTCTCCAGCAATAGTGTTATATTGCCAGTAAAGCACTGTTAAAAAAAACAACAAAAAACAGGAAGTTCCTGCTCACTGTGTGTGTAGATGGAGCACTGTTTTATTTTCACTTTCCAAACTGACAGACAATATGCTAAGATCCTAAGCTATAAGAAATACCAGTTGTAAGCTGTGTCATCTTTGTTCTTGAATAAATATATATTCACTGTTGAATGGCTGGACAGTGCAGAGATGAATCCGCTGCCAACACTTTTTTTTTATATGTGGGAAAAACTAATAAAAATTGGACCAAACCTTAATGAAACTCTGATAAAAATCACTGATAAAATGTGGTCCGTGTTTCTCATATGAATGAATGAAGCCTAGTACTTGTTGCTGATCCTGAAATAACTGAACCCTCGGCTAGCCTGACAATTCCGCTTCTTACTCCTTCCTCCTGATTCTGACTTTGTCTGTCTCCAGACCTCGTTTTGTCACTTAACTTTGTCTAGTACCTGCCCTATCTGATTTTGACTTGTCTAGTTGACTTTCCTCTGCCTATTAGCTCCACCAGCCAGCGGCTATTCCATGGATGCATCCCTTTAGTAAGTTCCTTTTGTAAATCCAACTTACTCTATAGAGATTAAATGATGAGGTCCAGCCTCTACAACCTGCTGAGTGAAGTGGCTTCTGCATAGTCTGTCCATTGAAGCACTATTAGCGTAAAAACCGATAGGTTTCCACAAAGCGTTCACATGTACAGCAGATCAAATGAAGTTCTAGAGTTCAGTTTTTACTACAAGCAATTGGAAATACAGGGGCACAGTTTGAGGGAAATTTTTCAAGATTGGAAAGACCTCTTAATAAATTCAACACATCATTGGGCTGCCTATACACCAGTGCGGTACCCAAAAAATGCATAATGCCCATTCACAGTTAAGAATTTGCATTTCATTTCAATTATTTAATTTATGCAGTTATGGCATTATAGTCACAGTTCCAGGTTAGAGCTCAGAGCGGAGTTAGTGACTTTATGTGAAACTTGTAGGAATAGTAACAGTCTCATGCCTTGTAGTCTATTTGCCTACATACTCTCAGGAGAATGGCTTTTATCAGTGTCCAGAGGGGAGCTGCTCTTCATTAAGTTTAGGAAGCAGGAAATACAGCAGTTTGGGGCGCTACCCCGCGCTGAGGCTGACTGGGGTGAATACTGATGTGTAGAGTGGAGGAATGGGGTGTAGACCTGATCACCAATGGAGCCGCGGGATAGCCTAAGTACGCAAACCACATTACACCACCATCCAGTGTATCTGCTGCTGTTGTGTAACCGCTATGCTTGCGTCTCTGTATCAACAGTAGATGTAGCCGCTAACTTTTGTACCCTGCAACAATCAAATGTGAGCTCTGACTTTTCAACTTCTCTCTTGTTCTCCTGGACTATTTATTACAGATATGGGGTATACCGAATCATTGCACCAGTCGAGAGAAAAATACAGCCTGGTGTCACCACTGACTATGTTTATTGTTGTCAGTAGTGTGGGAAAGAAAGTATGGCCAACACAATCTTGGTTGCGTAATTTCACAATCACTACCTTTCCCCTAGTCCATAATTTTCCAAGGAGACGAGCACACCAGAGCATTAGATGTACTCCAGCTATGAGATAGTTTACTTTGTAGTAAATTTGCAGAAACCTAATACAGTCAAATACAGCAATACTGACATAGTGTCCAAAGCACAAGACATACCGTACTATTAGAAAAGATGCAAATTACCTAAAATAAAATATTTCTTATTGGGTGCACATAAAGAAGACAATTGCATAATGTTAAAAAAACATCTGTGGTGTGTGAATCTAACAAAGGTCATAATAAGAACACCTATGTATTAAACAAGAGACGCTGACTTCTCTGTTACATAAAAAATAACCTTACACCAGTGCATTCACCAATGCACACCCGAGGTGCGTTTCACCAATCGCTTCATCTGGAGTCAAATTTGTCAAGTGACTGTTGATCTCATTGCTAAGCACAAAATAATAATAACATGAATAATAATAATAATAAGAAGAAGAAGAAGAAGAAGAAGAAGAAGAAGAAGAAGAAAGTGAGGAAGAAGAAGATATAAACAGTAAACTTTGCTGGTTTAAATGAGTCCACACACTCCACTCCTATCTTCTTGTAACTTCTTTTAGAATTGTCCAAGAAATAATAATAAAAAAAAATGATAATGATAATAATAATAAATATTTTAATACATAATATAAATATATAATAATAAATTATGACACATGTCCCTAGTTTAACCACAATATACTGGTTCACTCTATAAAGTGTCAGCCTCCATTGTGTGCATTGTGTGTGTGATGTCCTGTGGTGGCTCAGGAGCCAAAGAAAACAAACTGAGTGGAAAATCTGTCAACGAGGTAGTGTAACATAAAGCAGATACAGAGAAATTCACAAGTGAGAGAGGATGGGAAATATATTTATCACTGCAGAATAAATAAACAGACTGGTATAGTGAGAGAGCGTTAGCCTCTGGATTCAATCACCATGATGTCCCCTGCTAAACTCTTTGGTCCTCTGAGATAAATATTCCCAATATCTCCAGTAAGTCCTATTCTATGCATAGAGGGAGTTATGGGAAAGATGTTCCAGAGAACACTATGGAGGTTTCAGAAGGACACTGTTTAGAAATAGCAGAGATGAGAGTTTGGGAAATGTAGGAACTTCAGGTCAACTTGAAAAGAATCTTGTACCAGACTTGATCTTCAGGGTACCATAATTCTGCAAGGCAATGGAAGAGGATATGGAGTAATCCTGGAAGTACACAAAATGCGTAGTAGGGTTTTTAATTAGAAAATATAAATTTGTCCTTCCTGACCTTTCTTCTTGAGATAAGGGACACAAGAAGGGTTTTGAATACAATACAAGCTCCTCTATTGAGTATTGATTATTCCACATGTGACACTACAGTTGACACTGTGGATCACCAACTCCTTCCTGCTATGTGCCACTCTATTGGACTGAAGGATACCATTCTTTCTTGGTTCTTCTCCTTCCTCACTGACCGCTCCTTCAGTGTATAATTCTCTTCCTCTCCTCTTCACGTTACAGTTGGGGTTCCTCAGGATTGTTCTGTCCTAGGTTACTTCCTCTTCTCTCTATACATTGCCCCTAATGTACAAACTATCAGATCATCTGATCTGTGCTCTCCACTCTGCTAATGATCTAAGACTAATATTGTTTATAATTCGAACCTCACGCTCCCATCTCCAAGACTTCTGTTGTGCTACGCCAGTTCTCTGTAATGAATTACCCCAGAAAATTCGGTTAATTCCCAGTGTCCAAAGTTTTACTTGTGTTCTTGACGCGCCCCCTGGGCCATGGGGTACTCGGCAGCCGGGCCTATGGAAGCCGGTATAGCGGGGATATCACGGTGGCTGGCCTGGTCCGTGACCCAGGGCGGTCAGTAAAAAGAGGAAGATGCTTATAGGGGATTTGGAAAGTTTGTGATGCCACCTGTGGATTGCGGCTAAAGGGTGCCGCCGCTGTGGAGCAGTCCTCTGGAGCTGGTGATACGGCAGCAGGGATGGTGTGGCTCTCCACAGGAAGAGCTAGATCCAGGGCAGTGTAGGACGTGTGAGGTGCGCTGGGCGCTGTAGTGCCGTGAGGGAGAGATGGCGCAGATGAAAGAAGGGACGGAGGCAGTGCGGTGCAGGCATCCGAGTTTTTACTCACAGTTCTTGATGCAAGTTCCACTGGTGCACTGTACAGTTATCGGCCTCCCACGTCGCACTGCGTTCACCAGGCAGGGGTTCAGCACTTCCTCAGGTGATTTAGGAATGCCTGACAGAACCCCACTTTCTCGTGTTCCTAGCTAGACCGTCTTCACGCTGGGTCTTTCTCCCTCCTGCCCTGCGCTGCCCACTCTCAATCCCGCTCGGGTGCTCTGAAGTCCCTCCTGTACGTCGGAGTTCCCGGACCTGCTTGACCTTCACGGGGATTAGAATGCGGCTTCGGCAACTGACTATATAAGCCAGAAGCCTCCGGTTTTCCCAGCAGAGACCTGGAGTAACATGGCTGGACCAGGGGCCGGTCCCCTTCTTGCAGCCTACGATCCCACTGTCTTCTGACAGATGCGGGGCATACGGGTGCCGTCCTGCACTCGCCGTACCCCCTAGGATCCCTTCTTAGAACGGAGCCTACTCCTCTGATCCCCACCTGGGCCTCTAAGACTGGGCCCTACTTGTGGAGCAGAGCTCCTGCGAGACTCTACTCCCTGACTGACTGTCCTCACTCACTGTGCAGCACTGCACTGCCACCCTAAGATGGCTTCCCTTTTTATACCTTGTTGTATAGTGCTCCCTTAAACTGCTTCCTCCACCCATACCCACTACTGGTTCCCCCTACCTTTGGGTTCCCCCCCACTCCAGCCAGGGACAGGGCTCAGCAGAAACACTGTGCATCTTGCCCTTCCAGCCGGCCTGAGCAGTGTAGTGTTGGATGCCGGTGTTGGGGTTCCGTGCAGCACTCCCTCCTTACCTGAGAGAAGGAGACACCACACCTCTGGGTGTGGTGCAGTACCTCTGTGGCGACCGAACCCTCAGGGGTGCTACATTCTAAAAACACATTTCTTTACTGTAGACAGGTCTATCACCTCACTAATGAGAGATGAGCAAATAAATTTGAATGGAACTGAATTCTACCCAAATTTTACAAAAAATGCGCATTGGCCAGAATGCATATTTCTTGTCATTCACTTCAGCACAGATTAAGGAAAATGGTGGCTATGTTTTTCTAAACCATAATGGACCATCAAAAGGTTAAAAAAAAAATCGTCATACTCACTTCCTCACTCAGGATGATGAGACAGAACCCAGAACATAATAAGGAACATTGAATTAGCAGAGAAAAACTTCTCAGATAAATGAATTTCACTGGAAAAAAAAAGGGCAAATAGGAGAATTTGAATTTTGACTGATCTGCTCATCTCCACCGTTCATTGTTCCCATGTTTTCCTCAGAATCTGGTCCCTTCTACCGTGTGTGCCCACATGCTCCATGTTCCCACACCTCCTCCAGTAGCTCTTTGTATCTGGACAAATAACGATACTGGCTCGTGACCAGTTCATGCAGATGTATTTGAATCTCCCTATTTATTATAATCAAGGCTTGACCATACACAACAAGCACTTTTTACCTTTTGTGTCACCCCTGTTTCCTTAAAGGGGTTTTCCTACGAACGAAAGTTAATTTTAAGCAATAGATCTTGGAATAATAATAACTTCTACAATTGTATGTGTTTAAATAAAATGTTCCTGTGCTGAAATAATCTTATAAATGTGCCCCTGCTGTGTACTGTGTAATGGCTGTGTCTGACCGTGCAGGAACATGGTCTGATCATACCTCATTTCCTGGGCAGGGGGGAAGCAAAAGAGTCTATAGACATTACAGCCGGGTTCACAGCTGATTCTTCTTGTGAGGTAAAACATTTCCCTGCCTGTTTTTAAACAATATTTTACTTCAAAGTAAGAATCAACTGTTCTCCCGTACTGTAATGTCTGTATACTCTTTTCCTTCCTCCCCTGCCCAGGAGATGTGGTATGATCAGACCATGTCCCTGCACGGTCAGACACAGCCATTACACAGTACACAGCAGGGGCACATTTATAAGATTATCTCAGCACAGGAACATTTTATTTAAACACATCCAATTGTGGAAATTATTATTATTCCAAGATCTATTGATTAAAATGAACTTTCGTTCATGGGAAAACCCCTTTAAAGGGGTTGTCCACTACTAGGACAACCCCTTCTTAAACTAAATATTTGGCCCCGATAAAATAAAAAAAACTATACTCACCCCTCCTGCTGGTGCCATTACAACGGTCCCGGAGATCTGGTGCGGTGGAATGACACGTGGTGCCCAGCGTCCAAACAGCGCTGGCATCACTGGCTCCACCTCCGTACAAATTGAACATTAAGAGGAAGTCAAAGATCAGCTGCAGCCCTGACTTTCTCTTCATGTTCAATTAAACAGTGGCGGGGACAGTGACGCTAGCGCTGATTGGGCACCGGGCACACGTGTCATTCTCCAGAGCCCCAAGACTGTGAGTGCCGTCACAGCGGGAACGGCGCCAGCACAGGAGGTGAGTATAGTTTTTTTTATTTTATCGAGGCCAAACATTTAGTCCAAGCAGGCGTTGTTCTACTAGTGGAAAAACCCCTTTATGTGCTGCTTAATATGTTGACGCTATGGAAATAACATTTCTTATAATTATTACGTTTGTCTGTGTGATAATGTATTGAATTTGTATGGTTTTGGTCACCTGTAAAATACAGTATGCTAAACCTTCAATATAACTTTTTCCATCCAGATATATTAGGATGGGGACAAAACCAACGGATGAATAATAAACTCTGTTAGAAAGTTCTTCAGGACTCATATTTTATACATTCGCTGCTTTACAATTATATAAATGTAAAATCACCAGGTTTAGTTTGCTTTTGTAAAATTACATTGGGAGTCTGTATTTCATATAAAGTACCAAAAAAATAACAAAAAAAAGAAATGTAAAAGTAGCTTTCTTATGGCACTGATATCAACTTTATAATGCAACTTTGTAAAGTTTAATTTTAATCTTCTTTCACAATATTTTTGCTGCATTATTTGTGTCATGACAAGCAATTTTGGGATTTTTCTTTTGCTTTTTTTCATATGTATTTTTTTAAATAACAATGAGGCTTATGAAAAACACATAAGGGAAGCCACACTGGTGTAAAAAAAGTGTTAAAGTCGATCCGTCAGCAGGTTTTTGTAATGTAATCTGGCTGCAGCATAATGTAGGGGCTGAGACCCTGATTCCAGCAATGTGTGACTTGCTGATCTGCATGCTGTCATTTTGATACAATCACAGTTTTCTCTGCTGCAGAGCTCTGAATGCTGAGCTGTGTGTAACCTCGCCCACACCACTAATTGGCAGTTTCCTGTGTACACAGCTACTAATCAGTGGTGGGAGCGAGGCTGCACCAGGAGGCATGAGACACCTAGTCCTGTAGTGATAATCTCCTGCTGAGTAAACAATGATTTTGTGGTATCCCACAAAGTGGCCATTTCTATGGGGTACTGGATGTATAATGTGTTCCATATAAATGCTGTGATTTTTCTGTACAGTGTACTTTGTAAACACATTGTGAGACCTGCTGACTTGTGACCCAGCTCTGTTTTAGTATGCAGCAGCTTCTGGAACAAACGCCTCTGGGCAGTCAGCCAATGACTGCAGCTGTAAGAGTCACATGAGAGTGGGAGGAGCTAAATCCTGTGAGGTAGTTAAGAATTGAGATGACAGTTGGAGTGGGCCACCTCTTCTCACTCCCTGGTGCCTTCCTGTACCTGTGTGGACAGGGGGTGTCTGTGTAGAACTGTACCAATCTGACCTTACACGTCCTAAAGGGGGTGCAGAACGTCATGTTGGTGCAAAGGGCAGATTCGTATCACGTGATCCATCTGACATAATAGTGATGTCAGACAGGTGGCGAGTGTGGATTCATCACAAGTGGTGGCAGCGGAGGGGTTCTGCGGGGTCTCTCTGCTGCCATTTCTTCACATTGGTGGCAGCGGTGGGATTCTTCGGGGGTCTCTCTGCTGCCATTTCATCACAGGTCAGACATTTTGTGAAGAGGAAGCCATTTTGTAAGTGAAGGAGTTTCCTACCCCCTTTTTGACTGCTGTGCTTAAAAAGGGGACTAATAAGGGAAACTGACAGCCTTTATGTTAGGAAGATTCCTATTGCACCCCTAGGAGGAAAAATTACCTCAGGGCAGAAGCAGAGCTCAGCTCTGGGGAAGAAATATTCAGATTTAATGAAACAAGTGTTTACAGAGATCTGCCTGTCTGCAGGTACACAGCAATCCTCAACCGTGAGTGTAATCCTGTACACCAATTCCTTACTGTTTGTGACGCGCCCCCTGGGCCATGTTTGTGTAGCGTTGCGCACGCGGGGGATACCCGGAGCCGGATCTGACAGGGGTAGTAGTCCTCGTGGCGGTGACCGGTCCGTGCCCAGGGTGGTCAAACTAAGTGGCGTTATTGATATGATGGTATTAGTGTCCGACTACGCCACCCGTTGAATGCGGCTATGAAGCCGCCGCTGCAGGACAGTCCGCTGAGGCCGGTGGTACGGATGTGCAGTGTGGATGGTATAACCCCCAACGGGAGGGGTATGGCCTCAGGGCAGCTATGTTAGAGATGACAATGGGAGTGATGGTGCGGGTGTCCCAGTACTGATGGTGCAGGTGCGACGACGAAACACGGAGGCTTGAAGTGCAGTTTCAAAAGCTTTACTCACAGTTCTTTACCAGGTCGCCCGTGCACAGTAGGACCACCCGAGTCGTGCTGCGTCCACCAGGTCAGGGACTCGGCCAGCTCCCAGGCAGTTCCAGAGCGTGGTCCTGAGCTCCCCTCTCTTCCTTCCTACTGGCCGTCCCCACCAGGGATCCACCTTTGTCCAGCTCCCTCGGGCCTTCTGGTGGTGAAACCTTTCCCGGCTTCCCTGACCCTATACGTGGTATGCCTTCCTGGTGGATATGGCGAGGGGTCGCGCCAAAACTTGTCCACGACCTCCGGTTCCTGGCTAAGGATAATTGGCCTCCACCAGTTTGGGATCCGGTACCCTGTTCTGCCAACCCTTCACCCGTTTCCGTTCTCTCGTGGGATCTCAGGGTTCCCTCTATGCTTTTGTCTCTGGGCCTTTCCTTGCGTCTCTCTTCTTCCTCCTTTTTCCTTCTCTCTCTCTCTCTCTGCTTCAGGCCTGGCTCTGGAGCTGGGCCCAGACGGAGCCACAGCTCCCTGTCAGCCCTCTCTGGCTGAGCTCCTCTCCTCTTCTCCTCCTGCCTGAACTGAACCCTGATCTAAGATGGTGCCCACCTTATATACCTCCCTCTGACACCCAAGCCCAGGTGACAAGCACCCAATGGGCTCCTTCCTATGCCCAGAGTCCCTCCCCTGTCTGCTCCTACACCACTGGGATGTTCCTCCCCCCCCCCCACTCCAGCCAGGGACAGAAGCTGTCGTACCTGCACATCTATCTGGTGGGAGTACCGTTGATCTGTCCCCCGGAAATGGGGTGAGTGTAGTGCATGCAGCTAACTGAGCTCAGTTCCACACTCCATCCTTACCCGGGAGTGGAATACCACACCTCTGGTCTGAGGTGCAATACCCCTGTAGCAGCCGAGTCCTCGGGGTGCTACATTCCCCCCTGGTAAATCACAGCACGTCCTCGGGCTGGAATAGAGCAAAGGCAAATTAAAACTTACAAAATTTTTTAAAGTGCACTCACACATAAGATATTAACTATGAACTCATCCCTTTATGGGAGGTACTCTTTTCTTTTAACTTTACGGGTATAAAACATTACGAAAACATTATCAGAAAATATCATTAACTCTCTTAGCATCATAAAAAAACTTTTTCATATAAAACATTCTTTATCTTCTGGCCACGGTGCAACTTGTGACCAGGTAAAGTGCAACAGTCACTAGTAGAAAAACAGTTCCCTATAAAACCAGTAGGGGGCGCCTTAGGAAGCGCAACTATTTACAGGGTATGGCCGCTCTCAGTCCTCGGCCAGTGGGAATAGGGAAATGGCTGCTCACAGTCCTCAGCCTGGTAAGGGATTAGGGGCACACAGGATACAGTCCCTTTAAACAGTTCCACACTAGTCCCAACGGGGACCACACTTCACTCAGCAACAACTTCAGCAACAGTTCTCATTCCCTGACGGGTAACTATATACAGTACTTTGTTTATGCTACTTCCTTCAGTAGCGGTATCCTCTCCTTGTTTCCTCCCGAGGGTAGTCTTCAGACCCGTCCGGGTCCTCTTGGCTTTCCTCATATTGTATCTCCTCCTCCGTCAACCGGTGCACGTGAAGGGCGTATGGTCCTTTGGCACACTGATGCCGGGTGAAGGTGACCTCATCACCCGGGTAGAGGTCACGTCCGCGATGTCCCTCCGGCAGGTGGCTTTCGACATCCCTGCGGGTGACAAAGACGTCGCCGGGGGTTCGGTGATCCCGGATAAAGCCCCAGCCATGCTCCAACTGGAACTTTATTACGGTCCCGGTGGCGCGGGGACCGTGGGCCTCACGGGGGTTTCGTCGGGCTCGGCGTTTCTGCTCCGCGCTTTGGACCTGCAGCCGTTCTTCGCGGATCCGCCTCTCTCGTCGTTCTCTCCCGAAGACCTCTAGTTGCTGACGGCAGCACTCCTCCCGCTGGGCTGCGGCCGCCCGGGTCTCTTGGGTGAACCCCATGAGGTTTTCACCGGTGGGGTCCCATGCAAATTGGGCCTCCTCCAGCGGGAGCGGAACAATTTTGGTGGGCGCCGGAACCGGGATTAGAGGCTCACACAGGGGCCGTTCCCTCTGGAGTCGGGGGTTGATGTACTCCGGTGGCCACACGAAGGGCAGCCCGTCCGGGCTAGTATGCTGCGCGAAGAGATCTTCGCCCAGGGGCAGCACTGTGGAGGTTGATGGTTCTGTGGGGGCAGCGGCGCCTGGAGGTACTCGGCCTTGTGTCCAGGCCGGAGGCATCCTTTTTGGGTCCAGGTATGGCACCTTTGGGGAAGAGGGCGCTGGAGGGGTAACGGCGCCCGGATGCACCAGGCCTTGCGACCAGGCCGGTGGCACAGTGGAGGTAAAGGGCGCTGTGGAGACCGCGGCGCCCGGAGGCACTCGGCCTTGCGACCAGGCCGGTGGCACTTCCTCTTTTGCCGCGCTCAGGGTCAAGGGGCGTGGCGCGGAAGGGGGCGTGACCGCGGCTCCGGCCGCTTGAGGCCTAGTTGGGAGCAGTGGCGGTGCGGCAACGGGCGCAATGAGGGTGACTTCGGGCTCTGCGACGGGGAGCTGGGGCAGGCTTACGGCTACTGGGCTCGGGGTGATGACGTCCCCATTACCTGCTTCCATCCCTGCGGCTCCCTCCGCGGCGTCGTCTCCGGCCTTCGTCCCTCCTGCACCATCCTCAGGGGCAGACTTGCTCCACGTTGCGGGTGGCGTCCTCTGCTGGCGGGTTCCAGCCTGCTGGGCCATCTCCCTCCTCCATTCGGCCAGTGCTTCCTGCTGTACTCGGGCCATCTTCCGGGCCAAGGCTTCCAGCGCGGTCTGTGCATGCTCCCGATCTCTGGGGAGCTGTGCCAGGATCTCCACCAGGCCTTCTGGGGTGGCAGCCTGCAACAGGTTCCGGACCACAGGGTCAGTGCTGCTCGACTCTTCCTCCATCTCCGGGTGCGATGTGTCCAGACTCCTCCAGGCCGCACCCATCCTCTCTGTTTTGTTCTCTATCCGCCCCCCTTGGGAGTGGTCCTGGGGCAACTTGGTGACAGTCAGTTTCAGGGGCAGACCCCCCACTTTGATGGACATTTCCATGGTGGTAGTCTCGGCTGGTGGGGGCGGTCTCCGCTTTTGGCGCTCTTCTGGGACCGCGCCCACGATGGGAGGTGGTCTCTTGCCACCCTCTGGCACGCCCATAATGGCGTCCGCTCTGCCAGGGCGGGAAACTGTCCAAGATGGCGGGAATCGTCCACTGATGGCGGGAAACTTCGTGGATGGCGGGCAAAGGCTGCAGATGGCGGGCAAACGGCGGGAAATGACTCCGGACGGCGTCCGATGGCGGGAACCCTCTGGAATTGGCGGGAGACTTCTTTTTGAGGTATATATGAACTTTTCTTCAGGCACGCAGTACCCGGTGGTTGCGGGAACGTAATCCTGCCGACTATGCCAAAGTTGACGCGCCCCCTGGGCCATGTTTGTGTAGCGTTGCGCACGCGGGGGATACCCGGAGCCGGATCTGACAGGGGTAGTAGTCCTCGTGGCGGTGACCCGGTCCGTGCCCAGGGTGGTCAAACTAAGTGGCGTTATTGATATCATGGTATTAGTGTCCGACTACGCCACCCGTTGAATGCGGCTATGAAGCCGCCGCTGCAGGACTGTCCGCTGAGGCCGGTGGTACGGATGTGCAGCGTGGATGGTATAACCCCCAACGGGAGGGGTATGGCCTCAGGGCAGCTATGTTAGAGATGACAATGGGAGTGATGGTGCGGGTGTCCCAGTACTGATGGTGCAGGTGCGACGACGAAACACGGAGGCTTGAAGTGCAGTTTCAAAAGCTTTACTCACAGTTCTTTACCAGGTCGCCCGTGCACAGTAGGACCACCCGAGTCGTGCTGCGTCCACCAGGTCAGGGACTCGGCCAACTCCCAGGCAGTTCCAGAGCGTGGTCCTGAGCTCCCCTCTCTTCCTTCCTACTGGCCGTCCCCACCAGGGATCCACCTTTGTCCAGCTCCCTCGGGCCTTCTGGTGGTGAAACCTTTCCCGGCTTCCCTGACCCTATACGTGGTATGCCTTCCTGGTGGATATGGCGAGGGGTCGCGCCAAAACTTGTCCACGACCTCCGGTTCCTGGCTAAGGATAATTGGCCTCCACCAGTTTGGGATCCGGTACCCTGTTCTGCCAACCCTTCACCCGTTTCCGTTCTCTCGTGGGATCTCAGGGTTCCCTCTATGCTTTCGTCTCTGGGCCTTTCCTTGCGTCTCTCTTCTTCCTCCTTTTTCCTTCTCTCTCTCTCTCTCTGCTTCAGGCCTGGCTCTGGAGCTGGGCCCAGACGGAGCCACAGCTCCCTGTCAGCCCTCTCTGGCTGAGCTCCTCTCCTCTTCTCCTCCTGCCTGAACTGAACCCTGATCTAAGATGGTGCCCACTTTATATACCTCCCTCTGACACCCGAGCCCAGGTGACAAGCACCCAATGGGCTCCTTCCTATGCCCAGAGTCCCTCCCCTGTCTGCTCCTACACCACTGGGATGTTCCTCCCCCCCCCCCACTCCAGCCAGGGACAGAAGCTGTCGTACCTGCACATCTGTCTGGTGGGAGTACCGTTGATCTGTCCCCCGGAAATGGGGTGAGTGTAGTGCATGCAGCTAACTGAGCTCAGTTCCACACTCCATCCTTACCCGGGAGTGGAATACCACACCTCTGGTCTGAGGTGCAATACCCCTGTAGCAGCCGAGTCCTCGGGGTGCTACATTTGTATATAATAATCATCAGTAAAGAGACTCCTGTTTAAGTTCTTACGGCTTCTTCATGATTGGGGCTCAGTTACACAAACTACTACCACCACCATCATCCTTTACTTAGAGGCAGCTACTGTGCAAACCTTATATTGTGGATTTTCTTGTGTGTGTAATTTGAGAAGGGAAGACTCTCATCCTGACAGAAAGCTTGGTCACTGTGAGGCACATTATACTCTGCCAGGAGTACAACCCTCCGCTGTACACCACATGAGATTACCACAATTTTATTGAAACAGCAACACACAGCCCAGTAAGTGACACATCGCTAGAATAAGGCTATCTTCCACTACATCATGCTGCTCTCAGATTACATAGCAAAAACTTGTTGACAGATTCCTTTTAAAAAAAGGGAGCCAGTATTAGTAGTACCTATTGTCGCGCCCCCGGGGGCCTTACTGTTTGGGGACAGTATATATATATATATATATATATATATATATCATGGTGGCTGGCCCAGGGCGGACAGTGCACAAAAGGGGTAGCGATTACTAATAAAGTTCAGAGAAATTTGTGATGCCACTTTTGGCGTCTGGTGAAGGTCACCGGCGCTGCAGCAGTCCTCTGAGGCAGGTGACAAGGCAGCTAAAGATGGTACAGCTCCTCACAGGTGGAGCGGGCCTCAGGGCAGTGTAGATAGATAGATGGTGGGTGCGCTGGGCGTTGTTGTGCAGGTAGAGAATGCAGCAGGAGAAACGGACAGAGACAGGGTGGTTTGCTTCGTTATCTTTACTGGTACAGCTGGTAGATACGGTCCAGGGTACTCTAAGTGAAGAGCGCACTTTTGGACTTCTCCCCAGGGAGCGGGTATAAGGCCTCCTGATCCGTGTCTGCCTCTGTGTAAGCTCCTGGCCAGCCTGCAACTGTGCCTAGCTTATGTGTCTTGCTTTTTCTACTCCACCTGTTGCTCTGAAGTAGGACCTCCGGTTGGTAACCACTTTCCCTGGATGTCGGGGCCTTCGTGGTTCCTGGTCTTGTATGTGTCTAGCTTCAGGTTTGCCAGGGACTTGTAGTCCTCCTGGGATTCTGGTTATCCCTACTGGGTGTAAAGGGTCCCTGTAGGCTCGGACCCGGTGTCCGGTATATATACTGGGGTGAGCCTGGTATGCTCCTCTGCCCTCATTATCACTCCTTTCTTCCCCTCGCCTTTGGCCACGCTCGAGGCCCTCACTAGGCTTCAGTACTGCTGGAGGCCTAGCTTGCCTCACACAGCAGCCTGCGTGCTCCGCTCACTCTGAGCACTCACTGTAAACTTATCTAAGCTGCCTGGCTCCACCTTCCCTTTATATATACCTATCAGGGCTCCCTCTGCTGGTATGAGGTGGAAGGTGGAGGTGTTTGCATGTAGTGAGGGCCTCTTGTGGGGAAATTTGTCCGTGCACCCTTCTGGGTTCTGTGGCACCATACGCAGCGAGGCGCCACACGATCACCTTGCAAACAACACTTGCAAAAAGTGGTAAAAAAGCCAAAACAAAACCTCGTAAAAATGCAAAAATAGCTGTGTGTGAAACTACCCTATAACAAGTGCTTAATATATTTTTATTGCAACTTACATTTTTACAATTGATATTTTTATAGAGTTTATCTCTTTTTTGGTCACATTAAGATTGATTATACTGATTGTATATTGTATTACTGTATTTTTTGCCATACCCTTTACCCTATACTATAATAATAATAATTTTTATTTCTATAGCACCAACATATTCGGGAGCACTTTACAATTCCGAGGGAACTTGTACAAACAAGATAGGACATTCCAGAGTAACACATAGTTCAACTCATACTAAGAGGAGTGAGGGCCCTGCTTGAAAGCTTACAATCTATGAGTAAATAGGGGTAACACAAAAAGTAAAAAATAAAGTGCTTGTTGTATAAGGTCCAGCCATCAGTATAATAAATAGAGGCATTCAAATAATGCTGAATGAAGCAGTCACCAACCAGTATGTGTACAAGTACAGATATAAATTTACTTTTTTGGAACTGGGATTGTAGACCTATCTGCTGCTCAGTGGTGTAGTGCTCACTTAAAGCTTATGGGCCCCAATGCAAAATTTCCGACAGGGCCCCAACTATCATAGATCTGTATTAGTGTTGGTCTTCTAATCTTGGCAAAAGAGACTGTTTGGGCCCCTTAGCCTTTCTATTTCGGGTGCCAGCAATCCCTGCCCCTATGATAGTAACACCCCTGCTGCTACTGTAGATCTATTTGTAAATTACCCAATATTATTTCACACATTTAACTTTGATACAAAAGAAATGAAGACATTTTGGAACATATCTTATCAAAGAAATCTGCTTCTTTCTCCTACAGGACTATAGAAGGAATAAAACTGTGTGGGCTGTGGTGGCATCACACAGGGTGTAGAGGATTGTGGGAGCATCAAGCCATTTGTTGGGGCTGTGGGTCATAATACTGTGTGTGGTAGCAACATTCTATGTGGGTGGCATCATACTGTATGGGGGGAACTATGGAGGAATCAAACTATATGGGGAGCTGTGGGTCATCATATTATGTGGGGGATTATGTGGGCATCATAATGAGCATAGGGGCCCGTGGGCATCATTCTGTGTGGAGGCTATGGGTCATGATACTGTGTGGGGGCATCATACTGTGTGTAGGTGGGATTGTGAGGGGTTAATTGGGGGCTGTCAGTCAACATACCGTGTATGGGAGCATTGTAATGTGTGGAGTGCTCCGGAGCATCATAATGTGTGGGCAAGCTGTCAGGGCATCATACTGTGTGTGGAGTGCTGTGGTGCATCATGGTGTCTAGGAGGCTGTAGGGGAATAATACTGTTGGTGGGAATCATATTGTATCGGGGGGCAGTAGGGCATCATATATTGTTGGCAAGCTTTGGTGATGCGCCCCCAGGGCTGTGGGGTAAACGGCAGCCGGGCCTATGGATGCTGGGGGGGGGGTATGTCACAGTGGCTGGCCCGGTCCGTGGCCCAGGGCGGTCAACCAAAAAGGGGAATGGAACTTGGATAGAGATAAAAATAAAATAAATAGTTTGTGACGCCACCTGTGGTACCTGTGCGCAGCAGGGAGCCACATTCCCCCCTAGTACAATTCAGTACTCCTGGACAGAAGCATTTTGTAACAGGTTACAACGATAATAACAATAATAATTATAACAACAATTAAGTTACAGTAAGTCCCGTAACCTGGTGTCCATTTCACCGAAGAAAGAACATGAGGGACCCGCCTGAAAACCCTCCACGTAGGCCCTGGGCGTGGCTACAGGACATAGGTGATCCAGGTGCTGGACCGCGTCTTCGGCCAGGCCAAACTGGTTTTTGTTCAGTGGTCTTATAAGGGGCACTTTTGATGAGTGCAAACTATATACAAGACAGTTTTTGGCTGCTCACAGTCCTCAGCCTACAAGTCTTTGTACCCTGACGGGTAACTAATTGCACATATATTTTCAGTTCATGATAAATAAAAACAGTAGCAATGCCCACTGGGTAACTATTTACAGTGTAGGCACTTTGTGCTTATGTGAAGCCCAGCTGTGCTTGGTATCACAGATCCTAGAAGGGTGTATTGAAGGTTTCCTCCACAAGAGGCCCCCATAACCATTCACACATCTTCACCTTCCACCTCAGACCACCAGAGGGAGCCCGTTAGGGAGATATATAAGGGAAGGTGGAGCCAGGCAGCAGTGAGTCTAAGTCGGTTGGAGTCAGAGTTCAGTCTGATTTAGCAGTGAGTCCAGTGCAGTCTGAGAAGAGTTACCTCAGAGGACAAAAGTCTGTTCCAGCTCGTGCAATTGCTATCCTGCAGTGGAGCTTCCAGATCAAGACTCCGTGTAGCTCAGAGAGGTGAGCTTTAGGTGTGCCGGCGCCATAAGATCGGTGAAGAGCGGCACGCTGCCGTTAGTGTGAGCAGCCTATTGAGGGTCCGAGTAGGCTGAAGGCGAAAGAGTAGAGAGAGTTAGTTCATAGGGGGCAGAGAAGCTTAACTAGCTCACCCCGAAGAAGCAGTTACCGGGCACCGGGTCCGAAGCTTACCGGGATCTCCAAGACCCAGTAAGATAAACCGGAATCCCTGGAGAACTACAAGTCCCAGGATCGCTAAAGTGCTGATACATACCAGAGCCAGGAGACACATAGGCCCCGTAAGTCGGGAGCGTGCACTCCAAGAGAAGGCCCTACCACAAGGTCAGCCAGCGTAAGACAGAGACAAAGTTAGGCCTAGCTCCAGGCAGGTTAGAAACTTATTACGCAGCAAGAACCAGGAGGCCCCAAAACCTGCTCATTGGGGAGGATCCGGACATACACCCTTCACCCTACAGTGCTCCGGGGAGTGCCTGAATTTCCATCAGTAAAAGGTACTGAAGTGACTATTGTGTCCGTCCCTGTTCTTGCTCTGACCTGGCTGAGTCTCTCCGTCCTGCATACCCCGTCCGTACCCTGCCCTGAGGCCTAGCTCCACCTGTGGGGAGCCATACCATCTAGCTGCCTTATCACCGGCCTCAGTGGACTGCGCAGCGCTGGTGAATATCATCAGAAACCACAGGTGGCGTCACGAACCTTTATAAACTTGATATCTATTAACGTCTTTTTAAAGAGAGACCCCAGAGTACGGGCCCGGGAGCCGACCACCGCGACTTCCTTAAGGCTAAAGGCCCGGGTAACCGAGTCATCCCCATCCCCTGGGCTTGTCATTCTCTTTCTGGCGTCACGAACAGGATTGCAACGATGAAGTGTTTTGCCCGTTGCCACCGGGTACTGTGCGCCTTTATTTTGAACTGTGTACGTAAAGTTGTGGTGAAGATAGCCGCCATTGTTGAGCCGTTGAGCGAGAAGAAGGGCATAACTGCGGGAAAATAAGGGGCGTACCTCCAAAAGATCGCGAAGTCCCGGACACGCCCCACGCCTCGACGTCAAAGCAGGAAGCGCCAGGTCCTGTACGGAGCGTCACTGAACGCTCTGACGTAGGACGCAAGCGACGCAAGGTCCTGAAGACAACCGTCACCTGCGGAGCTGCAGCCTACCGGAGGAAAAACCAGAAGGTAGGCCACGGTTAACTAGGGGGGCGCTAAGATGTCCGTCGAACAGCAGAACGCCGACCTACCAGTCAACGTCCCTGAAGTTCAGCCCGCACCCGATGATGAGCAGGCCGAAGCCGCCGCTCCACCGGCAGCTCCTGTAACACCTGTGATTCCTATGACTTTACCATATATTCCAGGAGCAAAGTGTCTCCCCCAGTACAACGGCAAACCAGATACCCTGTCTGGATTCAAGCGGAAGATATGTGGTATTTTGGACATGTACTCTATGTACTCTATGACCGGCAAACAAAGAGCTGCCGTTGTATTAGGACAACTGACCGGTGATGAGAAAAGCTTAGACAAAGTAATAAGTTCCCTACAAGCTCTCTCCTTTGGCAAGTATTATATCCTTATCCTTGGATTTCTATATACACTCTATATATACTTGTATTATTTTATACACCACTACTCTTCTTTTGAAGTATTAAGACTTATTACTTTGTCTAAGCTTTTCTCATTACCTTTTTACCTTACCTACTGTTCATGTTATACTAGGTATGAATATCCTTATGCACTAGCACCTTATACAATTAAGGATCTATTACTAATGCTAATTTTTAGTACATGTACTTATGTTGGGTATGAGTATCCTCTATATGCACTAGCACTTTACACAACTAAGGATCCATTACTAATGCTTATTTTGAACACATGTACTTGCATTGCTTATGATCACTACTTGTAAAGGGGATATATTCCTACCCAAATATTGGATTTAACGTTACTATTACATGATTGAGTGAGCTATTTCGTAGGGAACTCAAGGGTTCCTGCTTTTTTTAGCATTTTTTATTTTTGTTTTTCTTTTATATGTATACCTAAATAAAATTATATTTTTAATTATGAGTTTCATGCTTTCCTGCTAAAGCTGCACTTATGTTGTGGCAGTTTTTGTGTCTTTAGTGTGTTATTGGGAAACTATATTTGGACCGTTGTGGTTTATACTAACCAGAGGACAATGCTCGGGACTACGCCCGGCGTCTCCAAGGGGTTAGTCCAACCAGCGTTGAGAATGAGAACAAAATGCTGAAGGAACACTTTGTCTGGGAACTGAAGTCTCCAGAGGAGAGCAGGACTGTGCGTTGGTGGTCCCTGGATCATCCGGATGTCACCTTTGACAATCTTAAGGACATGGCTATAAAAGGACAGCAGCCCCTGGAAACTAATGTCATCCAACGTTACCAGGGTGGGGCTACTCCAGTGCCTGCTACACCCACCTTATCCCCAGTGGCTGCTGAAGCTAAGGTTCCAGCAACGTCCCCTAAAGAACTGGACAGTCTGCGCTCTGAGGTGCGTCAGTTGAGCAAAACTCTGACCACTGTGCTCAGTGCTCTGCAGCTGCAGACGGAGCCCGAGGAAGGAGGGAAGATCCTGCTAGCCGACAGCCCTGAGGATGTCCCCTGGATGCGCAGGAGGAGGAGGCCAACACCGCCCTCGCCGAGGACCAGTGACCAGCGTCGTCCACCGAGGGACCCGACCAGCTACCGCTGCCGCAAGACCGGACACCTTGCCCAGAAATGTCCTTTAAACGAGAAAACCCTGTGTCCGAGGGCCGACACCCTGGAATAGACTCACCAGGCCCATCAGACTGGTACAACATGTTCGTCGGAGGAAGACCTTTCCTGTCCATTGTACTGGACGGGATCCCGACGCATGCCCTGCTGGACACAGGATCTCAGGTAACCATCATGCCTGAAGTCCTCTACAAGAGGTTCTGGTCCATGGACGATCTACGTCCGCCAGCTCCAAATTTGTCTGTATATGCTTCAAATGGACTCCACCTTAACCTACTCGGGGTTAAGAATGTGACTGTAAAGGTGGGGAGAGTGGAGCTGAAGGACCAGGGACTAGTGTTGAGCCACACCCGTAGTGTTCGAGTTCGGTTCGGTTCGTCGAACACCCGTGTGTTCGCCGAACTGTTCGTCGAACTGTTCGTCGAACACCTTCGAACACCGTTAAAACCAATGGCAGGCAAACAAAAACACATAGAAACACATAGAAAACACCTTCAAAGGTGTCCAAAAGCTGACAAACTGCTCAGAAGACACAACTAACATATGGAAAAGTGAAAAGTACATATAGTCATGCGAAAAGAAAAGAGGTGGAGGAGTAAAAGGAGGGGGAGACACAGATATAGGCATGTCATGCCCTTCTAAAATCCAAAAAGTGAGAAGCCGACACGTTCAGTCCGCTCCTGCCCGTGCCACCTCCGTGTCGCCGGGTTTGTGCCAGAGCCGCGGTGAACCCTGACGGCCAGCCCCCCTCTCCCAATACTGGTGCCTGTCCGCTGGTGGGTCGAGCGAGCCCCCCTGTGGTGGAGGCAGCTCTAAGCTTTTTAATTTAAATTGTCTCTCTAATTTGAATAAATACACTTTAAATCCATTTACAAGGATCTATTGGAGGGCAAGTCTTATGCCAGCAGCCGCGTAATTCCAGCTCCAGTAGCGTCCACTAAAACTGCTGCAGTTAAAAAGCTTTTATAAGGATCGAGCTCGGCTGTCCACCGCAAGGCATCCTACTGCCAGTCCGAGCCCCTATGCCTTGGGGTGCCTCCTGATGCTCTTCACTGAGTATCCCGTGGTCCCGAAGCATTTCCTTTGAAAAAATGAAGTGTCCAAACTACAGGTGGTGTAGCTTGCTTAACAGCCGGGATAATCCGCTGACTAGCAGACACTGCTACTAGGCACAAAGTATTTCCTGGGCTAGATGCAGTTAAAAATTTGTAATTAGATACTCTCGTTGGATGCTGAGAAAGCATTCCATAGAGTCTCCTGGCACGCCATATATGATTCTCTTAAAAAGCTTGGGGTAGGGGTCTAGGGGACCCTTTTATAGCCAAAATCACGGCCCTGTATCGCAATACGTCACCTAGGCTGAAGATAAATGGAACTGTAGCACCCTGAGGGCTCGGTTGCTACAGAGGTATTGCACCTCACCCAGAGGTGTGATATCTCACTCTCAGGTAAGGATGTAGTGTGGATCAGGACCCGACACCTGCATGCATTACACCACATTGCCATGGGGCAGGGCGACCAATATGCCCCTGAGATGGGCACGACAGTCCCTGTCCCTGGCTGGAGTGGGGGGAGGGAACACTGAGGAAGGGGAACCCTGTAGTGCAGGAGCAGGGAGGAAGCAGTTCCTGGGTGCATTGAGAAGGGAGTATAAAAGGTGGGCACCATCTTAGTTCAGTGCAGAGAAGTCTGAGCAGAAGTGGCAGGGAGCAGGGGCTCTGCATGAGCTCTGCTCCGGAGGCGGGCCTAGTAACAAAGGCCCAGGCCTGGAAGAGGGAGAAGGAAGGAAGAGGAGCGGAGAAGGCTCCAGGAACGAGGAACGAAGGGATCTCAGGGGTGCGGACGGGCGAGTCGCCACCGCACGCCCGAATCCACCTGCGTGGAGGGGTCAGGCCAAAGGAGGAGACCGGTCCCCGAAACTAGTGGAGGCAGGAAACGACCCTCAGCTAGAAACAGGAGGCTGTGACATTTTATGTGGCGCAGTCCCTCGCTACACCCGCTAGGAAGGCACGACATAGGGTCAGCGAAACTGGCGCCAAGTTTACCAAGAGGAGGCCCGAGGCAGCCGGACAGAAGGGTTGGTAAGAAAGGCCAGACAAAGGACACACAAAGGGGGTCCTGTGAAGCACTCCAAAGTTATCTGGGAGTTGTCTAAGCCCCTCACCTGGTGAGCACAGTACGACGTGGGCAGCCGTTACCTGCAGACGTGGTCTGGATAATAAGAACTGTGAGTAAAGGCCCTGGACTGCATCACTGACTCCGTGTCATTACTGCTGCTGCCCTGCACCATCACCCCCATCCTCCGCATACACTGCCCTGAGGCTATACTCCTCCCGTGGGGAGTTATGCTACGCTCTGCTGCACCCACAACACCAGCCTCAGCGGTCTGCCCTGGAGCGGCGGTTCACTCTGACCGCAATCCATGGGTGGCGTAGTCGGACATTTAAACATCAAAACAACATAAATAGTTCCGCCACTGGTTTGACCGCCCTGAGCTACGGAACCGGGTTGCCGCCACGGAGACTACAACCACCAGCATCCACCAAAAAGGGTCCGGCTCCGGGTGTCCCAAGGCCCAGGGGGCGCGTCAGAACATTTTCATCAACTTTCACAATCACCAATGGGACAAGGCAGGGATGTTCTCTGTCCCCTCTCTTATACATCCTAGTGACGGAGCACCTGCTCTCATCAATTCGCCATAACCCCAATATTAGGTGGATTGAGGTGGGAGGCACCGAGTACAAGTGCTCTCTATTTCCTGATGATGTCCTAGTATATATCATTCAATCACATATATCCATCCATGCTGTTATGGCTGAAATAGATCACTTTGTTACATGGTCAAATTTTAAAATCAATGCAGCGAAGTCTGAGGCCCTCGATGTCTCGCTCCCCAAATCCATATAGGATTCCATCCAGTCCAACTTTCCCTTTGCCTGGCCCTCACATGGTATCAAATACTTAGGAATTCCTATTCATAGAGACCTCTCCCATCTATGTTATCTTAATTTTGGGCCCTTTATTGAACAACTCCATACAGACCACGGTTGGCAAGTTAGAACTGTAAGATTCACTACGTGAACCACTGGTGTTTTGTGGAAAAGCACATGTACACTGTGTTCCAAATTATTATGCAAAAAGTGTTTAGGAGTGATAAGGGAAGAATTTGTTTGTTTGTCAGTTAAACTCATTGATGGTGATGTGTGTCAGGGCTCTTTATATCACTGTAAGCAATTGCAGACACCTGTGCTAATTAGTTTGGCAGGTGTGTCCAATGAAAGGCAAGACTACTTAAGAAGGCTGTCTCACATTATTAAGCAGCCTACATTTTCTGCCAAAATGGGAAAGAAAAAGGATGTGTCGGCTGCTGAGAAGCAACAAATTGTGGAGTGTTTAGGTCAAGGCATGACTACAATCAACATTGTGCGATGATCAGGATGAAGAGTCTTGGCAATCAAGAAGTATGTAGCTGATTCACAGTACACACGTGTGCGTGCTGATAAGGGCAAATTGAGGACTCTTTCCTACAGGCAATTACGTCAGGTTGAAAGAGCAGCGGCAAAAAAGCCTTGTCATAGCAGCAGACAAGTTTTTGAAGCTGCTTGTGCCTCCAACGTCCCCCGAACAACAAGATGCAGGGTACTTCAGAGGTTTGCAGCTGTGCATACGCCATCCTGTCGACCTCCTCTATCCACTTCACACAAGCAGAAACGGCTCCAGTGGGCCAAACATTACATGAAGACTGATTTCAAAACTGTTTTGTTCACGGATGAGTGCCGTGCAGCGCTCGATGGTCCAGATGGATGGAGTGGAGGATGGCTGGTTGATGGACACCCCACGCAAACACGGCTACAGCGCCAACAAGGAGGAGGTGGAGTAATGTTTTGGGCTGGAATCATGGGGAGAGAGATTGTCAGCCCCTTTAGGATCCCTGAAGGTGCTAAAGATGAACTACATAATGTATGTGGATTTTCTCAAACAGCACTTCCTGCCATGGTTCAAGAAGAAGAACCGTGTATTTCACAGCAAGATCATTTTTCTGCATGATAATGCACCATCTCATGCTGCACATAAAACATCTGCATCTCTGGCTGATATGGGCATAAAAGGGGACAAACTTATGGTGTGACCCCCATGCTCCCCTGACCTCTAACCCATTCAGAACCTTTGGAGCATCATTAAAAGGAGTGTCTATGATGGCGGGAGGCAGTTCACATCTAAGCAACAGCTCTGGGAGGGTATTCTGTCCTCATGCAAAACAATTGAAGCAGAAACCATCCAAAACCTGACAAATTCAATGGACGAGAGAGTTCAGAAGCTCCTTTTGAACAAGGGGTCCTATGTGAAAATGTAACATCACCTAGAATAAAGTTTTGAGTTGAAAACTGTTTGATTTCAGTTTCTAACAACCTGCTAATGCTTATAATTTCAAAAATGACCATTTTTTTGGTCTTTATTAAAATGAAAAGGTTGATCGAAAAGTTTGGGGGTTCTAAGAGTGTGGCAACCCAGTAGTCATGATTACTTCGAATTCTGACAATATGAGGGTCATGCTGCAGGTAGTGCAGCAAGAAGGCACTTATGTGTCTTGCGCATCTCGGAGCCCCAAAATTATTTTCCGGGCTAGATGCAGCTAAAAATTATTATTAATTTTAAATCTGGTGAAGCTTTAGTATAGATGGCCTAATAGGATCAGTGCTGCACACTGCTACAAAGCCAAATTATTTTCCAGTCAAGATACAGATAAACATGATTAGTAATTTTAAATCTGGTGGAGCTTATTATAGATGGCCTAATAGAATCAGTGCTGCACACTGCTACAAAGCCCAAATTATTTTCCAGCCAAGATACAGATAAACATAATTAGTAATTTGAAAGCTTAAAATGGTTGGTAGGGTGATTTTAACCAATCATCAAGCTTTTACTCTCCCCAGGATGACACAGGGGTAGAAAAGTCGTTTCGGATCCATGATTTGTTCATCTTTATGAACGTTAGTCTGGCTACATTATCAGTGGAGAGCCGCGTGCGCTTATCTGTCAGCACACCACCAGCAGCGCTGAACACACGTTCAGACAGAACGCTGGCTGCGGGGCATGACAAGATCTCCAAGGCGTAAGTGGCTAGCTCCGGCCATTTATCCAGATTGGAAGCCCAAAAAGAGCAAGGCTCCAGTGACACAGTCGTGGCTTCAATGTTTACTTGGAGATACTCCTGTACCATCGTCTCTAGGCGTTGACTATGTGTCAGACTTCTTGTCTCCTGTGGCCTTGCAAAGGATGGGCTAAAAAAGTGGTGAAATGATTCCGCAAAATTGATGTTACCAGCAGATACTGTGGTTCTGTTACGGTTTGAGTGCTGAATAGAGATGAGCGGTGTTCGACTAGAACTGTTCGCCAATCTCAAATTCGAGCTGTTTTGGGCGGTGTTCGAGTTGTTCGACGAACCCGAACGATTTGCAAAAAATTCGGCTGTTCGAGGTTATGTTCGATAACTGTTCGTGCACCAAAAGCGTGTCGTGCATGTCTGGCGCTATTTAGAGCACCAATCATGCAGGGATTGTCTGCCACTCACTGTAATGCCACAGCCATGGTGGTTGTGGCATTACAGTGAGTGCCCAAATCGATGGGAACAGTGCCAACAGTGAAACATGAAAAGCCGGCAATTCAGCAGCGGCATACACCTGTACCCGACAATTTAGAACCGAAAGAATAGAGCTTCACACATAGATTAGATAGATATAAACATGTCAGCCACATATATACGAAGTACAGTGAAAGTGCTGCTTACTGTACTTGTCATTTAGCGTAAAGGATTTATCAAAAAAAATAATAGTGTTTTCATGCACCGTCTCTTTAAAAAAGCCGGCCGGCAATTCAGCAGCGGTACCCGACAATTTAGAATAGAAAGAATAGAGAATCACACATAGATTAGATAGATAGAAACATGTCAGTCACATATATATGAAGTACAGTGACAGTGTTGCTTACTGTACTTGTCATTTAGCGTAAAGGATTTATCAAAAAAAATAATAGTGTTTTCATGCACCGTCTCTTTAAAAAAGCCGGCCGGCAATTCAGCAGCGGTACCCGACAATTTATAACAGACAGAATAGAGCTTCACACATAGATTAGATAGATAGAAACATGTCAGTCACATATATATGAAGTACAGTGATAGTGTTGGTTACTGTACTTGTCATTTAGTATTAAAATAAAGGATTTATTATTAAAAAAATTGGCGTGGGGTTCCCCTTAATTTTAGGCTCTAGCGGAGGTTAAGCAGACGGCTGGGGCAGATGTTTGAAGCCTGGGAAGGGGGTAATACCCACGGAGCTTCCCAGGCTACTAATATCAGCCCCCAGCTGAATACATAGCCTTTACTAGCTATTAAAATGGGGGACTCCCCAAAAAAAATGACGTGGGTCCCCCCTAATTTAATAGCTAGCAAAGGCTAGGCAGACAGCTGGGGGCTGATATTAATAGCCCAGGAAGGGAGCCATGAATATTGGCCCCCTCCCAGGCTAGAAACACCAGCCGTCAGCCGCCCCAGAAATGGCGCATTCATAGGATGCGCCAATTCTGGCACTTAGCCTCGCTCTTCCACGCTGCGCTGGTGCGGTGGCAGGGGGTAATAGGGTTGGGGTTGATGTCAGCTTATAATGCCAGCTGACATCAAGCCCAGGTTAGTAATGGAGAGGCGTCTATAAGACACCCCCATTACTAACCCCATAGTCAAAGTTAAAAAAAACACAAACACCCAGAATAAAGTCCTTTAATTGAAATAAAGACACAATCCTTTATTGTTCTAAATTAAACCATACTTACCGTCACGCCCATTCCAGCTGAAGCCAACGATCTCCTGCAATAAAAGAAAAATAATAAAGGAACCTCATCCTTACCTTTCCATGGTTCCCACGACAGCTTCAGCTCTGCTACATCGAGATGACAGGCTGGACCGCAGCAGAACGCTGCCATCCAGCCTCTCATCCCGCAGACACTGAGAAGCGCAGGCTTGCTTGCGCTGCTCAGCGTCTCTCTGTGACGACATCCAGATGAGCCGAGTTCATGTCCAATGAACTCGGCTCACCTCATGCACGTCACTGACAGCGTGGGAAAATTCTCACGCTGAAGCGGTGAGTGCAGGAGAATTCTCCCACGCTGTCAGTGACGTGCATAAGGTGAGCTCATGTCCAATGAACTCAGCTCACCTCCTGCACGTCACTGACAGCGTGGGAGAATTCTCCTGCACTCAGCGCTTCAGCGTGAGAATTCTCCCACGCTGAAGCGCTGAGTGCAGGAGAATTTTCCCACGCTGTCAGTGACGTGCATAAGGTGAGCTCATGTCCAATGAACTCAGCTCACCTCCTGCACGTCACTGACAGCGTGGGAGAATTCTCCTGCACTCAGCGCTTCAGTGTGAGAATTCTCCCACGCTGAAGCGCTGAGTGCAGGAGAATTTTCCCACGCTGTCAGTGACGTGCATGAGGTGAGCCGAGTTCATTGGACAATAACTCGGCTCATCTGGATGCCCTCACAGAGAGACACTGTGGAGCGCAAGCAAGCCTGCGCTTCTCAGTGTCTGCGGGATGACAGGCTGGATGGCAGCGTTCTGCTGCGGTCCAGCCTGTCATCTCGATGTAGCAGAGCTGAAGCTGTCATGGGAACCATGGAAAGGTAAGGATGATGTTGCTTTATTATTTTTCTTTTATTTCAGGAGATCGTTGGCTTCAGCTGGAATGGGCGTGATGGTAAGTATGGTTTAATTTAGAACAATAAAGAATTGTGTGTTTATTTCAATTAAAGGACTTTTTTCTGGGTGTTGTGTTTTTTTTAAATACTTTACTAGAAATTCATGGTGGTCATGTCTAATATTGGCGTGACCCCATGAATTTCGGGCTTAGGGCCAGCTGATAATGCCAAGCTGGCCCTAACCCCTTTATTACCCAGTGAGCCACCGCATCAGGGCCCTGGATGAGTTGGGTACAGCGCCAGAAGATGGCGCTTCTATGAACGCGCCATTTTCCGGGGTGGCTGCGGACTGCAATTTGCAGCGGGGGTGGCCCAGAAAGCTTGGGCCTCCCTGCGCTGCGGATTCCAGCCCCCAGCTGCCTAGTTGTACCTGGCTGGACACAAAAACAGGGCGAAGCCCCACGTCAATTTTCTTTAAATTATTTCATGAAATAATTAAGAAAAAAAGGGCTTCCCTATATTGTTGTGTCCGGCCAGGTACAAATAGGCAGCTGGTGGTTGGGGGCAGACCGTTCCTGCCTGCTGTACCTGGCTGGACACAAATATAGTGCGAAGCCCCACGTCAATTTTTTTTAAATTATTTCATGAATTTCCTGAAATAATTTAAAAAAATTGAAGTGGGGCTTCGCACTATATTAGTGTCCAGCCAGGTACAGCAGGCAGGAACGGGCTGCCCCCATCCACCAGCTGCCTATTTGTACCTGGCCGGACACAACAATATAGGGAAGCCCTTTTTTTCTTAATTATTTCATGAATTTCATGAAATAATTAAAAAAAAAGTACGTGGGGCTTCGCCCTATTTTTGTGTCCAGCCAGGTACAACTAGGCAGCTGGGGGCTGGAATCTGCAGCGCAGGGAGGCCCAAGCTTTCTGGGCCCCCCCCGCTACAAATTGCAGTCCGCAGCCACCCCGGAAAATGGCGCGTTCATAGAAGCGCCATCTTCTGGCGCTGTACCCAACTCATCCAGGGCCCTGGTGCGGTGGCTCACTGGGTAATAAAGGGGTTAGGGCCAGCTTGGTATTATCAGCTGGCTCCAAGCCCAAAATTCATGGGGTCACGCCAGTATTAGACATGACCGCCATGAATTTCTAGTAAAGTATTTAAAAAAAACACAACACCCAGAATAAAGTCCTTTAATTGAAATAAAGACACAATTCTTTATTGTTCTAAATTAAACCATACTTACCATCACACCCATTCCAGCTGAAGCCAACGATCTCCTGCAATAAAAGAAAAATAATAAACCAACCTCATCCTTACCTTTCCATGGTTCCCACGACAGCTTCAGCTCTGATACATCGAGATGACTGGCTGGACCGCAGCAGAACGCTGCCATCCAGTCTGTCATCCCGCAGACACTGAGAAGCGCAGGCATGCTTGCGCTCCTCACTGTCTCGCTGTGACGGCATCCAGATGAGCCGAGGTCATGTCCAATGAACTCGGCTCACCTCATGCACGTCACTGACAGCGTGTGAAAATTCTTACGCTGAAGTGCTGAGTGCAGGAGAATTCTCCCACGCTGTCAGTGATGTGCATGAGGTGAGCTCATGTCCAATGAACTCAGCTCACCTCCTGCACGTCACTGACAGCGTGGGAGAATTCTCCTGCACTCACCGCTTCAGCGTGAGAATTTTCCCACGCTGTCAGTGACGTGCATGAGGTGAGCCGAGTTCATTGGACATGAACTCGGCTCATCTGGATGTCGTCACAGAGAGACGCTGAGCAGCGCAAGCAAGCCTGCGCTTCTCAGTGTCTGCGGGATGAGAGGCTGGATGGCAGCGTTCTGCTGCGGTCCAGCCTGTCATCTCGATGTAGCAGAGCTGAAGCTGTCGTGGGAACCATGGAAAGGTAAGGATGAGGTTGCTTTATTATTTTTCTTTTAGTGCAGGAGATCGTTGGCTTCAGCTGGAATGGGCGTGATGGTAAGTATGGTTTAATTTAGAACAATAAAGGATTGTGTCTTTATTTCAATTAAAGGACTTTATTCTGGGTGTTTGTGTTTTTTTTAACTTTGACTATGGGGTTAGTAATGGGGGTGTCTTATAGACGCCTCTCCATTACTAACCTGGGCTTGATGTCAGCTGGCATTATAAGCTGACATCAACCTCAACCCTATTACCCCCTGCCACCGCACCAGGGCAGCGTGGAAGAGCGAGGCTAAGTGCCAGAATTGGCGCATCCTATGAATGCGCCATTTCTGGGGCGGCTGACGGCTGGTGTTTCTAGCCTGGGAGGGGGCCAATATTCATGGCTGCCTTCCTGGGCTATTAATATCAGCCCCCAGCTGTCTGCCTAGCCTTTGCTAGCTATTAAATTAGGGGGGACCCCACGTCATTTTTTTTGGGGGGTCCCCCATTTTAATAGCTAGTAAAGGCTATGTATTCAGCTGGGGGCTGATATTAGTAGCCTGGGAAGCTCCGTGGGTATTACCCCCTTCCCAGGCTTCAAACATCTGCCCCAGCCGTCTGCTTAACCTCCGCTAGAGCCTAAAATTAAGGGGAACCCCACGCCAATTTTTTTAATAATAAATCCTTTATTTTAATACTAAATGACAAGTACAGTAACCAACACTATCACTGTACTTCATATATATGTGACTGACATGTTTCTATCTATCTAATCTATGTGTGATGCTCTATCTTTCTGTTCTAAATTGTCGGGTACCACTGCTGAATTGCCGGCCGGCTTTTTTAAAGAGACAGTGCATGAAAACACTATTATTTTTTTAAATAAATCCTTTACACTAAATGACAAGTACAGTAAGCAACACTATCACTGTACTTATTATATATGTGACTGACATGTTTCTATCTATCTAATCTATGTGTGAAGCTCTATTCTTTCTGTTCTAAATTGTCGGGTACAGATGCCGAATTGCCGGCCGGCTTTTTTAAAGAGACGGTGCATGAAAACACTAATATTTTTTTTAATAAATCCTTTACACTAAATGACAAGTGCAGTAACCAACACTGTCACTGTGCTTCTTATATGTGTGACTGACATGTTTCTATCTATCTAATCTATGTGTGATGCTCTATTCCTTCTTGTCTAAATTGTCGGGTACCGGTGTATGCCGCTGCTGAATTTGCCGGCCGGCTTTTTTAAAGAGAGTGTCTTCTGAGCAGTTTGTCAGCTTTTGGACACCTTTGCAGGTGTTTTCTATGTGTTTCTATGTGTTTTTGTTTGCCTGCCATTGGTTTTAACGGTGTTCGAAGGTGTTCTAAGGTGTTCGACGAACAGTTCGACGAACAGTTCCTCGAACATCCCGGTGTTCGACGAACCGAACCGAACCCGAACACTACGGGGGTGGCTCAACACTAGTGCTGAACACTTGACGGTCCCACGGTTGGCAAGTTGGAACTGTGAGATTCACTACGTGCACCACTGGTATTTTGTGGAAAAGCACATGTAAGATTCTGCAACAGTCTCTGCTGATACTCCTGCATGCGTGCATCCCTTTCTATGGCAGGAATAATTTCTGCAAATTTACTTTTGTACCGGGGATCTAACAGTGTGGCAACCCAGTAGTCAGGATTATTTCTAATTCTCACAATTCGAGGGTCATGTTGCAGGTAGTGCAGCAAGAAGGCACTCATGTGTGTTGCGCATCCAGGAGCACCAAGTCCCTGTTGTGTTGGTGGCGAGGTAACAATCATGCTTCCTTCCTCTGTCCTCTCCCCCCAACCTCGCACAACAGAAATGTGATCAAGGTCTCCCTCATCTGATGAGTCTTCCATCAGTTCGTCCTCCACTTCTTCCTGGGCTCCTGCACCTAACTCACTAGTTTGGCTGCTACCATGCACCCTGGTAAAACCATCTCCCCCACCCTCACATGCCTGCCGCCTTGGTGCTGCCGACCGTCTGGACCTTGCAGATGTTAGCCATTCCGCATACAACTCCTCCTCCTCTACTTCCTCCACCTCCTCTTGTGCCACCACCTGACTCCGAATTCTGTTTAACATGTGCTCCAGCATGTAAATCACCGGAATAGTCATGCTGATAATGGCATCGTCAGCACTAAACATCTTCGTCGCCATTTCAAAACTGTGCAGAAGGGTGCATAGGTCCCTGATCTGAGACCACTCCTCCAGGTTCAACACGTGAGCCATACAAGGCACGTGTGTGACATTGCCCCGGCGAAGGGCCGCACCCAGGTTTGCAGCATTGTCGCACACGGCCTTCCCTGGTTTCAGGTCCAGTGGAGACAACCATTCATGAAATTGGTTCTCCAGAGCTGACCACAACTCCTCAGCTGTGTGACTCACATTTCCCAGACATTTCAATGTAAAAACCGCCTGATGACATTGAGCCCTACTGCCAGCATAGTAAGGAGGTGTGCAGGATCCCTTCTGCGCAGTTAGAAAGCTTGTGGCATGACCAGACAGGCTTTGGGTGCAGGTGGAAGACCGAGAGGAGGTTGAGGAGGCAGAAGCAGTGGAGGAACTTTGACATAAAGAGGATTGACGCACAACTCGTGGGGACGGCAAGACTTGGACAGCAGCCCCTTGTCCTGCTGTCACCATAGTTACCCAGTGCCCAGTCAGCGATATGTAACGCCCCTGTCCATGCCTACTCCTCCAAGTGTCTGTGGTGAAATGCACCCTGTCACACACAGAGTTTCTCAAAGAAGCGGTGATGTTGTGTTCGACATGCTGGTGGAGCGCAGGCACACCTTTCTTTGAGAAGTAGTGCCGACTGGGCATCTGGTACTGGGGCACTGCGACGGACATAAGGTCTCGAAAATCCTCTGTGTCCACCAGGCGGAAAGGCAGCATTTCTGTAGCCAAGAACTTGCAGATGGTGAAATTCAACCTCTTAGCTTTCTCATGGCTAGGAGGAAATGGTCTTTTACTTGTCCACATCTGAGGGACCGAGGGCTGGCTATTGTGCTTAGACGGGGTTGATAAGGGTGTCCCCGGCAAACTGCCGGTCTGTGAGGAAGATGCAGGCAGACATGTTAGGTTGCCTTGATCCAACGGTGGTGCTATCGATGTCGGACAGCGCTCAACACCAGCTGGTGTTACCACCTCCAAAGAAAATGATGACCTGCCAATCACGCTGGCTGTTGCGGGTAAAGAGGTGGCAGGTCTGCGCCCCAAAACAGGTGTGACTGCTGTCCCCCCCAGTCACAGAGGATGAAGAGGCCGCGGATGCACAAGATATGGCAGACGGTGGTTGGCCCGGCCGGCTAGGCCGCATTGTAGCACACTGAGCTTCCCACTGCAACTTATGCTTCATGTCCATGTGCCGGTTCATGCATGAAGTACTCAAACTATGTATTTTTTGGCCTCTACTTAGCTTTTGCTGACAAATGTTACAGATAACACGAGTTGGGTCATCTTTATCGATCTGAAAAAATGCCCAGGCTATGCAAGGCTTAGCACCCATGCGACCTGAAGAGCCACCAGGACTTGTGGTGAGAGGCAGAGTTGTGTTTGAGGATGCAGTTGTTGACGTGCTTCCAGTACTACGTCTCTGTCCAGGAAGGCGCAAACTGACCTCGTCGTCACTAGCATCTTCCTCCACCTCCTCTGCTGACCTCATCTCTTGCTGACTGTGGGTTGACAGTAAGTGGGATCTCCAACCTCATCATCATCACCCTGTGCGTTATCACACCCGTCGTCCTCAGAGCCAACCTGTTCCTGCCCTGACAAAAAACTAAAGTTGTCGCTCCAATCAGGTATTTGAGTCTTATCATCGTCTTCCTCATTGTCTCCACCAACAGGAGTTACAGTTTGGGAATGAGGGTCTACATTATGGTCAGAACCTTCTGAGTCTGGTCCTGGATCCGACTCATAAAGATTCTGGGCATCAGTGGAGATCATTTCCTCGTCTGGATTCACAGAAGCGCTGGAGTCGACCTCTGATTCCCAGGCTATAATATGAGTAAACAGCTCTGCAGACTCAACCATCTGTTCTACCTCATACTCAGACGGGCAGCTGGAGATTTGGGAGCTGTGAGGAAGCAAGTGCGATTGGGGTGACACCTTTGAGGACTGGAGTATTTGTGATGTTGAAGTTGATGTGGAGGAGAGCCCACTTAAAGGAGCACTTGATATCCGTTGAAGCACCTGCTGTTTTTGTGCCTCATCTGGAATTTGTAGCGATTGGCGTGGCCGTAAGAAAGGGATCTTATCACATTGTCCGCTAAAAGAAGTAGACATTTTAGTTTGGCTGGAAGATGGTCTTTCTTCTGCAGATGTTACTGTTGCTTTAACACCTACCCCACGGACACAACCTTTTTTACCCTTCCCAACACGCCTATTCCCCTTTCCACCAGCAGCAGGCCTTTTTCCACTCATTTTGGTGGCTAACTAATTAACAACTCTGGAGTTGTTTGCACAAAAAAACAATGGATGGGAACCGAGCAGAGCTGAGTGGCCAAACTGTGGTATTAGGCCAAAACTATTGGCTGGGTTAGATGCAGAAAAAAATTATATTCAATTTGCAACCTGATGGAGGTCAGTATAGATGGACTAATAGAGAAAGTCCCACACACTGCTAGAAGGCCAAATATTTTTTCAGAGCTAGATGCAGAAAAAAATATATTCAGTTTGCAACCTGATGGAGGTCTGTATAGATGGATTAATAGAACAAGTCCCACACACAGCTAGAAGCCCAATATTTTTTCAGAGGTAGATGCAGAAAAAAATATATTCAGTTTGCAACCTGATGGAGGTCAGTATAGATGGACTAATACAACAAGTCCCACACACAGCTAGAAGCCCAATATTTTTTCAGAGGTAGATGCAGAAAAAAATATATTCAGTTTGCAACCTGATGGAGGTCTGTATAGATGGATTAATAGAACAAGTCCCACACACAGCTAGAAGCCCAATATTTTTTCAGAGGTAGATGCAGAAAAAAATATATTCAGTTTGCAACCTGATGGAGGTCAGTATAGATGGATTAATAGAACAAGTCCCACACACAGCTAGAAGCCCAATATTTTTTCAGAGGTAGATGCAGAAAAAAATATATTCAGTTTGCAACCTGATGGAGGTCAGTATAGATGGACTAATACAACAAGTCCCACACACAGCTAGAAGCCCAATATTTTTTCAGAGGTAGATGCAGAAAAAAATATATTCAGTTTGCAACCTGATGGAGGTCTGTATAGATGGATTAATAGAACAAGTCCCACACACAGCTAGAAGCCCAATATTTTTTCAGAGGTAGATGCAGAAAAAAATATATTCAGTTTGCAACCTGATGGAGGTCAGTATAGATGGACTAATACAACAAGTCCCACACACAGCTAGAAGCCCAATATTTTTTCAGAGGTAGATGCAGAAAAAAATATATTCAGTTTGCAACCTGATGGAGGTCTGTATAGATGGATTAATAGAACAAGTCCCACACACAGCTAGAAGCCCAATATTTTTTCAGAGGTAGATGCAGAAAAAAATATATTCAGTTTGCAACCTGATGGAGGTCAGTATAGATGGACTAATACAACAAGTCCCACACACAGCTAGAAGCCCAATATTTTTTCAGAGGTAGATGCAGAAAAAAATATATTCAGTTTGCAACCTGATGGAGGTCTGTATAGATGGATTAATAGAACAAGTCCCACACACAGCTAGAAGCCCAATATTTTTTCAGAGGTAGATGCAGAAAAAAATATATTCAGTTTGCAACCTGATGGAGGTCTTTATAGATGGACTAATACAACAAGTCCCACACACAGCTAGAAGCCCAATATTTTTTCAGAGGTAGATGCAGAAAAAAATATATTCAGTTTGCAACCTGATGGAGGTCAGTATAGATGGACTAATACAACAAGTCCCACACACAGCTAGAAGCCCAATATTTTTTCAGAGGTAGATGCAGAAAAAAATATATTCAGTTTGCAACCTGATGGAGGTCTGTATAGATGGATTAATAGAACAAGTCCCACACACAGCTAGAAGCCCAATATTTTTTCAGAGGTAGATGCAGAAAAAAATATATTCAGTTTGCAACCTGATGGAGGTCTGTATAGATGGATTAATAGAACAAGTCCCACACACAGCTAGAAGCCCAATATTTTTTCAGAGGTAGATGATGAAAAAAATATATGCAGTTTGCAACCTGATGGAGGTCAGTATAGATGGACTAATACAACAAGTCCCACACACAGCTAGAAGCCCAATATTTTTTCAGAGCTAGATGCAGAAAAAAATATATTCAGTTTGCAACCTGATGGAGGTCAGTATAGATGGACTAATACAACAAGTCCCACACACAGCTAGAAGCCCAATATTTTTTCAGAGGTAGATGCAGAAAAAAATTATATTCATTTTGCAACCTGATGGAGGTCAGTATAGATGGACTAATAGAATGATGCTATGCCCAAAAGATTTTACTTCACTAGGTGCAGTAAAAAAATTGGTATTCTATACACAGGTGTTATATCTTGCAACACAGATAGGCTACTCCACTGACTAACACACTCTGCAATAGGCCAAAAAGAATTAGCTTTGCTAGATTCAGCCAAATGCTGTGAAAAAAACTTGCACAGCACTGGCACAGACCTGCCTGGCAAAAACTGATAGGAACTGATGTAACCTAGTCCTGAAAAGGACTCCAATTACAATTAGTCTTTACTCCCACAATCTATCTATTTAAGAGCACAGACCTGCCTGATAAAAGTCGTAGGAAATGCTGTAACCTAGTCCTTAAAAGGACTGCAATCACAACTATTCCCTACTCCCAAGCTATCTGTAGATTTGTGCGAAAATTGGCTTGAAATTAACAAGGTATAGCACACACAGCAACAGCGGTGCCGTCTAACACGCAGCTGCAGCAGTGAGAAAATGGTGGCGACGGGGAAAATGGCTTGGTCTTATAGGGCAAGGACATGTGACATACACTGCCAATGACACATGCCCTTGCTTGTGTGAAAAAAAGCACTTCGCTCCGTGTGTGCGCTGCTGATAGGCTGACAGATTGCACCTCCCCACTGTAAATGCGGGAAAGAGAAAAAAAAAATGGAGATCTTCATTGTTCCTGCAGAGATCCATCCCCTGCCCCTCCCCCCACCCCGCTGTACACTCAAATTGCGTATTAACATTAATTTTCATCATTACTGAGAAAAAATCCAGTTATGATTTTGGTGCACGAACAGTTATCGAACATAACCTCGAACAGCCGAATTTTTCTCAAATTGTTCGTGTTCGCCGAACGGCTCGAACACCGCCCAAAACAGCTCGAATTTGAGATTGGCGAACAGTTCGAGTAGAACAACGCTCATCTGTACCAGGGACTAATTGTAGTGGAGACTAACCCTGATGGCAGCAACCCATTTATGGTACTAGGTACTAATGTTGTTGGTAACTGTTTGGGAGAGGTTGTGTTCTTACTCCAACAGATCGCTGACACTCCCAGACCGAGACAAAGGAGGGCACTGCAGAGAGAGATCCGCGTCCTGATGTATCAACAGCAAGTAAGGTTGACAGATGGTGAAAATCGGTAACGTGAGGGTAACAGACCCCGTACCCATTTCATCCCCCCCAATGAGTGAAATGCTTACTTAACTGCCAGGGGAGTGGTAGATGTACGCAATGGGAGGGTGCCCGTCTGTCTTCTCAACTTAGGGGAAGACGAGGTCAAACTGCCACGCTATGCCACTGTTGCCAAATTACATGCTGTCAACAATAACTGCATCCATGAGGCGGAGTCCTTAACCTCACCAGATGAAGTAGAGGATAATGACCCTGCAACCCAGGTGGAGGATTGGTGTCAACAGCTCCATGTTGGGACGGACACCACGCCTGCCCATCAAAAACAGGGTGTACACCGGGTGGTACAAGAGTACTCGCAGGTGTTCAGTAAACATCCACTAGCCTTCGGGAGGATTAAGGGGGTTCAACATCATATCCCCACAGGCAACCACTCCCCAATCAAAGAACGTTATAGGCCTATACCCCCAGCTCACTACCAGAAGGCAAAAGAAATGCTGCATGACATGAGGAACGCGGGAGTGATAAGGGATAGTTGTAGTCCCTGGGCGGCTCCCCTAGTGCTGGTTAGGAAAAAGGACGGGAGAATGAGAATGTGTGTAGATTACCGTCAAGTAAATCGCATTACACATAAAGATGCATACCCTTTACCACGCATAGAGGAGTCCCTAGCTGCCTTGAAGTCTGCAAATTACTTTTCCACCCTTGACCTCACTAGTGGATACTGGCAAGTAGCTGTGGCTGAGGAGGATCGTCAGAAGACGACCTTCACCACCCCGATGGGACTCTGCGAGTTCAACAGCATGCCGTTTGGACTCTGCAATGCCCCCGGAACGTTCCAGAGATTGATGGAATGCTGCCTGGGACACCGCAACTTCGAGACTGTGTTACTTTACCTGGATGACGTAATTGTGTACTCCAGAACGTACGAGGACCACTTGAAACACCTGGCAGAGGTATTTGAGTCACTGTCCCGGTACGGGATGAAGTTGAAGCCCTCAAAGTGCCACCTGCACAAGAGGAAGCTATAGTACCTGTGGCACATTGTCAGTCCAGAAGGGGTAGCACCAGACCCGGAGAAAGTCACAGCCATCCAGAAGTGGCCAGAGCCGAAGAACCTCAAGGAGGTGCGTCAGGTCTTGGGACTAGTAGGATACTACCGGAGGTTCGTAAAGGACTACACAAAGAAAGCAGCTCCTCTGCAAGACCTCCTGGTAGGGCAGTCCCCCAAAGGCAAAAACCCTGCATTCCACTGGGGTAATGAGCAAGCAGAGTCGTTTCAGGAGATGAAGGAGATCCTGACAGGTGATGAGATCCTAGCCTACCCTGACTACAGCCAACCATTCCTGCTGTATACGAATGCCAGCAATGAAGGCCCGGGCACTGTCTTAAGTCAGAAGCAGAATGGGCAAGAGAAAGTCATCGCATACGAAAGCAGAAAGCTCCGTTCGACTGAGAGGAACCCAGAGAACTATAGCAGCTTCAAGTTGGAGTTCCTGGCCTTAGTCTGGGCCATCACTGAAAGATTCAAGCACTATCTGGCTTCCAGCAAGTTCACTGCCTATACTGATAACAACCCCTTGACCCATCTTGAAACAGCTAAGTTGGGGGCTCTGGAACAACGATGGATGGCTCGGCTGTCAAACTATCAATTTACAATTAAATACCTTGCGGGCCGCAAGAACGCCAACGCCGATGCCCTGTCTAGGATGCCTCACCAGTCAGACACAGAAGAAGAAGTGGATGACCTGGAAGAGATAGAGCTACCTGCCTTTCACCGGAGTGGGATGATCCATGAGCAACGAGCCTCCAGGAAGCCGCGTGAAAAGACATTAAACCCCCTTCCTCACCACAGCTGGAAAGAGACCCAGGACAGCGACCCGGTTGTCAGTCGCATCAAACAGCTGATAACCCAAGAAGGTGCCTCCCTGGAGAAAGATGCATCTCTGCAAGCAAAGCAGCTGTGGAACGAGAGAAGCCGGCTGTTTATCTACCATGAGAAGCTGTGCCGGAGGTACGTTAATCCAAGAACCCATGAGATGGTATGGCAGATAGTGGTCCCAAAGACAGACATCCAGATGGTATTAGAAGCTTACCACGATCAGGCAGGGCACTTTGGCTGGAAAAAGCTAGAGACCCTGCTGAAATGTCGATTCTACTGGGTAGGAATGCGCAGCTCCATTGAAAGATGGTGCCGGGACTGTGGACCCTGTGGCCTAAGGAGAAAAGACTTCAGCAGCCAGATGGCACCCCTGCAACCCATCAAGACGACTCGACCCCTGGAGATTGTTGCCCTGGACTATGTCAAGTTGTCACCCAGCAGGTCAGGGTACTCCTATGCTCTGACTATGGTAGATCACTACTCACGTTTTCTCATGGTCGCCCCCGTCAAAGACCTGACGGCAGAGACGGCAGCAAAAACATTCCAAGCGTATTTCTGCAGACCCCTTGGCTACCCTGAGCAGGTACTGACGGACCAAGGCCCGGCCTTTGAGGCTGAATTGTTCAAGGAGTTCTGCCATCTCTACGGGTGTAAAAAGATAAGAACTACACCTTACCACCCACAAACAAACGGTCTCTGTGAAAAGATGAACAACATCATCATCGACCTGCTAAAGACCGTACCACTTGAGGAGAGAAACCAGTGGCCAGACCTACTAGCAGACCTAGTGGATCTATACAATCATATACAGTTATATGAAAAAGTTTGGGCACCCCTATTAATCTTAAGCTTATTGTTTTATAAAAATTGGTGTTTTTGCAACAGCTATTTCAGTTTGATATATGTAATAACTGTTGGACACAGTAATGTTTCTGCCTTGAAATGAGGTTTATTGTGCTAACAGAAAATGTGCAATCTGCATTCAAACAAAATTTGACAGGTGCATAAGTATGGGCACCTCACCAGAAAAGTGACATTAATATTTAGTAGATCCTCCTTTTGCAAAAATAACAGCCTCTAGTCGCTTCCTGTAGCTTTTAATGAGTTCCTGGATCCTGGATAAAGGTATTTTTGACCATTCCTCTTTACAAAACAATTCCAGTTCAGTTAAGTTTGATGGTCACCGAGCATGGACAGCCCTCTTCAAATGATCCCACAGATGTTCAATGATATTCAGGTCTGGGGACTGGGATGGCCATTCCAGAACATTGTAATTGTTCCTCTGCATGAATGCCTGAGTAGATTTGGAGCGGTGTTTTGGATCATTGTCTTGCTGAAAGATCCATCCCCTGCGTAACTTCAACTTTATCACTGATTCTTGAACATTATTGTCAAGAATCTGCTGATACTGAGTGGAATCCATGCGTCCCTCAACTTTAACAAGATTCCCGGTGCCGGCATTGGCCACAAAGCCCCAAAGCATGATGGAACCTCCACCAAATTTTACTGTGGGTAGCAAGTGTTTTTCTTGGAATGCTGTGTTTTTTTGCCGCCATGCATAACGCCTTTTTGTATGACCAAACAACTCAATCTTGGTTTCATCAGTCCACAGGACCTTCTTCCAAAAAGAAATTGGCTTCTCCAAATGTGCTTTTGCATACCTCAGCCGACTCTGTTTGTGGACTGCTTGCAGAAACGACTTCTTTCGCATCACTCTCCCATACAGCTTCTCCTTGTGCAAAGTGCGTTGTATAGTTGACCGATGCACAGTGACACCATCTGCAGCAAGTTGATGCTGCAGCTCTCTGGAGGTGGTCTGAGGATTGTCCTTGACTGATCTCACCATTCTTCTTCTCTGCCTTTCTGATGTTTTTCTTGGCCTGCCACTTCTGGCCTTAACAATAACTGTCCCTGTGTTCTTCCATTTCCTTACTATGCTCCTCACAGTGGAAACTGACAGGTTAAATCTCTGAGACAGCTTTTTGGATCCTTCCCCTGAACAACTATGTTGAATAATCTTTGTTTTCAGATCATTTGACAGTTGTTTTGAGGAGCCAATGATGCCACTCTTCAGAGGAGATTCAAACAGGAGAACAACTTGCAAGTGGCCACTTTAAGTAGCTTTTCTCATGATTGCATACACCGGACTATGAAGTTTAAAGCTCAATGAGGTTACAAAACAAAAAAAAGTGCTTTAGTAAGTGAGTAAAAAGTAGGTAGGAGTATTTAAAACAAGAAAATGATAAGGGTGCCCATACTTATGCACCTGTCAAATTTTGTTTGAATGCAGATTGCACATTTTCTGTTAGTACAATAAACCTCATTTCAAGGCAGAAACATTACTGTGTCCAACAGTTATTACATATATCAAACTGAAATAGCTGTTGCAAAAACACCAATTTTTATAAAACATTAAGCTTAAGATTAATAAGGGTGCCCAAACTTTTTCATATAACTGTACCAGTCAGTTCCACCAATTGCACTCCGGCATATCTCATGCGGGCAAGGCCAGGAAAGTTGCCCATGGATCTGGAGCTTGGTGTTGTTGAACGTAAAGCTGATATGACCACTGAGGACTGGGACAAGACCAGACAAGAGCAGTACAGAATGGTACAAGCTTGTGTCAAGGATAGTCTTACTCGGGTGAGAGAAAAACAGGAAATTCAATACAACAAAAACGCACCAGCAGAACCTTTCACACCTGGTGAAACAGTACTAAAAAGGAAAAGACGTAACCACAAACTTGATGACCAGTGGGAAAAAGACCCATACACTGTGTTACCGTCAAGATTTGACAACAAAAAGACATGCATAATCAGTCGTGATGGAGGAAAAACATCTGCTACAGTGTCCAGAGACCACTTAAAGTTGTGTCCAGAATTACTGAAACCCCAAGAAAAAGTGCCTCTCACAATCTCGGAAGAACCTAAAGAAGCGGTGACACACACTGACCTAGGAGACTTCCCAGCTGATTGGCCTCAGATAGGAGGTGCAGTAATCATTCCAGTACTCCAATTCTATGAACAACCAGAAAACCCTCCACAGCAAATTGTACCTGTAAGTGCTGCAGAAGAGCCAGCTCAAGAAGTATCCCCGGATGAAGGATCCCCGGCAGAAACGGAGCAAGAAGGCCCAGCCAATGGTAGACTTGCCAGTCCAAGAGAGAGGTTAAGGCAGTTTTACAACATGGTTACACGTAGAACTGGTAGAGTAACTGAGGATACAGACACTGACACTCCACCAACCACAGCACTACGCAGATCAGTACGCAGCACGAGAGGTAAACCCCCTGCTAGGTATACTGAGTAAAGTAGCAAATTTCAGAGTGTAGATAGTTACCCCTGGGGTATTGTATATTAAATTGTGATGTACTGCATAGTTGTATAATTTCATGCATGCTTATCAATGTGTGCTTTTTCCTATTAATTCTTTATGCCTACATAATGAACTTGGTGGCTGAGGACTGTGTGCAGCCCAAAAACTTTTATTGTATATAATTGCGCTCCTTGGAGTGCCCTTTTAGGTGACCTCAGAAGGAAAAGCTGTCTGGAGTGGCTCTCTTGGAGGTCCAACTCGGGATCTTCAGGCCCTGCAGCCACCCCAGGGCCTACGTACAGGGTTTAGGACAGGTCCCTCAAAACCACCAAAGTACTCTACCTTGTGAGATAGACATCCTGTATGGGAACCTCACCACAGGAGACTTGGTTTCTGAGGACACTCTGTAATTATTTTGTTATGCAACGTTTAAGATTCGTGCCTCCGATAAAGGGAAGATTGTTCTTGTATTGCTTATGTTCCTATTGTTACTGTTTTATAAAATGTACTTCAGCCCGGGAGTGCTGAGTTTAACTAGGGGGGAATGTGAAGCCCAGCTGTGCTTGGTATCACAGATCCTAGAAGGGTGTATTGAAGGATTCCTCCACAAGAGGCCCCCATAACCATTCACACATCTTCACCTTCCACCTCAGACCACCAGAGGGAGCCCGTTAGGGAGATATATAAGGGAAGTTGGAGCCAGGCAGCAGTGAGTCTAAGTCGGTTGGAGTCAGAGTTCAGTCTGGTTTAGCAGTGAGTCCAGTGCAGTCTGAGAAGAGTTACCTCAGAGGACAAAAGTCTGTTCCAGCTCGTGCAATAAATATCCTGCAGTGGAGCTTCCAGATCAAGACTCCGTGTAGCTCAGAGAGGTGAGCTTTAGGTGTGCCGGCGCCATAAGATCGGTGAAGAGCGGCACGCTGCCGTTAGTGTGAGTAGCCTATTGAGGGTCCGAGTAGGCTGAAGGCGAAAGAGTAGAGAGAGTTAGTTCATAGGGGGCAGAGAAGCTTAACTAGCTCACCCCGAAGAAGCAGTTACCGGGCACCGGGTCCGAAGCTTACCGGGATCTCCACGACCCAGTAAGATAAACCGGAATCCCTGGAGAACTACAAGTCCCAGGATTGCTAAAGTGCTGATACGTACCAGAGCCAGGAGACACATAGGCCCCGTAGGTCGGGAGCGTGCACTCCAAGAGAAGACCCTACCACAAGGTCAGCCAGCGCAAGACTGAGACAAAGTTAGGCCTAGCTCCAGGCAGGTCAGAAACTTATTACGCAGCAGCAAGAACCAGGAGGCCCCAAAACCTGCTCATTGGGGAGGATCCGGACATACACCCTTCACCCTACAGTGCTCCGGGGAGTTCCTGAATTTCCATCAGTAAAAGGTACTGAAGTGACTATTGTGTCCATCCCTGTTCTTGCTCTGACCTGGCTGAGTCTCTCCGTCCTGCATACCCCGTCCGTACCCTGCCCTGAGGCCTAGCTCCACCTGTGGGGAGCCATACCATCTAGCTGCCTTATCACCGGCCTCAGTGGACTGCGCAGCGCTGGTGAATATCATCAGAAACCATAGGTGGCGTCGCAAACTTTTATAAACTTGATATCTATCAACGCCTTTTTAAAGAGAGACCCCAGAGTACGGGCCCGGGAGCCGACCACCACGACCTCCTTAAGGCTAAAGGCCCGGGTAACCGAGTCATCCCCATCCCCTGGGCTTGTCACTTATTCCCTAAACCGGGCAGGGATTTGTCCTTGTGTGCTGCGTGTGGACCTTCGTAGCACTGGAGTGTTACTAGTGTCTGTGCATGCACTTTCTGTTATTCTAGCAGGTGTACGTGCTGGTAGATTATAGAACTGCCTTAATCTCTCTATGGGACTGGCAAGTGCACTGTCCACTGGGCCTGCAGGCTCTGCTTCAACGCGGGATTCTCCTCTTACTGGGGACTCTTCCTGTTCCCGAGCAGGCTCTTCCAGGGCGCTTACAGGTTCTTCTGCTTGTTGATAGAAGTGTATCACCGGTTTTATAACTGCTCCATCAAGTTGAGGCAAGTCCGCAGGGAAATCTCCTAGAACTGTGTGAAGCACGTCTTCCTTGGGGTTCTTCCGGTGCTATAGGAGGTACTTCTTTTTCAGTTGTCTTCAGCAGACTTGGGCACACTTTCAGATGGTCTCTTGAGACTGTTGCAGTTGTTTTATCTCCATCTTTGCTAATCAGGCTGGTTTTACTGTTATCAAACTTGGAGTTCAAAACTGTGCAGGGCTCTCTTTCCCACTGGTCATTGAGCTTGTGACTTTCGCTTTAGCACTATCTCTCCAGGTGCCAAGGGTTCTGCTGGTGCATGTTTATTGTGCTGCTCTTCCTGTCTTTCCCTTACTCTGTTCAGACTGTCTTCGACACAGGTCTGTACTCTCCTTTACTGCTTTTGCCGATTTGTATCCCAGTCTTCGGTGGACATATCTGCTTCCGGTTCTACCACTCCAAGTTCCAGGTCCATCAGCAACTTTCTGGTCTTGCTCTCATGAGGTACGCTGGGGTACAATTAGTAGAACTCACAGGTATGTGATTGTACAGATCTACATGGTCAGGTAGCTTGTCTGGCCACTGATTTCTTTCTTCCAAGGGTAAGTTTTTCAGCAGGTCTATGACGATGTTGTTCATTTTCTCACACAAACCATTGGTCTGAGGGTGGTACGGCGTAGTCCGGATCGTTTTGCTTCCGTACAGGTGGCAGAATTCTTTAAACAGCTCGGTTTCAAAGACAGGGCCTTGATCCGTCAGCACTTTGTCCGGGTATCCATGGGGCCTGCAGAAGTATGCTTGGAACATTTTTGCTGCAGTTTCTGCTGTCAGATCCTTGACAGGGGCTACCACCAGGAACCGGGAATAATGATCCACCATGGTCAGTGCATAGGAATAGCCTGACCTGCTGGATGACAGCTTGACGTGATCCAGAGCGACAATCTCCAGGGGCTGAGTTGTTTTGATGAACTGCAAGGGTGCTTTCTGGCTGCCGTAGTCTTTTCTTCTGAGGCTACAGGGCCCACAATTCTGGCACCACCTCTCTATGGAGCTCCGCATTCCAACCCAGTAGAACCAGTCCTTCAGCAGGGTTTCCAGCTTCTTCCAACCAAAGTGACCTGCTTGATCGTGGTAGGCTTCCAACACCATCTGGATATCTGTCCTGGGTACAACAATCTGTCACACCATTTCATGGGTCTTGGGGTTGACTTATCTTCTGCACAGCTTCTCTCTATAAATTAACAGCCGGCTTCTCTCATTCCACAGTTGCTTGGCTTGTGGAGGAGCATCCATCTCCAGGTGAGAACCTTCATGGGTGATCAGTCTTTTGATAAGGCTGACAGCCGAGTCACTGTCCTGGGTCTCCTTCCAACTGTGGTGGGGTAGAGGATTCAGTGTCCTTCCCTGACGTCTTCTGGTGACGTGTTGCTCATGGACCACTCCGCTTCGGTGGAAAGCAGGTAGTTCAACTTCCTCTAAATCATCCACTTCATCCTCGTTGTCTGACTGGTGGGGCATCCTTGACAGGGCATCAGCATTGGTGTTCTTGTGAACTGCCCGATACTTGATGTAGAACTGATAAATTGACAGTCTGGCCACCCAATGCTGTTCCATGGCTCCCAACCTGGCTGTCTCCAGGTGTGTCAAGGGATTGTTGTCAGTAAAAGCTGTAAACTTAGTTGAGGCTAGGTAATGCTTGAACCTTTCAGTGATAGCCCAGACCAAGGCCAGGAACTCCAGCTTGAAGGAACTGTAGTTCTCCGGGTTCCTCTCGGTAGGGTGTAGCTTCCTACTGGCATATGCAATTACCATCTCTCTTCCATTCTGCTTCTGGGACAACACAGCTCCTAGTCCCTCATTGCTGGCGTCGGTGTACAGCAAGAAAGGCTGGCTGTAGTCAGGGTAAGCCAGGATTTCTTCACCAGTCAGGATTTCCTTCATTACTGCAAAGGATTCCGCCTGTTCTTTGCCCCACTGGAATGGGGGACTCTTTCCTCTTTTGGACTGTCCTACCAGGAGGTCTTGTAGAGGTGCTACCTTTTTGGTATAGTCCTTTATGAACCTCCTGTAGTACCCGACCAGTCCCAGGAATTGCCGTACTTCTTTGATGCTTCTCGGTTCAGGCCACTTCTGGATGGCAGTGACCTTCTCCGGGTTTGGTGCTACTCCCTCCGAGCTGACTATGTGCCCCAGGTACTGAACCTTCTGCTTGAGCAAGTGGCATTTAGAAGGCTTTAGTTTCATTCCATACCGGGACAATGCTTCAAATACCTCCGCCAGGTGCTTCAGATGGTCCTCATACGTCCTTGAGTACACGATAACGTCATCCAGGTACAGCAGCACTGTCTCACAGTTCCGATGTCCCAAGCAACACTCCATCATCCTCTGGAACGTTCCGGGTTGTAATGCAGCGACTTGCTGGCATTACAGTAATGGTCCAGGATGTGTTTTACCTGACCATGTACCTTCCCCCTCAGGTGACTGGTCACATGACTGTGACATAGCACAGGTCCTGTCAGTATGTGTGTGGGTGCACAGGATGCATATATAAACCCTGCTTGATGGGAGACAGGTGTGTTCTGTGAGAGCGGCGTAAGGCCTGTTCCCGTGTGTGTGGGACACCGACCGTGTGAGGCCTAGTGAGGCCGAGTGAAGCCTGGTGCCTGAAAGGCAAAGCCTGGATCCTGTGCGGATGCTAGTGGCCTTGGAAGGCAGAGGTTTGCGGAAGAGTCCTGAAAGTCGCAGGCTGGATGTGAGTGAAGACTTACCAGTAGCCTTCGAGGAACGACGGCTGGAGACCCCCACCTGGGAAGCCGCAAAGCCACAGTGGTGGCGGAGTAATGGACTGAGACAGCTAAACCCGGCAAAGGTAATACACTACGTTATATGGACATTGCTATGGACATTGCTATATGATTACCTTGCTGAAGGCTGTACCTGGAGCAAGTGGGCCTGTGTGTCACTTGGCTCATGAATATTATATATATGTGTGTCGGCGTGCCACTGAGTTGGACCCGGTCATATGCAGTTTATGAAGTAATAATCTGCTGAGCATTGTTTAAAAATGGAAAGACATTGCACGTGTGCATTGATTGTCGCAGCGAAGCAAGTATCCCCCATTATGATGTCTAGTGCTGCCTTACATATGGTTCGAGAATGCGGGCAACTGCAGCCCGGTTGCTAGCAGCAACGGCACAGGATGACGAGTGTGGATTAAAGCATCTGGCTGCAACTCGGTGGGGTTGCGAAGATTGTCGTCGCACTCAAACCTGGTTTGCTGTGGCTCGGCGGTGCTCACGAAGTTTAAAGTATCTAGCTGCAACTCGGCGGGGTTGCGAAGGTTGTCGTCGCACTCAAATCCAGTTTTGCTGTGGCTCGGCGGGGCCACGAAGATTTTTCCGGGGAGAGCGGTGCATGACTAGTGTCCTGAGGAAATGCAGGAGCAGATAAAAATGGCTGTGAAAGGAGCAGCAACTGAGTCTGAAGCTATTTAGCGATTAGAGCGATTAAAGTGCCTGTTAAAACCGGAGCAGATATTTGAGAAACGTCTGCTGGACATGAAACTGGACATGGTGCAGGAACCACAGGAGCTGTGGGCACCATATGGAATGGCGGCCGTGGACCATTCTATGAACTCTCCGGGGGCGCCAGTGTTGTCCCAGAGTGCCCGGGGAGGTGGTAAGAGCTGTTGTGAACTGAGTCCTAAGACTATTATTGATTTTTCTTGTAAAAATTTCCCTGCCGGTGTGGTTGTTAAAAAGGGGGCGGGGTCTAAAAAAGGGGCAGTTGTTCAAAACAGCGTGGAGGATAGAAAATCAAAAAAAATTACTGGTGGTGGGTTGGTACCTCCTAAAAATGACAATGTGACCGTTGATAACGGGGTAGCTCCAGTAGAAGGGGGTGACATCAAAGTGGGAGGTGACCTGATAGTCCACAACACCATGGGGAGTGACACAGACCCCATAGCTGACGGTGACACTACGAAAGTAGAAGGAGAGGTCAGTCAGGAGGGGCTAGACGAGGTGAGAAAGTCCCCATCTCGTAGACGCGCAAGGGCCACAAAAAGGGTGCTCCTGTAGACTTGGCTGAAAATGAAAATAAAGAGAATGTAGTACTGTGTGCCTTTGCTTCAAGTGTGGATCCTCCATTAGAGGTAGAAGAGGAGGTGACGTTGCCAGTAGCAACCTCCGGTACGGTACCGAGTCAGAAGGATCTGACAGCCCTGAAAGAGGAGGCGGCCAGTCGTGACCAAGGTCTGGAAGCTCAGGTGAAGGAGCTACAGATGTCCTGTGATACTCTCCAGAGGGTGGTGACGTGCCTTAAGGAAACGGTCAGCAAGATGGAAGCTGAGCGGAAAAAGATGATGAAGTCTATTGGAGAAGCCACAGACCAGGGCCAGGAGTTGGTCACTGGAGATGGGAGGTATGAAGCAGATACCTCCTCGAGTGATGTGAGCTCGGATGATTCGGTGGATGTAGGAGCCGAGATCAAGAAGCTCAAGGAGTTGCTACAAACCCATTGGAAGCAAGAGGAGCTTCAGAGACGGGCCGCTGAGAGGCGAGTGGCGGAGCTAGAGGAAGAAGTTTCCGGGCTCAAAAGTCACCTGACAAAGTATCACTCAGTGAACGAGGCCTTCTTGGAGAAGGAAAAGGACGAACACGTTGCACTCACTCCCTTATACCAAGAGAGGGTGGACCTGAGGAGAGCTAAGAGAGTGTTAACCACAGATAAATATGAGATGGAAGTGGTCAAGATGGAAATTCGTGAAGTTGTAGCTGTGAGTCAGCTCAGGGAAAGCATACAGGGTGAAGAAGATGGAGGTCAGTTGTCCCTGAAACCTGAGCTGGTTGATCGTCTGGAAACCACTGGTGAGACCGAAACGTCTCGGTACAAGTGCCTCGTAGATATACCCGAGGATTTGAGGGAAGAATGCACAAGTGAGTCCGTGCATGAAGAGTTTAAGAAGGCCGTGGGAGCCTGTAAGGTGTACTTGACCTCAGAAGCTAAACAGCTGGTGGTCCTGTCCACGACCGAAGTCACAGTGAAGAGGGTGGCTATCCTAAGTGACATGCACTGGCGATGTATTCGCACGAAGCGGTTTCTCAGGTTGAAGACGGAACAAGCCGTTAGACAACTGGAGTTGATGAGGAAAGCTCACAGTATGCGTGAAGAGGTCATCCGGGTGCCTCATGTTCTGGTGAGGAAGCTCGTTGGGAGAAATGGTCAAGCCATGCAGGTGATGGTCAAGAAGTCTGGTGTGGTGAAAGTAAGCAGTCCACGTGATCGTCAGGACTGGATACCAGACGAAGACGGCATGGTATCATTCTCCGTTGTAGGAACAGAAGAAAGCCTGGGATATATGTGCATGCTGTTGGAGTACCGAGTGACCTACCAGCGAGAGGTAGAACAGTTGAATCTCGCTAGACTGCGAGTGGATAAACAGCATCATCTGAGTAGCAGAAGATGGCAGCCGTCTAGAAATGATGACACCAGACAGAGAAAGGGCCCCTTAAATAACAGAACAGCTATAGCTGGAGTTAGGGACCTTTCAAGATGTCCTGAGAGTAGTGGGCGTGGGTTTAGAGGTAGTGAGACCTCCAGTAACTCAGGTTTGAGCAGCCCATACAAATGACCCAATAGAGGACGGGACAGTATGGAGTCCAACCGGACCTTAGATACCAGGGCATGTGAGTCACACCGCTGTACGACTGACCGCAGGGAGCGGGGGGGGTCTGACAAGATTATGACTGACCGCTGGGAGCGGGGGAGACCTGATAAGGTTACGACTGACCGCTGGGAGCGGGGGAGGCCTGACAAGGTTACAACTGACCGCTGGGAGCGGGGGAGCTCTGACAAGGTTACGACCCGGAAAGGTGACCTGACAAAGTCAGTGACAGTGACAAATGGTAGGTCCCTAAGGAATGTGCTAATGTCGTTGACTAGTGTTCCAGGGGCTGAATAGCACAATTGTAAAGTACATGGTCTCTATGTGAACTGGGGGGTTATAATGTCATTGTGTATATTATGTGTTCAACCCCACAAGTTTGAACAGAGCTGGGGGGTTATAGTGATTGTGTATATTATGTGTTCAACCCCACAAGTTTGAACAGAGGGGGGGGGATATGTAATGCAGTTACTTGCTGGCATTACGGTAATGATCCAGGATGTGTTTTACCTGACCATGTACCTTCCCCCTCAGGTGACTGGTCTCATGACTGTGACAAAGCACAGGTCCTGCGCGCACAGAATGTCTGTCTGATCACATGACTGTGACAACAGCAAGGTCCTGTCAGTATGTGTGTACCTGGAGCAAGTGGGCCTGTGTGTCACTTGGCTCATGAATATTATATATATGTGTGTCGGCGTTCCACTGAGTTGGACCCGGTCATATGCGGTTTATGAAGTAATAAACTGCTGAGCATTGTTTAAAAACGGAAAGACATTGCACGTGTGCATTGATTGTCGCAGCGAAGCGAGTATCCCCCATTATGATGTCTAGTGCTGCCTTACAGGGTGCATTAGCAAAAAAGAAGCAGGACAAAAATATATCTCATACCCTACCATAATTATATATAAATGTAAAGCAAAGTTGCATAATAAATATAGGGTACTTAGTGAACTATTTTTGATCAAAAAAAGTATACAAGCCATCCCACCAGCGGCAAGGTAACCCTAAATTGGGACGGTACCTATACTGCCTATATTAAAAACCTTACTGTATATCAAAGTTGAAGTAATGCATATAAAAGGGTAGACAAATAGGACCGGGTCCCAACTCCAGACCACCTAGGCCCGTGGTAAGCTACATATATACCAATCAGCTCAACAAAGGGCATGCCACACCCTTAAATTGCACAGAATGCAAACAAGTCAAAAAACCAGACAATGTGAACTGAGGTCTAAGATGGCAGACATACAAGAAACAGAGGCATGTTCACACTAGCAAAAAAGAAGCAAGACAAAAATATATCTCATACCCTACCATAATTATATATAAATGTAAAGCAAAGTTGCATAATAAATATAGGGTACTTAGTGAACTATTTTTGATCAAAAAAAGTATACAAGCCGTCCCACCAGCGGCAAGGTGACCCTAAATTGGGACGGTACCTATACTGCCTATATTAAAAACCTTACTGTATATCAAAGTTGAAGTAATGCATATAAAAGGGTAGACAAATAGGACCGTGTCCCAACTCCAGACCACCTAGGCCCGTGGTAAGCTACATATATACCAATCAGCTCAACAAAGGGCATGCCACACCCTTAAATTGCACAGAATGCAAACAAGTCAAAAAACCAGACAATGTGAACTGAGGTCTAAGATGGCAGACATACAAGAAACAGAGGCATGTTCACACTAGCAAAAAAGAAGCAAGACAAAAATATATCTCATACCCTACCATAATTATATATAAATGTAAAGCAAAGTTGCATAATAAATATAGGGTACTTAGTGAACTATTTTTGATCAAAAAAAGTATACAAGCCGTCCCACCAGCGGCAAGGTGACCCTAAATTGGGACGATACCTATACTGCCTATATTAAAAACCTTACTGTATATCAAAGTTGAAGTAATGCATATAAAAGGGTAGACAAATAGGACCGGGTCCCAACTCCAGACCACCTAGGCCCGTGGTAAGCTACATATATACCAATCAGCTCAACAAAGGGCATGCCACACCCTTAAATTGCACAGAATGCAAACAAGTCAAAAAACCAGACAATGTGAACTGAGGTCTAAGATGGCAGACATACAAGAAACAGAGGCATGTTCACACTAGCAAAAAAGAAGCAAGACAAAAATATATCTCATACCCTACCATAATTATATATAAATGTAAAGCAAAGTTGCATAATAAATATAGGGTACTTAGTGAACTATTTTTGATCAAAAAAAGTATACAAGCCGTCCCACCAGCGGCAAGGTGACCCTAAATTGGGACGATACCTATACTGCCTATATTAAAAACCTTACTGTATATCAAAGTTGAAGTAATGCATATAAAAGGGTAGACAAATAGGACCGTGTCCCAACTCCAGACCACCTAGGCCCGTGGTAAGCTACATATATACCAATCAGCTCAACAAAGGGCATGCCACACCCTTAAATTGCACAGAATGCAAACAAGTCAAAAAACCAGACAATGTGAACTGAGGTCTAAGATGGCAGACATACAAGAAACAGAGGCATGTTCACACTAGCAAAAAAGAAGCAAGACAAAAATATATCTCATACCCTACCATAATTATATATAAATGTAAAGCAAAGTTGCATAATAAATATAGGGTACTTAGTGAACTATTTTTGATCAAAAAAAGTATACAAGCCGTCCCACCAGCGGCAAGGTGACCCTAAATTGGGACGGTACCTATACTGCCTATATTAAAAACCTTACTGTATATCAAAGTTGAAGTAATGCATATAAAAGGGTAGACAAATAGGACCGGGTCCCAACTCCAGACCACCTAGGCCCGTGGTAAGCTACATATATACCAATCAGCACAACAAAGGGCATGCCACACCCTTAAATTGCACAGAATGCAAACAAGTCAAAAAACCAGACAATGTGAACTGAGGTCTAAGATGGCAGACATACAAGAAACAGAGGCATGTTCACACTAGCAAAAAAGAAGCAAGACAAAAATATATCTCATACCCTACCATAATTATATATAAATGTAAAGCAAAGTTGCATAATAAATATAGGGTACTTAGTGAACTATTTTTGATCAAAAAAAGTATACAAGCCGTCCCACCAGCGGCAAGGTGACCCTAAATTGGGACGGTACCTATACTGCCTATATTAAAAACCTTACTGTATATCAAAGTTGAAGTAATGCATATAAAAGGGTAGACAAATAGGACCGGGTCCCAACTCCAGACCACCTAGGCCCGTGGTAAGCTACATATATACCAATCAGCTCAACAAAGGGCATGCCACACCCTTAAATTGCACAGAATGCAAACAAGTCAAAAAACCAGACAATGTGAACTGAGGTCTAAGATGGCAGACATACAAGAAACAGAGGCATGTTCACACTAGCAAAAAAGAAGCAAGACAAAAATATATCTCATACCCTACCATAATTATATATAAATGTAAAGCAAAGTTGCATAATAAATATAGGGTACTTAGTGAACTATTTTTGATCAAAAAAAGTATACAAGCCGTCCCACCAGCGGCAAGGTGACCCTAAATTGGGACGGTACCTATACTGCCTATATTAAAAACCTTACTGTATATCAAAGTTGAAGTAATGCATATAAAAGGGTAGACAAATAGGACCGGGTCCCAACTCCAGACCACCTAGGCCCGTGGTAAGCTACATATATACCAATCAGCTCAACAAAGGGCATGCCACACCCTTAAATTGCACAGAATGCAAACAAGTCAAAAAACCAGACAATGTGAACTGAGGTCTAAGATGGCAGACATACAAGAAACAGAGGCATGTTCACACTAGCAAAAAAGAAGCAAGACAAAAATATATCTCATACCCTACCATAATTATATATAAATGTAAAGCAAAGTTGCATAATAAATATAGGGTACTTAATGAACTATTTTTGATCAAAAAAAGTATACAAGCCGTCCCACCAGCGGCAAGGTGACCCTAAATTGGGACGGTACCTATACTGCCTATATTAAAAACCTTACTGTATATCAAAGTTGAAGTAATGCATATAAAAGGGTAGACAAATAGGACCGGGTCCCAACTCCAGACCACCTAGGCCCGTGGTAAGCTACATATATACCAATCAGCTCAACAAAGGGCATGCCACACCCTTAAATTGCACAGAATGCAAACAAGTCAAAAAACCAGACAATGTGAACTGAGGTCTAAGATGGCAGACATACAAGAAACAGAGGCATGTTCACACTAGCAAAAAAGAAGCAAGACAAAAATATATCTCATACCCTACCATAATTATATATAAATGTAAAGCAAAGTTGCATAATAAATATAGGGTACTTAGTGAACTATTTTTGATCAAAAAAAGTATACAAGCCGTCCCACCAGCGGCAAGGTGACCCTAAATTGGGACGGTACCTATACTGCCTATATTAAAAACCTTACTGTATATCAAAGTTGAAGTAATGCATATAAAAGGGTAGACAAATAGGACCGGGTCCCAACTCCAGACCACCTAGGCCCGTGGTAAGCTACATATATACCAATCAGCTCAACAAAGGGCATGCCACACCCTTAAATTGCACAGAATGCAAACAAGACAAAAAACCAGACAATGTGAACTGAGGTCTAAGATGGCAGACATACAAGAAACAGAGGCATGTTCACACTAGCAAAAAAGAAGCAAGACAAAAATATATCTCATACCCTACCATAATTATATATAAATGTAAAGCAAAGTTGCATAATAAATATAGGGTACTTATTGAACTATTTTTGATCAAAAAAAGTATACAAGCCGTCCCACCAGCGGCAAGGTGACCCTAAATTGGGACGGTACCTATACTGCCTATATTAAAAACCTTACTGTATATCAAAGTTGAAGTAATGCATATAAAAGGGTAGACAAATAGGACCGGGTCCCAACTCCAGACCACCTAGGCCCGTGGTAAGCTACATATATACCAATCAGCTCAACAAAGGGCATGCCACACCCTTAAATTGCACAGAATGCAAACAAGTCAAAAAACCAGACAATGTGAACTGAGGTCTAAGATGGCAGACATACAAGAAACAGAGGCATGTTCACACTAGCAAAAAAGAAGCAAGACAAAAATATATCTCATACCCTACCATAATTATATATAAATGTAAAGCAAAGTTGCATAATAAATATAGGGTACTTAGTGAACTATTTTTGATCAAAAAAAGTGCATTGCAGAGTCCAAACGGCATAGTGTTGAACTCGCACAGTCCCATCGGGTTGGTGAACGCCGTCTTTTCCCGGTCTTCCTCAGCAACAGAGACTTGCCAGTACCCGCTAGTGAGATCGAGTGTAGAGAAGTAATTGGCAGATTTTAGTGCAGCCAGGGATTCCTCTATACGGAGCAAAGTGTATGCATCTTTATGTGTTATGCGATAAATCTGTCTATAATCTACACACATCCTCATGCTACCATCCTTTTTCCTGACTAGGACCTGGGGAGCTGCCCAAGGGCTACAGCTATCCCTTACTACCCCTGCCTTTTTCATGTCACGCAACATTTCCTTGGCTTTCTGATAATGTGCTGGTGGTATGGGTCGGTAACGCTCCTTAATGGGTGGACAGTTACCGGTGGGTATGTGGTGTTGTACCCCTCTAACCCTTCCAAAGTCAAGTGGGTGTTTACTGAACACTTGTTCATATTCCTGAACCACTCTGTAGACACCGTGTTTCTGATGGACAGGAGTGACGTCAGTCCCAACATGGAGCTGTTGACACCAATCCTCCAGCTGAGCTTCGGAGTCGTTGTCCTCCACTGCATCAGGTGGGGTCAAGGATTCCACTGTGTGTATGGCATCATCATTCACAGTATACAATCTAGCAACAGTGGCATACCTTGGCAATTTGACTTCCTCCTACCCACAATTTAGGAGTCGTACGGGCACCCTCCCATTGCGTACGTCAACTACCCCTCTAGCAGTTAGGAGTGTAGGTCTGTGCTCCGAGCTAATGGGCTCCACTACCGCCTGGTAGTTCTGTCCCTTGAGACCTATTGCTGCCTTACACCAAATCAGCATCTCACTCATTGGGGGAATCACAATGGGTATCGGGTCTGTCACTCGTACATTACCAATCTCACCACCTGTTAGCTTTACCTGTTGCTGGTACAGGAGGGCTCAAATCTCTCTCTGGAGCACCTTCCTCTGCCCTGGTTTGGCAGTGTCAGCAATCTGTTGGAGTAAAAACAACACTTTTCCCAAACAGTTACCAACAATATTTGTACCAAGTATCATATACAAGTCTGTATCACCAGGGTTAGATTCTATGACAATTAGTCCTTGGTCCTTTAGTTCCACTCTCCCCACCTTCACTGTCACATCCTTAACTCCTACTAGGTTAAGAGGAAGGCCGTTAGAGGCATACACAGAGAGGTTCGGGGCTGGCGGGTGGAGTTCATCTATGGACCAGTACCTTTTGTAGAGGACATCAGGTATGATGGTTACCTGTGAGCTGGTGTCCAGTAATGCTGGTGTTGCAAAACGTCCAGCACGATGGACAGGAAAGGCCTTCCTCCTACAAACCGATGGTACCAGCTTGATGGGCCTGGTTGATTTACTCATGGGTGTTGGCCCTTGGCCCCAGGGTTTGCCCGTTTAAAGGACAGTTCCGCGCTGTGTGGCCTGCCTTGTGGCAACAGTAGGAGATGAAATCTCCTGGAGGGCGACATTGGTCATTGGTCCTCCCACAAGGGTGGCGTTGTCCTCCTCCGGGGTGGCGTTGTCCTCCTTCTTCTCCTCATCCAGGGGACATCCTCTGGACTGTCAGCGAGTAGGATCCTCCCTTCCGGCTCGGGCTCCGTCTGTAGCTGCAGGGTGCTCAGGACAGTGGCCAGGGTTTTACTTAGCTGGCGCACTTCAGAGCGCAGGCTGTCCAGCTCGCTAGGGGGCACTGTTTCCATTTTTGTTTCAGCCATTAATGAAGGAGCAGTGGGTGCTGTGGCCACTGGGGTGGCCCCACCCTGGTAACGCTGAATAGCAGTCCCTGATGTTTCCAGGGACTGTAGACCCTTAATAGCCATGTCCTTCAGGGTGTCAAAGGTGGCATCTGGATGATCTAAAGTCCAGCACCATACAGTTCTGCTCTCCTCCTGGTACCTCAACCCCCGGATGAACTGTTCCATCAGCATTTTATTCTCATCTCGTATGCTGGCTGGACTAACCTGTTTCATGGCCCGCAGGGCTTCCTGTAAGCGCCAGGCGTAGTCCCGGATACTGTCCTCAGGCTTCTGGGCACTGTGGTAGAACCTCATCCGGAGATCTGTCTCAGTGCGGTTTTCAAAGACAGTTTGCAGTCTTTTAAAAATAATGGATACTGATTCCTGGTCTGCGGCTGGCCAGGTTTCAACTTCCCGCTCTGCGGCACCAGTCAATTGTCCCAGCACAACAGCGGCTCTCTGCTTACCAGTCATAGAATACATATCCAGTACACCGCATATTTTTCTCTTGAACTCAGACAGGGTGTCTGGTTTGCCATCATACTGGGGAAGCCATTTCGCTCCAGGGATATACGGCAGGGCCATGGGTGTCAACGGAGTCACAACCACTGCTGGTGGGGCGGCCCTCCGGCCTGTGCAGTGCTGGGCGCAAGTTGGGCATCAGGACCGTAAACCGGTGCTCCAGCGGCTTGCTGGTCGTCGGCCATGGTTGTGCCCCCCTAGTCAACCGTAGCCTACCTTCTTTACTTGGATCGGGTAGGCCGCAGCTCCACAGGCGACGGTCTCCTTCCAGGACCTTGCGTCTCCCTCGCGGCTGACGTCAGAGCGTGCGCTTGACAATGGTCTCCATCTAGGACCTGATGCTTCCTGGTTCGGCGTCAAGGCGTGAGGCGGGGTCTGAGCTTCACGTGCTTCCAGTGGTTAATCCTCTCCGATTCCCGCTGTTACGCCCCTCTTCTTCCCACGCGGTGACGGGAAAAAGGCGGATAATGGCGGGAAACCTCAGGAATGGCGGGAAATCTTCGCCACAGTAAGTGTTACAGTCTTTTAAGGCGCACAGTACCCGGTGGCAATGGGCACGGAATCCTGTTCGTGACGCCAGAAGTTGACGCGCCCCCAGGGCTGTGGGGTACTCGGCAGCCGGGCCTATGGATGTTGGGGGGTGTATGTCACAGAGGCTGGCCCGGTCCGTGGCCCAGGGCGGTCAACCAAAAAGGGGATTGGAACTCGGATAGATATAAAAATAAAATAAATAGTTTGTGACGCCACCTGTGGTACCTGTGCGCAGCAGGGTGCCACAGTGGGAACATAATATGGTGTGAGGAGAGTGTGCTGTGGGAGCATCATATTATGTGTGGGATGCTGCTGAGGCATAATTCTATATAGAATGGCTGTGGGACATCATATCATGTTTGGGGGCTGTGGGGACATCATACTATGTGTGGAGGCATCATATTTTATTGGAAGACTGTGTGGCATCATACTGTAATGGAGGAATGTGTTGTTAGAGCATCATAGTGTGTAGATGGGTATCATACTGTGTGGGAGCTCTGGGTCATTATATTGTATGTGAAGGCAACATACTGTGTGTAGGGGCATCATGTAGTGTGTAGCAGAATCACACTGTGTGAGGGGGCTGTGGGAACATCATATTGTGGGTTTGGGGCTATTGGATCATTATACTGTGTTGGAAGACTAAAGAGGGCATGATACTTTATGGGGTACATTGGGAGGGGGGCTTTATGCTGTGTGGTTGGAGGACTGCAAGTGTGGCACCCCTGAGGGTTCAGTCGCCACAGAGGTACTGCACCTCACCCAGAGGTGTGGTGTCTCCTTCTCTCAGGTAAGGAGGGAGTGCTGCCCGGAACCCCAACACCCGCATTCAACACTACACTACTCCAGGCCGGCTGGAAGGGCAAGATGCACAGTGTTTCTGCTGGGCCCAGTCCCTGTCTGGAGTGGGGGGAACCAAAGAGAGGGGGAACCAGTAGTGGGTGAGGGTGGAGGATGTAGAGTAGGGGAGCACCATGATAGGAGGTATATAAAGGGAAGCCATCTTAGGGTGGCAGGAGACAGAGAGTGAGAGTGATCCAGTGAAAGGAGAGGAGGGGAGCATAGTCTCTTCAGGAGCTCTGCTCCAGAAAGGGGCCTAGTAATAGAGGCCCAGGAGGGGAGCAGAGGAGAAAGGCTCCGTTAACAAAAGGGATCCCAGGGGGTACAGAGAGTGCAGGATGGCACCCGTACGCCCGAGTCTGCCAAGTGTCAGAGGGATCAGGCCGCAAGAAGGCAACCAGTCCCTGGAACAGCCGTGTTTCTCCAGATCTCGGCTGGAAAAACCGGAGGCTTCTGCACTTCCATGGTGCAGTTGCCACAGCCTCACCCTGGTCACCGTGAAGGGCATCAAGTAGGTCCTGGAACTCCAAGTTGCCCAGAGGGACTTCAGAGCACCCAATCGGGACTGTGTGTGGGGAAGCGCAGTGCAGGAGGGAGAAGACCCAGCGTAGGGAAGTCGGTCTAGTAAGGAACATAAAGAAAGTGGGGTTCTGTCAAGCGCTCCTGATGTACTTGAGAAAGTGCTGGACGCCTTATCTGGTAAACGCAGTGCGACGCAGGAGGCTGACACCCGTACAGTGTACCTGAGGAACTTGAACAGAACTGTGAGTAAACTCGGATGACTGCACTCCGCTGCCTCCATCAGTTATTTCCGCTGCACCATCTCTCCTGCACCACAATCCCTGCATCACCATCATCTATTCTACACTGCCCTGGGGCCTGCTCCACCTGTGGGGAGCCGTTCCAACCCAGCTGCCCTACCAACCGCCCCAGAGATCTGAAGCAGCGCTGGTACCTATTACCAGAAACCACAGGTGGCGTCACGAGATACAACCCCTTTTAAGAGTGACCCCAGGGTACGAACACTTCCTAAAAAAACTACAAATCCCATATAAATATTTTCCTTCCCCTTTTTTGTTGACCGCCCTGGGCCACGGACCGGGCCGTCGCCGCTGTGACATATCCCTTCCCTCGGCATCTAGAGGCCCGGCACCGAGTACCCCACTGCCCTGGGGGCGCGTCACAAGGACCATGAAATGGACTTACTGTGTGGGAAAACTAATGAGCTTTACTAGGAGCAATATTTCTCTGTGGGTACTCTTAAGGACTGGTTAGGGAAGAGGCTTATTCAAAGATAAAAATTGCCATTGTATCTGCCCTTTTTAGCTATGTTTCAAAAATTGGGAGGTATGTGTTACCCATTTCTTGCAGAATTAAAATTAAATTAAAATTCAAAGCCCTCTTGCAAAACCTTCCTCAATGCTGAATTGTCATATACAGTATCTCCCTCTCTTCTTAGTACGCTCAATTCACTCAAGCTCTTTGTTTAGCCAATGACCTGCTACTCTTTTCCTCCCTTATAAAATCCTTTCATCCCTTCTCTTTTGAAGAACTTTTTTCTGTGCTGCACTATTATGTGGATATTAAAGGGGTTGTCCGCTACTAAGACAACCCCTTCTTGATCTAAATATTTGGCCCTGATAAAATGAAAAAAGCATATACTCACCTTATGTGCCAGCTCCGTTCCAGTGGTGTCGGCACTCGTGATCCCAGGACTGCCATGTGGTTGTTGTGACATGTGAGCCAGGCAGCCAATCAGCGATGGCGTCACTGTCCCCACTTTCTGTCGAACTGAACACGAAGAGAACGTCCGGGATGCAGCTGACTTCCTGTTCATGTTCAATTTGTCCTAAGGCGGAGACAGTGACGCCAACGCTGATTGGAAACTGGTGTCATGTGTCACAACAACCATATGGCAGCCCCGGGACAGCAAGTGCCGATGTAGCACCCTGCTACCCACAGGTACCACAGGACCCAAAAGGGTGCATGGACGGACTTCTCTACAAGAGGCCCTCAGTACACACAGACACCTCCACCCTTCCACCTCATACCACCAGAGGGATATATATACTGGAGGGTGGAGTTAGGTAGGCAGAGTGTCCTGACACTTTAGAGCAGCGAAGAAGCAGCACATGTTAGCTGCTGTGCTGAGGGCAAGTTAAGGCCTAAAGCACGTGCTGAAGCCTGAGGGCCTAGAGCGTGGCCGGAGGCAAGGAGAGGAGAGAGAAGTGTTGGGGTGCAGAGGAGCATCTTAGGCTCACCCCAGAACACAAGCCGGACACCGGGTCCGCACCTACAGGGTCTTCTATGCCCAGTAGGAATAACCGGTATACCAAGGGGATTCTAGACCCCTGGTCAACCTGAAGCTGCAACCATCCAAAGAACTAGGAACCACGAAGGCCCCAGCGTCCAGGGATAGTGGTAGCCAGAGGAAAGATCTTACCACCAAGCAGACAGGTGAGAGAGGGAGAAAGAGTACAGAAGCTAGGCCTAGTTCCAAGCAGGTCAGGAGCTTCAGAGAGAGAGAGAGGAAGAAACAGACAAGGAGGCCTTATACCTGCTCAATGGGGAGAGTCCAGAAGTGCACCCTTCCTATCAAGTACCCTGGACCATACCTGCCATCTACACCAGTAAAGGTACTGAAGCGAATTCCCTGTGTGCGTGTCTGTTATTCACCCCTGACCCGGCTGGGCCACCTCTCACCTGCATCCCTTCCATCAACCCTGCCCCGGGGGCCCGCTCCGCCTGTGGGGAGCAGAAACATCTCAGCTGCCATCCCATCACCCCCGAGGTCTTCAGCAACGCTGGTACTCATTACCAGGAACCACAGGTGGCATCACGAGATAAAACCGTTTATCATCCCTTCAAGCAACAACCCCTTTTAAGAGTGACCCCAGGGTACGGGCCCAAGAAGGTAATGGCCCGGGTACCGAGTCCCCCATTTCCCCCTGGACGAGTCACCGACAACGCTGAAACGGAGCCGGCATTGGAGGTGAGTATAGGCTTTTTTATTTTATCGGGGCCAAGCGTGGGATATGAGAAGGAGTTGTCCAAGTAGTGGACAACTTCTTTATGTCTTTCACCTAACATTACCAGTTTTAAGCGTATCTTGAAAATGAATTTCTTCAAATAGGTATATGTCACATAGTCATAGGCCATGGTGAACATACAACCTGATCTGATCACAAATATCTCCAGTTCGTGCTGCCCTCCATTGTCTATCCTTATTATCTATCACTCTGCATTTTGTATCTGTCATAGCTCAGGTATTGGCTGAGCAATGAGTTCATGCACCTTTATAATTTTCATGACAACTCAAAGGACTAAAAGAGATATGTCTTACTGGCCATGGGAGGAAGCTATACCTGTGGAGAGTAGCTGCTAGATGTGACTGTTTCCATATTTAACGTGCACCTGCCATTTCAAGTGACTTTTAAGAATAAGCAAGTCATTTGTGTGCAGGAGGAATAACACTATTTCTGTCCTTTTTATTACTTATATTGTGCATTTTTCCCCAGTTTTCCCTCTGCAGGTTCTTGATCTAATTTTCAGTTATCTCTCAGCTAGTGGATGGAGATGAAGCAGCAGTGTGGATGAGATTATACAGTAGAACTGAGCAGTGTAGCTGTGAATACAGTATTGGGATGAGATAAACACTTAATAGAACTCTAAGCACATTTTGTCTGTCTCCCTCTGCCTATCCACTCAAATTATTCCACTAATCTGCTCCCCCTTCAATCCCCCTTCAATCTCTCTACACTTCAATAGGCAGATTTAAAGTGATAAAGTGATTGTCTGGCTTTAGGCTACAAGTCACTCTACATGACTGCAGACTTGTGAATTCTCACATCACACGCACTGTGTGCTCTCATAATTCTCCAATGCTGGTGGGCAGTCATGTGACTGCAAGTATGTCATTTGCATTCTTCCGGCCACATTCCGACTAGACATATCCAGCCTTGCTAAATACACTTGCATTGAGCGAGGCTGTGCACGTCTAGTTGGCACATGACACATTTATTCAAATCACATACTTGTGGTCATTCGCCCGCTGCTCCCGACACAGAAGAATCTTCAAAGTGTGCAGTGCGGACGCTGCGAGGATTTGTAAGACTGCAGACTTGTACCCTAAGGCTGGACAAGCCCTTTAATTTGATCCCTTAATGAGCTGGTGGTCAGTCTTGTTTTGACCAAAATGCATTTGAGCTGTTTTTCAGAGTGAATGATAAGTTCCAGAGGCAAGGAGAGGAGAAGACGTGGATGATAAGTGGAGAAAGAAGCATATTTTTCTGATAAGATACATTGCAAATTTTCTTATTTCCACTTGTTCTATTCATTTATGCAAAATTTGTTAAAAAGACAGTGATTATTTAAGATGTTGTTTATGATTAGACAATTTTATTGGTAGCTTGTACAAGTTGTGGTAAAACTCCAAATATCCTATTCTTTTTTGTAATGGTTTAAAACATAAAAAAAAAATTTAAAAAATCATAAACAAATAAAAATTTGTAGTACGTCCCTAGGAATACCACAGAGATAGAAACACCTGTTAAAGCTTCACTAGAAATCTTAGGACTTGCCTTTGTGGGTAACCAATATCACGCTCAAATATTGTTCTTTTACTTAAATGGTAACTTAAATGAATGGCTATTACGGCACAAAAGAGCTTTTTATGACACCTGTGATCACGACTTCCGTCATCTTCCTTTGACCTGTCTTTTAAGAAATTAAATGTTCCAAGCCGACATCCTGAGCACACCTTGATCTCCGAAACTTACACAGCAGTGAATGGGTCTGTGCTTCACATTCGCCTTCTCAGGAAAAATCCTCAAAGCCTGTGAGAGTATGTCAGCCTTTCAAATCGTTTCAACTGGTAAAATCTCAAACTTCATTGGACTGGAACTTAAAACAGTTGACTGCTTTTTTATGCCGCTATTTCCTAGATTTACCATTTCTTTGATGTAAATGATTCTGTCTCCTGAGTTTTCAGCAGTGGTGAGAAATAAAACTTCAATATCTCAGCAAGAAATATATCTGATATGGAGAACTAAGAGGCGACATATAAAGAGCAGATTAGCATTGGATAGCAAAGAAGCAGTAGCCTTCAACTTCGTCTTTAGCCTACCACCATTTTTATGTTTAATGTGTCCAGGAACACAGTCTTCAGGCTTTATTCACAGTTCAAAGCAGTTCCAAGTCACTGCTGCAGCCGGGAATGACTGCCTGTGTCCTCCGGGGTAGGGATCGAGCAATCTCTCAGGTACCTCAGGAGCACTTAAATGGGACCCCGTTCTATGTACCTTTCCCAGTCGTTTCACTGCGCTGGCTCTCACCCTCCTGTCCTGCGCCTCACAATCAGTGTCCCAAGCCAGTGGCCTCAGGTCTTGTCAGGCGACTTGCAATCCCCTGGACCCTATGTGGCCACCTTTTCAGCAAAGTAATTGTGGGTTTTGGCTGCAACACCTTGAAAACGCGCTGCCTCTGGTTGGCAAGCTGAGCCTGGTTGTTCTCCACTAGTTTTGGGGCCGCTCCCCTTCTGCGGCCTGATCGCTCCACATCCGTTTGAATTCGGGTGCACGGGTGGCTTCCTGCACTCATCATGCCCCTGGATCCCCTCTGTCTCTGGAGCCTTTCCCTCTTCCCCCGCTCTCTCTCACTCTCCTCCTGGGCCTCTCTAACTAGGCCCAGCTCTTCTCTCTCCTGAGCGGAGGTTCTCCTGAGCTCCCACTCCCAACTGTCTCCTTTCTGTACTGTCTTGACTGAACTCCTTCTAGATGGTTCCCCTTCTTCTTATACTCTTCCTGTCTGTGCTCCCCTGATCTACTTCCTCCACCCATCTCCTCTACCTAGTTCCACCCTCCAGCTAGGGACCAGGAACTGTGCTCTCCCTTAGGAGCAATTTCGCCCTTCCCTACTGAATTGGAGTGTATTGGATGTGGGTGTGTGGTTCCCGGGTAGTACTCCGTCCTTACCTGAGAGTGGGGTACCACACCTCTGGGTGAGATGCAGTACCTCTGTGGCAACTGGACCCGCAGGGGCGCCATACATGACATGACAGAGGACAAGCCATAAATTTCTAATAGATGGAGGTCCCACCTCAAGAACCCAAACTTATTTCCTAAATAGGGGTTCCCTTGATATCTTGTACCATTTGGTGCTTGACTTCAGTGACAAGAGAGCTGGCTGCTAATGATAAACGAAACTGATTACCAATTTACAACAACCAAAATATGTGTGTGCAAAAGGGGATCTACATAGGCTATAAAAAGGAACACCACACTTAGAATGGAAGATTAAAATAATTTATTTATTAAATATCTTAAAAGAATAGATAATATTTAATTCATATAATATGTACAAAAAAATCCAGGGAATTAATCAGCACAAAACAGAAGGTTAGGGAGAGAGATCGGGTATAAATAGGTAAATCATGGTGGACTCAATATCTAATGAATGAAAAATTAGATTGTAAATCTAATAAATTGATAACACACAGCAAAATTATGGAAATATAGCTACACAACATAAAAAAATATATATATCAGGTCAAAGTCAAGTCATTTGAGTTATGATCCCATAAGGGTTAGTATATACTCAAGTCAGTCGCCTAGACACCAATGCCCTGATGCGCGTTTCGCACATTTACTTCCTCAGGGAGGACTTCTACACAAGTAGAAATTAAGAATCGGGGGATTTCTGTTCTGGACAGAGTTGCAGTTCTCTGTGGATATACTATAAAGGGTAAAACTTTAACTCTGTAAAGAAAAAAACTTATGACATGACGGATGAACATTTCTACAAAATAACCAATTTGTTTAAGTAACCAAAATATGATTCTCAAAACACTGAGAGCATAAGTCACCTGCGAGGGCAAATATGATGGTGGACAGCAAAACAATTAGAGTGTTACGAAATTGGAGAAGAGAGAAGTGGACAATTGGCTGTCCCCAAGCCACTTCACCATAGACCATGGGAGGGGTAAAAGCTGTGATTATGATGTCCACTGCATCACTAACAATTAAGTGCAACCTTTCTACCTGCAGTAAGTATAAAACTTTCCAGGAATAGCTTCCACTGGAGACGGTAGAAATTCAAGCAGAAGATTATAGTAAGCTTTTACATAAGTCAAATCAATGATTATAACAGTCACATTTCCTGAAGATAAATGGACAGGATGAGTGGATCTTGTGAAATTTGAATTTGCCGGCTTTCATTTCAATACGATCTGTCTAATCCATTTACCTGGGGAATCTGGAGATGGAATCCAATGCTGTCGTACATACCTACAGTCCTGCAACTAACTGTGCTCCACTGGGAACCACTGATCTCCGATGATCCAGTTGTGTTCTAATCACCACTGTACAAGGTATGAAAATTCCAGGAGCAGACCTACTGCCTGTGCAGCCGGTGCAACTTCATCGGAGCCCGGCGGTTCAGGGGGGCCCTTGCCGGGCGGATAATATTGAGGGCAATCTGGCCTGCTTCTCAGAGCCCCAGGCTCCCGGGGCGGCCCACGGCCAGATTGCCCTCATCATATGCGGCGGGCAGGGAGCGATCACTCCAGATCCACTGCTGATAGGAGGAAAATGGCAGCGGAGCTGGAGGGATCCATCCTCACCTCTGCTTCCTGCCCGGCACTTCCTCCCTGACACAAGCCCTCGCTGCTTGATGATGTCATCATGAGAATGAGGGGAGGTGGGGGAGAGCAATTATGGGGCTGGGAAGAGTAATGATGGGGCTGGGGAGAGCAATGATGCGACTGGAGAGATCAATGATGGGGCTTTGTAGAGCACTGATGGGGCTGGGGAGAGCAATGATGAGGCTTGAGAGAGCAATGATTGGGCTGGGGAGAGCAATGATGGGGCTAGGGAGAGCAATGATGGGTCTGGGGAGAGCAATGATGGGGCAGGGGAGAGAAATGATGGGGCTGGAGAGAGCAATGATGGGGCTGGAGTGAGCAATGATGGGGCTGGGGACAGCAATGATAGGGCTGGGGAGAGCAATGACGGGGGTTGCTGGGAGAGAGCAATGACAGGGGTGGTGTGGGGAGAACAATCATGGGGGTGGTGGGAGAACAATGATGGGATGCTAGGAGAGAGCAATGACGGGGGTTGCTGGAAGAGCAATGATGAGGATGGTGGGGATGGAGATAGCAATGATGGGGCTGGGGAGAGCAATGATGGGGATTGCTGGGAGAGAGCAAAGACAGGGGTACTGGGAGAGAGCAATGATGGGCTTGCTGGGAGAGAGCGATGATGGGGGTGCTAGGAGAGAGCAATGATGGGGGTGCTGGGAGAGAGCAATGATGGGGGTTTCACTTTGCATGTACTGTAAAGCCTTGTATATTTTCCGTGTGCACATAGCCATACAGTTAATTGGGGAGAGTCACAGACACTGAATAATTTATATTATTGGCCGGTGGAAATTATAGTTAATAGAGGGCACAGTGCAGCTTATCACTTTACATTTTGATTACTAAGTGGCTAATAGTGTATTGATTGGGGGGGTACATATCTGTATTCAGGGGTGCAGTGCGGGGGAGACACATGTATGTATACAGTATATGTGACCTTGTTATTTTCTAGGCTGGAGCTCATCATAACAAGATGAGTCTTGGCTGGGAGATGTCGACATGAAGGTCTGACCAGATGGAGAAGAAGCAGCAGAAACCGACTCTGATCAGATGAGATGTCAGCGGTAAGTGCCTGGATGTAAATATTATTCTGTATCTGCACTGTGTGACTTGGAGTGATAATGTTATCTGTAAAATTCCTTAGGCTACATGCTCACATTTGTGTGAAATGTCCGTGTGCTGCCAGATTTTTTTATCGGATGGTCCACGGACTCGTAGAGTTTTATAGATCCATTCACACATCCACGAAAATCACTGATCTGAGAATGTCCAGTTCTAATCCGATTTTAAGGATCAGAATAGGACATGCTCAATGCATCTATAATAGCGGGCAGCACACCGACACCCCACACAGATACAGGAATGTAGCCTTATTATGTATACCACAGTTCCTTAGTATATAGTGTACTCACTTATTATGTATAGCGCCATCCTTAGTTATATAGTTTAGTCTTTTATTATGTATAACACCCTCCCTTATTACCTACCATCCTCTCTAGTTATATATGGCTCTTATTATATAGCTTCCTCTGTAGTTATGTGCAGTGCTGTCCCTTACATAGCGTATTCTTGTTATTTTTGTCAGTCACAGCGCAATCTTTTATTACATAGTCGTCTCTTGTTAGATATAAAATGACTGCTGATGGAGCAGTCGGTGACCAGAAGGCCAGTCCATAAGCTCCTCCATCAGACAAGAAGCTTTCCCATGCTCCATCAGCTGTCATTGCATTATATATCTAACAAGAGAGGACGCTCTGTAATAAAGAACAGGGCGCTATAGATAATCCAATATGTAAAGGACGGTGCTGTACATAACTAGAGAGGGTATTGTATAATAAGGGAGAACAATATACATAATAAAGTAGGCTATATAAGAGGAATATACATGTGTACAGTATGTGTGTGTGGCTGCATATATATATCTGTAGCTTTGTCGCCATAAAAGGTGGGGGGCCCAAACACAGGGGCCCCAGGCAGTCAGTGTCCGCCCTTGGAAAATTCACTTGATAACCTGGGACGTGATGTCCTAGCTGCTGTGCATTATGGGGAAGCCTACTTGGCCGGGCATGACATTAGTCTGCCCTCTGAAGCTTCACCAGTGTGGGAAATGGTACCGGGCAATTTTTTTATAGCAAATTGCAAATTGAATCTTAAAATGTTTGAATTTTCGTGAAATTTCAACTCAAACTTAATACTTAGTTGATTGAACTGCTGATCTCTAGTCAGGACTAGTAAAGATCAAAACAGATCAGCAAACTAGTCGGCCAGCAGATGATTTAGGCTATGTGCCCACGATGCAGAAATGCTCCGGATTTTTCCTGAGCATTTCTGCATCTCCCTGGTGGAAAAAACGCATGCGGATTTTACATGCGTTTTTCCTGCCAGGGACAAGCGTAACTGAAGCGTTTTGATCATGCGATTTTGAATGTGGGTTGTCAAGCACTTTCCAAGCGATTTTAGCATCACTTGGAAAGTGCTTGACAACTTGGTCACACTGTATAAATCCATGCAACCGGCATGGATTTATATAGTGTGACCAAGTTAGTTAAAAAAAAGAATAAAAATTGTAAAAACTAAAAAAAAAACAGTATACTTACCCCTTTCGATGGCCCTCGGTCTCCTTGCCATGACATCATTTAGTCATGTGACGGGTAACGCGACCGTTGACGTCAGCGGTCGCGTGACCCGTCACATGACTAAATGAGGTCATGGAAGGCCCTTTTAGACCATCGCGAGCTGCCGGGAAGCCAGGACGCATCGCTATGGAGACCGGGGGCCATCAGAAGGTAAGTATAATGTATATTTTTTATTTTAATTCTTTTTTTTTACAGGTACTATGGTACCCGGGTCTGGAGGAGAGTCTCCTCTTCTCCAAACCCGGGCACCATCCGCACATTGAATCGCTTAATATCCGCATGTGCACATGTAGTCATGCCGATATTAAGCGATTCAATGCAAATCAATGGCGGCGAAAACGCTATGATTCCGCAAAATAATTGGTAGTGCTGCGGATTTTTCCGCAATGATAATCCGCAGCGGAAATCTCCGCAGCATGTGCACAGCATATGCGGATTATCATAGGAGAACATAGCAGACCTTCTACCAAGCGATTTTTAAGCTTTTCTGCAGCGGAATTGGCGCTGCAGAAATGCTTAAAAAACGCATAGTGCGCACACAGCCTTACAGACGATCAGCCATCAAATGTGTATTATATGTTTGGTCGTCGTTCATTCGGCAGATGCTGATGATCAACATATGAGTTTTGGACATCAACATGTGTTGAACGAGCTGTAATAGAAGGTGTATAGACACCTAATACAGCTACTGGGGCTTTCTCAAATGACCCTTCCATTCAATGATTAAATCAAAAATCAAGCAAAAATACTAGCAAAAAAAGAAAACTATCGCATTGCCCCGCTCCTAACTTCAAATTAGATCATGTCATCTGGACATGCCCTGAACAGGTTTTAAGCCTCTGTGAATAAAAAAGAAAGTTTACATTCCCAACACTAAGTAGAAATCTTAAAAATAATGAGGAATTGAAGACCAATATACTGTATATATTAGAAAGCTGAAGAATTTATCAATGCACAGAGGTTGTACTAATATCACTAGAGATGAGAGAATCGATCTGCAGAGGATCGAGTCTGAGTCGAATGTCCTCATGTACAATAAAAAATTATATTGTGGTACCGTGTTAGCCAGAAATATCACTGTAAATACTTTTATGCTCAAAAATGACAAAAGTATTCTAGGAGTGATACCTTTATTATCTAGCCAGAAAAATTATATTATTATAATATATTATATATATTATTATAATTATAATATATAGAAAAATTCTAAGCTTGAAAATATAATTTTTCTGGTTAGCCAATGAAGGTATCACTCCTAGAATCCGTTTGTCATTTTTGAGCATAAAAGTATTTACAGTCAAGTTTCCTGAAATTCACGGTTTTGACACGAATTTGAACATTTTGAAATTCAATTTAAAAAAAAAAAAACCCTCGCCCGGAATGCAGACAAACGTCATTTTGCATAGCTGCGTGAGCCTTCCCATAATGCCCGGCAGCTATGATATCTAGTGGATCATACCTTGTACAGTGGTGATCAGTACCGGGGCCATCACAGATCAGCCGTTCCCAGTGCACATAGTTTGTACGGCGGAGTCGTTTTTTATCTCCAGAGTCACTGGGTATGTCTCTCTCTTCTGTAGAGTGTAAGCTCTTATGATAAGTGGAGTACTCTCTCTATGTCTCTTCTGTAATGTGTAAGCTCTTATGATCAGTGGGGTCTGCTCTCTCTCTTCTGTATATTGTAAGCTCTTATGGTCAGTGATATCCTCTTTCCTGTTGAGTGTAAGCTCTTATGATCAGCGGGGTCATTTGTCTCTACTGTAGAGTGTAAGCTCTTATGGTCAGAGGGATCCTCTCTCTCTTGTAGAGTTTAAGCTTTTATGGTCAGTGGGGTAGTCACTCTCTCCTGTAGAGTGTAAGTTTTTATGGTCAGCGAGGTCCTTGCTCTACTGTAGAGTGTAAGCTCTTATGGTCAGCAGGGTCCTCTCTCTCTCGCCTGTAGAGTGTAATCTCTTATGGTCAGCAGGGTCCTCTCTCTCTCGCCTGTAGAGTGTAAACTGTTGTGGTCAGCAGGGTACTCTCTCTCGCCTGTACAGTGTAAGATGTTATGGTCAGCGGGGTCCTCTCTCTTTCCTGTAGAGTGTAAGCTCTTATGATGAGCAGGGTCCTCTCTCTCTCCTGTAGAGTGTAAGCTCATATGATCAGCGGGGTCATCTCTCTCTTTTCTGTAGTGTTTAATCTCTTATGGTCAGTGGGGTCCTTTCTCCCTCTCTCTCTCCTTTCCTCCATGTGTATCACAACTCATCACTAGTGATGAGCGAACGTGCTCGCCACTGCTCGGTACTCGCCCGAGCATCTCACTGCTCGAGATAATCGGCGCTCTGCGAGTATTTCCTGGTTGCTCGGGAGGGAGCTCGGGTCCCCTCCCTGCATGTTTGGCGCTCTTTAGAGAGCCAATGAACATGCAGGGATTGCCTGCCACACACTGTAATGCCATAGCCATGTTGGTTGTGGCATTACAGTGATTGGTAGTGTTGAGCCACCCCCGTAGTGTTCGAGTTCGGTTCGGTTCATCGAACACCCGTGTGTTCGCCGAACTGTTCGTCGAACTGTTCGTCGAACACCTTCGAACACCGTTAAAACCAATGGCAGGCAAACAAAAACACATAGAAACACATAGAAAACACCTTCAAAGGTGTCCAAAAGCTGACAAACTGCTCTGAAGACACAACTAACACATGGAAAAGTGACAAGTACATATAGTCATGCGAAAAGAAAAGAGGTGGAGGAGTAAAAGGAGGGGGAGACACAGATATAGGCATGTCATGCCCTTCTAAAATCCAAAAAGTGAGAAGCCGACACGTTCAGTCCGCTCCTGCCCGTGCCACCTCCGTGTCGCCGGGTTTGTGCCAGAGCCGGGGTGAACCCTGATGGCCAGCCCCCCTCTCCCAATACTGGTGCCTGTCCGCTGGTGGGTCGAGCGAGCCCCCCTGTGGTGGAGGCAGCTCTAAGCTTTTTAATTTAAATTGTCTCATGCCAGCAGCCGCGTAATTCCAGCTCCAGTAGCATCCACTAAAGCTGCTGCAGTTAAAAAGCTTTTATAAGGATCGAGCTCGGCTGTCCACCGCAAGGCATCCTACTGCCAGTCCCAGCCCCTATGCCTTGGGGTGCCTCCTGATGCTCTTCACTGAGTATCCCGTGGTCCCGAAGCATTTCCTTTGAAAAAATTAAGTGTCAAAACTACAGGTGGTGTAGCTTGCTTAACAGCCGGGATAATCCGCTGACTAGCAGACACTGCTACTAGGCACAAAGTATTTCCTGGGCTAGATGCAGTTAAAAATTTGTAATTAGATACTCTCGTTGGATGCTGAGAAAGCATTCAATAGAGTCTCCTGGCACGCCATATATGATTCTCTTAAAAAGCTTGGGGTAGGGGTCTAGGGGACCCTTTTATAGCCAAAATCACGGCCCTGTATCGCAATACGTCACCTAGGCTGAAGATAAATGGAACTGTATTACCCTGAGGGCTCGGTTGCTACAGAGGTATTGCACCTCACCCAGAGGTGTGATATCTCACTCTCAGGTAAGGATGGAGTGTGGATCAGGACCCGACACCTGCATGCATTACACCACATTGCCGTGGGGCAGGGCGACCAATATGCCCCTGAGATGGGCACGACAGTCCCTGTCCCTGGCTGGAGTGGGGGGGGGGAACACTGAGGAAGGGGAACCCTGTAGTGCAGGAGCAGGGAGGAAGCAGATCCTGGGTGCATTGAGAAGGGAGTATAAAAGGTGGGCACCATCTTAGTTCGGTGCAGAGAAGTCTGAGCAGAAGTGGCAGGGAGCAGGGGCTCTGCATGAGCTCTGCTCTGGAGGCGGGCCTAGTAACAGAGGCCCAGGCCTGGAAGAGGGAGAAGGAAGGAAGAGGAGCGGAGAAGGCTCCAGGAACGAGGAATGAAGGGATCCCAGGGGTGCGGACGGGCGAGTCGCCACCGCACGCCCGAATCCACCTGCGTGGAGGGGTCAGGCCAAAGGGGGAGACTGGTCCCCAAAACTAGTGGAGGCAGGAAACGACCCTCAGCTAGAAACCGGAGGCTGTGACATTTTATGTGGCGCAGCCCCTCGCTACACCCGCTAGGAAGGCACCACATAGGGTCAGGGAAACTGGCGCCAAGTTTACCAAGAGGAGGCCCGAGGCAGCCGGACAGAAGGGTTGGTAAGAAAGGCCAGACAAAGGACACACAAAGGGGGTCCTGTGAAGCACTCCAAAGTTATCTGGGAGTTGTCTGAGCCCCTCACCTGGTGAGCACAGTACGACGTGGGCAGCCATTACCTGCAGACGTGGTCTGGATAATAAGAACTGTGAGTAAAGGCCCTGGACTGCATCACTGACTCCGTGTCGTTACTGCTGCTGCCCTGCACCATCACCCCCATCCTCCGCATACACTGCCCTGAGGCTATACTCCTCCCGTGGGGAGTTATGCTACGCTCTGCTGCACCCACAACACCAGCCTCAGCGGTCTGCCTTGCAGCGGCGGTTCACTCTGACCGCAATCCACGGGTGGCGTAGTCGGACATTTAAACATCAAAACCACATAAATAGTTCCGCCACTGGTTTGACCACCCTGAGCCACGGAACCGGGTCGCCGCCACGAAGACAACAACCACCAGCATCCACCAAAAAGGGTCCGGCTCCGGGTGTCCCAAGGCCCAGGGGGTGCATCAGAACATTTTCATCACCTTTCACAATCACCAATGGGACAAGGCAGGGATGTCCTCTGTCCCCTCTCTTATACATCCTAGTGACGGAGCACCTGCTCTCATCAATTCGCCATAACCCCAATATTAGGTGGATTGAGGTGGGAGGCACCGAGTACAAGTGCTCTCTATTTGCTGATGATGTCCTAGTATATATCACTCAATCACATATATCCATCCATGCTGTTATGGCTGAAATAGATCACTTTGTTACATGGTCAAATTTTAAAATCAATGCAGCGAAGTCTGAGGCCCTCGATGTCTCCCTCCCCAAATCCATATAGGATTCCATCCAGTCCAACTTTCCCTTTGCCTGGCCCTCACATGGTATCAAATACTTAGGAATTCCTATTCATAGAGACCTCTCCCATCTATGTTATCTTAATTTTGGGCCCTTTATTGAACAACTCCATACAGACCACGGTTGGCAAGTTAGAACTGTAAGATTCACTACGTGAACCACTGGTGTTTTGTGGAAAAGCACATGTACACTGTGTTCCAAATTATTATGCAAAAAGTGTTTAGGAGTGATAAGGGAAGAATTTGTTTGTTTGTCAGTTAAACTCATTGATGGTGATGTGTGTCAGGGCTCTTTATATCACTGTAAGCAATTGCAGACACCTGTGCTACTTAGTTTGGCAGGTGTGTCCAATGAAAGGCAAGACTACTTAAGAAGGCTGTCTCACATTATTAAGCAGCCTACATTTTCTGCCAAAATGGGAAAGAAAAAGGATGTGTCGGCTGCTGAGAAGCAACAAATTGTGGAGTGTTTAGGTCAAGGCATGACTACAATCAACATTGTGCGATGATCAGGATGAAGTGTCTTGGCAATCAAGAAGTATGTAGCTGATTCACAGTACACACGTGTGCGTGCTGATAAGGGCAAATTGAGGACTCTTTCCTACAGGCAATTACGTCAGGTTAAAAGAGCAGCGGCAAAAAAGCCTTGTCATAGCAGCAGACAAGTTTTTGAAGCTGCTGGTGCCTCCAACGTCCCCCGAACAACAAGATGCAAGGTCTTTCAGAGGTTTGCAGCTGTGCATACGCCATCCTGTCGACCTCGTCTATCCACTTCACACAAGCAGAAACGGCTCCAGTGGGCCAAACATTACATGAAGACTGATTTCAAAACTGTTTTGTTCACTGAAGAGTGCCATGCAGCGCTCGATGGTCCAGATGGATGGAGTGGAGGATGGCTGGTTGATGGACACCCCACGCAAACACGGCTACAGCGCCAACAAGGAGGAGGTGGAGTAATGTTTTGGGCTGGAATCATGGGGAGAGAGATTGTCAGCCCCTTTAGGATCCCTGAAGGCGCTAAAGATGAACTCCATAATGTATGTGGATTCTCAAACAGCACTTCCTGCCATGGTTCAAGAAGAAGAACCGTGTATTTCACAGCAAGATCATTTTTTTGCATGATAATGCACCATCTCATGCTGCACATAAAACATCTGCATCTCTGGCTGATATGGGCATAAAAGGGGACAAACTTATGGTGTGACCCCCATGCTCCCCTGACCTCTACCCCATTCAGAACCTCTGGAGCATCATCAAAAGGAGTGTCTATGATGGCGGGAGGCAGTTCACATCTAAGCAACAGCTCTGGGAGGGTATTCTGTCCTCATGCAAAACAATTGAAGCAGAAACCATCCAAAACCTGACAAATTCAATGGACGAGAGAGTTCAGAAGCTCCTTTCGAACAAGGGGTCCTATGTGAAAATGTAACATCACCTAGAATAAAGTTTTGAGTTGAAAACTGTTTGATTTCAGTTTCTAATAACCTGCTAATGCTTATAATTTCAAAAATGACCATTTTTTTGGTCTTTATTAAAATGAAAAGGTTGATCGAAAAGTTTGGGGGATCTAAGAGTGTGGCAACCCAGTAGTCATGATTACTTCGAATTCTGACAATATGAGGGTCATGTTGCAGGTAGTGCAGCAAGAAGGCACTTATGTGTCTTGCGCATCTCGGAGCCCCAAAATTATTTTCCGGGCTAGATGCAGCTAAAAATTATTATTAATTTTAAATCTGGTGGAGCTTAGTATAGATGGCCTAATAGGATCAGTGCTGCACACTGCTACAAAGCCCAAATTATTTTCCAGTCAAGATACAGATAAACATGATTAGTAATTTTAAATCTGGTGGAGCTTATTATAGATGGCCTAATAGAATCAGTGCTGCACACTGCTACAAAGCCCAAATTATTTTCCAGTCAAGATACAGATAAACATGATTAGTAATTTTAAATCTGGTGGAGCTTATTATAGATGGCCTAATAGAATCAGTGCTGCACACTGCTACAAAGCCCAAATTATTTTCCAGCCAAGATACAGATAAACATGATTAGTAATTTGAAAGCTTAAAACAGTTGGTAGGGTGATTTTAACCAATCATCAAGCTTTTACTCTCCCCAGGATGACACAGGGGTAGAAAAGTCGTTTCGGATCCATGATTTGTTCATCTTTATAAACGTGAGTCTGTCTACATTATCAGTGGAGAGCCGCGTGCGCTTATCTGTCAGCACACCACCAGCAGCGCTGAACACACGTTCAGACAGAACGCTGGCTGCGGGGCATGACAAGATCTCCAAGGCGTAGGTGGCTAGCTCCGGCCATTTATCCAGATTGGAAGCCCAAAAAGAGCAAGGGTCCAGTGACACAGTCATGGCTTCAATGTTTACTTGGAGATACTCCTGTACCATCGTCTCTAGGCGTTGACTATGTGTCAGACTTCTTGTCTCCTGTGGCCTTGCAAAGGATGGGCTAAAAAAGAGGTGAAATGATTCCACAAAATTGATGTTACCAGCAGATACTGTGGTTCTGTTACGGTTTGAGTGCTGAACACTTGACGGTCCCACGGTTGGCAAGTTAGAACTGTGAGATTCACTACGTGCACCACTGGTGTTTTGTGGAAAAGCACATGTAAGATTCTGCAACAGTCTCTGCTGATACTCCTGCATGCGTGCATCCCTTTCTATGGCAGGAATAATTTCTGCAAATTTACTTTTGTACCGGGGAACTAACAGTGTGGTAACCCAGTAGTCAGGATTATTTCTAATTCTCACAATTCGAGGGTCATGTTGCAGGTAGTGCAGCAAGAAGGCACTCATGTGTGTTGCGCATCCAGGAGCACCAAGTCCCTGTTGTGTTGGTGGCGAGGTAACAATCATGCTTCCTTCCTCTGTCCTCTCCCCCCAACCTCGCACAACAGAAATGTGATCAAGGTCTACCTCATCTGATGAGTCTTCCATCAGTTCGTCCTCCACTTCTTCCTGGGCTCCTGCACCTTCCTCACTAGTTTGGCTGCTACCATGCGCCCTGGTAAAACTATCTGGACCTTGCAGATGTTAGCCCTTCCGCATACAACTCCTCCTCCTCTACTTCCTCCACCTCCTCTTGTGCCACCACCTGACTCCGAATTCTGTTTAACATGTGCTCCAGCATGTAAATCACCGGAATAGTCATGCTGATAATGGCATCGTCAGCACTAAACATCTTCGTCGCCATTTCAAAACTGTGCAGAAGGGTGCATAGGTCCCTGATCTGAGACCACTCCTCTAGCGTGATTTGCCCCACCTCTGGATCTCGTTGGCCCAGGCTATACTTCAGAACGTATTGCACCAGGGCTTGTCGGTGCTTCCACAGTCGCTGCAACATGTGCAGAGTTGAATTCCACCGGGTAGGCACATCGCATTTTAGCCGGTGAAGTGGCAGGCCCAACGACTTCTGTAGAGATGTAAGTCGCTGAGCTGCGGGATGTGAACGGCGGAAGTGAGCACACAGCGACCGTGCCCTCTGCAGAAGGCCATCTAGTCTGGGATAGTGGGCTAAAAATTGCTGGACAACCAGGTTCAACACGTGAGCCATACAAGGCACGTGTGTGACATTGCCCCGGCGAAGGGCCGCACCCAGGTTTGCAGCATTGTCGCACACGGCCTTCCCTGGTTTCAGGTCCAGTGGAGACAACCATTCATGAAATTGGTTCTCCAGAGCTGACCACAACTCCTCAGCTGTGTGACTCACATTTCCCAGACATTTCAAAGTAAAAACCGCCTGATGACATTGAGCCCTACTGCCAGCATAGTAAGGAGGTGTGCAGGATCCCTTCTGCGCAGTTAGAAAGCTTGTGGCATGACCAGACAGGCTTTGGGTGCAGGTGGAAGACCGAGAGGAGGTTGAGGAGGCAGAAGCAGTGGAGCAACTTTGACATAAAGAGGATTGACGCACAACTCGTGGGGACGGCAAGACTTGGACTGCAGCCCCTTGTCCTGCTGTCACCATAGTTACCCAGTGCCCAGTCAGCGACATGTAACGCCCCTGTCCATGCCTACTCGTCCAAGTGTCGTCCAGAGTTTCTCAAAGAAGCGGTGATGTTGTGTGCGACATGCTGGTGGAGCGCAGGCACACCTTTCTTTGAGAAGTAGTGCCGACTGGGCATCTGGTACTGGGGCACTGCGACGGACATAAGGTCTCGAAAATCCTCTGTGTCCACCAGGCGGAAAGGCAGCATTTCTGTAGCCAAGAGCTTGCAGATGGTGAAATTCAACCTCTTAGCTTTCTCATGGCTAGGAGGAAATGGTCTTTTACTTGTCCACATCTGAGGGACCGAGGGCTGGCTATTGTGCATAGACGGGGTTGATAAGGGTGTCCCCGGCAAACTGCCGGTCTGTGAGGAAGATGCAGGCGGACATGTTAGGTTGCCTTGATCCAAAGGTGGTGCTATCGATGTCGGACAGCGCTCAACACCAGCTGGTGTTACCACCTCCAAAGAAAATGATGACCTGCCAATCACGCTGGCTGTTGCGGGTAAAGAGGTGGCAGGTCTGCGCCCCAAAACAGGTGTGACTGCTGTCCCCCCAGTCACAGAGGATGAAGAGGCCGCGGATGCACAAGATATGGCAGACGGTGGTTGGCCCGGCCGGCTAGGCCGCATTGTAGCACACTGAGCTTCCCACTGCAACTTATGCTTCATGTCCATGTGCCGGTTCATGCATGAAGTACTCAAACTATGTATTTTTTGGCCTCTACTTAGCTTTTGCTGACAAATGTTACAGATAACACGAGTTGGGTCATCTTTATCGATCTGAAAAAATGCCCAGGCTATGCAAGGCTTAGCACCCATGTGACCTGAAGAGCCACCACGACTTGTGGTGAGAGGCAGAGTTGTGTTTGAGGATGCAGTTGTTGACGTGCTTCCAGTACTACGTCTCTGTCCAGGAAGGCGCAACCTGACCTCGTCGTCACTAGCATCTTCCTCCACCTCCTCTGCTGACCTCATCTCTTGGCTGACTGTGGGTTGACAGTAATTGGGATCTCCAACCTCATCATCATCACCCTGTGCGTTATCACACCCGTCGTCCTCAGAGCCAACCTGTTCCTGCCCTGACAAAAAACTAAAGTTGTCGCTCCAATCAGGTATTTGAGTCTCATCATCGTCTTCCTCATTGTCTCCACCAACAGGAGTTACAGTTTGGGAATGAGGGTCTACATTATGGTCAGAACCTTCTGCGTCTGGTCCTGGATCCGACTCATAAAGATTCTGGGCATCAGTGCAGATCATTTCCTCGTCTGAATTCACAGAAGCGCTGGAGTCGACCTCTGATTCCCAGGCTATAGTATGAGTAAACAGCTCTGCAGACTCAACCATCTGTTCTACCTCATACTCAAATGGGCAGCTGGAGATTTGGGAGCTGTGAGGAAGCAAGTGCGATTGGGGTGACACCTTTGAGGACTGGAGTATTTGTGATGTTGAAGTTGATGTGGAGGAGAGCCCACTTAAAGGAGCACTTGATATCCGTTGAAGCACCTGCTGTTTTTGTGCCTCATCTGGAATTTGTAGCGATTGGCGTGGCCGTAAGAAAGGATCTTATCACATTGTCCGCTAAAAGAAGTAGACATTTTAGTTTGGCTGGAAGATGGTCTTTCTTCTGCAGATGTTACTGTTGCTTTAACACCTACCCCATGGACACAACCTTTTTTCCCCTTCCCAACACGCCTATTCCCCTTTCCACCAGCAGCAGGCCTTTTTCCACTCATTTTGGTGGTTAACTAATTCGCAACTCTAGAGTTGTTTGCACAAAAAAACAATGCATGGGAACCGAGCAGAGCTGAGTGGCCAAACTGTGGTATTAGGCCAAAACTATTGGCTGGGTTAGATGCAGAAAAAAATTATATTCAATTTGCAACCTGATGGAGGTCAGTAGAGATGGACTAATAGACAAAGTCCCACACACTGCTAGAAGCCCAAATATTTTTTCAGAGCTAGATGCAGAAAAAAAATATTTTTAATTTGCAACCTGATGGAGGTCAGTATAGATGGACTAATAGACCAAGTCCCACACACTGCTAGAAGCCCAAATATTTTTTCAGAGCTAGATGCAGAAAAAATTATATTCAATTTGCAACCTGATGGAGGTCAGTATAGATGGACTAATAGACCAAGTCCCACACACTGCTAGAAGCCCAAAAAATTTTTCAGAGCTAGATGCAGAAAAAAATGATATTAAATTTGCAACCTGGTGGAGGTCAGTATAGATGGACTAATAGAACAAGTCCCACACACTGCTAGAAGCCCAAATATTTTTTCAGAGCTAGATGCAGAAAAAAATTATTTTTAATTTGCAACCTGATGGAGGTCAGTATAGATGGACTAATAGACCAAGTCCCACACACAGCTAGAAGCCCAAATATTTTTTCAGAGCTAGATGCAGAAAAAAAATATTTTTAATTTGCAACCTGATGGAGGTCAGTATAGATGGACTAATAGACCAATTCCCACACACTGCTAGAAGCCCAAATATTTTTTCAGAGCTAGATGCAGAAAAAAATTATATTCAATTTGCAACCTGATAGAGGTCAGTATAGATGGACTAATAGACCAAGTCCCACACACTACTAGAAGCCCAAATATTTTTTCAGAGCTAGATGCAGAAAAAAATTATTTTTAATTTGCAACCTGATGGAGGTCAGTATAGATGGACTAATAGACCAAGTCCCACACACTGCTAGAAGCCCAAATATTGTTTCAGAGCTAGGTGCAGATAAAAATTATATTCAATTTGCAACCTGATGGAGGTCAGAATAGATGGACTAATAGACCAAGTCCCACACACTGCTAGAAGCCCAATATTTTTTCAGAGCTAGATGCAGAAAAAAATTATATTCAATTTGCAACCTGATGGAGGTCAGTATAGATGGACTAATAGAATGATGCTATGCCCAAAAGGTTTTACTTCACTAGGTGCAGTAAAAAATTGGTATTCTATACACAGGTGGTGTAGCTTGCAAAACAGATAGGCTACTCCACTGACTAACACACTCTGCAATAGGCCAAAAAGGATTAGCTTTGCTAGATTTAGCCAAATGCTGTGAAAAAAACTTGCATAGCACTGGCACTGACCTGCCTGGCAAAAACTGATAGGAACTGATGTAACTTAGTCCTGAAAAGGACTGCAATTACAATTAGTCTTTACTCCCAACCTATCTATTTAAGAGCACAGACCTGCCTGATAAAAGTCGTAGGAAATGCTGTAACCTAGTCCTTAAAAGGTCTGCAATCACAACTATTCCCTACTCCCAAGCTATCTGTAGATTTGTGCGAAAATTGACTTGAAATTAACAAGGTATAGCGCACACAGCACAGCGGTGCCGTCTAACACGCAGCTGCAGCAGTGAGAAAATGGTGGCGATGGGGAAAATGGCTGGGTCTTATAGGGCAAGGACATGTGATATACACTGCCAATGACACACGCCCTTGCTTGTGTGAAAAAAAGCACTTCGCTCCGTGTGTGCGCTGCTGATAGGCTGACAGATTGCACCTCCCCACTGTAAATGCGGGAAAGAGAAAAAAAAATGGAGATCTTCATTATTCCTGCAGAGATCCATCCCCTGCCCCTCCCCCCGCCCCGCTGTACACTCAAACTGCGTATTAACATTAATTTTCATCATTACTGAGAAAAAATCCAGTTATGATTTTGGTGCACGAACAGTTATCGAACATAACCTCGAACAGCCGAATTTTTTTCAAAACGTTCGTGTTCGCCGAACGGCTCGAACACCGCCCAAAACAGCTCGAATTTGAGATTGGCGAACAGTTCGAGTCGAACAACGCTCATCTCTACTTCTTAGTGTCTGTAAGTTCCAGTATACCAGTAGCTGCCCTGACAATTCCCTGTGCAGGTGTTACATATACAAGTCATTACCCTGGAAAGGATGTTCTTTAACATATTTCCCAGGATTATCCATTTTGGTTTCGTTTTTGCATGTTTTATTGTGAGTCCGTAAAAGTGGCGTAATACTCTGACAACGTTGTTGACAGCAGTGACCTGGGAGTCAGAAATGCTTCCAAGGGTCTTCCCCATGCTGTTCCCATGTCATTTGAGCACTGTTCCCATCGATTTGGGCAATTTTTAGGCCCTCTGCAGACCGCCGGGGGGAGCCGCTGGAAAAATTCTTGAGTTTCCCATAGACTTACATTGGGCTTGTTACTCGGACCGAGCACTTGAGCATTCCAAGTTTCTCAACCCGTGCAACGAGTACCCGAGCATTTTAGTGCTCGCTCATCACTACTTATCACCTATCTACAAAACAGGTAATAAGTGTTTGATTGTATGGAATCCCTGCTGATCATGAGAACTGGAGTCTTGAGTCTTCTGGTTCAGTGAAGGGCAGTTTGACCTCCAATAATCAGACATATAGTATATCGCTTATTCCGCAGACGGGTGACAGGCTGCGATCTTGGTACCACCCGTGTAAGTGTTCATTATATAAAACTATAAAAGCACCTTTGAGTTTCATTACTTTGCAGATAAAGATCTGAAGAAATTCAGACCAAACAGATGTAGATAATGGGTTCTTGTTAATAAGTATTTCTAATTAGCTAGTGAACTTTCCCTGCTTAATGGAAATCCCCCTCCCACAAACTCCTAAATGCAGCACCAATTCCAGGTTTATGGAGCAAGTGTTTGGGGAACCCCAAACTTCCTGCCAGAGGGAAAACACGGGCAAGTTTACCATTATCTTACTAAAAATAGTTAATGTTATGGGGACACAGAAAATTCATTTATCTGTGAAACGTTGAAGAGTAAACATAGTATTAATTTTTGAAAATAAAAAACTTTATAATAGATGTTATCAGAGAAATGTGCTTCTTTCTCCTCCCGAACAAATCAATAATTCTCAAACCACATGCAAAATCTATATTCAGCGAAGACAATTTTTCACATTACTGAGATTGTAAATGATAGTTGGTGCTTTTAAAATTCTATGGAGGAGGGAGTAGCTAGAGGCAGACACAGATATTCTGCTGCAAGTTCCATAGAACTACGGTATATGAGCACCAACTTTCATCTCCTATCTCAGTAAGAATTTACTGAAGAGAGATATTACCCGTGAATTGAGAATTTTTAAAACGAATGATCAATCCAGGCGGAGAACAAATAGATATTAGAAGGTTTTTTTTTTCACAAGTACTAATGATTGTTGGAAAAAAAAATGAAAATGACAGTTACTCTTTAATAGGCATGAGCGAACATTTCAATGTTCGGTTCGGAAAAGTTCGCCGGACAAATTGATGCTCGCCGAATTTATTCGCCGAATGTTCGTCGAACATTTCCGAATTCCATTGGATTCAATGGGGGGACCAAAAAATGCATATACAACAACTAGAAATGGGACCAAAAGCTGCCAAAACACATCAAATTAGGTGTAGACACCAGGGAAGTGCTATCAATTGACCCAGAGTACAAGTACTATAATTATTATTACTGTGACAGCGACATTTAGTCAGTTGCCCTTTACATGTCAAAAGGGGCTGTGACGTCCCTGCTGTGCATTGGTGCCACAGAACCCAGAAGGGTGCATGGATGGATTTCTCCACAAGAGGCCCTCAATACATTCACACACCTCCGCCTTCCACCTCATACCAGCAGAGGGAGCCCTGATAGGGATATATAAAGGGAAGGTGGAGCCAGGCAGCTCAGTTAGTTAGTTAGAGTCTAGTGATTAGATGAGTACAGTGCAGTGTGCTCTAAAGCGAGAGCAGCATGCAGGCTGCTGTGTGAAGCAAGCTAGGCCTCCAGCAGCCCTGAAGCCTAGTGAGGGCCCAGAGTGTGGTCGACGGCGAGGAGTAAAGGAGAGTGGAACCAAGGGGGCAGAGGAGCATAGGAAGCTCACCCCGTTATATTTACCGGACACCGGGTCCACGCCTACAGGGACTCATTATACCCAGTGGGAACAACCGGAATCCCAGGAGGACTACAAGTCCCTGGCAAAACCTGAAGCTAGACACACACAGAATCAGGAACCACAAAGGCCCCGACGTCCAGGGAAAGTGGTTACCAACCAGAGGTCCTACTTCAGAGCAACAGGTGAAGTAAAAGCAGAACACATACTCTAGGCTCAGTTCCAGGCTGGCCAGGAACATACACAGAGACAGACACCGATCAGGAGGCCTTATACCCGCTCCCTGGGGAGAATTCCAAAAGTGCGCCCTTCACCTGGGGTACCCTGGACCGGACTTAACAGCTGTACCAGTAAAGGTAACAAAGCAAATTCCCTGTCTCTGTCCATTACTCCTGCAGCGCCATTAATCCTCACCGCACTACAACGCCCAGCGCACCTTTCATCTATCTTTACACTGCCCTGAGGCCCGCTCCGCCTGGGGGGAGCCGTACCATCTTTAGCTGCCATGACTGTTGCTGCGCTGGTGTTCCCCGCCAGACACCACAGGTGGCATTACGAACTCTTTGAACATTAACTAATAATAGGTAGCCCCTTTTGTGCACTGACCGCCCTGGGCCAGCCACCGTGATAACCCCAGTGATCTGCCACCGGCCCCTGGGGGTGAGTCATCCAACTGGCGCCACGAACAGGATTCCATGCCGGTTGCCACCGGGTACTGTGTGCCATAAAAGACTGTGTTACTCACTGTGGTGAAGTTTTCCCGCCATTCCTGAAGTTTTCCCGCCATATCCGCCATTTTTCCTGTTGCCGTGCGGGAAGAAGAGGGGCGTAACCACTGTAAGCGCCCGAAGCCTAGGACACGCCCCGCCCCTGACGCTGTATCAGGAAGTGTCAGGTCCTGAAAGAAGACCGTCGCCCGCGGAGCTGCGGCCTACCTTAAAGAAAAGTGAAGAAGGTAGGCTCCGGTTCACTAGGGGGGCGCAACCATGGCCGACGACCAGCAAGCCGCCAGAGCACCAGTTACCGCTCCAGATGCCAAACCTGCGCCCGGCGCTGCACAGGCCGGAGCGGCTGCTCCACCAGCAGGAGTCGTAACCCCGTTGATACCTATGGCCCTGCCGTATATCCCTGGAGCGAAGTGGTTCCCCCAGTATAATGGCAAACTGGACACACTGTCCGGATTCAAGAGGAAAATATGCGGCATACTGGACATGTACTCTATGACTGGCAAGCAGAGAGCCGCTGTAGTGTTAGGACAATTGACTGGTGCCGCTGAGCAAGAAGTTGAAACCTGGCCAGCGGCAGACCAAGAATCAGTGTTCATAATCATTAAAAGATTGCAAACAGCGTTTGAAGACCGCACTGAGACAGGTCTCCGGATGATGTTCTACCAGTGTGTCCAGAAACCCGAGGACAGTATCCGGGACAATGGCTGGCATTTACAGGAGGCCCTGCGGGCCCTGAAACAGGTTAGTCCAGCCAGCATCCATGAGGGAAATAAAATGCTGACGGAACAATTCGTCCGGGGGTTGAAGTCCCAGGAAGAGAGCAGAACTGTACTGTGGTGGGCCTTAGACAATCCAGATGCCACCTTTGACACCCTTAAGGACATGGCTTTAAGAGGCCTGCAGCCCCTGGAAACCACAGACACTGCTATCCAGCGTTACCAGGGTGGGGCCACCCCAGTGCCCGCAGCACCCACTGCTCCTCCATTGATGGCTGAAACAAGGATGCAAACAGTGCCCCATAGCGAGCTGGACAGCTTACGCTCTGAGGGTGCGCCAGTTAAGTAAAACCCTGGCCACTGTCATGAGCACCCTGCAGCTACGGACGGAGCCTGAGCCGTAAGGAAGAATCCTGCTAGCCGATAGCCCTGAGGATGTCCCCTGGATGAGAAGAAGAAGGAGGACAATGCCACCCCGTAGGAGGACAACGCCACCCTGGAGGAGGACAACGCCACCCCATGGGAGGACCAACGACCAATGGCGCCCTCCAGAAGACTTCATCTGCTACCGCTGTAATAAAGCAGGCCACACCATGCGGACCTGCCCTTTAAACGAGGAAACCCTGGGGCCAAGGGCCGACACCCAGGAGTAGACCAACCACGCCCATCAAACTGGTACCGCCGGTTCGTGGGAGGAAGACCTTTCATGTCAATTGTGCTGGACGGCATCACGACCCCTGCCCTGCTGGACATGGGATCTCAGGTAACCATCATGCCTGATGTCCTCTACAAAAGGTTCTGGTCCATAGATGAACTTCACCCGCCAGATCCAAACCTTTCTGTTTATGCCTCTAATGGCCTCCCCTTAACCTAGTCGGGGTGAAGGATGTGGCAGTAAAGGTGGGAAGAGTGGAACTGAAGGACCAGGGACTAATTGTAGCAAAGACTAATCCTGATAATACAGACTTGTATATGGTACTTGGCACAAATATTGTTAGCAACTGTTTGGGAGAAGTGTTGTTCTTGCTCCAACAGATGGCTGACACCGCCAGACCAGGGCAGAGGAGGGTGCTCCAGAAAGAGATCCGAGCCCTTATGTACCAGCAACAGGTAAAGCTATCAGGTGGTGAAATTGGTAATGTACGGGTGACAGACCCGATACCCATTGTGATCCCCCCGATGAGTGAGATGCTGATTTGGTGTAGAGCAGCAATAGGTCTCAAAGTACAGAGCTACCAGGCGGAAGTAGAGCCCCTTAGCTCAGAGCATAGACCTACACTCTTGACTGCCAGAGGGGTAGTGGATGTCCGCAATGGGAGGGTGCCTGTACGCCTCCTTAACTATGGGGAGGACGAGATTACCATGCTACGCCACTGTTGCCAAACTGTACACAGTAGATAACAACTCCATACACACGGCGGAGTCCTTAACCTCACATGACGAAGTGGAGGATAATGACCCGGGAACCCAGGTGGAGGATTGGTGTCAACAGCTCCATGTTGGGACAGACACCACTCCTGCCCATCAGAAACAGGGTGTACACCTGGTGGTTCAGGAGTACTAGCAGGTATTCAGTAAACACCCACTTGACTTTGGGAGGATTAAAGGGTTACAACATCATATACCCACAGGTAACCATCCACCCATCAAAGAACGTTACAGGCCCATACCACCAGCACACTACTAGAAGGCGAAGGAGATGTTGCATGATATGAAGAGGGCAGGGGTAGTAAGGGATAGTTGTAGTCCATGGGCAGCTCCCTGGTCCTAGTAAGGAAAAAGGATGGAAGCATGAGAATGTGTGCAGATTACAGACAGGTAAATCGCATAACACACAAAGATGCATACCCTTTGCCCCATATAGAGGAATCCCTGGCTGCATTAAAGTCTGCAAATTACTTCTCCACCCTTGACCTCACTAGTGGGTACTGGCAAGTAGCTGTTGCTGAGGAGGATCGGGAGAAGACGGCCTTTACTACCCCGATGGGACTCTGCGAGTTCAACAGTATGCCTTTCGGACTCTGCAACGCCCCCGGAATGTTCCAGAGATTGATGGAGTGCTGCCTGGGACACCGCAACTTCGAGACTGTACTGCTATACCTGGATGACGTGATAGTGTACTCCAAAACGTACGAGGACCATTTGAAGCACCTGGCAGAGGTATTTGAGTCGCTGTCCCGGTATGGGATGAAGCTGAAGCCCTCCAAGTGCCACCTGCTCAAGCGAAATGGCCAAAGCCGAAGAGCCTCAAGGAAGTACGTCAGTTCCTGGGACTAGTCGGGTATTACTGGAGGTTTGTGAAGGACTATACCAAGAAAGCGGAGCCTTTGCAAGATCTCCTGGTAGGACAGTCCGGGAGAGGCAGAAACCCCCCGTTCCAGTGGGGTAAGGAGCAAGCTGAATCCTTTGAGGTGATGAAGGAGATCCAGACCGGTGAAGAGATCCTAGCCTACCCTGACTACAGCCAACCGTTCCTGCTGTACACTGATGCCAGCAACGAGGGATTAGGAGCTGTGTTAAGTCAGACGCAGAATGGCCGAGAGAAGGTGATCACCTATGCAAGCAGGAAGCTCCGCCCGACCGAGAGGAACCCAGAGAACTATAGCAGCTTCAAGTTGGAGTTCCTGACCCAGGTCTGGGCCATCACCGAGCGGTTCAAACACTACCTAGCCTCCAGTAAGTTCACTGCCTACACTGATAATAACCCCTTTACTCATCTGGAAACAGCCAAGTTAGGAGCCATGGAACAATGATGGATGGCTCAGCTTTCAAACTACCAGTTCACCATTATGTACCAGGCAAGCTGCAAGAATGCCAACGCCGATGCCCTGTCCAGGATGCCTCACCAGTCGGACACTGAAGAAGAAGTGGATGACCTGGAGGAGATTGAGCTACCTTCCTTCCCCCGTAATGAAATGGTCCACGAGCAACTAGCCTACAGGAGGCATCGCGGTAAGACATTAAACCCTTTGCCTCACCACAGCTGGAAGGAGACCCAGGACAGCGACCCAGTTGTCAGCCATATCAAAGAACTGATAAGCCAGGAAGGTTGCTCCCTGGAGAAGGACGCGTCTCCACAAGCCAAACAACTCTGGAATGAGAGAAGCCGGCTGTTTATCTATAGAGAGTAGCTGTGGCGAAGGTACGTCAACCCGAGGACCCATGAGATAGTATGGCAGATCGTAGTGCCTAGGACGGACATCCAGATGGTGTTGGAGGCCTACCACAATCAAGCGGGGCAATTTGGCTGGAAGAAGCTAGAAACCCTGCTGAAAGATCGGTTTTATTGGGTTGGAATGCGCAGTTCCATAGAGAGATGGTGCCGGGATTGTGGACCCTGTAGCCTCAGAAGAAAAGACTACAGCAGCCAGAAGGAACCCCTGCAACCCATCAAGACAACTCGACCCTTGGAGATCTTGGCCCTGGATCATGTCAAGCTGTCACCCAGCAGGTCAGGTTATTCCTATGCCCTGACCATGGTGGATCACTACTCCCGGTTCCTGGTAGTCGCCCCCGTCAAGGATCTGACGGCAGAAACTGCGGCGAAGATGTTTCAGGCGTACTTCTGCAGGCCCCATGGATACCCGGAGCAGGTGCTGACAGATCAAGGCCCTGCCTTTGAAGCCGAATTGTTCAAGGAGTTCTGCCATCTGTACGGGTGTAAGAAGATCCGGACTACACCGTACCACCCCCAAACCAATGGGTTTTGTGAAAAGATGAATAACATCGTCATCGACCTGTTGAAGACCTTACCGCTAGAAGAAAGAAACCAGTGGCCAGACAAACTACCTGACCTGGTATATCTGTACAACCACATACCTGTGAGTTCCACCAATTGTACTCCAGCATATCTCATGCGAGCAAGACCCGGAAAGTTGCCCATGGACCTGGAGCTTGGTGTAGTAGAACCCGAAGCAGATATGTCCACTGAGGACTGGGATACGACTCTACAGGAACAGTACAGGAGAGTACAAGCCTGTGTTGAAGACAGTCTGAATAGGGTAAGAGACAAGCAGGAAGCACAGTACAACAAGAGTGCACCAGCAGAACCCTTTTCACCTGCAGAAGTTGTGCTGAAAAGAAAAAGGAGAAGCCACAAACTTGACGACCAGTGGGAGAGAGAACCCTACACTGTGTTGAACTCCAGATTCGATAATAGGAAGACCTGCCTAATTAGTAGAGATGGAGGAAGAACAACTGCGACGGTATCAAGAGACCACCTGAAGTTGTGTCCAGGTCTTTTAAAGCCCCCGGAAGAAGTGCCTCTCATCGTTCCAGAGGAGCCTAAAGAAGAAGTACTCCACACTGAATTAGAACCTGTAAGTGTCCCAGAAGAGCCTGCTCAAGAAGAATCCCCGGAAGAAGGATCCCCGGCTGGAACAAAGCAAGAAGGCCCAGCCAATGGTATACTTACCAGTCCCATTGAGAGGTTAAGGCAGTTTTACAATCTACCCACACGTAGAACTGACAGGGTAGCAGACGGTGCAGACACAGATACCATCCACACTCCCGTACTACGCAGATCAACACGTAGCACCAAAGGCCAGGCCCCTGTTAGGTTCAGTGAATAAGTGGAAATACCTATAGTATAAATAGTTGCCCTTGGGTATGTTATTCTTGTGTGATTTTCATGTATTTGATTATTGATGTGTTTTGCCTTGCTAATGGACAATTTATGTGACATGGACACTTAGCTTTGCATTTAGTTACCTGTAAGGGTATATATATATATAAAGACTTGTAGACTGAGGACTGTGAGCAGCCCAAAAACTGTCCTGTAAATAGTTGCACTCCCTGGAGTGACTTGTAAATGACCACTGAACAAGGCCGAAGATGTGGTCCATCACCTGGATCAGTTATGCCCTGCAGCCACGCCCAGGGCCTACGTTGAGGGTTTTGGGACGGGTCCCTCATGCTACTTAGCTACTTTCGGTGAAAAGGACACCAGGTTACGGGACTTGCTGTAACCTTATTGTTGTTGTTATTATTGTAATTGCTATTTTTATTGTTGTAACCTTTGTTTTACAAAATGCTTCAGTCCAGGAGTACTGAGTTTTACTAGGGGGAAATGTGGCGCCCCTGCTGCGTATTGGTGCCACAGAACCCAGAAGGGTGCATGGATGGATTTCTCCACAAGAGGCCCTCACTACATTCACACACCTCCGCCTTCCACCTCATACCAGTAGAGAGAGCCCTGATAGGGATATATAAAGGGAAGGTGGAGCCAGGCAACTCAGTTAGTTAGTTAGAGTCTAGTGATTAGATGAGTACAGTGCAGTGTGCTCTAAAGAGAAAGCAGCATGCAGGCTGCTGTGTGAGGCAAGCTAGGCCACCAGCAGTCCTGAAGCCTAGTGAGGGCCCCGAGTGTGGTCGATGGCGAGGAGAAAAGGAGAGTGGAACCAAGGGGGACGGAGGAGCATAGGAAGCTCACCCCGTTATATTTATCGGACAACGGGTCCGCGCCTACAGGGACTCATTATACCCAGTGGGAACAACCGGAATCCCAGGAGGACTACAAGTCCCTGGTAAAACCTGAAGCTAGACACACACAGGATCAGGAACCACAAAGGCCCCGACGTCCAGGGAAAGTGGTTACCAACCAGAGGTCCTACTTCAGAGCAACAGGTGAAGTAAAAGCAGGACACATAATCTAGGCTCAGTTCCAGGCTGGCCAGGAGCAAACACAGAGACAGACACGGATCAGGAGGCCTTATACCTACTCCCTGGGGAGAAGTCCAAATGTGCGCCGTTCACATGGGGTACCCTGGACCGGACTTAACAGCTGTACCAGTAAAGGTAACGAAGCAAATTCCCTGTCTCTGTCCGTTACTCCTGCGGCGCCATTAATCCTCACCGCACTACAATGCCCAGCGCACCTTTCATCTATCTTTACACTGCCCTGAGGCCCGCTCCGCCTGGGGGGAGCCGTACCATCTTTAGCTGCCATGACTGTTGCTGCGCTGGTGTTCCCCGCCAGACACCACAGGTGGCATTACGAACTCTTTGAACATTAACTAATAATAGGTAGCCCCTTTTGTGCACTGACCGCCCTGGACCAGCCACCGTGATAACCTTAGTGATCTGCCACCGGCCCCTGGGGGCGAGTCAGAGCCACCGACTGGTACAACAGGAGAGAGGACCCTGCCGGCGAGGGTGCACTGTCACGGACGTGGTTTGTGGAAACACTGTGCCACGGACCCCGGAGAGCCTGGAGGGGCGTGACTAAGCGAGCACCGGACTGTTCACTAGAGCCTCTGATGGGGAGGTTAGACTTGGCTCCAGATGATGTCAGGTGCCACTCCAAGACAGACCAACGGACATGCAGCAGCTGGACCCAGTAGGATAGACTAGATGGTGCAGCAGGTAGAGTCTGTATCAGAGTACAGCAGGCAGAGTCTATCAGAGTGCAGCAGGTAGAGTCTGTATCAGAGTGCAGCAGGGATGGTCTGTATCAGGAGTGTAGCAGGCAGAGTCTATCAGGAGTGCAGCAGGCAGATTCTGTATCAGAGTGCAGCAGGCAGAATCTGTATCAGGATTGCAGCAGGCAGAGTCTGTATCAGGAGTGCAGCATGCAGAGTCTATATCAGAGTGCAGCAGGCAGAGTCGGTATCAGAGAGCAGCAGGCAGAGTCTGTATCAGAAGTGCAGCAGGCAGAGTCTGTATGAGGAGTGCAGCAGGCAGAGTCTATATCAGGAGTGCCGCAGGCAGAGTCGGTATCAGGAGTGCAGCAGGCAGAGTCTTTATCAGGAGTGCAGCAGGCAGAGTCTGTTTCAGGAGTGCAGCAGGCAGAGTCTGTATCAAGAGTGCAGCAGACGGAGTCTGTATCAGAGTGCAGCAGGCAGAGTCTGCATCAGGAGTGTAGCAGGCAGAGTCTGTATCAGGAGTGCAGCAGGCAGAGTTTGTATCAGGAGTGCAGCAGGCAGAGTCTGTATCAGAGTGCAGCAGGCAGAGTCTGTTTCAGGAGTGCAGCAGGCAGAGTCTGTATCAGGAGTGCAGCAGGCGGAGTCTGTATCAGAGTGCAGCAGGCAGAGTTTGTATCAGGAGTGCAGCAGGCTGAGTCTGTATCAGAGTGCAGCAGGCAGAGTCTGGTTCAGGAGTGCAGCAGGCAGAGTCTTTATCAGGAGTGCAGCAGGCAGAGTTTGTATCAGGAGTGCAGCAGGCTGAGTCTGTATCAGAGTGCAAAAGGCAGAGTCTGTTTCAGGAGTGCAGCAGGCAGAGTCTGTATCAGAGTGCAGCAGGCAGGGTCTGTATCAGGAGTGCAGCAGGCGGAGTCTGCATCAGAGTGCAGCAGGCAGAGTCTGTGTCAGGAGTGTAGCAGGCAGAGTCTGCATCAGGAGTGCAGCAGGCATAGTTTGTATCAGGAAAGCAGCAGGCTGAGTCTGTATCAGAGTGCAGCAGGCAGAGTCAGTTTGAGGAGTGCAGCAGGCAGAGTCTCTATCAGGAGTGCCGCAGGCAGAGTCGGTATCAAGAGTGCAGCAGGCAGAGTCTTTATCAGGAGTGCAGCAGGCAGCGTCTGTTTCAGGAGTGCAGCAGGCAGAGTCTGTATCAAGAGTGCAGCAGACGGAGTCTGTATCAGAGTGCAGCAGGCAGAGTCTGCATCAGGAGTGTAGCAGGCAGAGTCTGTATCAGGAGTGCAGCAGGCAGAGTTTGTATCAGGAGTGCAGCAGACAGAGTGTTATCAAAGTGCAGCAGGCACAGTCTGTTTCAGGAGTGCAGCAGGCAGAGTCTGTATCAGGAGTGCAGCAGGCGGAGTCTGTATCAGAGTGCAGCAGGCAGAGTCTGCATCAGGAGTGTAGCAGGCAGAGTTTGTATCAGGAGTGCAGCAGGCAGAGTCTGTTTCAGGAGTGCAGCAGGCAGAGTCTGTATCAGAAAGCAGCAGGCAGAGTCTGTATCAGAGTGCAGCAGGCAGAGTCTGTATCAGGAGTGCAGCAGGCAGAGTCTGTATCAGAGTGCAGCAGGCAGAGTCTTTATCAGGAGTGCAGCAGGCAGAGTCTGTATCAGAGAGCAGCAGGCAGAGTCTGTATCAGAGTGCAGCAGGCAGAGTCTGTATCAGGAGTGCAGCAGGCAGAGTCTGTATCAGAGTGCAGCAGGCAGAGTCTTTATCAGGAGTGCAGCAGGCAGAGTCTGTATCAGAGTGCAGCAGGCAGAGTCTGTTTCAGGAGTGCAGCAGGCAGAGTCTGTATCAGGAGTGCAGCAGGCGGAGTCTGTATCAGAGTGCAGCAGGCAGAGTTTGTATCAGGAGTGCAGCAGGCTGAGTCTGTATCAGAGTGCAGCAGGCAGAGTCTGGTTCAGGAGTGCAGCAGGCAGAGTCTTTATCAGGAGTGCAGCAGGCAGAGTTTGTATCAGGAGTGCAGCAGGCTGAGTCTGTATCAGAGTGCAAAAGGCAGAGTCTGTTTCAGGAGTGCAGCAGGCAGAGTCTGTATCAGAGTGCAGCAGGCAGAGTCTTTATCAGGAGTGCAGCAGGCAGAGTCTGTATCAGAGTGCAGCAGGCAGAGTCTGTTTCAGGAGTGCAGCAGGCAGAGTCTGTATCAGGAGTGCAGCAGGCGGAGTCTGTATCAGAGTGCAGCAGGCAGAGTTTGTATCAGGAGTGCAGCAGGCTGAGTCTGTATCAGAGTGCAGCAGGCAGAGTCTGGTTCAGGAGTGCAGCAGGCAGAGTCTTTATCAGGAGTGCAGCAGGCAGAGTTTGTATCAGGAGTGCAGCAGGCTGAGTCTGTATCAGAGTGCAAAAGGCAGAGTCTGTTTCAGGAGTGCAGCAGGCAGAGTCTGTATCAGGAGTGCAGCAGGCAGGGTCTGTATCAGGAGTGCAGTAGGCGGAGTCTGCATCAGAGTGCAGCAGGCAGAGTCTGTGTCAGGAGTGTATCAGGCAGAGTCTGCATCAGGACTGCAGCAGGCATAGTTTGTATCAGGAAAGCAGCAGGCTGAGTCTGTATCAGAGTGCAGCAGGCAGAGTCAGTTTGAGGAGTGCAGCAGGCAGAGTCTGTATCCAGAGTGCAGCAGGCAGAGTCTGTATCAGAGTGCAGCAGGCAGAGTCTGTATCAGAGAGCAGCAGGCAGAGTCTGTATAAGGAGTGCAGCAGGCAGAGTCTATCAGAGTGAAGCAGGCAGAGTCTGTATCAGAGTGCAGCAGGCAGAGTCTGTATCAAAGTGCAGCAGGCAGAGTCTGTATCAGAGTGCAGTAGGCAGAGTCTGTATCAGAGAGCAGCAGGCAGAATCTGTAAAAGGAGTGCAGCAGGCAGAGTTTATCAGAGTGAAGCAGGCAGAGTCTGTATCAGAGTGCAGCAGGCAGAGTCTGTATCAGAGTGCAGTAGACAGAATCTGTGTCAGGAGTGCAGCAGGCAGAGTCTGTATCAGAGTGCAGCAGGCAGAGTCTGTTTCAGGAATGCAGCAGGCAGAGTCTGTATCAGAGTGCAGCAGGCAGAATCTGTATCAGGGTGCAGCAGGCAGAGTCTATATCAAGAGTGCAACAGACAGGGTCTCTATCAGATTGGAGCAGGTAGAGTCTGTATCAGAGTGCAGCAGGCAGAGTCTGTATCAGAGTGCAGCAGGCAGAGTCTGTTTCAGGAGTGCAGCAGGCAAAGTCTGTTTCAGGAGTGCAGAAGGCAGAGTCTGTATCAGGAGTGCAGCAGGCAGGGTCTGTATCAGATTGCAGCAGGCGGAGTCTGTATCAGAGTGCAGCAGGCAGAGTCTGTATCAGAGTGCAGCAGGCAGAGTCTGTATCAGGAGTGCAACAGGCAGAGTCTTTATCAGGAGTGCAGCAGGCATAGTCTGTATCAGAGTGCAACAGGCAGAGTCTGTTTCAGGAGTGCAGCAGGCAGAGTCTGTATCAGGAGTGCAGAAGGCAGAGTCTGTATCAGAGTGCAGCAGGCAGAGTCTGCATCAGGAGTGTAGCAGGCAGAGTCTGTATCAGGAGTGCAGCAGGCAGAGTTTGTATCAGGAGTGCAGCAGGCAGAGTCTGTATCAGAGTGCAGCAGGCACAGACTGTTTCAGGAGTGCAGCAGGCAGAGTCTGTATCAGAGTGAAGCAGGCAGAGTCTGTATCAGAGAGCAGCAGGCAGAGTCTGTATCAGAGTGCAGCAGGCAGAGTCTGTATCAGGAGTGCATCAGGCAGAGTCTGTATCAGAGTGCAGCAGGCAGAGTCTTTATCAGGAGTGCAGCAGGCAGAGTCTGTATCAGAGTGCAGCAGGCAGAGTCTGTATCAGGAGTGCAGCAGGCAGAGTTTGTATCAGGAATGCAGCAGGCAGAGTTTGTATCAGGAGTGCAGCAGGCATAGTCTGTATCAGAGTGCAACAGGCAGAGTCTGTTTCAGGAGTGCAGCAGGCAGAGTCTGTATCAGGAGTGCAGCAGGCGGAGTCTGTATCAGAGTGCAGCAGGCAGAGTCTGCATCAGGAGTGTAGCAGGCAGAGTCTGTATCAGGAGTGCAGCAGGCAGAGTTTGTATCAGGAGTGCAGCAGGCAGAGTCTGTATCAGAGTGCAGCAGGCACAGACTGTTTCAGGAGTGCAGCAGGCAGAGTCTGTATCAGAGTGAAGCAGGCAGAGTCTGTATCAGAGAGCAGCAGGCAGAGTCTGTATCAGAGTGCAGCAGGCAGAGTCTGTATCAGGAGTGCAGCAGGCAGAGTCTGTATCAGAGTGCAGCAGGCAGAGTCTTTATCAGGAGTGCAGCAGGCAGAGTCTGTATCAGAGTGCAGCAGTCAGAGTCTGTATCAGGAGTGCAGCAGGCAGAGTTTGTATCAGGAATGCAGCAGGCAGAGTTTGTATCAGGAGTGCAGCAGGCTGAGTCTGTATCAGAGTGCAAAAGGCAGAGTCTGTTTCAGGAGTGCAGCAGGCAGAGTCTGTATCAGGAGTGCAGCAGGCAGAGTCTGTATCAGGAGTGCAGCAGGCAGAGTCTGTATCAGGAGTGCAGTAGGCAGAGTTTGTATCAGGAATGCAGCAGGCAGAGTCTTTATCAGAGTGCAGCAGGCATAGTCAGTTTGAGGAGTGCAGCAGGCAGAGTCTGTATCCAGAGTGCAGCAGGCAGAGTCGGTATAAAGAGTGCATCAGGCAGAGTCTATAAGAGTGAAGCAGGCAGAGTCTGTATCAGAGTGCAGCAGGCAGAGTCTGTATCAGAGTGCAGCAGACAGAGTCTGTATCAGGAGTGCAGCAGGCAGAGTCTGTATCAGAGTGCAGCAGGCAGAGTCTGTATAAGGAGTGCAGCAGGCAGAGTCTGCATCAGGAGTGCAGCAGGCGGAGTCTGTATCAGAGTGCAGCAGGCAGAGTCTGCATCAGGAGTGTAGCAGGCAGAGTCGGTATCAGGAGTGCAGCAGGCAGAGTTTGTATCAGGAGTGCACTAGGCAGAGTCTGTATCAGAGTGCAGCAGGCAGAGTCTGTTTCAGGAGTGCAGCAGGCAGAGTCTGTATCAGCGTGCAGCAGGCAGAGTCTGTATCAGAGAGCAGCAGGCAGAGTCTGTATCAGAGTGCAGCAGGCAGAGTCTGTATCAGGAGTGCAGCAGGCAGAGTCTGTATCAGAGTGCAGCAGGCAGAGTCTTTATCAGGAGTGCAGCAGGCAGAGTCTGTATCAGAGTGCAGCAGGCAGAGTCTGTTTCAGTAGTGCAGCAGGCAGAGTCTGTATCAGGAGTGCAGCAGGCGGAGTCTGTATCAGAGTGCAGCAGGCAGAGTTTGTATCAGGAGTGCAGCAGGCTGAGTCTGTATCAGAGTGCAGCAGGCAGAGTCTGTTTCAGGAGTACAGCAGGCAGAGTCTTTATCAGGAGTGCAGCAGGCAGAGTTTGTATCAGGAGTGCAGCTGCCTGAGTCTGTATCAGAGTGCAAAAGGCAGAGTCTGTTTCAGGAGTGCAGCAGGCAGAGTCTGTATCAGGAGTGCAGCAGGCAGATTCTGTATCAGAGTGCAGCAGGCAGAGTCTGTTTCAGGAGTGCAGCAGGCAAAGTCTGTTTCAGGAGTGCAGAAGGCAGAGTCTGTATCAGGAGTGCAGCAGGCAGGGTCTGTATCAGATTGCAGCAGGCGGAGTCTGTATCAGAGTGCAGCAGGCAGAGTCTGTATCAGAGTGCAGCAGGCAGAGTCTGTATCAGGAGTGCAACAGGCAGAGTCTTTATCAGGAGTGCAGCAGGCATAGTCTGTATCAGAGTGCAACAGGCAGAGTCTGTTTCAGGAGTGCAGCAGGCAGAGTCTGTATCAGGAGTGCAGCAGGCAGAGTCTGTATCAGAGTGCAGCAGGCAGAGTCTGCATCAGGAGTGTAGCAGGCAGAGTCTGTATCAGGAGTGCAGCAGACAGAGTTTGTATCAGGAGTGCAGCAGGCAGAGTCTGTATCAGAGTGCAGCAGGCACAGACTGTTTCAGGAGTGCAGCAGGCAGAGTCTGTATCAGAGTGAAGCAGGCAGAGTCTGTATCAGAGAGCAGCAGGCAGAGTCTGTATCAGAGTGCAGCAGGCAGAGTCTGTATCAGGAGTGCATCAGGCAGAGTCTGTATCAGAGTGCAGCAGGCAGAGTCTTTATCAGGAGTGCAGCAGGCAGAGTCTGTATCAGAGTGCAGTAGGCAGAGTCTGTATCAGGAGTGCAGCAGGCAGAGTTTGTATCAGGAATGCAGCAGGCAGAGTTTGTATCAGGAGTGCAGCAGGCATAGTCTGTATCAGAGTGCAACAGGCAGAGTCTGTTTCAGGAGTGCAGCAGGCAGAGTCTGTATCAGGAGTGCAGCAGGCGGAGTCTGTATCAGAGTGCAGCAGGCAGAGTCTGCATCAGGAGTGTAGCAGGCAGAGTCTGTATCAGGAGTGCAGCAGGCAGAGTTTGTATCAGGAGTGCAGCAGGCAGAGTCTGTATCAGAGTGCAGCAGGCACAGACTGTTTCAGGAGTGCAGCAGGCAGAGTCTGTATCAGAGTGAAGCAGGCAGAGTCTGTATCAGAGAGCAGCAGGCAGAGTCTGTATCAGAGTGCAGCAGGCAGAGTCTGTATCAGGAGTGCAGCAGGCAGAGTCTGTATCAGAGTGCAGCAGGCAGAGTCTTTATCAGGAGTGCAGCAGGCAGAGTCTGTATCAGAGTGCAGCAGTCAGAGTCTGTATCAGGAGTGCAGCAGGCAGAGTTTGTATCAGGAATGCAGCAGGCAGAGTTTGTATCAGGAGTGCAGCAGGCTGAGTCTGTATCAGAGTGCAAAAGGCAGAGTCTGTTTCAGGAGTGCAGCAGGCAGAGTCTGTATCAGGAGTTCAGCAGGCAGAGTCTGTATCAGGAGTGCAGCAGGCGGAGTCTGCATCAGAGTGCAGCAGGCAGAGTCTGTATCAGGAGTGTAGCAGGCAGAGTCTGTATCAGGAGTGCAGTAGGCAGAGTTTGTATCAGGAATGCAGCAGGCAGAGTCTTTATCAGAGTGCAGCAGGCATAGTCAGTTTGAGGAGTGCAGCAGGCAGAGTCTGTATCCAGAGTGCAGCAGGCAGAGTCGGTATAAAGAGTGCATCAGGCAGAGTCTATAAGAGTGAAGCAGGCAGAGTCTGTATCAGAGTGCAGCAGGCAGAGTCTGTATCAGAGTGCAGCAGACAGAGTCTGTATCAGGAGTGCAGCAGGCAGAGTCTGTATCAGAGTGCAGCAGGCAGAGTCTGTATAAGGAGTGCAGCAGGCAGAATCTGCATCAGGAGTGCAGCAGGCGGAGTCTGTATCAGAGTGCAGCAGGCAGAGTCTGCATCAGGAGTGTAGCAGGCAGAGTCGGTATCAGGAGTGCAGCAGGCAGAGTTTGTATCAGGAGTGCACTAGGCAGAGTCTGTATCAGAGTGCAGCAGGCAGAGTCTGTTTCAGGAGTGCAGCAGGCAGAGTCTGTATCAGCGTGCAGCAGGCAGAGTCTGTATCAGAGAGCAGCAGGCAGAGTCTGTATCAGAGTGCAGCAGGCAGAGTCTGTATCAGGAGTGCAGCAGGCAGAGTCTGTATCAGAGTGCAGCAGGCAGAGTCTTTATCAGGAGTGCAGCAGGCAGAGTCTGTATCAGAGTGCAGCAGGCAGAGTCTGTTTTAGGAGTGCAGCAGGCAGAGTCTGTATCAGGAGTGCAGCAGGCGGAGTCTGTATCAGAGTGCAGCAGGCAGAGTTTGTATCAGGAGTGCAGCAGGCTGAGTCTGTATCAGAGTGCAGCAGGCAGAGTCTGTTTCAGGAGTACAGCAGGCAGAGTCTTTATCAGGAGTGCAGCAGGCAGAGTTTGTATCAGGAGTGCAGCTGCCTGAGTCTGTATCAGAGTGCAAAAGGCAGAGTCTGTTTCAGGAGTGCAGCAGGCAGAGTCTGTATCAGGAGTGCAGCAGGCAGAGTCTGTATCAGGAGTGCAGCAGGCGGAGTCTGCATCAGAGTGCAGCAGGCAGAGCCTGTATCAGGAGTGTAGCAGGCAGAGTCTGCATCAGGCGTGCAGCAGGCATAGTTTGTATCAGGAATGCAGCAGGCAGAGTCTGTATCAGAGTGCAGCAGGCAGAGTCAGTTTGAGGAGTGCAGCAGGCAGAGTCTATATCCGGAGTGCAGCAGGCAGAGTCTGTATCAGAGTGCAGCAGGCAGAGTCTGTATCAGAGAGCAGCAGGCAGAGTCTGTATAAGGAGTGCAGCAGGCAGAGTCTATCAGAGTGAAGCAGGCAGAGTCTGTATCAGAGTGCAGCAGGCAGAGTCTGTATCAGAGTGCAGCAGACAGAGTCTGTATCAGGAGTGCAGCAGGCAGAGTCTGTATCAGAGTGCAGCAGGCAGAGTCTGTTTCAGGAATGCAGCAGGCAGAGTCTGCATCAGAGTGCAGCAGGCAGAATCTGTATCAGGAGTGCAGCAGGCAGAGTCTATATCAAGAGTGCAACAGAGAGGGTCTCTATCAGATTGGAGCAGGTAGAGTCTGTATCAGAGTGCAGCAGGCAGAGTCTGTATCAGAGTGCAGCAGGCAGAGTCTGTTTCAGGAGTGCAGCAGGCAAAGTCTGTTTCAGGAGTGAAGAAGGCAGAGTCTGTATCAGGAGTGCAGAAGGCAGGGTCTGTATCAGATTGCAGCAGGCGGAGTCTGTATCAGAGTGCAGCAGGCAGAGTCTGTATCAGAGTGCAGCAGGCAGAGTCTGTTTCAGGAGTGCAGAAGGCAGAGTCTTTATCAGGAGAGCAGCAGGCAGAGTCTGTATCAGGAGTGCAGCAGGCAGAGTCTTTATCAGGAGTGCAGCAGGCATAGTCTGTATCAGAGTGCAGCAGGCAGAGTCTGTATAAGGAGTGCAGCAGGCAGAGTCTGCATCAGGAGTGCAGCAGGCGGAGTCTGTATCAGAGTGCAGCAGGCAGAGTCTGCATCAGGAGTGTAGCAGGCAGAGTCAGTATCAGGAGTGCAGCAGGCAGAGTTTGTATCAGGAGTGCAGCAGGCAGAGTCTGTATCAGAGTGCAGCAGGCAGAGTCTGTTTCAGGATTGCAGCAGGCAGAGTCTGTATCAGAGTGCAGCAGGCAGAGTCTGTATCAGAGAGCAGCAGGCAGAGTCTGTATCAGAGTGCAGCAGGCAGAGTCTGTATCAGGAGTGCAGGAGGCAGAGTCTGTATCAGAGTGCAGCAGGCAGAGTCTTTATCAGGAGTGCAGCAGGCAGAGTCTGTATCAGAGTGAAGCAGGCAGAGTCTGTATCAGAGAGCAGCAGGCAGAGTCTGTATCAGAGTGCAGCAGGCAGAGTCTGTATCAGGAGTGCAGCAGGCAGAGTCTGTATCAGAGTGCAGCAGGCAGAGTCTTTATCAGGAGTGCAGCAGGCAGAGTCTGTATCAGAGTGCAGCAGGCAGAGTCTGTATCAGGAGTGCAGCAGGCAGAGTTTGTATCAGGAATGCAGCAGGCAGAGTTTGTATCAGGAGTGCAGCAGGCTGAGTCTGTATCAGAGTGCAAAAGGCAGAGTCTGTTTCAGGAGTGCAGCAGGCAGAGTCTGTATCAGTAGTGCAGCAGGCAGAGTCTGTATCAGGAGTGCAGCAGGCGGAGTCTGCATCAGAGTGCAGCAGGCAGAGTCTGTATCAGGAGTGTAGCACGCAGAGTCTGTATCAGGAGTGCAGCAGGCAGAGTTTGTATCAGGAATGCAGCAGGCAGAATCTTTATCAGAGTGCAGCAGGCAGAGTCAGTTTGAGGAGTGCAGCAGGCAGAGTCTGTATCCAGAGTGCAGCAGGCAGAGTCTGTATAAAGAGTGCATCAGGCAGAGTCTATCAGAGTGAAGCAGGCAGAGTCTGTATCAGAGTGCAGCAGGCAGAGTCTGTATCAGAGTGCAGCAGACAGAGTCTGTATCAGGAGTGCAGCAGGCAGAGTCTGTATCAGAGTGCAGCAGGCAGAGTCTGTATAAGGAGTGCAGCAGGCAGAGTCTGCATCAGGAGTGCAGCAGGCGGAGTCTGTATCAGAGTGCAGCAGGCAGAGTCTGCATCAGGAGTGTAGCAGGCAGAGTCGGTATCAGGAGTGCAGCAGGCAGAGTCTGTATCAGGAGTGCAGCAGGCAGAGTCTGTATCAGAGTGCAGCAGGCAGAGTCTTTATCAGGAGTGCAGCAGGCAGAGTCTGTATCAGAGTGCAGCAGGCAGAGTCTGTTTCAGGAGTGCAGCAGGCAGAGTCTGTATCAGGAGTGCAGCAGGCGGAGTCTGTATCAGAGTGCAGCAGGCAGAGTTTGTATCAGGAGTGCAGCAGGCTGAGTCTGTATCAGAGTGCAGCAGGCAGAGTCTGTTTCAGGAGTGCAGCAGGCAGAGTCTTTATCAGGAGTGCAGCAGGCAGAGTTTGTATCAGGAGTGCAGCTGCCTGAGTCTGTATCAGAGTGCAGCAGGCAGAGTCTGTATCAGGAGTGCAGCAGGCGGAGTCTGCATCAAAGTGCAGCAGGCAGAGTCTGTATCAGGAGTGTAGCAGGCAGAGTCTGTATCAGGAGTGCAGCAGGCAGAGTTTGTATCAGGAATGCAGCAGGCAGAGTCTTTATCAGAGTGCAGCAGGCAGAGTCAGTTTGAGGAGTGCAGCAGGCAGAGTCTATATCCAGAGTGCAGCAGGCAGAGTCTGTATAAAGAGTGCATCAGGCAGAGTCTATCAGAGTTAAGCAGGCAGAGTCTGTATCAGAGTGCAGCAGGCAGAGTCTGTATCAGAGTGCAGCAGACAGAGTCTGTATCAGGAGTGCAGCAGGCAGAGTCTGTATCAGAGTGCAGCAGGCAGAATCTGTATAAGGAGTGCAGCAGGCAGAGTCTGCATCAGGAGTGCAGCAGGCGGAGTCTGTATCAGAGTGCAGCAGGCAGAGTCTGCATCAGGAGTGTAGCAGGCAGAGTCGGTATCAGGAGTGCAGCAGGCAGAGTTTGTATCAGGAGTGCAGCAGGCAGAGTCTGTATCAGAGTGCAGCAGGCAGAGTCTGTTTCAGGAGTGCAGCAGGCAGAGTCTGTATCAGAGTGCAGCAGGCAGAGTCTGTATCAGAGAGCAGCAGGCAGAGTCTGTATCAGAGTGCAGCAGGCAGAGTCTGTATCAGGAGTGCAGCAGGCAGAGTCTGTATCAGAGTGCAGCAGGCAGAGTCTTTATCAGGAGTGCAGCAGGCAGAGTCTGTATCAGAGTGCAGCAGGCAGAGTCTGTTTCAGGAGTGCAGCAGGCAGAGCCTGTATCAGGAGTGCAGCAGGCGGAGTCTGTATCAGAGTGCAGCAGGCAGAGTTTGTATCAGGAGTGCAGCAGGCTGAGTCTGTATCAGAGTGCAGCAGGCAGAGTCTGTTTCAGGAGTGCAGCAGGCAGAGTCTTTATCAGGAGTGCAGCAGGCAGAGTTTGTATCAGGAGTGCAGCTGCCTGAGTCTGTATCAGAGTGCAAAAGGCAGAGTCTGTTTCAGGAGTGCAGCAGGCAGAGTCTGTATCAGGAGTGCAGCAGGCAGAGTCTGTATCAGGTGTGCAGCAGGCAGAGTCTGTATCAGAGTGCAGCAGGCAGAGTCTGTATCAGAGAGCAGCAGGCAGAGTCTGTATAAGGATTGCAGCAGGCAGAGTCTATCAGAGTGAAGCAGGCAGAGTGTGTATCAGAGTGCAGCAGGAAGAGTCTGTATCAGAGTGCAGCAGACAGAGTCTGTATCAGGAGTGCAGCAGGCAGAGTCTGTATCAGAGTGCAGCAGGCAGAGTCTGTTTCAGGAATGCAGCAGGCAGAGTCTGTATCAGAGTGCAGCAGGCAGAATCTGTATCAGGAGTGCAGCAGGCAGAGTCTATATCAAGAGTGCAACAGAGAGGGTCTGTATCAGATTGCAGCAGGCGGATTCTGTATCAGAGTGCAGCAGGCAGAGTCTGCATCAGAGTGCAGCAGGCAGAGTCTGTTTCAGGAGTGCAGAAGGCAGAGTCTTTATCAGGAGTGCAGCAGGCAGAGTCTGTATCAGGAGTGCAGCAGGCAGAGTCTTTATCAGGAGTGCAGCAGGCATAGTCTGTATCAGAGTGCAACAGGCAGAGTCTGTTTCAGGAGTGCAGCAGGCAGAGTCTGTATCAGGAGTGCAGCAGGCGGAGTCTGTATCAGAGTGCAGCAGGCAGAGTCAGCATCAGGAGTGTAGCAGGCAGAGTCTGTATCAGGAGTGCAGCAGGCAGAGTTTGTATCAGGAGTGCAGCAGGCAGAGTCTGTATCAGAGTGCAGCAGGCACAGTCTGTTTCAGGAGTGCAGCAGGCAGAGTCTGTATCAGGAGTGCAGCAGGCGGAGTCTGTATCAGAGTGCAGCAGGCAGAGTCAGCATCAGGAGTGTAGCAGGCAGAGTCTGTATCAGGAGTGCAGCAGGCAGAGTTTGTATCAGGAGTGCAGCAGGCAGAGTCTGTATCAGAGTGCAGCAGGCAGAGTCTGTATCAGGAGTGCAGCAGGCAGAGACTGTATCAGAGTGCAGCAGGCAGAGTCTTTATCAGGAGTGCAGCAGGCAGAGTCTGTATCAGAGTGCAGCAGGCAGAGTCTGTTTCAAGAGTGCAGCAGGCAGAGTCTGTATCAGGAGTGCAGCAGGCGGAGTCTGTATCAGAGTGCAGCAGGCAGAGTCTGTATCAGGAGTGAAGCAGGCAGAGTTTGTATCAGGAATGCAGCAGGCAGAGTTTGTTTCAGGAGTGCAGCAGGCTGAGTCTGTATCAGCGTGCAGCAGGCAGAGTCTGTTTCAGGAGTGCAGCAGGCAGAGTCTGTATCAGGAGTGCAGCAGGCAGAGTCTGTATCAGGAGTGCAGCAGGCAGAGTCTGCATCAGAGTGCAGCAGGCAGAGTCTGTATCAGGAGTGTAGCAGGCAGAGTCTGTATGAGGAGTGCAGCAGGCAGAGTTTGTATCAGGAATGCAGCAGGCAGAGTCTTTATCAGAGTGCAGCAGGCAGAGTCAGTTTGAGGAGTGCAGCAGGCAGAGTCTGTATCCGGAGTGCAGCAGGCAGAGTCTGTATAAAGAGTGCATCAGGCAGAGTCTATCAGAGTGAAGCAGGCAGAGTCTGTATCAGAGTGCAGCAGACAGAGGCTGTATCAGGAGTGCAGCAGGCAGAGTCTGTATCAGAGTGCAGCAGGCAGAGTCTGTATAAGGAGTGCAGCAGGCAGAGTCTATCAGAGTGCAGTAGGCAGAATCTGTATCAGGAGTGCAGCAGGCAGAGTCTATATCAAGAGTGCAACAGACAGGGTCTCTATCAGATTGCAGCAGGTAGAGTCTGTATCAGAGTGCAGCAGGCAGAGTCTGTATCAGAGTGCAGCAGGCAGAGTCTGTTTCAGGAGTGCAGCAGGCAAAGTCTGTTTCAGGAGTGCAGAAGGCAGAGTCTGTATCAGGAGTGCAGCAGGCAGGGTCTGTATCAGATTGCAGCAGGCGGAGTCTGTATCAGAGTGCAGCAGGCAGAGTCTGTATCAGAGTGCAGCAGGCAGAGTCTGTTTCAGGAGTGCAGAAGGCAGAGTCTGTATCAGGAGTGCAGCATGCAGAGTCTGTATCAGGAGTATAGCAGGCAGAGTCTTTATCAGAGTGCAGCAGGCAGAGTCTGTATCAGAATGCAGCAGGCAGAGTCTGTATCAGAGTGCAGCAAGGACTGGTACGCAACCTTACACAACTTAGACTTCAGAACAGGAAGGTTCCACTACAGCCAACCCAGGAGTGAAGCAGGCAGAGTCTATCAGAGTGCAGTAGGCAGAATCTGTATCAGGAGTGCAGCAGGCAGAGTCTATATCAAGAGTGCAACAGACAGGGTCTCTATCAGATTGCAGCAGGTAGAGTCTGTATCAGAGTGCAGCAGGCAGAGTCTGTATCAGAGTGCAGCAGGCAGAGTCTGTTTCAGGAGTGCAGCAGGCAAAGTCTGTATCAGGAGGGCAGCAGGCAGAGTCTGCATCAGGAGTGCATCAAACAGAGTCTGTATCAAGAGTGCAGCAGGCAGAGTCTGTATCAGGAATATAGCAGGCAGAGTCTGTTTCAGGAGTGCAAAAGGCAGAGTCTGTTTCAGGAGTGCAGCAGGCAGAGTCTGTATCAGGAGTGCATCAAACAGAGTCTGTATCAGGAGTGCAGCAGGCAGAGTCTGTATCAGGAGTGCAGCAGGCAGGGTCTGTATCAGATTGTAGCAGACAGAGTCTGTATCAAAGTGCAGCAGGCACAGTCTGTATCAGAGTGCAGCAGGTAGAGTCTGTTTCAGGAGTGCAGCAGGCAAAGTCAGTTTCAGGAGTGCAGAAGGCAGAGTCTGTATCAGGAGTGCAGCAGGCAGAGTCTGTATCAAGAGTATAGCAGGCAGAGTCTATATCGGAGTGCAGCAGGCAGAGTCTGTATCAGAGTGCAGCAGGCAGAGTCTGTATCAGAGTGCAGCAAGGACTGGTACGCATCCTTACACAACTTAGACTGCAGAACAGGAAGGTTCCACTACAGCCAACCCAGGAGTGCAGCAGGCAGAGTCTGTATCAGGAGGGCAGTAGGCAGAGTCTGCATCAGGAGTTCATCAAACAGAGTCTGTATCAGGAGTGCAGCAGGCAGAGTCTGTATCAGGAGTGCAGCAGGCAGAGTCTGTTTCAGGACTGCAGCAGGCAGAGTCTGTTTCAGGAGTGCAGCAGGCAGAGTCTGTATCAGGAGTGCATCAAACAGAGTCAGTATCAGGAGTGCAGCAGGCAGAGTCTGTATCAGGAGTATAGCAGGCAGAGTCTGTATCAGAGTGCAGCATGGACTGGTATGCAACCTTACACAACTTAGACTGCAGAACAGGAAGGTTCCACTACAGCCAACCCAATAGATGGAGACCCAATCAGGATTCCCCACATTTAAAAAAATTAGTGGCAGACGCAGTGGCATCAATTTTACTACTGTAGATAGAGTGTAAATAAGACCCACACCTGTTCCAGTACAGCCAACCCAGGAGATGGATACCTAACTAAGAGTGTTCACATTGCCCTAAATGAGGGCCTAACACCACCGACGTGGTATCAATGTTATCAGACTACAAGTAGTTTAACGCAGACCCATACCTGTCCCACTACAGCCAACCCAGGAGATGCAGACTCAATCGGAAGTGTTTACATTTAAAAAAAATAGGGACTAAGGCCACCATTTCAGTGGCCAACAGATTGAAGATGTTCAATCTCTTAGCTTTGTCATGCACAGGATGAAACAATCTTTTACGTGACCACAACTGCGGGACCGAGGGCTGGCTAAGGTGCTGAGAAAGGGCGGAGTATGGTGAACCAGAAAAACTGGTGGAGCGTGAGTGAGTTGCAGATGTTACGATGGATTGACAAACATGCGGTGTGCTCGGTGAAACAAACACAGAAGGCGTGTCCGCTTCCGTTACAGCTGACGGGCTGTCACTCAGCCTGACTGGAGTGGGTAAAGAACCGGAGTTTCTGCGATGGGAGACCTGCGTGACAATACTTGGCATGGTAACAAAGGAGAAGGAAGAAGCAGTGGATGCGTTTGATGGGGCAGCTGATCGTTGTTGAGATGCGCTGGTCCGCATTTCAACACGGTAAGATTCCCAGCGTTTAGAATGTTGTTCGAGCATGTGAACGTTCATGCATGTAGTAGTCAAATGATTGCAGTTTTTCCCTCTACTGAGTTTTTTATGGCAAAGTTTGCAGATAACGTGATTTGGCTCATCCTTTGCAGTGACAAAAAAGGCCCATGCTAGTCAACCCTTGCTGCCCCTGCGAGCTGCAGACCCGTGACCGCTGCTGGCCACAGCCACGGTTGTGGCTAAGGATGCAGTGCTCCTCATGCTTGCATCACTCCGTGTCTGCGCCGTTGGGCGAAATGTAACCTCCTCGTCTACTTCCTCCACCTCCTCAGATGAGCTACTCAGCTGCGTGACTCTGGGTTCACACTAAGTAGGATCATCAACCTCGTCATCATCCAATGTGTTATCCCATTCCTCACCCTTAGAGTGACCCCTCTCCTCTTTTTGCCCTGACAGCACAGTACAGTCCACATGAGCCACAGGTATCTGAGTCTCATCGGGATCACCTCCCTCCCCTGCGGTTAACGTCTGGTGACGTGAGTCAGGAACCTGCTCGGACTCTACTTCATCCTGACCCGAATCCAAGCTTAAAAAATTTTGGGCATTGGTGCAGATGCTTTCCTCCCCTTGACTCTGTGACTATTTGGAGTAGACTTCTGATGCCCATGGTGTAGAATGGGTGAAGAGTTCTACAGACTCGCCCATCTGTGGTTCACTACAGTCAGTTGGGCAGTTGGCCAGTTGTGACGTGTAATTGGGGTGCTACCTCTGTGGACTGTACTGCGTGTGATGTTGAGGTGGAGGAAGAAGAGGAGAGGGCACTGGAAGCAGAGCTTACCATCCACTGGAGCACCTGCTCTTTCTGGGCCTTATCAACAAGGCGTATCGCTGTGCGGCTACCAAAGGAAGAGAGTGCAGTAGGCCGCCCACTAACATAAGTTGTCAGTTGTCTTTGGATAGGACCTGTTTGTGTTGGTTCACTAGTGCTTTCACTAACATTATCACGTACCCCACGTGCACCTTGAACACAAAGCCTATACCTCCTTCCACCTCGCCGTCTCTTTTTCCCACTCATGTTGGTCACATACAGTGGTAGGAGCACGCAATTAACTAAAGAAAAAATTTTTTTTTCCTGTGCAATAGCTCAGCACACACCTGAATTTCAGCGACACTAAATGACAAGGTAAGATATGGCCTGCCATGTAACGTTACTAACAGACAAAAGAAATTTGATAGTGTGCATGAGCACGATAAAACCTACTAAATATTCTCCAAACAATTTCAAACTGAGATGTTCCCTGCTGTATTACTTTAGGAACAGAAGAATTTTTTTTTTTTTGAAAGTGGATGAGGCCAGTATGACATAGAATATATGCTCCAAAATATTTCAAACTCAGATCTAGCCAGCTGCATCACTTTACTTAGAGCAAAATATATTTTTGGGTTACTCTGCATAAGCTTTGCGTCCAGCTGACTTTGACCGCCACTGACGTAGTAGCTGGCTTATAGCACTGTATGACTTTTGGCACAGGAAAAAATATTTTTTAGACTGGGCTTAGTAAACAAAGTTTTTTTTTTTACTGTGAAACCAGGACAAGTTCAACGTTACTAAAATAGGATCTGCCTTTTAGTAGACTGGATCAACTTTGCCACAGTAAAAAACCTTTGGTGGACTCTGCCTGCCAACCAAAAATATATATAGGTTTGACTGTGCGTATAAACTGAATTTGACCGTCACTGACGTAGTAGCTTGGTTATAGCACTGTATGACTTTTGGCACAGGAAAAAAAAATTTTTGGACTGTAGGTAGCATGACAAAAAATGTTTTTTTTTATTCTGAAACCACCTGAAGTTCAACTCCACTAAAATAATATCTGACACTAAAAAAAACTTTAGTGCACACAGCTTTCAATATCACAGTAGCAACAGAAAAAAAAGATTTTGTGCTCTGCAATAAGAAGCTCTGCAGATTGTGCAGAGCACAATTTCAACCCCACTAAATGAAAAGGCGCACTGCGCTTGCTTGATCACATTAGCAAGTGCAAAAAAAGATTCAAGATATACTGAGACATGGAGCTCTATACCAGTGCTCCACAGCACTATTGTATGGTAAGGGCCCTCTGTTTCTGTCAGAATCTCAGTACTTGCACAAGAACACCAAAAACGTGCTGCACCAGTGGTTGTAGAGGTACACAGGCCAGGAATTATTTACACTATCTGACTACCACACAAGCGCCCATCTATCTAGCTAATATCTCTCATTGCACAGGAGAACACTGAGCTGCGTCTGTCTCCAGCAGTGACATGGATATGATGGCGCTGAGGGAACATGGCCGCTTTTTATATTGAGAGGACATGTGATTTCAGCAGCCAATTGCAGAAGCCCTTATGTCTGGACAGTGTAGATGCTAACTGCGCTATGACTGGCTGGCCGCGCTTTCCTCAGTAAAAGTTACCGCCCACAGGAAAAAAAAAAAAAATAGTGCGCCGCTGATCTGACCTGTTCTAAGCTCTCCACAGCCCCCACACTCACCTGTCACCGCTCATCATACACTTGCACTATGGTAACAAAACTATTCACAATGCCGTGGTTGCCCTGTATTCGTGGTACCGCGTAACGAGCCCAATGTAAGTCTATGGAAAACTCAAGCATTTTTCCGGCGGCCCTCCTCTCCCCCGGAGGTCTTCAGGGGGCCTAAGAATTGCCCAAATCGATGGGAACAGTGCTCAAATGACATGGGAATAGCATGGGGAAGACCCCTGTAATCATCTCTGACTGCCAGGTCAGTGCTATGAACAATGTTGTCAGAGTATTACGCCACTTTTACCGACTCACAATAAAACCTACAAAAATGAAACCAAAATGGATTTTCCTGGTTAAAACTTCAAGGAACATGCTTTCCAGGGTAATGACTTGCATATAAGGCAAAATAAATAACCCACCAAAAAAATGCTCCTCCATACCTTGGCCTATGTTTACACGTAGCATTTTTGTTGCGTTTTTGCACTTTTGCATTGCTTTCAACGTTGAAAAATATATTCACCGGTAAATGTCATTTTAACATTTTACTATCTTATCTGGCCATGTGGTATGTGAGACATGATCAGACACATCATGTTTCATTTATGAAGGAGGGACTCTGAAAGTCTCAAAGCCTATTTTTATAGGGCCATCAGGTGGCCCTTACTATTGTTAAAGGGCCAGCAGTCGACCCTCACTATTGTTAGAGGGCCATCAGCTGGCTATGCTTTGTTGTTCCATTTTTAAGGAGCGGATCTCCTATACTGTTATAGCATATGCAGTACATGTAAGGCCTGCCTAAAATTTGGAAAAACTCCAATACACGTTTGAAGACACATAGAGGGCCTGATTTTTTTACAAAAAATTCCCATTCTTAAGGAGTGGGTCTCCTATACTGTTATCGCATATGCAGTAACTGTGAGGCCTACCCAAAATTTTGAAAAACCCCAATACACCTTGGAAGAGACATAGAGGGCCTGATTTAAAAAAAAATTACCATTATTAAGGAGCGGGTCTCCTATAGTGGTATTGTGTATGCACAAGGGCTTCCAAAAATTTGGACGCACTCCAATACCCCTTTGAAGAGACGTAAAGGAGCTCCTCATTTAAAAAGTTGTTACCATTGTTAAGGAATGGGTCTCCTATACTGGTAATGCCCATGTACTAAGTGCATTGGCTGAAAAACATTTATCACTGGGGGGTATACATGGACAGAACATACGGTTTAACATACAGAATGTTAGAGGTAGGCCTCTAAAAAATTTTTCGACGGAATCATAAACCCTTACAAAAAAATTATGTGGGTGTTGCATCACGGTCACCCTGGTGATATGGTGGTGGAGGATGAGGAGAAGGCGAAGGAGGAGGACAACAGAAAATAGAAAAAATCAGGAAGCATATACCCATGTCTGGGTGTGAAGAGGTGCATAGGAATAGATCCCCCAAAAAAAGCCACTGGACTTGACTTTATGTTGTGCTGCTATTATCCGGTGGTGTTGAGACGTCTGGCCCAATCCAGTCCTTGTTAATTTTTATGAGTCAGCCTGTCAGCATTTTCAGTTGACAGGCGAATGTGCCTATCAGTTATAATGCCCCCGGTGGCACTAAAAACCCACTCTGACAAAACGCTAGCAGCAGGGCAGGCCAGGACCTCCAAGGAACAGAGGAATCACTGAGGACATTGGTACATTCGGCAAGGTACTCCTTCAGCATCTTCTAAAACTTTTCCCTCTTTGTCAGAGTACCCCGCGCATCAGGGCCTGGGTGCTGGAAGGGTCTGAGAAAACTGTCCCTCACCTTTGACAGTGTACCCCTGCCTCTGCTGCATCGTATTTGAGTCTCCCTCGTCTGTACTCCTTGGTTGTCCAAGGAACTGTGACCTCTGCCACCAGCGTTTTCAGATTTACTAGATCTCTCTGCCACGGGAAGGAGAGATAGAAAGTTCTCCTTGTAGCGTGCGTTTAGAAGTGTGACCAACCAGTAATCACTGTTGGCCAAAATGCGTACAATGCGAGGGTCACTGGAAAGGCAAACGAACGTAATGTCAGCCATGTGAGCTACACTGCCACAGCCAACTCTTCCCTGTTCTGACCAAGAGGATGACTGTTCATGCTCTTCTCCTCATCCTCCTCCTCATTCTCCCTTTCCTCAAGCCATCCACACTTAACAAACGGTATGAAAGTTGTGTGGGTAGTACCGTCTATAGCGCAGGAAACTAGCTCCTGTTCCTCCTCATTCTCTTCCTTCTCCTCTTCATTAGCACGCAATCCACATTGAAATGAGATAAGGCTGGGTTGTGTGGCATCACCCTGTATGGTTCCTTGCTCCATCTCATCTTGCTTCGCCTGCAATGCCTCCTCTTTAATTGTGAGCAGCAAGCGTTTCAGAAGACAGAAGCAGGATGGTGACGCTAATTATGGCATCATCGCCACTCACCGTCTTGGTGAAGCCCTCAAAGTTTTGGAGGACTATACAGATGTCTGACATCCATGCCCACTCATCAGTTCTTATGTGCAGAGGCTGACCTGAATGCCGACGGGCGTGTTGAAGCTAGTACTCAACAACTTGCAATGTTGAGTTCCAAAGTGTGGTGACATCACACTCCAGTCGGTGAGCAGAAAGCTGCAAATGCTGCTGAAGCATGGCGAGGGTGGTAGTAGGTGACTTTACAAAATGGGCACACATGCAGTATACTTTCACAAGCAACTCAGGCAGATCCGGGTCAGTTTTGAGAAACCACTGAACCACTAGGTTGACCACATGGGCCAGGCATGGTACGTGTGTGAGGTTGCCTAGATTCAGAGCCGCCACCAGGTTCTGGCCATTGTCATGCATGACCATGCCTGGCTGTAGGTTCAGCAGTGATAGCCACTAATCTGCATGCTCTGTTACAGCTGTCAACAACTCTTCAGAGGTGTGCGGTTTGTCCCCTAAACATATTAGCTTCAGCAGTGCCTGTTGCCGCTTAGCCAATGCAGTCTGCAGTGCTTCTAGCTTCCGATTGATGTGGTCATTTCGGAGATGGAGGCTGAGGAGGCGGTGCAGGAGCTGTAGAATGTGGGGCCAACCCTGATTGACCCAGGGCCCGCAATCCTTGGCATCGGGAGGACGTGTTCCGTCCCAGGGTCCGATTGGGTCCCGGCTTCCACTATATTAACCCAGTGTGCCGTCAGCGAGATGTACTGTCCCTGGCCACAAGCACTTGTCCACGTGTCCATGGTTAGGTGGACGTTCCCAGTAACTGCTTGTGTAATGAGGAGACGGCACACCAGGATAAATAGTGGCGGCTGGGAACCGAGTACCGAGGAACGGTCGCCGCCATCAGGTTGCGGAAAGATTCTGTCTCTACGAGCCTAAAAGGCAACATTTCAAGTTCAAGCATTTAAGAAATGTGTGAGTTTAGTAATGTGGCCTGTGGGACATTGGCTGTGTATTTGTGCTTGAATTCCAAGGTCTGGGGTAGGGACAACTGAAAGCTGCACTGGGACAAGGACGTGGATGGTGATGGTTGCAAGTGTGCAACGACAGGTGCAGGGTGGGAGGCATCTTCACCTGTGCAATGGACAGGGGATTGGCATGCACACACAACAGCGGAACAGGCAGTGATGTCACCTGCAGACACTGTTTCTGGACCCTGGCGTTCGGCCCACCTTTGTTTTCATGTTCTTTCGCATGCTGATGGTGGTCAGGCTCGTAGTTTTGCTGTCCCTGCTGATGCTGGATGAGCAGATGTTGCAAATGGCCTTTTTGGGGTTATCTGAACAATTTTTTAAATGACCCAGACTCTGGAAGACCTAACAGCTAGACTGGCAATGTCCATCGTGTTAGTGTTCCGGGGAACAGTTGCCCGCCTTGTGTCTGTGGCCACCCCACTGCTTGTTCCTGCGTGTTGTGGTGCTACTCCTCTCTCCCCCCATGTGCTGCTGTCCTCGCTCTGCATGTCACCTTGCCAGGTTGGGTCAGTGACTTCATCGTCCACCACCTCGTCTTCCACGTACGCACCCTGGGCCTCCTCCTGACTTTATGGTAATTGTGGCTTATCATCATCATCCACATCTTGCAACAGTTTCCCACCATTGCCTTCATATGATGGTGGCTGCTCAAATGTTTGGCCATCGCTACATGCGATCTCCTCTTGCTCAACTTGAAGCGGGTCGGGCGAGAGGCCCGAATCTATAAATGTAAAAGTGAACAGCTCTTTGGAGTGTTCAAGTGTGGGATCAATTGTCTCCAGACACTTGGCATGGTTGGAGGAAGGAGGATCAGAGTGAAGAATATGTGGTCCAGACTCATGGCTACTAAAACTTGACCATGTGGAAGACAGGGTGGTGGTGGTGGCAAACTGACTGGAAACATTATCTGCTATCCAACCAACAACCTTTTCACACTGCTCTGGCTTCAAGAGTGGTGTTCCGTGGCCCCCTAGTAATTGGGACCAGAAGGTAGTTTGACATGATGTGGGTATTTGTTGTGCTCCCTCAGCAGACACAGTTTCATCTTGTCCGTGGCCTCGGCCTCTGCGTGCACCATCAATATCATGTTCACTTCCCTATACCTTGCCACACGCCTTTACTATTTTAAATGGAGTTGAATATTTGTCATGCTCTACAAAATGTCTGTATTATTACCACAGTAATATGGGATCACAAGTGATGATCAAGGTTTTAGGAAGTGGCTTTATAGATATCGTATTGGTCAGCGATCAAGTGTGAATAGGTTAAACAAAACACAGATGGCTGACATTAAATTGAGTGGAATATTTGGCACACTCCACAAAATGTCTGTATTATTACCGCAGTAATATGGGATCACGTCTGATGACCACGGTTTTAGGACGTGGCTTTATAGGTATTTTATTGGTCAGCGACCAAGTTCGAATAGGTTCAACAAAACACAGCTGGCTGACTTTAAATGGAGTGAAATATTTGTCACGCTTCAAAAAATGTCTTTATTATTACCGCAGTAATATGGGATCACGTGTGATGATGGAAAAGTTTCTCTGCTTACACAATACAGCATTGCGAATAAAATCAAAAAAATCTGCCTGTATTCTGCTAACAAGCAAATGGAGCAGAAAAGTGGTATACTGTATTGCTTTTTTTGCAAATAATCAGGATTAAGAGCAAAAAAAAATTAGCCCTGATATGTAGGGCTATGGATATCTGTAATATCTGTAACAGCAGCAGATAGAACGTGAAATGGACCCTATTGTGCTGTATACAGTGTCCACAAACCCTGTCTAACTCCTGCTATCACCCTCACCAGTAACATATGCAGCTGGATAAGTCCCCAGAAGGATTGTTAGTTTAGATGTATATATATAGCTGTGGAATACCTGACTAAAACAATCAACAATTCTCTCCCTCACTCAGCAGCAGCTCTCTCTACTCTGCCTGTTTCCGGGGTACACTGTGATGAACATAGGGTCACCAGGTCTTTTATAGACCTGATGACGCTGAGAGGCCAGCCAAACACTGTAATGCCCACAACCAACATGGCTACACCATTACAGTGAGTGGCAGACAGTCCCTGCATGTTAATTGGCTATCTAAAGAGCGCCAAACATGCTCCCGCCCGAGCATCCCAGAAATACTCGAGGCGCGCCGAGCATCTCGAGCAGTGAGACGCTCGGGCGAGTGCCGATCAGTGATGAGCACGCTCGCTCATCACTAATTATTATCACTTTGAGGTCCATACCACATTCTCTTGTTTTCTATTTTATTTTTATGGAGGTGAAGTGACCAGAAAACATTGATCCTTTCATTAAATTTTTACCCACATAAATGTTTTTACATCATATATGTTTTGGTTGCAACGATACCAAAAAATGTAAAATTTCTTTTAGATTTTTCACTTTACGCTTGGCTAACGGTGGTAACCTAAATATTGTACATTTTCGAAAAAGTTTTAATAAGTTTGTTACCGGATCATTTTTCCACACTCCTGACCAGCGACATTTTCGGGTTTTATCGTACATGCGCTTTTAACAGTTGTATAATTTTTTATTGTTCTGATATTCAAACATTTTTTCCCTTTTTTATGGTACATGGGGCTTAATTTTTATGATAATTTTACATTTCTTTTTTTTTTCTTTGCTTATGTCGGGGGAAAATGTAAAATAAATTAGGAAATACGTGCAGATTTCTCACATTTTTTTTCATTTATTTACAACAAGAAAGGAATCACAAAAAACATTTTAGATTTCCTTTCCCTTTCTGTATAAATTATTTTTATATACTGAACATTTTTTATGCTTTTGTATGATTTTTTTTATATATTAATTGTGCTTGTTTCATTTATTTATGTTTTTATTTATTTTATACACTGTGTCCCTCAGAAATTCTTAAAAGACCTTCGGGGGAGGGAGCGGGCATTTTAACATATCAATTCAATATTTTTTTTTTCCCTGTAATTCGGGCTGGCATATTAGCCCCATCTACAGGGGAATTTCAGCCTCCTGGCTGCATATCACAGCTGTTTGGGTCTCCTAAGACTGGTCAGCTCCTTTTCCCTCCCTACCCCAGTGATTACGTATGGACGAGAAAGCACCATCAGTGGTGCCTAGTCTGTATACACAAGCACAGGTTAAGTGCTGTGTGTACAAAGATCGAGAAGGTAAACATGGTATTTTATCTGTGAGGAGTCTGGCTGTGTCTGAGGATAGAAAAGAACAAAAAAAACTTATTTGTGCAACATTTCTAGGCCATTTCTTGATTCCTTAAGCTGTCTCCGATTCAGCTTGCTGGTCCTTCATGTGGGTCTTTAGTTTTTTTGCCACTCAAGTCCATGTGGTGGTGTGGAATGCAACGTGTGTCACTGACATGTCCATGATGTTCGTCGCCCCTCATGTGACTGCAAGAAGAAGAATGGAAGACCCACACGGGGGAGATGGGAGCTGCGGTGATGAAGGAGGTGTAAGGAGTCAGGTGTAAGTGCCTAGGACCGGTGATTATAATGTGATTTTTTTCTTTAAAGAGAACCTGTCAGCATGATTTTGTCATGTAAGGTAAAGACATGGATGTAATGGCGCTGTAATGCCGATTACATTGATACCTTTGATGAAGAAATCCGCTTTGTGGTTCTTCTGAAATCAGGATTTGAAGTTTTCTGTTAATTCGATTTTGGTGCACAGGGGCCGAACTGTGCACTGGGTCTTCTCCTCCCTGTCTGTGATTCCCTGGCCCTGCCGCCTGTCTATTGCAGGTCACTTCTGAGATTACTATCAGAGAATACAGATTATCCATTGACAGATGGCAGGCGGGGGAGCCAAGCAATCACAGACTGGAGGCAGCAAAGGGGTCAGGGAATCACAGACTGGAGGCAGAAGAGGGACCGGATAATCACTGACAGGGAGGAGAAGACCCAGTGCACGGTCCGGCCCCTGTGCACCGAAATCTAATTAGCAGAAAACTTTAAATGGTGATTAAAGAAGAACCACAAAGAGGATTTCTTCACAAAAGGTATCAATGTGATCAATATTACAGCACCAGTACAGTCATGTCCTTGCTGTACATTACAAAATCATGCTGACAAGTTCTCTTTAACCCCTTCCCTTCCTCTGCTTTAGGGTCTGGAGAGATCTCAGAGTATAATAAACAACAATCAGGGCATTTTCGATTCAGGTCAATTATATTTTAATCAAATCGAGAAACTGCGTCAACACAAATTTTGGGACATTCACTCAATTTTTACTGGAGATATATATTGATCAATAGTGCATGTAAGATGGCAATCCTCTTTTTATAACCTGTCTTGTACTGCCCTCTGGTGGCCAAACTATTAGGATAGTCACAGTACAAAATATACAATTCTCCCCACACTTCACCTCCTATCAGTGAACTACAGGCTGATCCTCCGTAATCCCTATCACATACACATACCATACAGGGTAAAACCACAAGTGCTCAAAGTTGTGTATTATATTCTGATAATGACATGATTAGTTGTAATAATAATATTAATAATAATAATCAATCTAATTATAATTCAAATAATATTGACAACTATAAAAATATTAATAATAATATTAATTGAAATAATAATGATGATAATAATAATTAATGGAATAATAATTAAAATAATATCAACAACTAAAAAAATATATATCTTAACTAATAATAATAATAATAATGATTATGATAATGATAACCAATTTAATAATAATTCAAATAACAGTGATAATAATAATAATATTAGATCAAATAATAATAATTATAACTAATGTGACAATAATTCAAATAATAATATTAATTTAAATAATAATTGTAATACTACTACTACTACTACTACTAATAATAATAATAATAATAATAAAACCCTCATTTGAGAATGTGGATTTAAGGTGGAATTATCTTTCTGTTTTTTTTTTACTTTTAGATGTCTATAAATTATGACTACTATTTCTGATGATGTTTTACTATTACTTTTTTATATCATTTTAACTAATTTTTGTCCCTGTTCAAATCATCTATAGGGTGTTCTTTTAACCATGCCACTTCCGTCTCTTAATCTGGAGGGAATAGTTAAAAAAATATATACATCTCCTCTGTAAATCATCACATCTGACCATTCTTAGCCAATCTGCTGCTCAGCCCCTTATATGACAAATCTAGGGCAGAATTACTTCTAATACAGAATACATATAAATTGTCTTATGCTGCCATCTGCTGGTCAAAGTGCTGCATTGCTGCTGCCTATTAACATTCCAATAGAAAACACATCTGTCCCAGATGAAATTTAACATTGAGTTATTTTTATTTTTTTTTCCATATTATGTTAGCATTATAAATCGATTCATAGTTTTATGGAAAACCATTCAGTCATAACATGAACATTATGATTAAATTACAAACTCAGCTCTGGTATCTGTATATTGAAATGTTCATATATAGTTGTTTTTATATGATTATTCAGCGACCGTAAGTGATTAGAGATTGGGAATGATGATGATAGTGATGATGATGATTATTATTATTTTTTTCCTATTCTAATTTATTATATGGATATATTTCTCTTACTAAGCCGATTTGCAATTCAGGAGTTTGGGAAAGTTATGGAAGTTATAATAGGATTGACCCCAGTTCCTGCTAATCTTTTTCCAAGAACTGAGAAACTTTTATATACTTATTTTCTTTTTCTTTTTTTTCTATAAATGTGATTACATTGCCTCCAGTTATATAATATTTCCAAATTACAGACAATTGCAGGACTATTTTTTACAAGGTGACATTGTAATTTTCTCTGTTGTGGGGTATCATAGCAACCCCAAATATTGAGTCCACAAACTTTTTTTTTTTTTTTATCTTTTTTTTTCTTTTTTTTCGCCTTTTCCCCCGCAATGTTTGTTATAAGGGTCGACCGTCTTGTGTTTTATTTTTAAAGGGTTGCTATCCTGTTTAACAAATCAGCAGCAAAGATCTGGGGTCACGACTGCAAAGTCTTCATTCCATCCAGACTCTAAACTGTACATGGTGAGAACTTCTCGCCCTCGTTTTAAGTAAATATCACAATGGGCTGGCCGGGCGTTTGAACTTTGAATTGCTGTCAGTCAATGAGAAGACGATTCTGGGATGTGACGTAAGACGCCTGGAAAACATTTGCAGCTGAAAAGTGCAAAAGAAAATGTGGTTTTGAATTTAGGAACAGGTAGGAAACAATTAGATGACTTCAGCTGCATCATTAAAGCCGGTTTATGCAATGTATTGGGTAAAGCTGCCACCTGGTGTTCACTTTCAGTAATGCAGCTGAGTATTTAAGGTGGAACGGATGAATTTATCCAGCTGTAAATTCTGTCATTCTGTCTCATTATATTTAAATAACGAGTAACAATGTTTCTTTTTCTACTTATATCTGTTGTAAAATTACTATATAGTGACAATAACTTGATACACAGATTAATGCACACATCAGGGGGATTAGACGTCCCAAAAAGTGTTTGCAATAGCAATCTATAGAGGCTAAAACAATATATATATATTGGCTCATCATAAATATTTCTGTTAAAGCAATTACTGAGCAAGTGTTTCCCAGAAATGCAGGTGGATAACACATTGTGTGGTTAGAAAAGTTTTGGACACTTTTCCAGGGTTGAACTATTATGTTTGTGCAGAAGGTACAGTATGTGCACATTCACAGTGTATAGGGTCAGGGGCATCTGGTGGGAATAATGGTGATACTGAAAAAAAATATATATATATATTGGACTGAATATATTTAATGTATTTAAGTTATGGATAGCGGCAGAGCCATTGCTTTCTTCCTCAAAAGTCGGGCAAAAAGATTTCTAGGACCCTGGTCCAGCAGCCATGTCAGTAGTCTGTGGCTGCAGAACCAGAGCGCTGCAAACCTTGGTAGCCATGGACTACAGGCATGGCCATTGGATTGGGGTCCAGCAAACCATTTTTCTTAACTTTACTTGCATGAAAAATTCACTCTTCTGCCTTTTTTATTTCCCTGGCTTTATAGTATCCCACCTGGCACTCAGCCTCAGTGCCCAGGCTTGGGACTGGCCCACAGGAGAACAATGGAATCCTTCGGTGGGCCACCACTCTCTAATATGAGCAGTACTTGGCACTATATACTTGAATCAATATGTGCAGACAAAGGCGCACCTTATTCATTCAGCGTAGCTGTAAATGAAAGTTTTGAAGTCTCCAATCCACATAAAACATTAAAGGCCCCGTCACACTAAGCGAGATTGCTGCTGAGTCACAAGTTTTGTGACGCAACAGCGACCTCAGTAGCGATCTCGCTATGTTTGACACGTGGCAGCGACCAGGCCCCTGCTGTGAGATCGCTGGTTGTGTCGGAATGGCCTGGACCTTTTTTTGATCATTGAGGCCCCGCTGGGTAGCATGCATCGGTGTGTTTGACACCTTACCAACGACCTCGTTGGCGACTCAGACACAGAAACACATAGGCTTGCATCGTTATACAGGTCGCTACAGGTCGCCGCATCGTTGCTGCGTCGTTGGTGAGCCTGCCTGTTTGACAGCTCACCAGTGACCACATAGCGACGCAGCAACGATCCCTGTCAGGTCGTATCGTTGTCGGGATCGCTGTAGCGTCGCTAAGTGTGGCGGTACCTTAAGGGTACTATAATCCCACGAAGAAGGAGGAGAATCATCTCACCCCAATTTATGCGTTGAAACCCCAAATTATACCATATTTTTCTTGATGGTGCAAGTGAGCAAGCGATGGGTCAACATATCAATAAGGACATCCAGATCTTCAAGTTCAGTACCAGCCACGGCCAGGGGCATTTAATGGGTCCCCATAGCTGGGTGCGCGCCCTGTCATGTTTTACCAAAGCTCTTACATGAGTCTGGAGTTCCCAGAGGATTAAAGAATTAACGAACGTTGAATTACCAGAATCAAGTCTGATTCTTAATAAACCACACACCTGTGTCGTAAGACACCCCGGGGTGTTATATTCTAAAATGATGTCTTCTCCAGTAATATAAAATCTCACCAACGAAATACCCTACATTTCCCAAACATTGCATAATCTTATGTATGTCAGGGGAATTCACGTGTGAGCATGCGGAAAGTGTGCCAGCGAGGACAAGACGTCATTCTAGATTCCTGTCCAACGTACTGTGCCAACTATATAATGTACTATGGAGTACAGGGTACAATGTACCTTATAGGTCTAAACTTTAGCTTCATGTCCTCTGTGCAGGGGCGAGCATATCAATGGTCCAACCCCAAGAGGTCAGGGGGCCACTATTGCTTCCAAAGCAGGCTGAGTTGTGCATTATGATGAGCTATTGGGCTGTAAAGATCCCATATAATGTTCTTGCACAGCGGCCTCTCTGTCTGTGTCCGCCAGTGGATCTGTGTGTTTATTATTCCCTGTTATCAGCCAATTTGGGGAGGAGTAGGCTGGTAAGTTCTTCAATTCAGAAAAATCTTTGCCGCCTTCCCAAATTAGTTGTTCTGGACACGATGACCCTGGATGTCCCTTCAAACTCTACCCTTCTATGATCCAGAGGATCATTTTTTCGGACAGTGCCGCAGAATATGTCAGCTCTATATTTACATTTACATAGGTCCACCTCTTCAAGAAAAAAAACACCCCCTTTATCCAGAACAGGTTCCTTGTAATAGATCTTCAGTTTCGCCATATATTAGGCATACGGGCCAGCTTCTTGGAAAAGACCACTCCGATAGAAGATACCCCTTTCTTTTAATGTACTTTTGGGGCGGTTAGGACAGAGTGGGCGTGAGAGAAAGGGTTAATGACAATAATACTCCACAGTTATATATTGGAGCGGGACGCAGCTTGGATGGAAACGTGTAAGGGGCAGCTTGCGCCTATGAATGTGGCCTGTACAAGCTGAGAAAGACTCACTGTTCCTGTTTCCTAGAACGGAAGACCTTCCCTCCAAGAAAGCTGAGCTCATTTTTATTTTTCCCTTTTTTTTAATACATTCTGCCAGTAGGAGAACAGCAGTGTTAGAAGTGTGGAGCTGCGCCTACATGGAGGTGTAATGCAGTGCCCACAGGACCTCAGTGTCCCTCTGCACAGACTATACTCAGTGCCACATTCTGCATCCAGCATTCTGCAAAGCATCTGCTTCCAGTTTGAGCCCTCCTACCGCTCCTTGGGCCCAAAAAAAAGCTGGAAAACTCCCCTTTTCAAGAGAAATCGGATTAACCCTTTCCATCCACCGCTAAGGAAAAAAAAAACCTTTTTTTAAGATACTTGCCCTGAAATTGGAGCATTGTGGCTTTACGAGTTGACTCTCAGCCATGTAATTCCCAATACTCCCAAGTCTACAAGAGTCCTAGGTAATTTAACATGTTGACTTTTAACATTATCCCAAAGCTATTACCATTTTTAGGGGTTTTTTGGCAATGCGAAAAACAGAATGGGGCTGCTGAGTGTATGTCACATCACATCTGTAATAGGACCTCGATAGTATGTGGTGGGTTGGGTGGGTGGGGGGGGAGTCATATTACATCAGGCAGAGCTCGCTCAATTACAGTGTAGTCACCAAGTGGCCACTGAAAAGCCACCATAATAAAGAAAAGAAGAATGTGTTCAGACTAGTAGTTCCACATCAAGAGGTAGCAGAGCTGCGTTTGCAACTGAGTTTGCATAAAAATGATATTTCAATGACAAACTCCGCTCTGCTACATCTGTATATACATGTTAATTCTCTAGTGATTCTAAATGTATAATAATCCCAAGTAAAACTTTTCCTCCTACGTTAATAATTAACTACTCTAACGGATCATTTACACCAAGACATTTTTGCGTGTAATTAAAAGTTCAGGGTTAACGATAATTTTTTTGTTTTAAAGTCACATTTTGCAATGATGGCTGCACGTTAACTCTTCAGTGTATGAGTAATGCATGTCTGAGGGCATTTGTGGGAAGCACTGTTAATTAGCAGCTAGGAGTGGTTGCTTTAAGGTGGCACAGGCTGCATGTCACTTGCAAAAGACGTGCTCCTCTTGCAAATTTCTAAGCCAGCTGCTTTTTTTTTTTTTCTGCACCCCCCTCCCATCTTCATGATTGATGACATTGGCCAGGATCCAGCATAAGGAAGGGTTTTGTTCCTCCAGGACTACGCACGAAATGAGATCACATCACTTCAAAGACTTAAGGGGAGGGCTCACAGGACAAGCCCCATAAATTCCAGCACAGGGTGTCAGGCTCCTGCAGTCATGATCCAGAATCAATCAGAGCAAGCTTGCTTAGCAGCCGGTTACTAGCTGAGCATATAGTCAGTGTAAGGCACTGCGAGCTTCTGCGATCTCCAGGGTTCTGCAGCCTCACACCCACCACAAGGAGAACTTCACCAACTTTCAAGCTGCGCGCAATTACGCACTGAGAACCTTTGCGCTACTTCTGCATCACTCTCACCTCTTTCCAGTGCCCAGGATGAGGTGTGTGCAGTATCTGCTGCCCTGTGTGGCAGCTTTGGTCTATGCCCGGATTGTCCTAGGTGTAACATCAATGGAAGAAGAGCTAGTGGTCCCTGTCCAGGGTCCAGCCAAGGATGGCAAGGTGATCTACCGCTTGGATGCATTTGGAGAAGCCTTCACCTTGGCGTTAGAGCCTGATCCAAGTTTCCTTGCAAAGGACTTTAGTCTACAATATGTGGGTAAACCCAAGTCTACTGGAGAAGACCCTGCAGAGTCTCTTACCAACCTGGCTGACTGCTTTTATTCTGGCACTGTCAATGAGGATCCATCTAGCAGTGCAGCCCTGAGTCTCTGTGCAGGGATCAGGGGAGCTTTCTACTACAGAGGAGAAGAGTTTTTTATCCAGCCCAGCAATCACACACTGACCATGGCTTCTTCCAGCACTATGGTTCTGCATCTGGTGAGCAAGAGGAGTCGTGCCAGGGCAAAGTGTGGAGTGACTGACAATTCCCAGCAGCAGCTGGATTCTGATGAGCCGAGGTCCATGCAACCTATGGCACTACCAGGTATGGTGCAGTCCATTTATTCATTTATTTGTTTTTTTTTATCTCTTGCATTTCATTAAAAAAATACAAAAAATATAAGTAACCTAAAAGTGTAAAAAAAAATCAAAATATTTGTTTTCCTTCACAAAATATGAATATGAAATGAAAGATACACAATTTCCCCTTGGTTAGGTCTTTTTTAGGCCAATGAATCAGTAAGGCATTATGCCCTGGAGTCATGCCAGTATGTTAAGCCACAGAGCTGCAGCACATGGAGCTGAGTGGCACGACTTGCTGGGACATAAGGTGTTAAAAAAATATGCAGCTAAGAATGATATCATTATAAAAAATTGGACATGCTAGTACTTGTACACAGTTCTTCTTAGAAGTGAATTATACCTTTCTGTTATTTTACCCCATGTTATATAGAACTGGTTAAGCCCAAATTTCCATTCATAAAAAAAAAATGCCAGAAGTTGTGATAACAATAGAAACATAATAGAGGATTATTACAGCCTCAGGGGCAATGGGTTTCTCCTGTATGGAATGGGTTGGGTATATAGGAAGCTGAGGCTGAATGGGTTAATCCAGAAGCTGAAAGTCAGCACAAGGGTACAGTGTCTTGGAAAGGTGCTGTGGTTTCAGGGTCAGAGGAGCAGTCAGCCGTTTGGCAGGAGTCACAAGTGCTATTCTGTGATTACATGGGAAACTGAATGATCTTACATCAACTCCTTCAATGCTAGAAAGGTGGTTTAGATCCTCTCTCTATGGCAAAAAAATGCTTGTAAATCATATACAACATAAAATCAAGGGGAACAATCATTCCAGATTTTGCAGCACCATTGATTTTCTTTCTTTTTTTTTTTTGCAGGATCAGGAAATTCAAGGAAAAAGAGATTTGTCTCCAGCCCCCGCTATGTGGAAACCATGCTGGTGGCTGACCAATCTATGGCTGAATTTCACGGGAGCAATTTAAAGCACTATCTCCTTACCCTAATGTCAGTGGCTGCTAAGCTTTACAAGCATCCCAGCATCCGAAACTCAATCAGCCTGGTGGTCGTGAAGATCCTGGTCATCTATGATGAGCAGAAGGGACCTGATGTGACATCCAATGCCGCCCTGACATTGAGAAACTTCTGCAGCTGGCAGAAGCAGCATAATCCACCCAGCGACCGCCATGCAGAACATTATGATACAGCAGTTCTGTTTACAAGACAGGTAATTGACTCTGATCCTAATCTTCCCATAATATTCTAATCCCTCCTCAATCAGATTATAATCCTACATGTATTAAGTTGGGTAAAAATGGTCAGAACTAGACTAAAAATAAATTAAGCTGTAAACTAAGAGGGGGGGGGGACCTACTGGGCTCTCGAATGTTTATGTGCTCTCCAGCGAGGGCATCATGCCAGAGTTAAACATTTACTGCCAAACTTTTGTCCTAGATCTAATTAATATTAAAACTGCTTTTTTGTTTTTAAGGATCTTTGTGGAGCTCAGACATGTGATACCCTTGGGATGGCCGACGTTGGAACCGTTTGCGATCCAAGTCGCAGTTGCTCTATCATTGAAGATGATGGCCTGCAAGCAGCTTTCACCACAGCCCATGAACTAGGTATGTGGCTTTACTGTGAGACTGGGATATAGCTTAGGTCTTACATAAACAATTCAGGAAGGAAACTCTCAGCTTAATGTTTGTTCGGAGACACCAGAAGGACAGGCTTGAGTTTTTTGTTTTTTTTTACGCCCAGTGGCTGCAGAAACCGGAGAAGAATGCATCCTAAAGTGCTAAAACTTTTATGAAGAAGCACTTGGGATATTTGCAATTTTGATATCTGCTATATATTAACAGAAGGCTTTCCTCAAGTGCGTCGTTGAGTTTAGAGAAGAGCTGTAGAGTGCATTTCACACCATGAAGAGTTCTGAAAATAGGTCTCTTGAATATTTCTATAACCCAAAAATGTCATGTTTCCAGGTCATGTGTTTAATATGCCGCACGATGATGCCACACAGTGCTCTGGATACAATACCGAGAACAAGAATTCCCATATGATGGCATCAATGCTCTCCAATCTGGATAGACATGAACCATGGTCTCCATGTAGTGCATATATGATCACGTCCTTCTTGGATAATGGGCATGGTAAGTATTCCTAATTTTGCTTGTTATGGGTACCAGTACAACTTGGATAATTGGCAGCCAAATGGGCAGATATCACTTCCATCCCCTCCATAAACAACTTACATGCATGTGTAAGTCAGAAATCTCTGCCTGTGGCTTTTATCCCACATATATTGAAATTAAACATCCCAGATCCTTCATTCCCTTAATGTCATCTTTTGGAAGAGAGGTGGGAGGCCTACTACACATTAAATGGTCATCTGGTTCTGCCAAACTCTGTAGGTTGTCTATGATTAATCTAATTTATAGATGTTTTGGGGTTTATCTGTTAGGTATATTAGCTGGATAGGTGCCAGTACTTAGTGCAGAAAATTTTTACTAGGGGTTGGCAGTAGGTCTTGACTGTCTGTAGTTTCCAGTTTCTTCACCCTTTAGTAAAACAGTCCAGGCATATAGTCAAAAGAGACTCTTAGGGAACATGTTCCCTGACAAACGTTGTGCTCAAATATTTCTCTATTGCTCAATTAGGAGAGTGCTTACTGGACAAGCCAAGCAGACCCATCCAACTTCCATCAGATCTCCCTGGAATGCTGTACGATGCCAATAAGCAGTGCCAATTTACATTTGGAGAGGAATCCAGACATTGTCCAGATGCCGCCAGCACGTGTACGACCTTATGGTGCACTGGAGTCTCTGGAGGACTTCTCGTCTGCCAAACTAAACACTTCCCCTGGGCTGATGGAACCAGTTGTGGAGAAGGGAAGTGGTGTTTGAAGGGCAAGTGCACAGAGATGACAGACAAGAAACATTACGAGGTACATTATATGTTTCTACCTTTTCATCTAGTTTTTTGGAATGAAGTAAATATGACTCAACATATACTATTTTAGATAGTACAGTGATTTTGGTACTGATGGAAGACTTGTATGCAATTTGGACTTGAACAAGTCAACATTTGATATGGTTAGATCTGGAAGACTTTGCAATTTCTTTTGGTGCTTTCACATTGCGTTCCGTCACCCGTTCAATGGCCCCACTGGGGCTTATGTCCAAACCCCCCTCAAAACAAAAGCCAGATGTATGCGCCGATGGGGCCATACACTATAATGGTTCCGGCAGAGGGAGCGTGCGCTCTGATGTGCCTCATTTTCGGGCGTGTATGCCTACTGAAGACGGACACTCAAACATAGTAGACTGCTTCTGAATGTCCGCCACCAGTAGTTGTATACGCCCGTAAATGATGCACAGCAGAGAGCACGTTCGCTCTGCTGGCATCATTACAGACTATGGTCTGTTGGTGAATCCTGTTTTGCGAGGGGTTCAGACGGGACCACTGGATGGATGTCGGAACACAATGTGAAAGCACACTTACATATTAAAGGAACCAGAAATGTATCACCATAGTCTATGAATATCAACCACATCCTACATGGTCTGATAAATGGTATTCATAGTTAATACTTACCAATGTTCCCTCTTTATGTTTTGGCAGACTCCTGTACATGGTGGTTGGGGAGCCTGGGGATCATGGGGCCAGTGCTCCAGAACTTGTGGTGGTGGAGTCCAATACTCTATTCGGGAATGTGATAATCCAGTGCCAAAGGATGGTGGAAAATATTGTGAAGGCAAAAGGGTTCAATACCGTTCATGCAACATGCAGGACTGCCCTGAAAATAATGGTGAGTGACCTAAAAAAAATGTTCAAGTCTTGAATATGTTTTTTACGAAAAGGAACCTGGGTTCTAAAAATAGTCCTTTAATACCCTCAGGGAAAACATACAGAGAGGAGCAATGTGAAGCTCATAATGACTTCTCCAAGACACCTGGAAGTGGACCCAATGTTGAATGGACACCTAAATTTGCCGGAGTCCGCCCAAAGGATCGTTGCAAGCTTGTATGTCGTGCAAAGGGCACTGGATTCTTCTTTGTGCTGAGCCCCAGGGTAAGTTCACAGAATCAGACTTTCTGTTGTGGATTAATGAGGAGTGTTAAACCAGAACATCACTCAACGTTGACCAAAAAGCCCTGATACCACTCACATCTGTGGTTTTGTTGTACTGCCAATACTTCCCATGAGATTGCTTTAGGTTCGGGAACATACACATATTAGCACACAACTTTAAGACTATCTGGCATCACAAGAAGTTCTGGAACATGTGACAAGAATTATGTAGCACTTTAATTATTAAAATCTAGAACCAAGATGTCATAGTAGTTCAGAATATGGGTACCAAATATTGGAAAATATTGATTTTAATATATTTTTCTTTCCTTTGTCCTGCGCAGGTAGCCGACGGTACTCCATGTAGTCCTGACTCAACCTCCATATGCATCCAAGGCCAATGTATCAAGGCCGGCTGTGATCGTGTGATAGGTTCCAACAAGAAGTTTGACAAGTGTGGAGTCTGTGGAGGAAATGGCTCCACATGCAAGAAAGTATCTGGGACATTTACTAAAGCAAGGTATGTTCAGTGACTTTTTTGAGATTCAGTTATTGCAAAAATCTTCATAGGATATATTAATATTAGGAGAATCATAAATTATTCAGTAGATGGATGTCACTTGATCCTCTCCAGACGGCAACACGCATGACCCTCATATCATACAAACCCCTGACTGGCCACTAATTTAATATGTATTAAGTGTTTGGACAGATTCCAGGGAAAAAATGATTGCGCATTTTGAGTTTCAACATGCCCAATCTTTTGTTCTTTCTCCATTTTAGAACACATGCACGCTCAGCCAAACTGAGCATATATGTTAATAGAAAAGTCGGGAGGAATAGCCGTCAGTTGAAAGAGAATTTATCTGATAACATTAAAGGTGTCCACCATTAATAGTTAGATAATTTTACGAATTCACAGTTTAACTCATAGTACTAAAGTCCATTTTACTCAGTTACTAATCAAGCATTTCCTAATCTCCAAACATTTGCAGAATTTATTTTTGAATGCAATTTTTTTTAATTTCCCCCCTACAGATCTGGGTATCATGATGTTGTCACTATCCCTGCCGGTGCAACAAACATCGAAATCAAGCAGCGTAATAGCAGGGGTTCTATGCACGATGGCAGCTACTTGGCTATAAAGGCAGATGATGGGACCTATGTCCTCAATGGTGACTATACATTAACCACCTTGGAACAAGACATTTCCTACAATGGCAACTTTTTAACATACAGCGGTTCTACTGCCTCACTAGAAAGAATCCGCAGCTTTAAGCCACTCAGGGAGGACATCACTATACAGGTCCTCACTGTGGGAGATTCACAAAGACTGAAAATCAAGTACATTTATTTTGTCAAGAAACCAGCTCAACCGGAAAAGCCTTTGAATAAGAAGAAAGAATCCTTCAATGCTATACAAGAAACAATTCTCTCCGAGTGGGTTATCGGAGAATGGGGTGAATGCTCAAAGACTTGTGGATTAGGCTGGCAGAGGAGATCTGTAGAGTGCAAAGACTTAAGGGGTCAACCTTCAAAAGACTGCCCTAACGAGCTCAAGCCAGACGATATCCGGTCATGTGCAGATATTCCCTGTCCCCAGTGGCAATTGGGAGATTGGTCCTCATGTTCTAAGACCTGTGGGAAGGGTTTTAGAAAGAGACTCTTGAAATGTATGTCTTACGAAGGTAGCAATTTGCCTCAAGACAACTGCGACCCTTTAAAGAAGCCAAAACATTTAATAGACTTTTGTACTGTTTCCAACTGCAGTTAAACAGCGTTTGACCGTGAATATTACTAGGATGTTTTTTTTAAAAAAAAAAAATTATCATCATGCTGTAAGCGGAAGGTCAGGTAGAACGAGTTTGTCGATTGTACAAACCAGAGGATGGAAAGTTGTTGAGCGGGAACAGAGCAAATATCTGCTGGTTTGATTGGACCATCAGGTTGAATAAGTTACGTAGGTTTGATAGAAGGGCATATTACTGTCTCGAAATCCTTCATCTTTAGACCTCCTGGGGTATTATGGGTTTATTTTTAAACTCTTTGGAGTCTGTTACCAGTTAGGTTTAAAGCCCAAAAGATGGTAGCCATATTATGTATTAAAAGTACTTGGGCTCCTTAAAGGAGATCTGCCAGTTCTTCTGACTTGTCTGTTTGGTATTCCTCATAACATGACAAATCTGGGGCATCTTATCCTGCAACTCTACCTCGTACCGTTCCTCTGTAATCCCTCCTTTAACATTTCTGAATAAGCTAACAACTGATTGTTGCCAGTTAGGGGGTGTGTCCCTGCTCTGACTGACACTGACCAATCAAGGATGCCTGTGTCTTACTCTGAAGAGACATGCCCCTCCCAGTGAGAATGGTGACGCTTAGTTGTTATTTGATCGATACAGTTCAAAGAGGGAGAACAGAGGAACGGTACAACACAGAGCTATAAGAAAAAGTACTCCAGAATTGTTTTTTCATGGTGAATACAATTATTTACTAAAATACCATATCAGGAGAGCTAACAGATATTCCTTAAAGAGTAGAAGCCCATCATTGACATTTTTTTTAAGGGTCCTTCACATGTATTTGGATATTGCCCTTGGTTAGGGTTAACCTACCTCATTCAAGAAGGGCAAAATCGGGAGCTGGACATGATCAGTATAATTCATGATGGCTGCTATCAAAACACAGTATATTTTTATAAAGCCATATTCTCATTTCTTTGAGACATGCAGATTAAGGGGGACCAATATTTCTTTTTTTGTGTTGTTGTTTTTTTTGCTAGGATACACATTTATTATATGGTACCTTTTAACCCCTGCTGTAATTTTTCAGTTTTATAATAATTATACAAATGGCCTTGTGATCATATAAACCTTTAGGGATCACAGAAATGTCAAATTCTACAACAAGGGGTGTGTTAACCCTTTGTAATACACAAGTTTTTCTTACTGGACTGAAATAAGTGACATCACAAAAGGCATTTGAATCGGACATATAAGACTTTCTATAAATATTAACATCACTTGTGTATTATATTAGTATTTCCTGCAAAGAGGGGAAATGCCAGATGTGAAAGGTTTCAACATCTGGTTCCAAATAATGTTCTCTGAGAAATCCAACAACATAGGCGATGGGCTGGGGGGGAGGGGGCTCTAAATTTTAGGCCAGTATAGATTATGAGATTGTACATACAAAGAGATATAACATAAAAAAAGGTATATATCCTCCATATTCCAGATATGCAATATGGAAATATATTTGGTAGACAGTCCTGGGGATAGCAGGTCCATCCGCAGCTGTTGGCCAGCCGGCATGTGTCAATAATCTGTGTCAGGTTGGAGATTGACTTCAGTGAGTGAGTGTGTGCGTGCGTGTGTATATGTATATATATAGAGTATACTTCATAAGTATTTGCTTCAGCTCCTTCCATGAAGGGATCCTTTAATGACACATCATATACCTATTTATTTTTGTACAACCAGTCCAATTATATTTTAAGTTATCGCTTTCTATAACGAGAAAAAAAGAGTATTTATGCATTATTATTATATGTAACTAGAAATATTAAAAGAACACATTGACATTCCCTAACCATGTTGTTTCATTTTTTCTTTTGTAATAACAAAGTGAATTCTGAGTGAAGTTTAACGTCATTTATTTTATTTTTTTTCTCAATAGATTTGATTGTCTTTCTGACACAGAGCTCTAAATCCTCTGCATACATGTGGATTGAAACCACAACATGTTGCTTGCTTGTGGCCACCACTAGAGGAAGCTTACTGCATACTCTTTATACATAGAATCCCATAATAACACAGTATGCAGTAAGCTCTCAAGCTCCCTCTAGTGGTGGCCGGAATCAGTTTGTTATCACTCATTTATATGCAAGGAGTTTAATATCAGAAGCACAGAACTTTATAGGCCTCCATAAACTTTAGATACCTAATGGCAGAACAACAGCACTTCCTCCCTTTCTGATAGTGATGGCCACCATATAGAAGACACACGCTTCCTTTCTGCATTGCCTGTGTAGACGGAAGAGCAGGAATTGTGTCCTATATGACAATAGCTGCAAACAATGAGAGTTGACGGTCAATAAAGTGTCAATAGACTACTATAATGTTGTTGGATTAATGATCGTTTGGACAACAGCTATCTCCCCGACTCTCCAATACACAGGAACGCTCAGTTGGGCACTAATGTGTTGTCTATGAGAGAGCTACTGCCAGACTCATCTGGCATCAGTTTATCTCCCGGAGAAAATAAAGGATCGGTCAATGGAAATCCAACAGGGTAGATCCTTCTCTTCCCCAACATCATCTGTCGCGAAGAATCGAAGGCTCCCATACACATTTGTGCTGTGGATCAATAAAGCCTAACCATCTAGTATTTTAAACTTAAAAATCACACGATAATTGGTAGTAAGGGTGGAGATTCATTATAAAGGCTCCAGGCACGTGGATTTTTGTTGTATTGACCCGTAATGTTTGTTGTATTGACTGGCAGGATTTTTGTTGTATGGACTCGTAGTGGTATGAGGCCATACCGTGTGCCTTTTTTCAAACATTCCAGGTGAGACTATATTATGAAGATTATCTTGTCTAAGAAGCACCAAATTTGGAGTAAAATATGGTGTCTCAAAGGAGCATCAGATGAAGGCACAGGAAGTACGCAAGGTATAGATCCATACTGAGGACCTTAATGGGTTTATCCATGTGCTTGAGCCTATAGAGGATTTAATAGCATGACTAAGTACTCATCGGGTCTACACACTCTTTGAAAAACAAAGAGTTATGCACTTTATCAATGGCTCATGCAGACGAGTGTGTAAATCGGACGTGTGCTGTCCGATTTCCGATCAAATAGCACACAGACAGCACACTGACCCATGTTATTCGAAAAGCTGTTCAGATGAACGATTTTTCTCTCAGTCCGACTGTCCATGAAAAAAAAATTGCAGCATGTATTACTTTCTTGTGTATGTTAGATGGGACATACCAATTCAAGTCTATGAGTGCGTAAAAATAAACTGACCTTCCACACATCATTCGAGAAATATTTGTTTTTTTCCGGATACTAATCTAGGAAGCTGTATTTGATCATGCAGATTTCATAATGTAGATGTATGAAAAAGGACATCAAATGTACGTAAAAAACGGACACAGGGATAAAAATCGGATGAAAATTAGTTGAAAAAAGTTTTCTGGTTGAAACCTTGGACGATTTTTCATACCCTCATCTGCAGCCAGCCTTAGGCTACATTCATACATCCGTGTGAGTGTTACCATCCAAGAAAAACTGAACAATTTTTTTTTCAGGTGTTATCCAAGTTGTTTACTAGTTGCATCAGGTTTTTTTGTCTTTTTGTTGTTTTTTTCGTGTGTGAATGTAGCCTAATGGAAATAGCCAGGCGGTCCAGAGTGGGCACACACAGGGTCTTTTAAATGTGGACCATTTGGCTATACCAGCCAATCAGATTGTAGTTAGCATTGCTCAGGAGCCTGAAGCAGTGATCTGATTGGTTGTTATGGTCAATGCCCCTGCTGTTTATGTCTTGCATTCATTTTTATACCTATACATTCCTAAATATTATGGGATTTATCATTGCAATTCCTCTCTGACTTATCTCTAGCTGGGGATGACAGATGAAGCGAGGACTTCAAGTACACAGAAAGAGTGATAATTCTTTTGAAATGCAAATGCTAAACATATACCATTCAGCAGACCTAGATAAGGAGGAAATGCAAAGTTGGATATTCTCCCAGGGTGTGATTATTCTAATGATTATAATTACATGGGGTGAATGTCCTGTATTTACAGTCAGACAGGAGTTACTGCATTGATATGCTCAGTAGACTCCTGTTTACATTTGATAATCCCTACTATACAGGGAGACAGCATACAGGTGCTTCTCACAAAATTAGAATATCAACAAAAAGTTAATTTATTTTAGTTCTTCAATACAAAAAGTGAAACTCATATATTATATAGAGTAATTACAAACAGAATGATCTATTTCAAGTGTTTATTTCTGCTAATGTTGATGATTGTGGCTTACAGCCAATGAAAACACAAAAGTCACTATCTCAGTAAATTAGAATAATTAACAAAAAACACTTGCAAAGGCTTCCTAAGCGTTTAGAAAGGTCCCTTAGTCTGTTTCAGTAGGCTCCACAATCATGGGGAAGACTGCTGACTTGACAGATGTCCAGAATGCAGTCATTGACACACTCCACAAGGAGGGTAAGCCACAAAAGGTCATTGCTAAAGAAGATGGCTGTTCACAGAGTGCTGTATCCAAGCATATTAATGGAAAGTTGAGTGGAAGGAAAAAGTGTGGTAGAAAAAGGTGCAAAAGCAACCGGGATAACCACAGCCTTGAAAGGATTGTTAAGAAAAGGCCATTCCAAAATTTGGGGGAGATTCACAAGGAGTGAACTGCTGCTGGAGTCATTGCTTTAAGAGCCACCTCACACAGACGTATCCAGGACATGGGCTACAAGTGTCGTATTCCTTGTGTCAAGCCACTCATGACCAATAGACAACGCCAGAAGCATCTTACAAGGGCCAAAGAGAAAAAGACCTGGACTGTTGCTCAGTGATCCAAGGTGTTGTTTTCAGATGAAAGTAAATTTGCATTTCATTTGGAAATCAAGGTCCCAGAGTCTGGAGGAAGAGTGGAGAGGCCACAATCCAAGCTGCTTGAGGTCTAGTGTGAAGTTTCCACAATCAGTGATGGTTTGGGGAGCCATGTCATCTGCTGGTGTAGGTCCACTGTGTTTTATCAAGACCAAAGTCAGCGCAGTCGTCTATCAGGAAATTTTAGAGCACTTCATGCTTCCCTCTGCCCACAAGCTTTTTGGAGATGGAAATGTCATTCTCCAGCAGGACTTGGCCCCTGTCCACACTGCCAAAAGTACCAATACCTGGTTTAAAAACAACAGTATCACTGTGCATGATTGACCAGCAAACTCGCCTGACCTTAACCCCATAGAGAGAGAATGTATGGGGTATTGTCAAGAGGGAGATGAGAGACACCAGACCCAACAATGCAGACGAGCTGAAGGCTGCTATCAAAGCAACTTGGGCTTCCATAACACTTCAGCAGTGCACAGGCTGATCGCCTCCATGCCATGCCGCATTGATGTATTAATTGATGCAAAAGTAGCCCCGACCAAGTATTGAGGGCATTTACTGAACATACATTTCGGATTTTAAAATCATTTTTCAAGCTGTTGTTATAAAGTATTCTAATTTACTGAGATAATGACTTTTGTGTTTTCATTGTCTGTAAGCCACAATCATCAACATTAACAGAAATAAACACATGAAATAGATCACTCTGTTTGTAATGACTCTATAAAATATATGAGTTTCACTTTTTGTGTTGAAGAACTGAAATAAATTTACTTTTTGATGATATTCTAATTTTGTGAGAAGCACCTGTATATGTTTTTCACTTTCACATCAATAACAGTGCCACTTGACATAAATGCAATGATTTTCATAATGGGAGCTCAGGTGCAGTACCTGAGAACGGCTACTATATGGTGTATGGAGTTGTCCTATTCTGACTCCATACATTTTTATTTTCCTGACATTGGACTTACTTACAACCAATAGGTGGGGGCGCTGGATGTTGGACCTATCAAAAGAATTGGTCATCAATATCAAAGTCCTGAACAACCCCTTTAATCTACCATGTAAGGTGTATGGTGGTCTTTCGACTTTTCCGCTACATTGAAGGAAGGATTGGACCATTTTCTCAGGGAATATAATCCGTAACTGAAGGATTCTGGCAGCAGCTCTTAAGCACCCCATACACATTAGGCTAACGATAGTGACGGTTCGACTGACAGTTTAATGTGTATGGAGTCCCCCGACAGATGACTGTTAGGGGAGTTAAGGATCCATCGTGTCCGTTTTCGGGCTGCTAATCCTCTTGTTCTTTAGGGATAAGCTGCCACCAGAGATTTCTGGCAGAAGCTCGCTTATAAAGAACACAGTCCTACTTTCCCTATGTATGTATGCTTGCTCAGGAGAATCGACATTACATGTGAATGGGGGGTCCGGAGGAATAGCTGTCTGGCAGTGCTCATTATTGCATCATGATATGTTATCTCTGGTTTTCCATTGAACTGGATATAAACCCACAGTGTTATCTTACTTATTATAAGAATCCAGATAAAGAGGTTGAATTCATGCAGCGCTTGTCATGTTTCATTTGTGTGTTGTGTTAAGGCCCAGATAAATATTGGACACTTAACTCCCCCCCATACATACGAAAGCTCTGCCAAGAACTCATGTGTTCTCTATGAGAGAGCCACTGCCAGACTTCTCTGAAAGATGCTTACCGGTAATTCCCCGCCGAACAAATGGGTCGGCCATTGAAATTCCAATGACCAGATTCTTCTCTCCGCCAACATTACATGTCAGGAGGAAGTTGGGAAACCCTTACAACATTAGACTGTCATCTAATCATGCTGATATTGATTGGTCCTGTCAACTTTAGTCTTTAAACAGAGTGATTTTCGTGGCCGTGTAAACATGCTGCCAATCATCCGAAGAACAAGCAAAATGCTTTTTAATCCAGTGCTTGGATCATTTCACTGGCGACGATGACACAGCTCGTATGAAGTTTGGTCTTTTCTGTGGTGATGCAAAACCTGGATGATAAAGAAACAAAACCGAAAAAGAATCAATGCCTTCGAAATGTGGTGCTGTAGAAGGATGTTATCAATATCATGGATGGCAAGAAGAACAATCATATCAATTTTGGAACAAATCGAGCCAAACTTGTCACTCAAAGCAAGGATCACCAAGGTACGACTTGCCTACTTTGGACATATCATATGAAGAGTAGGATAAGGACTATAGAAGGACATCATGGTTGGAAGAATAGAAGGAAAAAGGAGAAGAGGAAGACCAGCAATCCGATGGCTTGATAATATCAAGATAACGGTGGAGAAGACCTTGGTGGACCTAACTAGGCTTGCACAAGATCAATCTATGCGCAGATCATTCATCCATCAAGTTGTCATGGCTCGAGATTAAGCTGAAGGCCATTAAAAAAAAAATAATTAACAGTAAAATAGTCTAGTTTTTAGTGGCATAACACACTGCCACTACGTGTATGGAAACATTTCTGCTACCACAAATTAGTTTGCAGTCCTTTTTGATTATATGTAATGTGGTATTAAAAGGATTGTCGCATTAACAATATTAATCACCTATTCTTGGCATAGATGAATAATGTATGCTCATTTGGGGTCAGGCTGCTGAAATCAACACTGATCCTAAGAATGAGGGGCCCAGCGTCCCTGGTGAGAGTAAAGCTGGAGTGAGGATGTGTGACCACCACTCCTATAGACCGTGAATAAAGCAGTGACTTCACATGCTCACTACAACTCGGGGCCCCTGTTCTCGTGAGTAGTGGGGGTTCCAACCGTTAGAACCCGAGTGATTATATATTTACATGTGAAGAGGAGATATATAGTATATGGTTTAGTAGACAACACCTTTAGATTATAATATTGAGGCATGCAATAAAATTTAGGACATTAACTTATTGAGAAAAAAATATGGTGGGTCCTTAGCATTATTCTCCACACTCTAGGCAGCTGTCTGTAGGAGACTACTGCTTTATTCTCACCAAGGACTTTGGGGTGCTGTTCACCTACTATGCATGGAAAGTACCTTATTCCAATCTGATATAAGATAACTTAAAGGGATTGTCCGGTCTCAAGCTACAAGTCTGCAGTCACTCTATGTGACTGGTGAGTTGTGAATCCTCCCATCGCATACACTGCGCTTTGTGAGGATTCACCGGCGCTGAGAGCGGTGATTTGCATACAAGGTCACGTGCCGACTAGATGGGCGCAGCCTTGCTCAATGCTAGTGACGCGCCCCCTGGGCCGTGGGGTACTCGGCAGCCGGGCCTCTTATGGATGCCGATATGGGGAATATCACGGTGGCTGGCCCGGTCCGTGACCCAGGGCAGTCAGTAAAAAGGGGGATATTTATAGGGGATTTGGAAAGTTTGTGACGCTACCTGTGGAATGCGGCCAAAGGGAGCCGCCGCAGTGGAGCAGTCCTCTGGAGCTGGTGTTACGGCAGCAGGGATGGTGTGGCTCTCCACAGGTAGAGCTAGCTCCAGGGCAGTGTAGTGGATGCTGGGGAGAGACGGCAAGACGGTCCCGGAGGAAAGACGGACACTCACACGGTGGTAAGCTTCAGTACCTTTACTGGTGATGATGCAGGCACGGTCCAGGGTACTCCGGACGAAGGGCGCACTTTTGGACTCTCCCCAGTGAGCAGGTATACGGCCTCCTGATCCATGGCTTTACTCACTAAGCTTCTGGCCTGCCTGGAACTAGGCCTAGCTTGGTTACTGTCTCTCTCTCTTCCTTGCACCTGCTGACCTGGTGGTAGGGCCTTCTTTTGGAGATCACTCTCCCTGGACGCTGGGGCCTCCGCGACTCCTAGCCCTGGTACTGTAGTCAGCGTTTGGTAAACCTGGGACCTGTAGTCCTCCAGGGGTTCCGGTGGTCCCTACTGGGTATAAATGACCCTGTAGGCGCGGACCCGGTGTCCGGTATATATCTCAGGGTGAGCCTGGTATGCTCCTCTGCCCCCTCGCTACTTCTTCCTTCTCCTCTCTCCTTCGGCCACACTCTGGGCCCTCACACGTGCTGTAGGCCTTGGCTCGCCTAAGCACAGCAACTAGCGTGCTGCCTCTTCGCTGCTCTCTGAGCGTCAGCACGTTCCCAGACTCTCTCTGTCTGACTAAAGACTAAACTAAGACTGAGCTGCCTGGCTCCACCCTCCCTATATATATCCCTAACGGGCTCCCTCGGCTGGTCTGAGGTGGTAGGGTGGAGGTGTGTGAATGTGTGAGGGCCTCTTGTGGAGAAGTCCATCCATGCACCCTTCTGGGTTCTGTGGCACCAATGCGCAGCAGGGCGCCACACTAGTGTATTGAGCGAGGCTGGAAACAGTCTAGTCGGAATGTGGCTGGAAGTATGCATATCGTATACTTGCAGTCACATGGCTGTCGCTCCCGGCGCCGGCATCGGAGAATCCTGACAACACGCAGTGCGTGTGATGTGAGGATTCACAAGTCTCTACTCTTATATAAAGTGACTGCAGAGTTGTAGCGTAAGACGGACACCCCCTTTAATTGATGTTCCTGCAGTCCTGTATATCTCTATAGGAAATACATATATCACATTTTCATCTCAACTATATCTAATGGACTCAATTCTGGTGCCCCTAATAAGCTCCATTCTCCTCCATCCATGTATTTTTTCTAACTTCTCCAATCCTAGACCCTCATTCATCAGTTTTCATCTTTGACTGGAGTACATTTCTTACGCTGAAAGATGCACCAGTTTCTTTAAGAGGCGCATGTCTCTTATTATGGAATTTGTCACATCTTACTCCAACATTGGCGTAAAAGTAAGCCATAAATTGAAACATAATGGGTCAGATTTATCTAAAATATCTGTGTTGCCCACAGCAACCAATCACAGTGCAGCATTCATTTTACCAGAGCTGTTTACCAAATGAAAGCTGATCACTGATTGGTTGCAAGGGGAAACCAACACAGTTCCTGTTGTAAACAAGTAGGCCTAGTAGGCCTCATTTGTAAAAACTGTCTTAAAAAAATACCTTTCTCTACAATAAATAGTTCAGGATAAAGATTATATCACATCTAACCCCCTTAATGAATATTCTCTCATCATCCGTTCGTTCACCCCATGTACTGAGCTAAGGTCTGGCAGGAAATCCTTTTAACGTGGCATATTCAAATAAGTAAAAAAAAATTGACATCTGGCCAGAATAAAAAATGTAATCCATTATAGAAGAAGCCATAAAGAGGCCAATTTTTTTTTTTTGTACGTGTGGGAAGCAAACAGCGGAAAAGATTCACAATGCTCCTAAAAAAAGAGGGGAAATCTGGTATTTTTAACCAGTGTGATGCTGGAGGAGATTAGGGTCAGCCGTCTAGGCCCTATTTGTACAGAGCGCCGGAGTTGTCAGCAGCTGAGACTTAGCAGAGCCGTGTTTCCTTGTGTAAACAGTGGATGTGAGGCGGCACTGTACAGACGTAAGCTCTCTAAACACTATGGCTAAATATTTATCAGCGCTGATTAACAATTTATACGTTACACTTTGGATCCTTTTTTTTTTTTTTCTTTACTTGGCTCCCCTTCCTATTATGTATAACAACACTCGGGTTGTATAATCGCTGTCAGTCCTCAGAATGCAGATAAGACAGCAGGAAGATCACCCGCGTTTTGCGCCATCACAAATAGTTGGGTCACGCTCAACACTCCCCTAAAGCTTCCCTTCCCTCCAAAGAGACTCGGAATGACCACACATTGAGGATTTTTTTTTTTTTATCCTTCCTCTCTTTGAATTACCAAATTACTGTTTTAACCTTCCATTGTATGTCCAGACCCATTTACATATCAAAAGACATGAAAAGTGACACATTTAAAGTCCCCATTAAGCTCTCAATTTGTCATGTCAGTGGGCCGTGAATGAGGTTCTCCTTCCTCGTCACACGTTTGACTCAAGGGCCTTCAAAGCTCCACCAAGTTATGGAAATTCGCACGGACGTGAGAAAGTTTGGAACTTTTTTTTTTTTTCCCATATAAACTTGGAATCACTTTGATTGCCATCTAGTGTTCGGTTTATGGAAGTGCAATTTTAAAAAGTTTGAAACTTTTTTGAGATCCCTAAATCACTTTCTAGATGATCCATCTCTTTTTTTTTTTAAATTTAGCAAATAATTCCTTCCCTATAGAAAACAAAGCGGTGCATGGCAGAGACGTTGAAATAATTACAGAGCTGTTACACAAGCCTATTAATTACTGGTTGAAAGAGGCATTATATAGAAAACAGAGAAGGCTTTCTTTTCTTATGTAAATGGGCTAAACATAGGGGAAGCTGTTGAAATCACAACAGATTGTAAATATATATTTGGGCAACTCCATAATATTAAAAAGAATAATAATAGCATTGGGACAGTGAGTTACAAACGTTTTACCATGGGGTTACAAACGTTTTACCATACCCCTAAAAAATATTTCCAATCTCAGCGGGAAATTTATTTACATTTCTCTCTTAGGCCCCCTTCACACATCCTGGTGTTTCCGGTACGTCATCCGTGTGTACGTGTGTGTTATCTTTGTGGGATCTGTGTGTCCGTGTGCTGTCCGGATCTGTGTCTTTGTGTGCTGTCCATGTGACACGAATAGAATGGAATGCAGCATAGAAATTAAAGAGTGTTATGTATTAAAGATGTTTAAAGATAGAGATAGATAGCGATGAAGAACATAGATAGATAGATAGATAGATAGATCGATAGATAGATAGATAGATAGATAAATGGAAAAAATCAGGCAGCACTCCAGTTCAAGGAAAAATTGTGGACACACAGTGTCAAAGACCTTGTTGTGAGGTCGAAACGTTGCACCACTTGGTGCTGGATTAAAGTCCACAATTTTTCCTTGAACTGGAGTGCTGCCTGATTTTTTCCATTTATATATTTTGCATTGGACAACCGCATTATTCAGGAAGTATTGCACCCAAAATCTGCTTAAGGTTTGCGCTGCTATCTGTCTTTTTTATTTAGCTAGATAGATAGATAGACAGAGACAGAGAGAGAAAAATAGCTTTCAAGATATTTAATAAACTCTGTGGAGCTTATCAGGCAGCTTTCTAGGAATCAATGTAAAAAAATGTCGTGGGTCTCCCCTATTTTAATAACCAGCTAAGGGAAACCAGACAGCTGGGAACTGGTCTTATTAGTCTGGGAAAGGGCCAATATCCATGGCGCTTCCCAGCCTATTATTATCACATCACAGCTGTCTGCTTATTAGTGCAATCAGGATGAGCGGAGGCTAAGTGCCAGAATTGGCGCATCTAACAGATGTGCCATTTCTACGGTGGCTGAGTGCTGGTCTTATTAGGCTGGGAAGGGGCCAATATACATGGCCCCTTCCCAGCCTATTAATATAAGCCTGTAGCTGCCTGCTTTCTCTTAGCTGGTTATTAAAAATAGAGGACCCTAAAAAATTGACGTGGGGTCCCCCCTATTTTTAATAACCAGCTAAGAAAAAGCAGGCTGTTAGATGCACCAATTCTGGCACTTAGCCTCCGCTCATCCTGATTACCCTAATGCATTGGCAATCGGGGTAATGGTTTTGGGGTTGATGTCAGCTGTGTAATGTCCGCTGATGTCCTTTTTTTGCCATTTTGTGTGTTTAAAACACACAGTAAAAAATGCAAACAATTTGTTTAAAAGAATGAATGCAATAATTTCTATGTAAAAATGACATGATGCTCATATGTTCATACTCCTGAGCTTCTTTTAAATGCTTCAGGTTGTGTTTACATGATGTGTTTGCAGTGTATTTTTTGTCATGATTTTCCCCCCCAAAAATGCTGCCGTTTTATTGTATTTCTGGAAAGTCACGAAAAAAAAAGATATCTCTCAAATGTGAACACAGCCTCAGGCTTTAAAAAGATGGCAAGAATTTTAAAAGAAGTAAGGCCATCTTCACATATTACCAAATACTGTATTTTTTCTGCTGCTTTTTATCTTCAGGTGCATACATGAAAATATGCACTAACAATCTTCTCTGATTATTGCGTTTGTGCTGATCATGTTTTTTTGTTGCAGAATTGAAGCGGCATTTTTTAATGCATTTTTAGTACAGAAAAGCTTTGGTTCGGCACTTAAAAATTTACCTGTGTTTTTTACATGTATTTTATCAGGCTTCTAATAGAAGCCTACAGGAAAGAAAAGTACCAAAGAAAATGCAAAAATGCACAGGTCAGTAGCATCATTAATTGCAAAGTGGGCATGGGTTTTCATGAAATCACATCCACTTTGCTAGGACAGATAAGTGCAGTAGATTTTCTGCACATAAAACCGCAGCAGAAAAAAGCAGTATTATTTACGCTACGAGTTAATATAACCTAATGTATATTCTTCGGGCATTTTCCACTAAGAAGACACTCAGTATTTAGAATACAAGTCAATGGAGGCTAAAAAGACCCGCTCACACAGGGCTTTTTACACTTTTTTTAACATCTCTGCCTAAAATGATGCTGGCATTTTCTTCATTTCTTAATAGAATAACAAAAATGCTGAAAAATGTTCAAAAAAATGCTGATAGCAAAATAAATGAATAGGGAAAGTTTTTCTAGCTTATCACAAGCTTGTAGCTATAACACAATATCAAACAAAGTGATACTCATCAACCAGCAGCCACATGGTTCCAGCACAGGGAGCTCTGTGATCTACACTGGCACAGGAAGAAGAAACGTCACCGTGCCACCAGCAGTAGGACTGATGCCTGTGATTGACTGCAGTGGTCAGGTGACTTGAACAATATGTTATCAGAATAAGGCTACATTCACTTGTCTCCACACGTGTGCTGCCTGATTTTTTATCGGACAGCACACGTTACCTATAGAGTTTCGTGGATCTATTTACCTAGTCGTGAAAATCTCGGATCCAAATGTGAATTGCTATCCTATTTTTATCGGATTTTTTAAACTACACTTAACACGGATGTGTGACTGTAGCTTAAAAGTCATTAATCCGCTGCACCCAATCACAGGACACAGCAGCATTGCTGGTGGTGGAGAGGTGATGTCTTTCCTCCTGTGGCAGCCTAAGCAGGATCTAGGTGGATGCTAGTAGGTATCACTAAATTTGTTATTGCCTACAGGTCCAAAACCCTCAGGAACATTTTTTTTTACCCTGACAGCCCCTTTAATTAATGGGTGCATTGCTCAGGGCTGGATCATAAGAAAGGCATATAGGGCAAGCGTCCCTGGGTCCTTCATTACTTTGGCACCTATGGAGTTCTCCATCTTCCACTCTTCTTTATAGTCGTTCTGTGGTCCTATCCAGTCACAAATAGGGGGCAGGTGGTCATGTATACAAGTAAACTCTTCTTGGCTAGCTTTGCTGCTTCCATATCTGTTTTAATAGCAGTGAACAAAAATTGCTGGACTTTATTCACTAATTCTTTCTTTTTTGCCTTACACAAACATATTAGAAGAAAAATCCACCGCACTCTCAAAGTTGATACTTTGCAAGGTGATTTTATTGTTTAGCATGTATATGACTCGCCCCGTGGGCCGTGGGGTACCCGGAACCGGGCTTCTATGCGATGCTGGGGGTAGTACTGGCAACCCAATCCCGTGGCTCAGGGTGGTCAGACCAAATTGTGGCAGTCTATTTATCAGTGTTTTGAATGTCCGACTACACCACCCGTGGATTGCGGTCAGGGATGACCGCCGCTGCGAGGCAGACCACTGAGGCTGATGTTGGTGTGCAGCACAGGGGTAGGACAACTCCCCATGGGAAGAGTGTAGCCTCAGGGCAGTGTAGGTGAATGCTGAGGGTGATAGTGCAGGCCACAATAGTAAGAGTTCAGAGTCCGCTTCAAACAGTCCAGGGTCTTTATTGCAGATGTTATTACTGACCCAACAGGAGTACCGGTTAGAAATGGGCCTGGGTATCTGAGAGCATTCGGGCGAGCCCCACTGGTCAGAGTGAGTGTGTAGGCCTACCATTCTCTCTATGCTCTTTGTGACTATCCCCCTCTTCGTGGTGTAATAGTCCACATCCCTGAGCTGGCCTGTACTTTGCCTGTATGGCTTGCAACTCGGGCCTTAGGTACCTTTTGCTTCTCCTTACTGTACTGGTCCCTCTGTGTGGCAGAGCCTCCAGGCTTCTTAGGCCAAGGGACCTGAAATCCCTCGCGGGTTGGTTCTCTGCTGCTGGGCTTGCAACCCTGACAGCCTCGGACCCCAATGTCCGGTAGATTGGTTCTCTGCCAGGACCGGCTCTCGTCGCCTCTGTCCCTGGTTTGCAGTCTCTCCTCTGCCTCACGGACTCCTCAGCTACAGCTGAAATGTCCCTCCTTCTCTGGGACTAGTCTCAGTCCTGTGCTAGGTCGTCCAGTTCTCTCTAACCCTGCCCTCAGTTCCAGCTTTTATAGGGGCAGCCAGCTCCCCCTACAGGCCTGGGACAGGAGGTGCTGTATGCTAATTGTCCCTGACCAGGGAACCTCCCTCCTGCTCTCAGACACAGCCTTTAATATTTGTGGCATCCAGGCCTGGGGTGACACATATACATATGGTGAATCAGATGAAGTACATGAGCAACAAAATGAAGAGATGTTTCGACCCGTTCCAGGCCTTTATCAGAATATCTGAGTCACTTTAATGACATAGGCTTGTTTTTTGTGGATTACTTAAGTGGTCCTTTCATCTGGAAAGCATAAATGGTAATAACCTGCATTAAAGTGATTCAGATATTCGCAGACCTTGATAAAGAGCTGGGACAGCTCGAAACGTCTCCTAATTTTGTCGCTCATGTACTTCATCTAATTCACCTTAGGTATATATGCTAATTAATAAAATCACCTTGTAAAGTATCACCTTTGAGAGTTCGGTGTATTTTTCTTCATATTTCCATTGGGAACACAACCCACTCCTCCTGCACGTCTCCTTTATTTTTGAGTGCAAACCATTTTTCTACATTGAATTACACAAACATACTGTCGACTTTTTCTGTCCATGTGTAAAATTGTCTATTTTATGTTAGTGCACATGGGTGATTTCCAACAAGGTCTACAGGCGAAAAAAATCACAAAATGAGCTACACTGACCTGACTTATGGACCAAACTGATGCATGTAAACATTAGGCAGCTCCTGCGTCTGAACCTGCACCCAGATCAAGTCATGTCCACAATTTGCAAATGTGACTGATTTGCAAAATTGGTCTGAATTTAGCTTTATTAGTGTACAACTGATTAAATAGTTGTGCACTTTGTTCACCTTTCATGTTTCCACAATCCAGCAGAAACACCTTGCATGAAAAATTTTCTATCCACTTGAGAGGTCCACCATCACACCAAATGCCAATGAAACCACACTGATGCCATAAGTACAGAATATAAATAAAAAAAGACACAGGAGAAACTGTAAAAAGGTTGTTCAACAGCTGCAAGATCATTATTAGTGTTGAGCGAGCACTAAAATGCTCGGGTGCTTGAAGCTCGGGCCGAGCTCACCGTGATACTCGGGTGCTCGACCCGAGCAACGAGCCCAATGTTAGTCTATGGGAGACCCGAGCATTTTTGCGGCGGCACCCCCGGCAGTCTGTAGAAAGTCTAAAAAGTGCCCAAAACGATAGTGACAGTCTTCAAATGAAATGGGGACAGCATGGGGATCACCCCAGGAAGCATTTCTGACCCCCAGGTCACTGCTGGCAACAACGTGGTCAGAGGTATTAAGCCACTTTTACGGGCTCACAATAAAAAGTTCAAAAACGAAACTGAAACTGTTTTCCTGTGAAATATGTTAAGGAACATCCTTTCCAGGATAAAGACTTGTGTATAACGTAAAATAAATAACCAAAAACAAAAATACTCCTCCACACCTTGGGCTATGTACACAAGTAGCATTTTTTATGCGTTTTTGCACTTTTGTATTGCTTTCAACCATGACAAATGCATTCAGTGCTGAAAAGACATGGGAACAGCATGGGGAAGACCCCTGGAAGCATCTCTGACACCCAGGTCACTGCCTAAAAGTGTGCCCATCAGAAGTGATCCTTGCCGCATCAGAAGATGCAGACTTGCAACTATCCCCGTGCAAGTCCTTGTCCCAGGGCAGTGTTCAATTGTACATCCCCCATTCCTTGCAATGCAAGTGCAAATATGCAGCCAACCACCCACCCACCTGCAGGCTGCAATACTATACTGCTAGCTTGCACTTGAAATGGGGCCTTTTAGTTTGGAGGAGGCCGAAGCTGGCCACTACCTCATGGCTGCTTCGGCAGCAAGGTCTCCAAACTCAGTCCCCAGCCATCACTATTTATTTCTGAGCAGCAACTGGCGGTGTTGGAGCTCAGGGTAAATACTGAAAACAGAGGAGCCAGAGGTGTAATTGGAGCAAGTTTTAAATTAGTAGTAGAGTGGATGTGGACAGTGCAGGAGAATTTGCCGGACACACAGCAGGGGATCAGCTGACGTTACTGAACCCCAATAACACTGGAGCAAATGTTGACTGTGCAGACGGCACTTCTGAGCAGCAACTGGCGGTGTTGGAGCTCAGGGATTACAGTTCAGGTGGTAGAAACATGAACACAACAGGAGACCTGGATACTGTTGCCAACCAATTATTTATTCTGGAAGAGGACTGGCAAATTCATGCGAGATCCAGGCCTTGTTCATTTTCAGAAAAGTAAGCCGGTCAACGTTATCGGAGGATGGGCGTATGCGAATGTCTGTTAGTACACCACCTGCGGCACTAAAGACGCGTTCCGATAATACACTAGCAGCAGGGCAAGCCAGCACCTCCAGTGAATACTGGCTAAGCTCTGGCCATGTATCCAGCTTAGAGACCCAAAACTTGAAGGGGGAAGAGCCGTCTGGGAGTATACTAAGAGGGCAAGACATGTAGTCTGTCACCATCTGACGGAAACGTTGCCTCCTGCTGACTGGAGCCGTGATGGTGTAGACATTTGTGGCGGCGTGGACACAAAACTTTGCCACATTTGGGCCATACTGGAATGCACCAGTGCGTCTTGGTACTCCCGCATTTTACGCTCCCGGTTCAACGGTGTTATGAGGCTTTGTAAGTTGTCCCGGTAGCGAGGATCTAGGAGGGTGGACACCCAATAATCAGCCGTGTTGAGAATGTGGGCGATGCGGCGGTCGTTTCTCAGGCACTGCAGCATGAAATCAACCATGTGCTGCAGACTGCCAACTGGCCAAGAAACGCTGTCCCCTGCTTGAGGCGTGATCTCTGCCTGCTCTGCATCACCCCACCCTCATTCTAGATACTGACTACTAGAGCATTGTGTACCTCCCTCCTCTGGACAGATGTCTTCCTCCTCCATTGATTCCTCCTCATCCTCCTCACAAAGTGTCCCCAGCCTAGGCCTTTGTGAGGAACCATGTTGCGCAGACTGTACAGAAGCAGATGGCATTTGTGACTCCTCATCCTCCACCTCTTCCAAAACCTCGTCCCTTAGTGCTTGCAGTGTTTTTTCAAGCAGGCAGATAAGGGGGATAGTCATGCTGACTAGTGCATAATCTGCACTCGCCATCCGCGTGGAATAATTGAAGGCATGCAAAACGTGGCAAATGTCCTTCATAGAGGCCCACTCAGTGGTGGTGAAGTGTGAACGGTGCGCACTGCGACTTGTTTGCGCCTGCTGCAGCTGGTACTCCATTACTGCTGCCTGCTGCTCACACAACCTCTCCAACATATGTAACGTTGAATTCCACCTGGTGGGTAGGTCACATATGATGCGATGTTCTGGAAGACGTAATCGGCACTGCAGAGCTGCAATGTGCGATCTTGCGTTGCTGGAACGCCGCAGGTGAGCGCACTCTATGCGGACCTTGTGCAGCAGTGCATCAAGATCTGGATAGTCCCTCAAAAAACTCTACACGACCAAGTTGAGCACATGTGCCAGACATGGGATGTGAGTGAGGTTGCCTAGGCCCAGAGCTGCCACCAGATTTCGGCCATTGTCACACACTACCATGCCTGGCTGGAGATTCGCTGGCACAAACCACACGTCGCTCTACTGCTTGATGGCATTCCAGAGCTCCTGCGCTGTGTGGCTTTGATTCCCCAAAGAAATTAATTTTAATACGACCTGTTGACGTTTGGCCACGGCTGTGCTCATATCGGTCATCATAACAGGTAATCGTTCACGGGTCGATGTGGAGGTAGACCGTGACAGCTCCTGCAGCGCTGATTCAGAGGAACTGGAGTATGAGGAGGAGTCAATGTGTACAGACTGAATTCCTGCAATCCTTGGAGTTGGCAGAACAAGTACAGCGCCACTCTCAAGATCTGTACCCGTCTCCACAACATTTACTCAATGGGCAGTGAGGGAAAGGTATCGTCCCTGTCCATGCTTACTGGTCCACGCATCGGTGGTCAGGTGGACCTTGCTACTGACGGCGTTTTGTAGCGCATGTTTAATTTTTCCCTCCACATGCTGTTGCAGGGCAGGGACTGCTTGCCTGCTGAAATAAAAGCAGCTGGGCACGTTGTATTGTGGGACTGCCAATGCCATAAAGTTACGGAAGGTGTCAGTCTCCACCAGCCTGAATGATAGCATTTCAAGGGCCAGTAGTTTTGCAATGCCAGCATTCAGAGCCTGTGCTCGGGGGTGGTTTGCCGAGTATGGGCGCCTTTTCTCCCATGCCTGTGCTAACGATGGCTGTAGACTGGCCTGGGGGTGTGAGGATGACAGGGAACGTGGTACTGTGGGTGGAATGACACTGTGTCTTTGTACAACAGTGCCAGAGGTTCTTCCACGGCGATCCTGTGAGGAAGCCGAACCAGCTGTGTGTGAGCTGGAGGAAGAGGCTGCAACACGAGCTGAAGAGGTGGTAGGTGGCGCTGTAGGTTGGCCTAGGTCTTCAGTGTGTCTTTGTAACTCCACCACGTGCTTGGTCCGCACATGTTTCCACATATTTGTTGTATTGAGGTTGCTGACACTTTTCCCTCTTTTCACCTTCTGATTACACAGCTTGCATTTGACAAAGCAAATGTCATCTGCAACTGTGTCATAAAAGGACCAGGCACTGCAAGCCCTGGGAGTGCCCGCTTTGGTTTTTGGAAGAGCCATGCTCCTAATGGGTGCCGAAGTGGAGGCTACAGGCAACCAAGTCTGCCTCCTCCCTCTCCCTCCTTTTGGGGCCGTTCGGGGAATCTCTTCCTCAGAGCTGCTCCCACCACCTTCCTGTCCCTCACGCCATGATGGGTCAAGGACCTCATCATCTACACCACCCTCTTCAAACAACTGCTTCTCCTGGGTAGTCTCGACAGCACAGTACGCACCAGAAAGTGGCACCTGAGTCTCATCATCACCAGATGCATACTGAGGTGTGCTGCTGACCATAGGCACTGGCCCATCCGCCTCTTCAGATTCAGAGAGACAAAACAGTTGCACATCACTACATACTACCTCTTCTTCAAATTCTCGAATTCTGCTTGGCTGGCCCCCTCTTTCCAAGCCAAGAGATTCAGAGAACAGAAGTAGAGATGGCTCCTGTCCAGATCTCTCTGACTGCCTGGGCAATTTGGCAGGTGGTGAAGAGACAGATGGGTGCTCTTCAGTGCTCAGGACCTGAGAGGATCTGGAACTAATTGAAGTCGATGCATCAGCTGCCATCCATCCGACAACGGCTTCAATTTGGTCCTCCCGCAGCAGTGGGGTACATCTAGCTCCTACAAAGCTGCGCATAAAGGACTGTTCCCTGGTAAAACTGGGGGATGCTGAGTCACTGGTGCCCGCAGCAGGCACAGAATCCCCACGTCCTCTCCCTGCAGGCACAGAATCCTCACATCCTCTCCCTGCAGAAACTCCATGCCCACGCCCACGACCACATGCCTTACTCCTTGCCTTCTTCATCCTGGTAGACTGATAAAGATAGGCAGAAAAGTACTAAGGGCTTAGTGTGCTTATTCCTGAACAGCTGCTAACAGGTTTAAGAAACACTAATTTTATAAAGTGTGGACTAGACTTTAATATGAGCTAATGTGGCCTACACAACTGTAAAGTGGAGTGTTTGGTCAACTTTATTTAGGTTTTTTTTGTCACAAAAAGACACTGGATGTGCCCAAAGATGTAATACCGATAGTATCACAAACTTTTTGTAGCTATTACAATGCAGGAAGGTAACCTACAATGCAATAGATGAGGCTACAAAAACTAGGCTAATACTAATCTGGCTGGGGCTGCAGGGCACAAGGCTGCAGAAAGGCTCCTCTATCTACTCCTATATAGTGTGTTTGGAACCAATGTAGCTGGATACGGATGGAACCACCACACTAATAGGAGAAATCAGGAAAAATGATCAATTAGCAAAAAAGACAATGTATGAGGCAGTGACGCACGCTGAGCGCACTACAACCAGACGTGGCTGAAGCACACACTACAGCGTGAGCTGCACTCACACACAGAGACCTTGCAGACAGCCATGAACAGTGCAGATGCAGAGCACTGTGCACTAGCGTTGCAAGACAAAATAAAATTTTCTTTCTACTCCTATATAGTGTGTTTGGAACCAATGTAGCTGAATACGGATGGAAACACCACACTAATAGGAGAAATCAGGAAAAATGATCAATTAGCAAAAAAGGACAATGTATGAGGCAGTGACACAGACTGAGCGCACTACAACCAGACGTGGCTGAAGCACACACTACAGCGTGAGCTGCACTCACACACAGATACCTTTCAGATAGCGATGAACAGCACAGAGAACTGTGCACTAGCGCTGCAAGGCACAGCGGTTTATAAAGTAGCTTGGGTAAAGCAGAATAGAGCAAATAGGTAGCTAAAACTGTCCCTCAAAACAACAGTGTCCTATCCCTAACTGAATTCACAGCAGAGTGAGCTCAAAATGGCGGCGGCGGCTTTTATAGTGCATTATGACATAATTTCAGCATCCAATCACAGCCATGCCATTAGTTAACATGCCTACATGCCTAACAGGATGTGCCCACACTTCTTAGGATCCTCATTGGCTGAATAAAATGAAACTGGCTCTTTGCATTATGGGAACTTCCGATTCCGGTATCCGATATTCTAAAAGTATCAGAACTAAGTATCGGAATTCCGATACCACGAATATCGGCCGATACCCGATATTTCAGTATCGGAATGCTCAACACTAGTTGTGGCACATTTTCACCTTGGCCACGGCCCCACCCTCTACACGCACCATCACCAGAACGTCCAGTTCCACGTCCCTTGCCACATGCCTTGCCCATTGTAAATGAAGTAAAATAGCTTACACTCGCACTATCAATGGCAAAAGGGTAATAAAAAGGAGATTAGAACCGTGGAAGAGGAAAACCACAGTTCTAGTTCTCTGGCCTACACTAGAATCTTTTAAACAGATGTATTTGTGTCTGAACAGTCAGCGAGACACTCAAACTGTTTTTTTTTATGTAAAAAAGGCAAAATGGTGGATTGCACCCAGATTTGAACCGTGGAAGAAGAAAACCACAGTTCTAGTACTCTGGCCTACACCAGAATCTTTTAAACAGATATATTTGTGTCTGAACAGTCAGCGAGACACTCAAACTGTTTTTTTTTATGTAAAAAAGGCAAAAAGGTGGATAACACCCAGATTTGAACCGTGGAAGAGGAAAACCACAGTTCTAATTTCCTGGCATATAAAAGACTTTTTTAAATAGATATATTTGTGTCTGAGCAGTCAGCGAGACACTCAAACTGTTTTTTTTTATGGAAAAAAGGCAAAAAGTGGATAATACAGTGATTTGAACCGTGGAACTGCAAAACCATAGTTCTAGTTATCTGGCCGAAACCAGACTCTTTTAAACAGATATATTTGTGTCTGAACACTCACAGACACACTCAATTTTTTTTGGGGGGGTGGGAATTACCAAAAGGTTAATAAGATGGGTATTTGTACAGTCTGACTGAGGGAAAAAAAAAAGAGGATTTTGATGGAAAAAAAAGGATTTTCCTGGCCCCTGAGACCTGGAGCTAAGTCTAGCAATTTAAGCAGCGGTAGCACACAGGACTGTAATGCAGTGTTTGTTGTTATAACCACTGCGTCTCCTATACAGCCTGCCTGCCTGCCTGATATGTGGGATGGATATTAGTCCTCAGTAGGACTGTTTGTTTGATTTTTCAGGCTTTAGAGTCCCTACACTACCTATTTTGCAGTATAAATCTCTCCCTAGCTCAGCAGCACTCTCCCTACACTGTTTGATCCGGAGCGACTGTGTCCAAGATGGCGTCGCCCGGTTTTAAATACTCGAGATGATGCTGTGCGGCCAGTCAATCACTGTAATGCCCACAACCTACATGGCTGCGGCATTACAGTGACTGGCTGGCAATCCCTGTGTGACGCCTCTACTCAGAAAGCCCGTGTTTTACCCTGGGTGTTGGGGGACTCGGCGTCGGGCCCTGCATTGAAGAGATGGGATGCAGCCGTGGCCCGGGCCAGACCCGTGCTCAGGGCCGTCACATTAGAAAGAGATGGTGTGGGCTATTCCGGGTTGAGTGGCTGATTAACGACTACGCCACCTGTGGTGTCTTGTGAAGAGCCACCAGCGCCGCTACAGTCCGCTGAGACCTGGTGTCATGGCGGCTAAAGTTCTCACTGCTCCCCACAGGCGGAGCAAGCCCTCAGGGCAGCCTAAACAGGAAAGAGAGGTGGTAGTAGTGCGGGGAGTACGGGCACCGCGTCACATGGTATGGCGCGTAATGAACAGTCCGGAGGCCATAGGGGTGAACTTACAAAGCTTTACTCACTCAGAGATGTTAGCGGGAAGGCGACTCCCTGATCCCTGCGGAGTCCAGCGGCCACCAGGGACAGGGGTCCGACTACCTCCGAGGAAGTCCAGTGTTTGGTAGCGACCCTGCACCAGAGTGTTCCTGCACTTCAGACTTCACCCTTTCCCGTCTGTGCGTGTGTAGATAGGCCGGGTCTCCCTCTGAGCTCCTCTCAGGTGTAGGGCTCGGGTGGCAATTCCTCTGAATAGATCAGATAGGCGAGGACAGGTGGTGTACTCCGCTCCGTCTGCATCCTTCCCAGGACCCATTTGCTAGGGAGCCACACTCTAAAGCTCCCGGGCCTTCTTGATCCTGGTCCTCGGCCGGGTTGAAACATTCCTTGTCTGCAACCTACCACTCGTCCCAAGGATCGGGGTACGAGGGCTGTGTCCCATGCCGGTGCAGGCCCACACAGGATCTGGGCTCCTGGAGGGAAGTCACATTACACACAGTATTTTGACAGCACAGTGACAGACGACAGACTTGCAAAGGCTAGACAAGCACTAGCCAAAAGGACAGAAGGACCGAAGGACCAACGAAGAACCAAGATCAAAGATGGCATTCTAATAAATATGAAATCTAAAGAGTCACTATCTAGTTGTTCCTCCACCCACACCCACTAACTGGTTCCTACCACTTTGTGTTCCCCAGTCTCCCTGTAACCAGGGGAGCAGCACCTAGTGCATACTAGCTCCCTCTGGTGGAAATGTGGTGTTGGATGCAAAAGGCTAGATCACTACCATCACACCGGCCTTACCTCAGAGGAGGAATACCACACTCCATTAACCACTTCGCGCCAGAGCTTGTTTTTGCCTTCGTGACCGGGCCAATTTTTTCAATTCTGACCACTGTCACTTTATGAGGTAATTACTCTGGAACGCTTCAACGGATCCCCCTGATTCTGAGATTGTTTTTTTGTGACATATTGTACTTCATGATAGTGGTAAGATTTCTTCGATATCACTTGCGTTTATTTGTGAAAAAATCGGAAATTTGAATTTTCATGCCCTTTAATCAGAGAGATATATCACACAAAATAGTTAATGAATAACATTTCCCACATGTCTACTTCACATCAGCACAATTTTGGAACCAAAATTTTTTTCTGTTAGGAAGCTATAAGGGTTAAAAGTTGACCAGCGATTTCTCATTTTTACAACAAAATTTACAAAAACATTTTTTTAGGGACCACATCTTATTTGAAGTGACTTTGAGGAGCCTTTATGACAGAAAATACCCAAAAGTGATACCATTCTAAAAATTGCACCCCTCACGGTGCTCAAAACCACATTCAAGAAGTTTATTAACCCTTCAGGTGCTTCACAGAAATTTTTGGAATGTGGAAGAAAACAATGAACATTTAACTTTTTTTCACAAAACTGCTACTTTAGCCTCAAATTTTTAATTTTCACAAGGGCAGCCAGAAAAAATGGACCCCAAAATGTGTTGTGCAATTTCTCCTGAGCACGCTGATACCCCATATGTGGTGCAAAGCCACTGTTTGGGCGCACGGCATGGCTCGGAAGGTAAGGAGCGCCATTTGACTTTTGGAATGGAAATTTGACTGGAATCGATAGCGGACGCCATGTTGCATTTGGAGTGCCCCTGAGGTGCCTAAACAGATGAAACACCCAACTAGTCACCCCATTTTGGAAACTAGACCCCTCAAGGAACTTATCTAGATGTGTGGTGAGCACCTTGAACCCCCAGGGGCTTCACAGAATTTTATAATGTTGAAGGGTGAAAATAAAAAAACACATTTTTAACACAAAACTGCTACTTTAGCCTCAAATTTTTAATTTTCACAAGGGCAGCCAGAAAAAATGGACCCCGAAATGTGTTGTGCAATTTCTCCTGAGCACGCTGATACCCCATATGTGGTGCAAAGCCACTGTTTGGGCGCACGGCATGGCTCGGAAGGTAAGGAGCGCCATTTGACTTTTGGAATGGAAATTTGACTGGAATCTATAGCGGACGCCATGTTGCATTTGGAGAGCCCCTGAGGTGCCTAAACAGAGGAAACCCCCAACAAGTCACCCCATTTTGGAAACTAGACCCCTCAAGGAACTTATCTAGATGTGTGGTGAGCACCTTGAACCCCCAGGGGCTTCACAGAATTTTATAATGTTGAAGGGTGAAAATAAAAAAACAAATTTTTAACACAAAACTGCTACTTTAGCCTCAAATTTTTAATTTTCACAAGGGCAGCCAGAAAAAATGGACCCCAAAATGTGTTGTGCAATTTCTCCTGAGCACGCTGATACCCCATATGTGGTGCAAAGCCACTGTTTGGGCGCACGGCATAGCTCGGAAGGTAAGGAGTGCCATTTGACTTTTGGAATGGAAATTTGACTGGAATCGATAGCGGACGCCATGTTGCATTTGGAGAGCCCCTGAGGTGCCTAAACAGAGGAAACCCCCAACAAGTCACCCCATTTTGGAAACTAGACCCCTCAAGGAACTTATCTAGATGTGTGGTGAGCACCTTGGACCCCCAGGGGCTTCACAGAATTTTATAATGTTGAAGGGTGAAAATAAAAAAACACATTTTTAACACAAAACTGCTACTTTAGCCTCAAATTTTTAATTTTCACAAGGGCAGCCAGAAAAAATAGACCCCAAAATGTGTTGTGCAATTTCTCCTGAGCACGCTGATACCCCATATGTGGTGCAAAACCACTGTTTGGGCGCACGGCATAGCTCGGAAGGTAAGGAGCGCCATTTGACTTTTGGAATGGAAATTTGACTGGAATCTATAGCGGACGCCATGTTGCATTTGGAGAGCCCCTGAGGTGCCTAAACAGAGGAAACCCCCAACAAGTCACCCCATTTTGGAAACTAGACCCCTCAAGGAACTTATCTAGATGTGTGGTGAGCACCTTGAACCCCCAGGGGCTTTACAGAATTTTATAATGTTGAAGGGTGAAAATAAAAAAACACATTTTTAACACAAAACTGCTACTTTAGCCTCAAGTTTTTAATTTTCACAAGGGCAGCCAGAAAAAATGGACCCCAAAATGTGTTGTGCAATTTCTCCTGAGCACGCTGATACCCCATATGTGGTGCAAAGCCACTGTTTGGGCGCACGGCATGGCTCGGAAGGTAAGGAGCGCCATTTGACTTTTGGAATGGAAATTTGACTGGAATGGATAGCGGACGCCATGTTGCATTTGGAGAGCCCCTGAGGTGCCTAAACAGAGGAAACCCACAACAAGTGACCGAATTTTACAATCTACTCCTCTGTATAAATTAATCTAGTGGTGGGAAAATAAGTAGATAGGTAAATGGTCACTAAACCCATAGATGAATTCCCACAGAGGTGTCATTTTCATAATGGGGTCACTTCAGGGGGGATTATGCTGTTCTGGCACTTTTCAGAGTACCAGAGCTAAAGAATCCCCCCTGAAGTGACCCCATTTTGGAAATGACACCCCTCTGGGAATTCATCTATGGGTTTAGTGACCATTTTAACTCGATGGATGATTTCCAGAAACAAGCACGCAATGGAAGGTTTAGATTCTGGAGAACCCCCCCTGGAAATTAAGTGAGCTCTACTCGAATATGTCATTCACTAAATGAACCAAATGTTTGAATGACAAATTGGGATACATTTTTACAGTTTAAAAACGTGCTTCTGTGTGGTAGATTTTAAAGCAGTCAGTGACGCATGAGGCTGGCAATGATGGGCATTGTGGGCAATAGTAGCGGGTATCACACCTCATTCCTCTCTTAGTACATACACGACATCTTTTCTGGGGGTTCCTTCTTGCTTCCGTTGCTGGAATAAGTGCAATAAAATGTCGCTCAGTGAGTCTTTTCACATCCTCAGATTCTAATGGATGAGCGGGGCTAACACTTTGAAAGACAAGATTTTCAATTACCTTTTCTTGATAATCAAGAAAAGGATCTGAATTTCCTGCTTTTTTGTACAGCACAAAAGAATTGTATGTGGCCACCTGAAACAAATAAATAACCAACTTTTTATACCAGGTATAGGACTTTCTTGATACCTGGCATGGCTGTAGAACCTGGTCTGCAAGGTCCACACCCCCCATGTGTTTGTTGTAGTCAATGACTGACACAGGTTTTTGCTTCGGAGTGGTGGATCCTAGTTCTACAGTGGCCCTTGTGGCATCTGTGTGGATCGAGCTGAGGACAAAAATATCCCTCTTATCCCTATATTTCAGGGCAAGCAGCTCTCCGTTGCGTACAGCCCATGACTGCCCCTTTTAAAACTTTTGGTTGACCAATGGTTGTGGAAACCCCTGACGGTTTTTACGGATGGTCCCACAAGCCCCGATGTTGTGTTCAACCAGACTTTTAAATAGGGGTATGCTGGTGTAATAATTGTCCACATATAGATTGTAGCCTTTTTGAAAAAATTGACTTATCAGCTCCCAATCAATTTTTCCAGATGTCCCCAGATAAGTAGGGCATCCTGGTGGGTTTAGTTGGCAGTCTTTCCCCTCATATATGCGAAAAGCGTATGTGTATCCGGTTGAACTTTCGCACATTTTATAGAGCTTTATTCCAAACCTTGCCCTTTTAGATGGGATAAATTGCTTGAGGTGCAGTCTTCCTTTGAATTTTACAAGGGACTCATCTATAGAAATATTTTGTGTTGGGGTGTAGAGGCTTAAGAATTTTTCTGACAAATTTTCAATGATGGGTCTAATTTTATATAACATGTCATGTTCTGGGGCATTTCTGGGCAGGCATTGACTATTGTCGTTAAAATGCCAAAACTGCATGAGCATTTCATAACGGGTCCTAGGCAGAATGACTGAAAACATAGGGGTGGCTTGAACAGGGTGTGATTGGACCAGTAGGATCGAATGCTCGGTTTTTTAACAAGCCCCATGGCAAATGTAAGTCCTAAAATTTTTTTTATTTCCGGGACATTAGTTGGTGTCCATAAATTTGCCCTAGCATAGTAAGATCGGGGATTCTGGCTTATGAATTGGGATGCATATAAATTTGTTTGCACGACAATATGCTCTAGCAAGCTGTCTGTAAAAAAACAAATTAAAAAAATGAATTGGTCCAAAATCTTCCACCTCCACATTTATACCAGGAGTGGCGTTGAAATCAGGGCTGAATGGAGCAGCCGAATCCGAAGCCTCCCATCTGGGAAATGCTAGATCATGTGGCAAAGCCCCTTGTACACTGGGGTGCGCCAATTCACTAGTAGCAGGGACAGCGCTTGTACTGGGCAGTGTTCCCTGATTTGGAGACGTTTCTCCAGTAGCGCTATTTGCACCTATTGCTGTACTGGTCCTTGGGCTTGAGGATGGAACAGAATCACTGCTCATTTCTGAGCTCTCAGTGTCGCCGCTACTAAAGCCCTCAAAATCCATATCTCCATCTGAGATTGCGCTGTCATCAGTGTCAGAACACAGCAGGGCATACACCTCTTCTGCGGTATAAGTCTGACGGGCCATTTTATTTTTAGATTTTTTGACTGGACTGAACGGACCGGACTGAACGGACGGGACTGACCGGACTGGACTGACCGGACTGGACTGACCGGACTGGACTGAACGGACTGATCTGACAGGACTGACTGACCTGACAGGACTGACTGATCTGACTGACCTGACAGGACTGACTGATCTGACTGATCTGACAGGACTGACTGACTGATCTGACAGGACTGACTGACTGACAGATCTGACAGGACTGATCTGACAGGACTGACTGATCTGACAGGACTGACTGACTGACAGATCTGACAGGACTGACTGACTGACAGATCTGACAGGACTGACAGGACTGACTGACTGACAGATCTGACAGGACTGACTGACTGATCTGACAGGACTGACTGACTGACTGATCTGACAGGACTGACTGACTGATCTGACAGGACTGACTGACTGATAGATCTGACAGGACTGACTGACTGATAGATCTGACAGGACTGACTAACCCTAACTCTTACTTTCTTTTTTATTTTTTTTTTTTACTTTCACAGTGGCAAGGCTGACACAGCTCTTGTCACACTGTTTCTCCTCTGCTCTCTCACTGAGATCGGAGGAGAAACAGTGTATTTATCAGGCAGATCGCCCGGGAAAGTTTGTTGCTAAAACAAACTTCCCTGGTGATCTCTCTGATTGGCTGGTGTGACGCTGACATCATCGAGACCTGAGCCAATCAGGTCTCGATGATGTCAGAGATCACAGCACCAGGATCCCCGCCACTCCTGAGGTATGTGGGGGGTCCCGATCGCTGACCACCAGCTGTCACTATCTTTTAAATGCCGCGATCGCTATGGATCGCGGCATCTAGAAGATAGGAACAGGTTAACATCATGGGGACCTGATCCATTCAGGTCCCCATGATGCCACATGTCAGAGCTATCGCTCTGAACCGGTACCGCAGCGCTAGCAGGACCCTGGGGGTCCTGAGCGCTGCGGGACCACCCACCGTTTTTAAACGTCGGCGCTGCACAGAGCCCGGGCAGCGCCGACGTTTATGTACAGTGGGCGGTCCTGAACCGGTTAAAGAAGTGCAGCATTCCTGTGGCGGTCGAACCCTCAGGGGCGCCACACCTGCATGTTCATTGGCTCTGTAAAAAGCGCCAAACATGCAGGGCGGAGACCCGAGCTCCCGCCCGAGTAATCCGAAAATGCTCGGTGATCGCCGAACATCCCGAGTAGTGAGATGCTCGGGCGAGTACCGAGCAGTGTCGAGCATGCTCGCTCAACAGTAATCATTATACAACAGTTGGAATTGCAGCGACTACAGAAAGTTTGTGTGTAGTCTTCACCTTAAACTATGTGAACATAACATAACACTGCTATATTAGGTCAGTATATTTACTACAGGCAACCTTTGAGACAGACATGATTATTTTGCAGTATCCTAGCTCTGTAGGTATTTGTATTGCACTATGACCAGTGAGCTGCGCTGGAGCAGATATTCATCATTACTATTCTATATAGAATGGACCGTGTTACATTCTTATAGCTTATAAACAATGTAGTATTTAATAATTAGCTATGTCTGAAAATTCTACAAAAATGTTTATTAAGATTTATGACCTTAAAGCATGACTGCGGTAATGCAAAAAAGGATATACATCCAACTGTATAAGTTTCTAATGTAAGATTAAAAAATTAGTACTCCGTTTATTTAAATACAGATCAAAGTAGGAGACACTGATTGCGGCAGCCATTTACGTCCACCCTGCTGAGACAGTAGTGAACAGCCTCTGCAACTTTTTTAAAGATTAGTACATTTGCAGATATTGTATGTTATTTTAATGAATTCTAAGATATTTAATGCATTTTTCTTCTTTTAAATTTTTATACTTTCAAACATCTGGTTACCTTTGGAAAAAGACAGAGGTACAGCTCAACTCTGCTGTCAGACTTGTGAAGAAAAAAAAAAACCTAAAGAGATGAACTGGAATATAAGTTGGTATGAATGCAACCAACATGTAGGTGAATGTTCACACTGGCCACGAAACAGACAAAACCTAAAATAAAAACATAATGAGCAAATACCCTGCAGTAAATAGATAGCAATAGCGCATGAAAATAACATAGGGTACTTAGTTAACATAATTTTGATTAAAAAAAACATAAAAGTCATCCCACCCCGTCAAGGTGACTCTATTCTGGATGGTCCCAACTTCTAGTATTAAAATCTTACCATATGTCAAAAGACGTAAATGTGAATAAGGGCCAAGCAGGAACGAGACCTGGCTAATGGACACCCAGTCATGGGGAGTTATCTAAGCGTAATGTCCATCCAGCTCAAAGAAAAGGGAGGCTACGCCCTTATTTGCAGAGTGTAAAAACCTGAAACAAAAACCTAAAGAGATGAACTGGAATATAAGTTGGTTTGCATGCAATGTGTAGGCGCATGTTCACATTGGTCATTAAACAAACTAAACCTAAGATAAAAACAAAAGATTCACATTCACATCATTTGACATATGGTAAGGTTTTAATACTAGTGAATAGGACGTCCCGATTAGGGTCACCTTGACAAGGTGAGATGGCTTTTATGTTTTTTTTAACAAAATTATCTTAACTAAATATCCTATGTTGTTTTCATGCACTATTACTATTTATTTACTACAGGGTATTTGCTAATATTGACCTGGTTGCTTGTTTAATGAATGATTAGATTATACCTATTTCTGCAAATTGGGAATTAAGTATAACAGCATTACTCTTTAGCACTCTCTCACAGAGCCGGCCTACCGAAGGATTCTCCTGTTCTCCTGTGGGCCAGTCTGAGCCTGGATGAAGGTCTAAGTTACAGAGCGAAACATCACTTTTGTTGGATTGCAGTATCCTAAATAAATCACAATTTCAACTTGCAATATAATATATAAGTGCCAGATTCTAATTTCTACATTGTGTATGTATGGAGTGGTATCCTATCTGAGCTCCGCATTCTACAGAGTGACGTATATCTCTATCCATTCTCCCCTCTGCTGAATATGTTTGCGCTAAAGAAATAAAATTATTATTATTTTAAATATTGTGATTCAAAAGTGAAGGTCCCTTTAAGACCTGAGAGAAAAGTCATTAAGAATCCTTGACTATAGAGGAAAGGCTGATGTTAATTGTTTACCTTGACACAAGAATTCTTGGGAGAGCAAGGTCAAAGACCTCAGTAATATGCTGACAATCTACAGTTTGTATTTTCTGGCCATGGTTACAATAGCTACATGTTATCAGAAGGTCATATTACATCCAGTGAATTATGTCAGTTATTATCTAATACAAACCAATATATTATCCATGTGCAGCCATTCCCAGAGGTGCACATGGATAGTACACAGACAGAAAAGGGCCCGGGTACAGAAATGTTAAACGGGCCCTTTGCAGCCCAATCTTAATGCACAATTTCACATATTTTTGGATGTGGAAATGGCCCTCTGTTACATTTTGGGTTCAGGTGCAATTGCACAAATGGTATGTCTTCAAGTTCCTGAATCCCAATGCAAAATCTCTAGCACACCCTCCTCAACCCTGCCATGTGTCATTTACAATACTGTTGTCTTCTTATATAGCACCGAGGCTCTAAAGCCTTCTCAGACACCAAGGTCTGGGTACAAATGTTACCTATGGTCAAACTATCACCAAACAGACACCTATCACCTATCTTGTGGATAGGTGATAAATGTATATCTTGGGCCAATCCCTTTTAAGGCCAACATTGCAGGAGAGTCAGATGAATCCTGAAAACTGGACAATTATATCATGTGCATTGACACGTCATAACTCCCCCCAACCGATATTTTAGGAAAAAGACATCACACATGTTGAATTTTAATATCTGACTATTTTGGGTGTTTAGTAGCAGCTTACTTCACTCTCTCTATTGAAAACACATACTCAGCCAAACACATGTATGGGGGTCAGGAGTAACAGCTGTCGGCCATATGAGCAGTCAGTGAACAGTCAATTAGGGTGCCCATACACATTAATAAAGGTAATGGTGGCACCCTGCTGTTCACAGGTACCACAGGAGCCAAAAGGGTGCATGGATGGACTTCTCCACAAGAAGCTCTCGTTACAAACAAACACCTCCACCCTTCCACCTCATACCACCAGGGGGAGCCCGTTAGGGATATATATATATGGAGGGTGGAGCCAGGCAGTTCAGTCTCAGTCTGAGAGAGAGTGTGCTGCCACTGAGAGCAGTGAAGACACAGCACGTCTGCTGCTGCTGTATTGAGGGCCCCGAGTGTGGCCGGAGGCAAAGAGGAGAGAAGATAGGAGTTGAGGGTGCAGAAGAGCATCATAGGCTCACCCCAAGACACAAACCGGACACCGGGTCCGCGCCTACAGGGTCCTCAATACCCAGTAGGGACTACTAGCATACCAGGAGGACTACAAGTCCCTGGCCGACCTGAAGTTAACCCTTGACAGGACTAGGAACCACAAAGGGATAGTGGTTGCCAGAAAAAGGTCCTACTACCAAGCGACAGGTGAAGGAACAGAGCGACACAGAAGCTAGGCCCAGTTGCAGGTTGGACAGGAGCTTAGAGAGAGGGAGACATGGTACAGGAGGTCTTATACCCGCTCACTGGGGAGAAGTCCTAAAGTGCACCCTTCCTACCGAGTACCCTGGACCGTACCTGACATCCACACCAGTAAAGGTACTTAAGTGAATCCCCTGTCTCTGTCAGTTACACCTGCTGCGTCATCTCTCCTGCACTACAAGCCCCAGCATCACCACCATCTGCACCTACACTGCCCCGGGGGCCCGCTCCGCCTGTGGGGAGCAGGAACATCCCAGCTGCCATCCCATCAGCCCCGGAGGTCTGCAGCAGCACTGGTAACCATTACCGGAAACCACAGGTGGCGTCACGAGACAAACTGCACACAAAAAAACCCTTTTTAAAGAGAGACCCAGAGTACGGGCCCGGGAGCCGACTGCCGTGACCTCCTAAACAAAGTAAAAGGCCCGGGTACCGAGTTCCCTATATTCCCCCTGGGTGACACAGCTCTCTTTCCTGGCGTCACGAACAGGATTTCGTGCCCGTTGCCACCGGATACTGCGTGCCGTATTGAACTGTGTTTTAACTGTGGTGAACATCGCCGCCATTACGGTGTCGCCGCGCGGTATGAAGAAGGGCGTAACCTCGGGAATTGGAGAGGCGTGACAGTTGGAAGCACGCGAAGCTCAAGCTCCGCCTCGCGCTCTGATGCAGCACCAGGAAGCGTCAGGTCCTGGAAGGAGACCGTCTTCTGCGGAGCTGCGGCCTACCCGAAAAAGAAACAGGAGGTAGGCTACGGTTTACTAGGGAGGCGCAACCATGGCTGACGAACAGCAAAACGCCGGACCACCGGTTAACGCTCCTGATGCTCAACTTGCGCCCGGCACTACTCAGGCCGGAGCGGCCGCCCCACCAGCAGGGGTCGTGACTCCGTTAATACCCATGGTCCTGCCGTATATCCCTGGAGCAAAATGGCTTCCCAGTATGACGGCAAACCAGACACCCTGTCGGGATTCAAGAGAAAAATATGCGGTGTACTGGATATGTACTCAATGACTGGTAAGCAGAGAGCCGCTGTTGTGCTGGGACAATTGACTGGTGCCGCAGAGCGGGAAGTTGAAACCTGGCCAGCCGCAGACCAGGAATCAGTATCCATTATCTCTAAGAGACTGCAAACTGTGTTTGAAAACCGCACTGAGACAGATCTCCGGATGAGGTTCTACCACTGTACCCAGAAACCTGAGGACAGTATCCGGGACTATGCCTGGCGCTTAGAGGAAGCCCTGCGGGCCCTGAAACAGGTTAGTCCAGCCAGCATACAAGAGGAGAATAAAATGCTGACAGAACAATTCATCCGGGGGTTGAGGTCCTCGGAGGAGAGCAGAACTGTACGGTGGTGGGCCTTAGATCATCCAAATGCCACCTTTGATGCCCTGAAGGACATGGCTATTAAGGGTCTGCAGCCCCTGCAACCATCAGATACTGCTATCCAGCGTTACCAGGGTGGGGCCACCCCAGTGCCCGCAGCAACCACAGCTCCTTCATTAACGGCTGAAACAAAAATGCAAACAGTGCCCCCTAGCGAGCTGGACAGCCTGCGCTCTGAGGTGCATCAGCTGAGTAAAACCCTGGCCACTGTCCTGAGCACCCTGCAGCTACAGATGGAGCCCGAGCCGGAAGGAAGGATCCTACTCGCCGACTGTCCTGAGGATGTCCCCTGGATGAGGAGAAGAAGGAGGACAATGCCACCCCATAGGAGGAAAACGCCACCCCGTGGGAGGACCAATGACCAACGTCACCCTCAAAGAGAATTCGTCTGCTACCGTTGCCACAAGGCAGGCCATGCCACCCGGGCCTGTCCTTTAAACGGGCAAACCCTGGGGCCGAGGGCCGATACACAGGAGTAGACCAACCAGGCCCATCAAACTGGTACCACCGGTTTGTAGGAGGAAGGCCTTTCCTGTCCATCGTGCTGGACGGGATAGCAACACCTGCACTACTGGACACCGGGTCACAGGTAACCATCATACGTGACATCCTCTACAAAAGGTACTGGTCCCTAGATGAACTCCATCCGCCAGCCCCAAATCTCTCTGTGTATGCATCCAATGGCCTTCCTCTTAACCTAGTAGGGGTTAAGGACGTGACAGTGAAGGTGGGGAGAGCGGAACTAAAGGACCAAGGGCTGATTGTAGTGGAGTCTAACCCTGATGATACAGACTTGTATATGATACTTGGTACAAATGTAGTTGGTAACTGTTTGGGAGAAGTGTTGTTCTTACTCCAACAGATGGCTGACACTGCCAAATCGGGGCAGAGGAAGGTGCTCCAGAAGGAAATTAGCGCCCTCCTGTACCAGCAACAGGTAAAACGAACAGGTGGTGAGATTGGTAATGTACGGGTGACAGACCCGATACCCATTGTGATTCCCCCAATGAGTGAAATGCTGATTTGGTGTAGGGCAGCAATAGGTCTCAAGGGACAGAACTACCAGGCGGTAGTGGAGCCCACTAGCTCAGAACACAGACCTACACTCCTAACTGCTAGAGGGGTAGATGATGTACGCAAAGGGAGAGTACCCGTATGCCTCCTAAATTGTGGGGAGGAGGAAGTTAAATTGCCAAGATACGCCACTGTTGCCAGATTGTATACTGTGAATAATGATGCCATACACACAGTGGAATCCTTGACCCCAGCAGATACAGTGGAGAACAATGACTCCGAAGCTCAGCTGGAGGAATGGTGTCAACAGCTTTTTAGTAAACACCCACTTGATTTTGGAAGGGTTAAAGGGGTACAACACCACATATCCACCGGTAACCATCCACCCCTTAAGGAGCGTTACAGACCTGTACCACCAGCACATTACCAAAAAGCCAAAGAATTGTTGCATGACATGAAAAAGGCAGGGGTAGTAAGGGATAGCTGTAGCCCCTGGGCAGCTCCCCTGGTCCTGGTCAGAAAGAAGCATGGTAGCATGAGGATGTGTGTAGATTATAGACAAATTAATTGAATAACACATAAAGATGCATACCCTTTGCCCCGTATAGAGGAATCCCTGGCTGCACTAAAATCTGCCAATTATTTCTCTACATTGGATCTCACTAGTGGGTACTGGCAAGTCGCTGTTGCTGAGGAAGACTGGGAGAAGACAGCCTTCACCACCCCGATGAGATTATGCGAGTTCAACAGTATGCCGTTTGGGCTCTGCAACACCCCGGAGACGTTCCAGAGGCTGATGGAGTGTTGCTTAGGACACCGGAACTTTGAGACAGTGCTGCTGTACCTGGATGATGTTATCGTGTACTCGAGGACGTATGAAGACCATCTGAAACACCTGGCGGAGGTATTTGAAGCATTGTCCCGGTATGGGATGAAACTAAAACCTTCCAAGTGCCACCTGCTCAAGCAGAAGGTTCAGTACCTGGGACACGTAGTCAGCTCAGAGGGAGTAGCACCAGACCCGGAGAAGGTCACTGCCATCCAGAAGTGGCCTGAACCGAGAAACATCAAGGAAGTACGTCAGTTTCTGGGATTGGTCGGGTACTACAGGAGGTTCATAAAGGATTACACCAAAAAGGCAGCACCTTTACAAGATCTCCTGGTAGGACAGTCGAAGAGAGGTAAAAATCCCCCATTCTAGTGGGGCAAAGAGCAGACTGAGTCCTTTGCATCAATGAAGGAAGTCCTAACTGGTGAAGAAATCCTGGCTTACCCTGACTACAGCCAGCCTTTCCTGTTGTATACCAACGCCAGCAATGAGGGACTGGGAGCTGTGTTGTCCCAGAAGCAAAATGGCAGAGAAAAGGTAATTGCGTTTGCCAGTAGGAAGCTTCGCCCTACTGAGAGGAACCCGGAGAATTACAGTTCCTCCAAGCTGGAGTTCCTGGCCTTGGTCTGGGCTATCACTGAAAGATTTAAGAATTATCTAGCCTCAACTAAATTCACAGCCTTTATGGACAATAATTCCTTGACACACCTGGAGACAGTCAGGTTGGGAGCCATGGAACAGCTTTGGGTGGCCAGACAGTCGAATTATCAGTTCACAATTAAGTACCGGGCAGGTGACAAGAATACCAATGCTGATGCCTTGTCAAGAATGCCCCACCAGTCTGACACCGAGGATGAAGTGGATAATCTCGAAGAAATTGAACTACCTGCTTTCCACAGAAAAGGAATGGTCCACGAGCATCATGCCTCCAGAAGATGTCATGGTAGGACGCCAAACCCTCTACCTCATCACAGCTGGAAGGAGACCCAGGACAGTGACCCAGTTGTCAGCCTCATCAAAAGACTGATAACCCAAGAAGGTTCTCACCTGGAGAAGGATGCTCCTCCACAAGCCAAGCACCTGTGGAATGAGAGAAGCCGGCTGTTCATCTACAGAGAGAAGCTGTGCAGAAGGTATGTCAACCCCAAGACCCATGAAATGGTGTGGTAGATTGTTGTACCTAGGACAGATATCCAGATGGTGTTAGAGGCCTACCACGACCAATCAGGTCACTTTGGCTGGAAGAAGCTGGAAACCCTGCTGAAGGACCGGTTCTATTGGGTTGGAATGCAGAGTTCCATAGAAAGGTGGTGCCGGAATTGTGGACCCTGTAGCCTCAGAAGGAAAGACTACGGCAGCCAGAAAGCACCCTTGCAGTCCATCAAAACAACTCAACCCCTGGAGATTGTCGTTCTGGATCACGTCAAACTGTCACCCAGCAGATCAGGCTAATCCTATGCCCTGACCATGGTGGATCACTAATCCCGGTTCCTGGTGGTAGCCCTTGTCAAGGACCTGACAGCAGAAACTGCAGCAAGAACGTTCCAAGCCTACTTCTGCCGACCCCATGGATATCCGGAAAAGGTGCTCACAGATCAAGGCCCTGCTTTCGAAGCTGAGCTATTCAAGGAATTCTGCCACCTGTATGGATGCAAGAAGATCCAGACTACGCCATATCATCCGCAAACCAACGGCATGTGCGAGAAAATGAACAACATCGTTATAGACCTGTTGAAAACCCTACCTTTGGAAGAAAGGAACCAGTGACCAGAAAAGCTACCTGACCTAGTGGACCTGTATAAGATCATACCCGTGAGTTCTACTAATTGTACCCCAGCGTACCTCATGAGAGCAAGACCTGGAAAATTGCCCATGGACCTTGAGCTCGGAGTGGTAGAACCTGCTGCAGATACGTCCACTGAAGATTGGGACACAAGTCGGCAAGAGCAGTACAGGAAAGTACAGGCCTGTGTCGAAAACAGTCTAAACAAGGTGAGGGAAAGTCAGGAAGAGCAGTATAACATACATGCACCAGCAGAACCCTTTGCACCTGGAGAGATAGTGCTAAAGCGGAAAAGAAGAGGTCACAAACTTGATTACCAGTGGGAAAGAGAGCCCTACACTGTGCTAAACTCCAGATTTGACAACAGTAAAACCTGCCTGATTAGTAAGGATGGAGGTAAGACAACCGCAACAGTCTCAAGAGACCACTTGAAGGCGTGCCCAGGTCTACTGAAGACAACGGAGAAAGAAGTACCTCCTATAGCACCGGAAGAACCCAAGGAAGATGTGCTTCACACAGTTCTAGGAGACTTCCCTGCGGACTGGCCTCAACTTGATGGAGCAGTTATTATACCAGTAATACACTTCTATCAACCACAAGAAGAACCTGTGAGCGCCCTAGAAGAACCTGCTCAGGAACAGGAAGAGTCCCCAGTCAGAGGATCACTCGTTGAGGCAGAGCCTGAAGGCCCAGTAATCAGTGCACTTGCCAGTCCCATAGAGAGACTGAGGCAGTTTTATAATCTACCAGCACGTACACCTGATAGGTTAGCAGAGAGTGCATGCACAGACACCAGTATAACCCCAGTGCTACGAAGGTCCATGCGCAGCCCACAAGGCCAAATCCCTGCCAGGTTTAGGGATTAAAATACAAAATGCCTAAAGTATAATTAGTTACCCAGTTGGGTATTGCCTATTGTTTATTGTGTAAACTGCAAATAAAATGTGTTCATTTAGTTACCCATAAGGGTATAGAGACTTGTAGGCTGAGAACTGTGAGCAGCCAAAAACTGTCCTTGTAAATAGTTGCACCACTGAACAAAAACCCGTTTGGCGTGGCCGAAGACGTGGTCCAACACCAGGATCACTTATGCCCTGTAGCCACGCCCAGGGCCTACGTTGAGGGTTTTCAGGCGGGTCCCTCATGTTACTCATGTTATACCATCTTCGGTGAAATGGACACCTGGTTACAGGACATACTGTAACTTAATTATTGTTATTATAATTAATGTTATTGTTGTAACCTGTTACAAAATGCTTCAGTCCAGGAGTACTGAATTGTACAAGGGGGGAATGTGGCACCCTGCTGTTCACAGGTACCACATGAGCCAAAAGGGTGCATGGATGGACTTCTCCACAAGAGGCCCTCGTTACAAACAAACACCTCCACCCTTCCACCTCATACCACCAGAGGGAGCCCGTTAGGGATATATATATGGAGGGTGGAGCCAGGCAGTTCAGTCTCAGTCTGAGAGAGAGTGTGCTGCCACTGAGAGCAGTGAAGACGCAGCACGTCTGCTGCTGCTGTATTGAGGGCCCCGAGTGTGGCCGGAGGCAAAGAGGAGAGGAGAGAGGAGTTGTGGGGGCAGAGGAGCATCATAGGCTCACCCCAAGACACAAACCGGACACCGGGTCCGCGCCTACAGGGTCCTCAATACCCAGTAGGGACTACCGGCATACCAGGAGGACTACAAGTCAGTGGATGACCTGAAGCTAACCCTTGACAGGACTAGGAACCACGAAGGCCCCAGCGTCCAGGGATAGTGGTTGCCAGAAAAAGATCCTGCTACCAAGCGACAGGTGAAGGAACAGCACGACACAGAAGCTAGGCCCAGTTGCAGGCTGGACAGGAGCTTAGAGAGAGGGAGACACGGAACAGGAGGCCTTATACCCGCTCACTGGGGAGAAGTCCTGAAGTGCACCCTTCCTACTGAGTACCCTGGACCGTACCTGACATCCGCACCAGTAAAGGTACTGAAGTGAATCCCCTGTCTCTGTCAGTTACTCCTGCTGCGCCATCTCTCCTGCACTACAAGCCCCAGCATCACCACCATCTGCACCTACACTGCCCCAGGGGCCCGCTCCGCCCGTGGGGAGCAGGAACATCCCAGCTACCATCCCATCACCCCCGGAGGTCTGCAGCAGCGCCGGTAACCATTACCAGAAACCACAGGTGGCGTTACGAGACAAACTGTACACAAAAACCCCCCTTTTAAAGAGAGACCCAGAGTACGGGCCCGGGAGCCGACTGCCGTGACCTCCTAAACAAGGTAAAAGGCCCGTGTACCGAGTCCCCTGTATTCCCCCTGGGTGACACATAATATTAATAGATACATTTAAGAGGTTGTCCATTACTTTTACATTTATGGCTTATCCTTAGGTCGGGGTCCGGCGCCCGGCACCACTGTCGATCGACGACGACGGTAGGCAGTACTTACTTGCCGAGCTGCTCCATCTATTTGTAGTGGCCGGGGCTTGGTACTGCACAGCCTCCTATTCAAATCAATAGGAGGCGGATGGGCAGTACCCTGCGGTGATCACTACAAGTAGACTGAGCAGCTCGGCAAGTGAGTACTGCCTGCCGGCACCTATAACAGCTGATCGGCAGGGGTGCTGGGTGTCAGATGCTGACCGATCAGACATTGATGACCAATCCTAAAGAGAGGCCGACAATGTAAAAGTAGTGGACAACCTCTTTAATCTATGCTCGTTGGATGGAATTTAACAAGAAGCAATACAGTCATGGCCAAAAGTATTGAGAATGAGACAAATAGTAATTTTTCCAAAGTTTACTGCTTCATTTTTTGTAATGGCAATTTGCATATACTCCTGAATGTCAAAGAGTGATCAGCTTAACAGCAATTACTGTACTTGCAAAGTCAATATTTGCCCAGAAAATGAACTTTAACCCCCAAAACACATTTCAACATCATTGCAGTCCTGCCTTAAAAAGAGCAGCTAACATCATTTTAGTGATTGATCCATTAACACAGGTGTGGGTGTTGATGAGGACAGGGCTGGCGATCAATTAGTCATGATTAAGTAAGAATGACATCACTGGACACTTTAAAAGAAGGCTGGTTCTTGGTATCATTGTTTCTCTTCAGTTAACCATGGTTATCTCTAAAGAAACACGTGCAGCCATCATTGCACTGCACAAAAATGGCCTAACAGGGAAGAGTATCGCAGCTACAAAGATTGCACCTCAGTCAACAATCTAACGCATCATCAAGAACTTCAAGGAGAGAGCTTCCATTGTTGTCAAAAAGGCTCCAGGGCGCCCAAGAAAGACCAGCAAGCGCCAGGACCGTATCTTAAAACTGTTTCAGCTGCGGGATCGGACTACCAGCAGTGCCGAGCTTGCTCAGGAATGGCAGCAGGCTGGTGTGAGTGCTTCTGCACGCACTGTGAGGCGGAGCCTCTTTGAGCAAGGGCTGGTTTCAAGGAGGGCAGCAAAGAAGCCACTTCTCTCCAGAAAAAAACATCAGGGACCGACTATTATTCTGCAAAAGGTACAGGGAGTGGACTGCTGAGGACTGGGGCAAAGTCATTTTCTCTGATGAATCCCCTTTTCGATTGTTTGGGACATCTGGAAAACATCTTATTTGGAGAAGAAGAGGTGAGCGCTACCACCAGTCTTGTCTCATGCCAACTGTAAAGCATCCTGAAACCATTCATGTGTGGGGTTGCTTCTCAGCCAAGGGAATCGGCTCACTCATAGTCTTGCCTAAAAACACAGCCATGAATAAAGAATGATACCAGAATGTCCTCCAAGAGCAACTTCTCCCAACCGTCCAAGAGCAGTTTGGCGCCCAACAATGCCTTTTCCAGCATGATGGAGCACCTTGCCATAAAGCAAAGGTGATAACTAAATGGCTCATGGAACAAAGCATAGAGATTTTGGGTCCATGGCCTGGAAACTCCCCAGATCTTAATCCCATTGAGAACTTGTGGTCAATCATCAAGAGACGGGTGGACAAACAAAAACCAACAAATTCTGGCAAAATGCAAGCATTGATTATGCAAGAATGGACTGCTATCAGTCAGGATTTGGTCCAAAAGTTGATTGAGAGCATGCCAGGGAGAATTACAGAGGTCTTGAAGAAGAAGGGGCAACATTGCAAATATTGACTTGCTGCATTAACTCATTCTAACTGTCAATATAACCTATTGGTACTCATAATACGATTGCAATTATATTTCTGTATGTGATATAAACATCAGACAAACACTAATAAAAACCAGAGGCCAGAAGATCATGTGAAAATATAATTTTGGTGTCATTCTCAAAACTTTTGGCCATGACTGTACATTTAGCCAACTGTTGTCACACTGTCGTTATTGGGAAAATAATTGTTAGTGTTTGAAATTTTCATCCACTAGGCGAATTATCATTCCATGAAATATCTTTTTCTCTTCTATATTAATTGATGCCTCAATCCCCTTTTTTTAATTTATTTTAATTGCCTAAATATTTTACATCATGGCACAGCTAATGTCATCATTCACATCAGTCCCTGCTCCCAATCTCATTTCTATATTAAATGCACTTAGGTTCATTAGAAACAAGGTATTTTTTAAAGCAGTGTTCCCCAACTCCTGTCCTCAAGGCCCACTAACAGGTCATGTTTTCAGGATTTCCATAGTATTGCACAGGTGATAATTGTATCACCTGCACAGGCAATAATTCCATCACCTGTGCAATACTAAGGAAATCCTGAAAACATGACCTGTTGGTGGGCCTTGAGGACTGGAGTTGGGGAGCCCTGTTTTAAAGGATAACATGGGAAGAACATGCAAATAAGAAAATGTTGGATTAGAACCCAGGACACCAGTGCAACTGTGGAAACCGTTGAACATCTCTTCTACTTTTGACCTCTACTAAGCTGAGCCACTTCCCACTCCTAAGACGAATCATTCTATTTTAAGTATTCGAAGCGAAAACCAATTGTAGGAACTAGATATGTCCAAACCACAATGAACAATACCTGTGGAGCTGGGTTGTGGGTAGAACTTAGTGATTTCCTGGGCACTGTGAGCGAGGAAGAATGTTGATAAAGATCATTTTTGGGGATGGTTGTTTGAGCCAAGAAACCTTGGGCACTGGACAAAAGGCTCAAAGCACTAGTGTTTTCAACACCACTGAAAACACTGGCACAAAGGACATTTTTTGGAAAACAATATTTACTCCTTGTCATTTATTTCTCATAGCACAGGATTCTTTGCTTCCGTCACTGCCAAGAATCAACTCCATGCTTTACTGCAATATCTAAATAACCCGCTAATGCAGAGTGGCTTTTGGGCATCTCCCAGCACCAAGTCCCTCAGGTTCAGTTTGGTTCTAATAAAGGACCTTTAAATCATACTTGGACCTCATTGCACCATATATGCAAAACATAAACCCCTTACAGTCCTCCTTATAACTTCCACACTACTTGATTTTTGGCATTCTTGTGTCAAAAAGATCCATCAAAGTAGAACATACTTATATAGTCAAGATGCTCTTCTTTGACATATCTTCTTTCAACTTTTGTGTTTTTTTTATTCTTATTTCTTAGTCTTCAGTGAAGTGTTTCACCAATTTGTCCACAAAAAAAGTTTACTTGGTTCATTTAACCTGCATTTTGTCCCTGACTTATGTCAGATTTGTGAATGCAAATGTCAAAAGTCACCTTTTGGAGATGAATTGAGGGGCAATTGTCATGAATTGGAAACAATATCATGTATAAATCGAGTTTAAGGCTGTGACAAGGTCAGTTACTATTGTATATGTGCAATATCCCTTCCATTATCTTATATATGTCCCATAGGTCACACAGAAGTACTTTTAGCCTGGGAAATCCCTTGAATGAATATTTATCTCTGGAAACTTTTTATACTCTGTCTATCACTTCTCCAATGACATTGCATTTCATGTTATATCAATGACATTTGTATTCATGGAAACCAGAAATACCATTGTTTTATTTTTTTTTCATAAATCAATCGCATGCAGGAAAATAAGTAACTTTGTAACATGTTTTCTCAGAGAAATTTGCTTCTTTTTCCACCAGGACTGATCTTTCACTCCCAATTCATGGGTTAAATCTGTATTCAATGAAGACGAATGTTGCCTATACTGAGATAGGAGATGGCATTGGTGCTTATAAGATTCTATGGAGAATGGAGGGGGGGAGGAGCTAGAGGTAGAAGCAGACATTCTGCTGCAAGTTCTCCCAACACAACAGTTACACTTCTCCATAGAATTCTATTAGCACCAATTGCCATTTGCTATGTAATGGGAAACATTTGTTTTCACTGAAGACAGATTTTACCAGAATTTTGAGAATAAGTGATCAGTCTATGAGTAGAAAGAAGCAACTTTTTCCAAAAAGATATATTATACAAAGCGTCTTATTTTCATCTGTTCTATTTATCTCTGAAAAAAATGAAAATATTGATCTATTAAAAAATAAATAAATAAAACAACAGTTCATCTCTAATGATTATGTCATCCCCGACATCTTCATCCATAGGGCAAATTTGCATTTTGTTGAAGACACTGTGCAAATTTGTTTTCAATAAAATGGTGCCGGAGATCACGCTATGCACAAGAGCTGACTCCAGCGCCACACTCCTCCTCCAGTTTCTCCGGAGATCACGGTATATTATCCTCATGGCGCCTACGCATACCGCGATCTCCGGCACCACACTCCTCCTCCCGGTCTGAATGTATCCTTCTGTCTCCAGCCACATTGCACAGGCGCAGTGCGCTTGTGCAGTCTATAGATGCTTCGGACAGAGGGACACATCCCTGGTAATATTACAGATATACAGTATATACAGTACAGACCAAAAGTTTGGACACACCTTCTCATTTAAAGATTTTTCTGCATTTTCATGACTTTGAAAATTGTACATTCACACTGAAGGCATCAAAACTATGAATTAATACATGTGGAATTATATACTTAACAAAAAAGTGTGAAGCAACTGAAAATATGTCTTATATTCTAGGTTCTTCAAAGTAGCCACCTTTTGCTTTGATGACTGCTTTGCACACTCTTGGCATTCTCTTGATGAACTTCAAGAGGTAGTCACCGGAAATGGTTTTCACTTCACAGGTGTGCCCTGTCAGGTTTAATAAGTGGGATTTCTTGCCTTATAAATGGGGTTAGGACCATCAGTTGTGTTGTGCAGAAGTCAGGTGGATACACAGCTGATAGTCCTACTAAATAGACTGTTAGAATTTGTATTATGGCAAGAAAAAAGCAGCTAAGTAAAGAAAAACAAGTGGCCATCATTACTTTAAGAAATGAAGGTCAGTCAGTCCGAAAGATTGGGCAAACTTTGAATGTGTCCCCAAGTGCAGTTGCAAAAACCATCAAGCGCTACAAAGAAACTGGCTCACATGAGGACCGCCCCAGGAAAGGAAGACCAAGAGTCACCTCTGCTTCTGAGGATAAGTTTATCCGAGTCACCAGCCTCAGAAATCGCAGGTTAACAGCAGCTCAGATTAGAGACCAGGTCAATGCCACACAGAGTTCTAGCAGCAGACACAGCTCTTCAACAACTGTTAAGAGGAGACTTTGTGCAGCAGGCCTTCATGGTAAAATAGCTGCTAGGAAACCACGGCTAAGAACAGGCAACAAGCAGAAGAGACTTGTTTGGGCTAAAGAACACAAGGAATGGACATTAGATCAGTGGAAATCTGTGCTTTGGTCTGATGAGTCCAAATTTGAGATCTTTGGTTCCAATCACCGTGTCTTTGTGCGACGCATAAAAGGTGAACGGATGGACTCTACATGCCTGGTTCCTACCGTGAAGCATGGAGGAGGAGGTGTGATGGTGTGTGGGTGTGGAGACAATGACCCCAAACACACCTCCAGGCTGTGTAAGGGCTATTTGACCTAGAAGGAGAGTGATGGGGTGCTACGCCAGATAACCTGGCCTCCACAGTCACCAGACCTGAACCCAATCGAGATGGTTTGGGGTGAGCTGGACCGCAGAGTGAAGGCAAAAGGGCCAACAAGTGCTAAGCATCTCTGGGAACTCCTTCAAGATTGTTGGAAGGCCATTTCCGGTGACTACCTCTTGAAGCTCATCAAGAGAATGCCAAGAGTGTGCAAAGCAGTCATCAAAGCAAAAGGTAGCTACTTTGAAGAACCTAGAATATAAGACATATTTTCACTTGTTTCACACTTTTTTGTTAAGTATGTAATTCCACATGTGTTAATTCATAGTTTTGATGCCTTCAGTGTGAATGTACAATTTTCAAAGTCATGAAATTACAGAAAAATCTTTAAATGAGAAGCTGTGTCCAAACTTTTGGTCTGTACTGTATGTATATATATACATTCATATAAATATATACAGAAGTGTGCAAAATCCTCAGGCAGATGTGGTAATGAAAATTGCTGGCAGAGTAATAATGCTTTCAAAAATAGAAATGTTAGTAGTACTGTTGAGCGATACCTTCCGATATCGGGAAATATCGGATCGGATTGGATCGGACCGATACCGAAAAAGTATCGGATATCGCCGATTCCGATACCGGAAACCAATGCAAGTCAATGGGACAGAAATATCGGAATGAAAATAAACCCTTTCTTTCCTTGTAGGTTAATTCTACATGAAGGAAAACAACTAAGAATAATGTAGAATGTATTGGGGGAGGTGGGGGAGACAATAAAGGCATAGAGGTTTAGCCCAATCAAATGGAATAGCAGGAATTAATATTTTTTTTTAAGACGTTCTGAGTTGCGGAAATATTGACTATGTTAAGTATTTTTAGATTTTGTCAGATATTTATGTTTCACTACTTCCATGCTCTTCACCTTCTTTTTTTACTTCTCCCACACTTTCTCTTTCATCATCTTCAGCATCTTTTTCATCCACTTCTTCTTCACCTTCTTCATCTTCTTCTTCTTCACCTTCTTCGTATTATTCTTTATTTTTACATTCTTCATATTCTACTTCTTCATCTTCTTCATCTTCTTCTTCTTCATCATATTCTTATTTGTGGCAGGCATTCCTGTAGTTGTTATCTATAAAAGGTTGGACAGTACACCTTTCGTTCTGCCCGTCACAAAAGATTTACAACAGGATTTGTCCGCGTTCAGTTTGGCCTGCAGCAGCAGGTCTTTTCCAGGGGCACCACGAGGAGGAACGGACTCACCCCCATACACTGCTTAGTCATCTTCTGCTTATAATTTAGATATTATCTTTTGCTCTGATTTTTAGTCTTATGCTTAATGTTCTTCCGCTTTTTGTTCTGCAGCTTCTTGTATTTCTGCTTCTTGGTTCTCTGTCTCTTGTTCTTCTGTATCTTGGTGCTTGTCTTCTCTTCTTTGTCCTCTTGGTCAACTACTTCAGGGTCATCTTCTTGGTCTTCTTCGGGGTGGTCTTCAGGGTCGTCGTCTTCGGGGGTCCTCGTCTTCGGGGTCCTCGTCTTCTTCGGGTTGGTCTTCTGGGTCCTCATCTTCGGGGTCCTCGTCTTCTTCGGGGTGGTCTTCAGGGTCCTCGTCTTCTTCGGGGTGGTCTTCAGGGTCCTCGTCTTCAGGGTCCTCGTCTTCGGGGTCCTCGTCTTCTTAGGGTTGGTGTTCAGGGTCCTCGTCTTCAGGGTCCTCGTCAGGAAGATCTAGAGTGATTACCAAGAACCATTTCAAAAAGCTTGAACTTGGAAATGTAGCAGAAGGTACAAGAAAGCTGAGGAACTACCGAGGACCAACTGACGGTACTGGAACCCGGATGGGTAGCAGAAGGTACAAGAGCCAATGGAACTGCCGAAGACCAGCTGACGGTACTGGAACTCGGTTACTAAGCAGGAGGTACCTGTGCCAGAAAGCACTACCAAGGACCAGCAGACGTTGGTGGAACTTGGATACCGAGAAGGAGGCACCTAATCCAAAGGCACTGCCGAGAACCAGCTGACGGTACTGGAACCCGGATGGGTAGCAGAAGGTACCCATGTAAAAAAAAGTTCAAGGCCGCGAGCCGGCCGCAGTTACCAAAACCCACAGTCCTACAGGGGGTGCTTGTCCTATTGGCACTATGGAACCAGCCTTCATTGCCAGATCCCGCAGCCCACATAGGAGTCACCTAAACTGCAGGCACCATAGAGTCGGCTAACCCGACCGCAACACGACAGGACAACGCATTGGAGGCAAAGTGACGTTGACACTACCCGGAAACAGCTGGCGTGCTGGAACCAGGCTGGGCAGGAGGGAGTACCCGTGCCAAAGTCACTGCCGAGAACCAGCTGACGGTACTGGAACCCGGATGGGTAGTAGAAGGTACAAGAGCAAATGGAACTACCGAGGACCAGCTGACGGTACTGGAACCCGGATGGGTAGCAGAAGGTACAAGAGCCAATGGAACTGCCGAAGACCAGCTGACGGTACTGGAACTCGGTTACTAAGCAGGAGGTACCTGTGCCAGAAAGCACTACCAAGGACCAGCAGACGTTGGTGGAACTTGGATACCGAAAACGAGGCACCTAATCCAAAGGCACTGCCGAGAACCAGCAGACGGTACTGGAACCCGGATGGGTAGCAGAAGGTACCCATGTAAAAAAAAGTTCAAGGCCGCGAACCGGCCGCAGGTACCAAAACCCACAGTCCTACAGGGGGTGCTTGTCCTATTGGCACTATGGAACCAGCCTTCATTGCCAGATCCCGCAGCCCACATAGGAGTCACCTAAACTGCAGGCACCATAGAGTCGGCTAACCCGACCGCAACACTACAGGACAACGCATTGGAGGCAAAGTGACGTTGACACTACCCGGAAACAGCTGGCGTGCTGGAACCAGGCTGGGCAGGAGGGAGTACCCGTGCCAAAGTCACTGCCGAGAACCAGCTGACGGTACTGGAACCCGAATGGGTAGTAGAAGGTACAAGAGCAAATGGAACTACCGAGAACCAGCTGGCGGTGCTGGAACCCAGGGTAAATACTAAAAACAGAGTGGAGCCAGAGGTGTAATTGGAGCAAGTTTTAAATCCGTAGTACATTGGATGTGGACAAAGCAGGAGAATTTGCCGGACACACAGCTGGGGATCAGCTGACGTTACTGAACCCCAATAACACTGGAGCAAGCGTTGACTGTGCAGACGGCACTTCTGAGCAGCAACTAGCGGTATTGGAGCCCAGGGTAAATACTAAAAACAGAGGAGCCAGAGGTGAATTTGGAGGAGGTTTTAAATCCGTAGTACAGTGGATGTGGACAAAGCAGGAGAATTTGCCGGACACACAGCTGGGGATCAGCTGACGTTACTGAACCCCAATAACACTGGAGCAAGCGTTGACTGTGCAGACGGCACTTCTGAGCAGCAACTAGCGGTATTGGAGCCCAGGGTAAATACTAAAAACAGAGGAGCCAGAGGTGTATTTGGAGGAGGTTTTAAATCCGTAGTACAGTGGATGTGGACAAAGCAGGAGAATTTGCCGGACACACACAGCTGGGGATCAGCTGACGTTACTGAACCCCAATAACACTGGAGCAAGCGTTGACTGTGCAGACGGCACTTCTGAGCAGCAACTAGCGGTATTGGAGCCCAGGGTAAATACTAAAAACAGAGGAGCCAGAGGTGTATTTGGAGGAGGTTTTAAATCCGTAGTACAGTGGATGTGGACAAAGCAGGAGAATTTGCCGGACACACAGCTGGGGATCAGCTGACGTTACTGAACCCCAATAACACGGCAGCAAGTGTTGACTGTGCAGACGGCACTTCCGAGCGCCAACTGGCGGTGTTGGAGCTCAGGGATAATACTGAAAACAGAGGAGCCAGAGGTGTAATTGGAGCAACTTTAAAATCTGTAGTAGTGAGAATGTGGACAGAGCAGGAGAAATTGCCGTCCGCACAGCAGGGGAACAGCTGACGTTACTGAACCCCAATAACACGGCAGCAAGTGTTGACTGTGCAGACGGCACTTCCGAGCGCCAACTGGCGGTGTTGGAGCTCAGGGATAATACTGAAAACAGAGGAGCCAGAGGTGTAATTGGAGCAACTTTAAAATCTGTAGTAGTGAGAATGTGGACAGAGCAGGAGAAATTGCCGTCCGCACAGCAGGGGAACAGCTGACGTTACTGAACCCCAATAACACGGCAGCAAGTGTTGACTGTGCAGACGGCACTTCCGAGCGCCAACTGGCGGTGTTGGAGCTCAGGGATAATACTGAAAACAGAGGAGCCAGAGGTGTAATTGGAGCAACTTTAAAATCTGTAGTAGTGAGAATGTGGACAGAGCAGGAGAAATTGCCGTCCACACAGCAGGGGAACAGCTGATGTTACTGAACCCCAATAACACGGCAGCAAGTGTTGACTGTGCAGACGGCACTTCCGAGCGCCAACTGGCGGTGTTGGATCTCAGGGATAATACTGAAAACAGAGGAGCCAGAGGTGTAATTGGAGCAACTTTAAAATCTGTAGTAGTGAGAATGTGGACAGAGCAGGAGAAATTGCCGTCCGCACAGCAGGGGAACAGCTGACGTTACTGAACCCCAATAACACGACAGCAAGTGTTGACTGTGCAGACGGCACTTCCGAGCGCCAACTGGCGGTGTTTTAGATCAGGGATAATACTGAAAACAGAGGAGCCAGAGGTGTAATTGGAGCAACTTTAAAATCTGTAGTAGTGAGAATGTGTACAGAGCAGGAGAAATTGCCGTCCGCACAGCAGGGGAACAGCTGACGTTACTGAACCCCAATAACACGGCAGCAAGTGTTGACTGTGCAGACGGCACTTCCAAGCGCCAACTGGCGGTGTTGGAGCTCAGGGATTACAGTTCAGGTGGTAGAAACATGAACACAACAGGAGACCTGGATACTGTTGCCAACCAATTATTTATTCTGGAAGAGGACTGGCAAATTCATGAGAGATCCAGACCTTGTTCATTTTGAGAAAAGTAAGCCGGTCAACGTTATCGGAGGATAGTCGAATGCGACGGTCTGTTAGTACACCACCTGCGGCACTAAAGACGCGTTCCGATAATACACTAGCAGCAGGGCAAGCTAGCACCTCCAATGCATACTGACTAAGCTCTGGCCATGCATCCAGCTTACAGACCCAAAACTTGAAGGGAGAAGAGCCGTCTGGGAGTACACTAAGAGGGCAAGACATGTAGTCTGTCACCATCTGACGGAAACGTTGCCTCCTGCTGACTGGAGCCGTCTTTGATGGTGTAGACATTTGTGGCGGCGGGGACACAAAACTTTGCCACATTTTGGCCATACTGGTCTTGCCTTGTGCTGAGGCGCTGCTTCTGCTCCCTCTTTGTGCAGAGCTTCCTCCACTGCCTCGACGCACTGAGCTGCTTTGTAAAGCACTAGCAGCACTGCTCTCGGTTGGAATGGAGAACATGATGGAATGCACCAGTGCGTCTTGGTACTCCCGCATTTTACGCTCCCGGTTCAACGGTGTTATGAGGCTTTGTAAGTTGTCCCGGAAGCGAGGATCTAGGAGGGTGGACACCCAATAATCAGCCGTGTTGAGAATGCGGGCGATGCGGCGGTCGTTTCTCAGGCACTGCAGCATGAAATCAACCATGTGCTGCAGACTGCCAACTGGCCAAGAAACGCTGTCCCCTGCTTGAGGCGTGAACTCTGCCTGCTCTGCATCACCCCACCCTCGCTCTAGATACTGACTACTAGAGCATTGTGTACCTCCCTCCTCTGGACAGATGTCTTCCTCATCCATTGACTCCTCCTCATCCTCCTCACAATGTGTCCCCTGCCTAGGCCTTTGTGAGGAACCACGTTGCGCAGACTGTAGAGAAGCAGATGGCATTTGTGACTCCTCATCCTCCACCTCTTCCAAAACCTCGTCCCTTAGTGCTTGCAGTGTTTTTTCAAGCAGGCAGATAAGGGGGATAGTCATGCTGACTAGTGCATCATCTGCACTCGCCATCCGCGTGGAATAATCGAAGGCACGCAAAACGTGGCAAATGTCCTTCATAGAGGCCCACTCAGTGGTGGTGAAGTGTGAACGGCGCGCACTGCGACTTCTTTGCGCCTGCTGCAGCTGGTACTCCATTACTGCTGCCTGCTGCTCACACAACCTCTCCAACATATGTAACGTTGAATTCCACCTGGTGGGTAGGTCACATATGATGCGATGTTCCGGAAGACGTAATCGGCGCTGCAGAGCTGCAATGCGTGATCTTGCATTGCTGGAACGCCGCAAGTGAGCGCACTCTATGCGGACCTTGTGAACCAGTGCATCAAGATCCGGATAGTCCCTCAAAAAACTCTGCACGACCAAGTTGAGCACATGTGCCAGACATGGGATGTGAGTGAGGTTGCCTAGGCCCAGAGCTGCCACCAGATTTCGGCCATTGTCACACACTACCATGCCTGGCTGGAGATTCGCTGGCACAAACCACACGTCGCTCTGCTGCTTGATGGCATTCCAGAGCTCCTGCGCTGTGTGGCTTCGATTCCCCAAAGAAATTAATTTTAATACGGCCTGTTGACGTTTGGCCACGGCTGTGCTCATATTGGTCACCATAACAGGTAACCGTTCACGGGTCGATGTGGAGGTAGACCGTGACGGCTCCTGCAGCGCTGATTCAGAGGAACTGGAGTATGAGGAGGAGTCAATGTGTACAGACTGGATTCCTGCAATCCTTGGAGTTGGCAGAACACGTACAGCACCACTCTCAAGATCTGTACCCGGCTCCACAACATTTACCCAATGGGCAGAGAGGGAAAGGTATCGTCCCTGTCCATGCTTACTGGTCCACGCATCGGTGGTCAGGTGGACCTTGCTACTGAGGGCGTTTTGTAGCGCATGTTTAATTTTTCCCTCCACATGATGTTGCAGGGCAGGGACGGCTTGCATGCTTAAATAAAATCGGCTGGGCACGTTGTATTGTGGGACTGCCAATGCCATAAAGTTACGGAATGTGTCAGTCTCCACCAGCCTGAATGATAGCATTTCAAGGGCCAGTAGTTTAGCAATGCCAGCATTCAGAGCCTGTGCTCGGGGGTGGTTTGCCGAGTATGGGCGCCTTTTCTCCCATGCCTGTGCTAACGATGGCTGTTGACTGGCCTGGGAGTGTGAGGATGACTGGGAAAGTGGTGCTGTGGGTGGAATTACACTGTGTCTCTGTACAACAGTGCCAGAGATTCTTCCATGGCGATCCTGTGAGGAAGCCGAACCAGCTGTGTGTGAGCTGGAGGAAGAGGCTACAACACGAGCTGAAGAGGTGGTAAGTGGCGCTGTAGGTTGGCCTAGGTCTTCAATGTGTTTTTGTAACTCCACCACGTGCTTGGTCCGCACATGTTTCCACATATTTGTGGTATTGAGGTTGCTGACACTTTTCCGTCTTTTCACCTTCTGATTACACAGCTTGCATTTGACAAAGCAAATGTCATCTGCAACTGTGTCAAAAAAGGACCAGGCACTGCAAGTCTTGGGAGCGCCCGCTTTGGATTTTGGAAGAGCCATGCTCCTAATGGGTGCCGAAGTGGAGGCTACAGGCAACCAAGTCTGCCCCCTCCCTCTCCCTCCTTTTTGGGCTGTTCGGGGAATCTCTTCCTCAGAGCTGCTCCCACCACCTTCCTGTCCCTCACGCCATGATGGGTCAAGGACCTCATCATCTACACCACCCTCTTCAAACAACTGCTTCTCCTGGGTAGTCTCGACAGCACAGTATGCACCAGAAAGTGGCACCTGAGTCTCATCATCAGATGCGTACTGAGGTGTACTGCTGACCATAGGCATTGGCCCACCCGCCTCTTCAGATTCAGAGAGACAAAACGGTTGCGCATCACTGCATACTATCTCTTCTTCAAATTCTCGAATTCTGCTTGGCTGGCCCCCTCTTTCCAAGCCAAGAGATTCAGAGAACAGAAGTAGAGATGGCTCCTGTCCAGGGCTCTCTGACTGCCTGGGCAATTTGGCAGGTGGTGAAGAGACAGATGGGTGCTCTTCAGTGCTCAGGACCTGAGAGGATCTGGAACTAATTGAAGTCGATGCGTTAGCTGCCATCCATCCGACAACGGCTTCAATTTGGTCCTCCCGCAGCAGTGGGGTACGGCTAGCTCCTACAAAGCTGCGCATAAAGGACTGTTCCCTGGTAAAACTGGGGGATGCTGAGTCACTGGTGCCCGCAGCAGGCACAGAATCCCCACGTCCTCTCCCTGCAGGCACAGAATCCTCACGTCCTCTCCCTGCAGAAACTCCACGCCCACGCCCACGACCACATGCCTTACTCCCTGCCTTCTTCATCCTGGTAGACTGATAAAGATAGGCAGAAAAGTACTAAGGGCTTAGTGTGCTTATTCCTGAACAGCTGCTAACAGGTATAAGAAACACTAATTTTATAAAGTGTGGACTAGACTTTAATATGAGCTAATGTGGCCTACACAACTGTAAAGTGGAGTGTTTGGTGAACTTTATTTAGGTTTTTTTTGTCACAAAAAGACACTGGATGTGCCTAAAGATGTAATAACGATAGTATCACAAACTTTTTGTAGCTATTACAATGTAGGAAGGTAACCTACAATGCAATAGATGAGGCTGCAAAAAATAGGCTAATACTAATCTGGCTGGGGCTGCAGGGCCCAATGCTGCAGAAAGGCTCCTCTAACTACTCCTATATAGTGTGTTTGGAACCAATTTAGCTGAATACGGATGGAACCACCACACTAATAGGAGAAATCAGGAAAAATTATGAATTGGCAAAAAAGGACAATGTATGAGGCAGTGACACACACTGAGTGCACTACAACCAGACGTGGTTGAAGCACACACTACAGGGTGAGCTGCACTCACACACCAGACCTTGCAGACAGCGGTGAACAGTACAGATGCAGAGCACTGTGCACTAGCGCTGCAAGACCAAAAAAAAATTCTCTATCTACTCCTATATAGTGTGTTTGGAACCAATTTAGCTGAATATGGATGGAACCACCACACTAATAGGAGATATCAGGAAAAATTATGAATTGGCAAAAAAGGACAATGTATGAGGCAGTGACACACACTGAGTGCACTACAACCAGACGTGGCTGAAGCACACACTACAGGGTGAGCTGCACTCACACACCATACCTTGCAGACAGCGGTGAACAGTACAGATGCAGAGCACTGTGCACTAGCGCTGCAAGACCAAAAAAATTTCTCTATCTACTCCTATATAGTGTGTTTGGAACCAATTTAGCTGAATACGGATGGAACCACCACACTAATAGTAGATATCAGGAAAAATTATGAATTGGCAAAAAAGGACAATGTATGAGGCAGTGACACACACTGAGTGCACTACAACCAGACGTGGTTGAAGCACACACTACAGGGTGAGCTGCACTCACACACAGAGACCTTGTAGAAAGCGGTGAACAGCACAGAGAACTGTGCACTAGCACTGCAAGGCACAGCGATTTTTAAAGTAGCTTGGGTAAAGCAGAATAGACCAAATAGGTAGCTAAAACTGTCCCTCAGAACAACAGCTTCCTATCCCTAACTGAATTCACAGCAGAGTGAGCTCAAAATGGCGGCGGCGACTTTTATAGTGCATCATGACATCATTTCAGCAGCCAATCACAGCCATGCCATTAGTTAAGATGCCTACATGCCTAACAGGATGTGCCCACACTTCTTAGGATCCTCATTGGCTGAATAAAATGAAAATGGCTCATTGCATTATGGGAACTTCCGATTCCGGTATACGATATTGAAAAAGTATCGGAATTAAGTATCGGAATTCCGATACCGCGAATATCGGCCGATACCCGATATTTCAGTATCGGAATGCTCAACACTAGTTAGTAGTTTATTTTTTATCAACAAAATGTGAAACGAATGCACAAAAGAGAAGTCACTTTATATCTTCAAAACAGCATCAATGCATTAATTCTTGAAGGAACTCGGCAGGGAGGTTGTTGCAAACATCTTGATGAAATAGCCACAAATTTGTGGCTTTAGGCTTGTTGAAATCCTTTTTTTTGTGGAGGCCATTTCATCACTACCAGGACTCTTTGTTCTTCTTTACTCTGAAGATAGTTCTTAAAGACATTGACTGACTGTTTGGGGTTTTGCTCTGCTGTAGAATAAATTTGGAGCCAATCAGAAGCCTGTCAAATGATATTCTAGGCTCCATACATTCCTCTGCAGCTGACTAGCCCAGGGGATGGGGATGACTCGGTTACCCGAGCCTTTAGCCTTAAGGAGGTTGCGGTGGTCAGCTCCCGGGCCCATACTCTGGGATCTCTCTTTAAAAAGGCGTTGAAAGATATCAAGTTTATAAAAGTTCGTGACGCCACCTATGGTTTCTGATGATATTCACCAGCACTGCGCAATCCACTGAGGCCGGTGATAAGGCAGCTTGATGGTATAGCTCCCCACAGGTGGAGCTGAGCCTCAGGGCAGTATAAGAACGGGGATGCAGGACAAGGAGACTCAGTCGAGTCGGAGCGAGAACAGGGACAGACACAATAGTCACTTCAGTACCTTTTACTGATGGAAATTCAGGCACTCCCCGGAGCACTGTAGGGTGAAGGGTGTATGTCCGGATCCTCCCCAATGAGTAAGTTTCTGACCTGCCTGGAGCTAGGCCTAACTTTGTCTCTGTCCTGCGCTGGCTGACCTTGTGGTAGGGCCTTCTCTTGGAGTGCACGCTCCCGACCTACGGGGCCTATGTGTCTCCTGGCTCTGGTACGTATCAGCACTTTAGCGATCCTGGGACCTGTAGTTCTCCAGGGATTCCGGTTTATCTTACTGGGTAATGGAGATCCCGGTAAGCTTCGGACCCGGTGTCCGGTAACTGCTTCTTCGGGGTGAGCTAGTTAAGCTCCTCTGCCCCCTATGAACTAACTCTCTCTACTCTTTCACCTTCGGCCTACTCGGACCCTAAATAGGCTACTCACACTAACGGCAGTGTGCCGCTCTTCACCGATCTTATGGCGCCGGCACACCCAAAGTTCGCCTTTCTGAGCTACAACTGAGTCTAGAACATGCTCCACTGCAGACTGACCTCTCTCAGGCTTCTACTGCAGGAACTCTCTCAACAGGTTTGCTCTCTGTCTGTTCCAGTCTAGACTCAACTAACTGCTGCCTGGCTCCACCTTCCCTTTTAAATCCCTAACGGGCTCCCTCTGGTGGTCTGAGGTGGAAGGTGGAGATGTGTGAATGGTTATGGGGGCCTCTTGTGGAGCAATCCTTCAATACAACCTTCTAGGAGTTGTGATACCAAGCACAGCTGGGCTTCACATTCCCCCCTAGTTAAACTCAGCACTCCCGGGCTGAAGTACATTTTATAAAAACGGTAACAATAGGAAACATAAGCAATACTAAAACATTCTCCCCTTTATGGGAGACACGAATCTTAAACGTTGCATAACAAAACAATTACGGAGTGTCCTCAGAATCCAAGTCTCCTGTGGTGAGGTTGCCAGCAAGGATGTCCATCTACAAGGTAGAGTACTTTGGTAGTTTTGAGGGACCTGTCCTAAACCCTCTACGTAGGCCCTGGGGTGGCTGCAGGGCATGAAGATCCCATGTTGGACCTCCACACGTGCCACTCCAGACAGGTTTTCCTCCTGAGGTCACCTAAAGGGCACTCCACGGAGCGCAATTATATACATCAAGAGTTTTTGGGCTGCACACAGTCCTCAGCCACAGTTCATTAAGCAAATAAAGAATTAATAGGAAAAAGCACAAATTAATAAAGGCAGACATATGCTTTGAAAATAAACAATTAATACAGTGTATTACAATTTTAATATACAATACCCCAGGGGTAACTATCTACACTCCCAGAAACTTGACTATTTACTGAGTGTACCTAGCAGGGGGTTTACCTCTCGTGCTGCGTACTGATCTGAGTAGTGCTGTAGTTGGTGGAGTGTCAGTGTCTGTATCCTCAGTTACTCTACCAGTTCTACGTGTAACCATGTTGTAAAACTGCCTTAACCTCTCTCTTGGACTGGCAAGTCTACCATTGGCTGGGCCTTCTTGCTCTGCTCCTGCCGGGGATCCTTCATCCGGGGATACTTCTTGAGCTGGCTCTTCTGCAGCACTTACAGGTACAACTTGCTGTAGAGGGTTTTCTGTCTGTTCATAGAATTGGAGTACTGGAATGATTACTGCACCTCCTATTTGAGGCCAATCCTCTGGGAAGTCTCCTAGGTCAGTGTGTATCACCTCTTCTTTAGGTTCTTCCTGGATTGTGAGAGGCACTTTTTCTTGGGGTTTCAGTAATTCTGGACACAACTTTAAGTGGTCCCTGGACACTGTAGCAGATGTTTTTCCTCCATCACGACTGATTATGCATATCTTTTTGTTGTCAAATCTTGACGGTAACACAGTGTAGGGGTCTTTTTCCCACTGGTCATCGAGTTTGTGGTTGCGTCTTTTCCTTTTTGGTACTGTTTCACCAGGTGTGAAAGGTTCTGCTGGTGCTTTTTTGTTGTAGTGCATTTCCTGCTTTTCTCTCACCCGAGTAAGACTGTCCTTGACACAAGCTTGTACCCTTCTGTACTGCTCTTGTCTGGTGGTGTCCCAGTCCCCAGTGGTCATATCAGCTTCAGGTTCAACAACACCAAGCTCCAAATCCATGGGCAGCTTTCGTGGCCTTGCCCGCATGAGATATGCCGGAGTGCAATTGGTGGAACTGACTGGTATATGATTGTACAGATCCACTAGGTCTGGTAGTAGGTCTGGCCACTGGTTTCTCTCCTCAAGTGGTATGGTCTTTAGCAGGCCGATGATGATGTTGTTCATCTTTTCGCAGAGACCGTTTGTTTGTGGGTGGTAAGGCGTAGTTCTTATCTTTTTACACCCGTAGAGATGGCAGAACTCCTTGAACAATTCAGCCTCAAAGGCCGGGCCTTGGTCAGTCAATACTTGCTCAGGATATCCATGGGGTCTGCAGAAGTACGCTTGGAACGTCTTTGCTGCTGTCTCTGCCGTCAGGTCTTTGACGGGGGCGACCACCAAGAAACGTGAGTAGTGATCCACCATGGTCAGAGTATAGGAGTACCCTGACCTGCTGGGGGAGAGCTTGACATTGTCCAGGGCCACGATCTCCAGGGGCCGAGTCATCTTGATGGGCTGCAGGGGTGCCTTCTGGCTGCTGAAGTCTTTCCTTCTTAGGCCGCAGGGTCCACAGTCCCGGCACCACCTTTCAATGGAGCTGCGCATTCCTACCCAGTAGAATCGACACTTCAGCAGGGTCTCAAGCTTTTTACAGCCAAAGTGCCCCGCTTGATCGTGGTAAGCTTCCAATACCATCTGGATGTCTGTCTTAGGGACTATTATCTGCCATACCATCTCATAGGTTCTTGGATTAACGTACCTCCGGCACAGCTTCTCACGGTAGATAGACAGCCGGCTTCTCTCGTTCCACAGCTGCTTTGCTTGCAGAGACGCATCTTTCTCCAGGGAGGCACCTTCTTGGGTTATCAGCTGTTTGATGCGGCTGACAACCGGGTCGCTGTCCTGGGTCTCTTTCCAGCTGTGGTGAGGCAGGGGATTTAACGTCTTTCCACGCTGCTTCCTGGAGGCTCGTTGCTCGTGGATCATCCCACTCCGGTGAAAGGCAGGTAGCTCTATGTCTTCCAGGTCATCCACTTCTTCTTCTGTGTCTGACTGGTGAGGCATCCTAGACAGGGCATCGGCGTTGGCGTTCTTGCGGCCCGTCCGGTACTTAATTGTAAATTGGTAGCTTGACAGCCGAGTCATCCATCGTTGTTCCAGAGCCCCCAACTTAGCTGTTTTAAGATGGGTCAAGGGGTTGTTATCAGTAAAGGCAGTGAACTTGCTGGAGGCCAGATAGTGCTTGAACCGTTCAGTGATGGCCCAGACCAAGGCCAGGAACTCCAACTTGAAGCTGCTATAGTTCTCTGGGTTCCTCTCAGTCGGACGGAGCTTCCTGCTTGCGTATGCAATGACTTTCTCTTGCCCATTCTGCTTCTGACTTAAGACAGCACCCAGGCCTTCGTTGCTGGCATCCGTTTTACAGCAGGAACGGTTGGCTGTAGTCAGGGTAGGCTAGGATCACATCACCTGTCAGGATCTCCTTCATCTCCTAAAACGACTCTGCTTGCTCTTTACCCCAGTGGAATGGAGGGTTTTTGCCTTTGGGGGACTGCCCTACCAGGAGGTCTTTCAGAGGAGCTGCTTTCTTTGTGTAGTCCTTTACGAACCTCCGGTAGTATCCTACTAGTCCCAAGAACTGACGCACCTCCTTGAGGTTCTTCGGCTCCGGCCACTTCTGGATGGCTGTGACTTTCTCCGGGTCTGGTGCTACCCCTTCCGGACTGACAATGTGCCCCAGGTACTGTACCTTCCTCTTGAGCAGGTGGCACTTTGAGGGCTTCAACTTCATCCCGTACCGGGACAGTGACTCAAATACCTCTGCCAGGTGTTTCAAGTGGTCCTCGTACGTTCTGGAGTACACAATTACGTCATCCAGGTAAAGTAACACAGTCTCGAAGTTGCGGTGTCCCAGGCAGCACTCCATCAATCTCTGGAACGTTCCGGGGGCATTGCAGAATCCAAACGGCATGCTGTTGAACTCGCAGAGTCCCATTGGGGTGGTGAAGGCCGTCTTCTCCCGATCCTCCTCAGCCACAGCTACTTGCCAGTATCCACTAGTGAGGTCAAGGGTGGAAAAGTAATTTGCAGACTTCAAGGCAGCTAGGGACTTCTCTATGCGTGGTAGAGGGTATGCATCTTTATGTGTAATGCGATTTACTTGACGGTAATCTACACACATTCTCATGCTCCCATCCTTTTTCCTAACCAGCACTAGGGGAGCCACCCAGGGACTACAACTATCCCTTATCACTCCCGCCTTCCTCATGTCATGCAGCATTTCTTTTGCCTTCTGGTAGTGAGCTGGGGGTATAGGCCTATAACGTTCTTTGATTGGGGAATGGTTGCCTGTGGGGATATGATGTTGAACCCCCTTAATCCTCCCGAAGTCTAGTGGATGTTTACTGAACACCTGCGAGTATTCCTGAACCACCCGGTGTACACCCTGTTTTTGATGGGCAGGAGTGGTGTCCGTCCCAACATGGAGCTGTTGACACCAATCCTACACCTGGGTTGCAGGGTCATTATCCTCTACTTCATCTGGTGAGGTTAAGGACTCCGCCTCATGGATGCAGTTATTATTGACAGCATGTAATTTGGCAACAGTGGCATAAAGTGGCAGTTTGACCTCATCTTCCCCTAAGTTGAGAAGACAGACGGGCACCCTCCCATTACGTACATCTACCACTCCCCTGGCGGTTAAGAGCGTGGGTCTATGCTCGGAGCAAAGGGGTTCTACTATCGCCTGGTAGCTCTGTCCTCTAAGACCTATGGCAGCTCTACACCAGATGAGCATTTCACTCATTGGGGGGGATGACAATGGGTACGGGGTCTGTTACCCTCACGTTACCGATTTCACCATCTGTCAACCTTACTTGCTGTTGATACATCAGGACGCGGATCTCTCTCTGCAGCGCCCTCCTCTGTCTTGGTCTGGCAGTGTCAGCGATCTGTTGGAGCAAGAACACAACCTCTCCCAAACAGTTACCAACAACATTAGTGCCTAGTACCATATATGGGTTGCTGTCATCAGGGTTAGTCTCCACTACAATTAGTCCCTGGTCCTTCAGCTCCACTCTCCCCACCTTTACAGTCACATTCTTAACCCCGAGTAGGTTAAGGGGGAGTCCATTTGAAGCATATACAGACAAATTTGGAGCTGGCGGACGTAGATCGTCCATGGACCAGAAGCTCTTGTATAGGACTTCAGGCATGATGGTTACCTGAGATCCTGTGTCCAGCAGGGCATGCGTCGGGATCCCGTCCAGTACAATGGACAGGAAAGGTCTTCCTCCGATGTACCTGTTGTACCAGTCTGATGGGCCTGGTGAATCTACTCCTGGGTGTCGGCCCTCGGACCCAGGGTTTTCTCGTTTAAAGGACACTTCTGGGCGAGGTGTCCGGTCCAACGGCATCGGTAGCAGGTAGGGTCCTCGGTGGGCGGCGCTGGTCACTGGTCCTTGGTGAGGGTGGTGTTGGCCTCCTCCTCCTCCACATCCAGGGGACATCCTCAGGGCTGTCGGCTAGCAGGATCTTCCCTCCTTCCTCGGGCTCCATCCGCAGCTGCAGGGCACTCAGCACGGTGGTCAGCGTTTTGCTCAACTGACGCACCTCAGAGCGCAAACTGTCCAGTTCTTTAGGGGACGTTGCTGGGACTTTAACTTCAGCAGCCACTGGGGATAAGGTGGGTGTAGCAGGCACTGGAGTAGCCCCACCCTGGTAACGTTGGATGGCATCTGTTTCCGGGGGCTGCAGTCCTTTTATAGCCATGTCCTTGAGATTGTCAAAGGTGGCATCCGGATGATCCAGGGACCACCAACGCACAGTCCTGCTCTCCTCTGGAGACTTCAGTCCCCGGACAAACTGTTCCTTCAGCATTTTGTTCTCATTCTCAACGCTGGTTGGACTAACCTGGTTCAGAGCCCGCAGGGCCCCTTGGAGACGCCAGGCGTAGTCACAAACATTGTCCTCTGGTTGTTGGGAGCAGCTGTAGAACCTCATCCGGAGGTCTGCCTCAGTAAGGTCCTCAAATACAGTCTGCAGTTTTTGGACCATGTTTCCACTTCCCGTTCCGCAGCACCGGTCAGTTGTCCTAATACAACGGCAGCTCTTTGTTTGCCGGTCATAGAGTACATATCCAAAATACCACATATCTTCTGCTTGAATCCAGACAGGGTATCTGGTTTGCCGTTGTACTGGGGGAGCCACTCCCCGGAGCACTGTAGGGTGAAGGGTGTATGTCCGGATCCTCCCCAATGAGCAGGTTTTGGGCCTCCTGGTTCTGGCTTCTGCGTAGTAAGTTTCTGACCTGCCTGGAGCTAGGCCTAACTTTGTCTCTGTCCTGCGCTGGCTGACCTTGTGGTAGGGCCTTCTCTTGGAGTGCACGCTCCCGACCTACGGGGCCTATGTGTCTCCTGGCTCTGGTACGTATCAGCACTTTAGCGATCCTGGGACCTGTAGTTCTCCAGGGATTCCGGTTTATCTTACTGGGTCATGGAGATCCCGGTAAGCTTCGGACCCGGTATCCGGTAACTGCTTCTTCAGGGTGAGCTAGTAAAGCTCCTCTGCCCCCTATGAACTAACTCTCTCTACTCTTTCGCCTTCGGCCTACTCGGACCCTCGATAGGCTACTCACACTAATGGCAGCGTGCCGCTCTTCACCGATCTTATGGCGCCGGCACACCCAAAGCTCACCTCTCTGAGCTACAACTGAGTCTAGAACATGCTCCACTGCAGACTGACCTCTCTCAGGCTTCTACTGCAGGAACTCTCTCAACAGTTTTGCTCTCTGTCAGTTCCAGTCTAGACTCAACTAACTGCTGCCTGGCTCCACCTTCCCTTTTATATCCCTAACGGGCTCCCTCTGGTGGTCTGAGGTGGAAGGTGGAGATGTGTGAATGGTTATGGGGGCCTCTTGTGGAGGAATCCTTCAATACACCCTTCTAGGAGTTGTGATACCAAGCACAGCTGGGCTTCACACAGCAAAGCCAAGAAATGGGCAACATTGTAGACCATTAACACAATGATTGGTCAAGGTCAGACAAATGTAGTGCAGAATGGAAGACTTATAATACTTACTTGTCTCCTAAATCTAAAGATGTCCAGCAGAGCCATCAGCTCAGAACTGGCAGGGACCAATGGAACCAAGCAACACTGATCATAGAAGTATTATTAGTAGTAGTATTAATTTATATAGCGCCGTTGATTCCATGGTGCTGTACATAAGAAGAGGTTACATAACAAATACAGATATCACTTACAGTAAACAAACTAACAATGATAGAACGGTACGGAGGGAAGAGGACCCTGCCCTTGCGGGCTTACATTCTACAGGAATGGGGAGGAGACAGTAGGTTGAGGGGTTGCAGTAGCTCCGGTGTTGTTGGTTGAGGTGGCAGCAAGTAAGGTCATGGCAGGCTGTAAGCTTGTTTGAAAAGATGGGTTTTCAGGTTCCGTCTGAAGGATCCAGGTGTGATGGATAATCGGACGTGTTGAGGCACAGAATTCCATAGGACGGGGGATATTCGGGAGAAATCTTGGAGGCGATTGCGTGAGGAGAGAATAAGTGTGGAGAAGAGAAGGAGGTCTTGGGTGGACCGGAGGTTACGTGAGGGAATGTATCAGGAGATTATTTCAGAGATGTATGGAGGAGAAAGGTTATGGATGGCTTTGTAGGTCAGTGTTAGTAGTTTGAACTGGATACGCTGGGAGAATGGGAGCCAAGGAAGGGATTTGCAAAGGGGGGTAGGAGAGGAGTAGCGAGGCGAGAGATGAACAAGTCGTGCAGCAGAGTTGAGGATGGACTGGAGGGGTGCGAGAGTGTTAGCAGGTAGGCCACAGAGGAGGATGTTGCAATAGTCGAGGCGGGAGATGATGAGGGCATGCACAAGCAGTTTAGTAGATTGAGGGTTGAGGAAAGGACGGATTCTGGAAATATTTTTGAGCTGGAGGTGGGGTTTGAAGAACAGGGCAGAGTCAAGGGTTACTCCGAGGCAGCGGATTGTCGGTACAGGGGAAAGAGTAATGTCATTTATTGTGATAGAAAGATCAGGTGGGAAAAATATGCGAGATGGGGGAAAGATAATGAGTTCAGTTTTGTCCACATTGAGCTTGAGGTAGCGAGAGGAGAAGAAGGAGGATATGGCTGCTAGACATGCTGGGATTCTGGACAGCAGAGAGGTGACATCTGGGCCAGAGAGGTAGATCTGGGTGTCATCAGCGTACAGATGGTACTGGAAGCCATGGGATTTTATGAGCTGTCCCAGGCCAAGGGTATAGATTGAGAAGAGTAGGGGTCCTAGGACAGAGCCTTGAGGGACTCCAACAGAGAGGGGGCGGGGTGAGGAGGTAGTGTGGGAGTGGGAGACGCTAAATGTGCGGTTAGAAAGGTATGAGAAGATCCAGGATAGGGCAAGGTCTTTGATGCCAAAGGAAGAGAGGATCTGTAGTGGAGGCAATGGTCTACTGTATTGAAAGCAGAGGACAGGTCAAGTATGGCTAGAAGTGGTCTTCATGGAAGAATTGTGACCCAAAAACATACTTTCGACATGCAAACAAGTCCAAACAAGTCAGCTATACATGAAAACCTAGGAACTGGGATGCAGAAAAATGGCAATAGGTGCACTGGAATGATGAGTCAAGATGTGAAAAATTCACTGGAGAGGAGTGCAATTATGAGAGTCTGGAGGCAGCAGTGAAGCATGGTGGAGGGTCCATTCAAGTTTGGGGCTGCATTTCTGTAATGGAGTTTGGATTTGCTCAAGATTAGTGGTGTCCTCAAAACTGAGATATATAGACAGATACTTATCCACCGCGCAATATCACCAGGCAGGCGCCTGATTGGCTCCAAATTTATTCTACAGCAGGACAATGACCCCAGATATACAGCCATTGTCATTAAGATTTATCTTAAGCGTAAAGAAGAACAGGGAGTCCTAAATGTGAAGATATGGCCCCCACATAGCCCTGGTCTTAATATCATCGAGTATGTCCGGAATTATATGAGGAGGCAGAAGGATTAGTGCAAGGGACATCCACAGATGATCTGTGGTTAGTTCTCTAAGATGTTTGGAGCAACTTCCCTGCAGAGTTTCTTCAAAAAACTGTGCAAGTGGACCTAGAAAAATTAATGTTGTTTTGAAGACAAAGGGCGGTCACCAAATATTGATTTGTCTTATATTTCTCTTTTGTTCATTCACTTTGCATTTTGTTCATAAAGATAAACTAATACTTATATTTTTGAAAATGTTCTTACTCTGTAGCAATTTTTCCACACTTGCCTAAAACTTTTGCACTGTAATATATACACAGTATATGTGATTAATAATGTGTCTTACTAATGTTGATAGTTGGTGACAGATATATTTTACATTTACTTTATCAAGTTCTAGATGCATAGAGCTGATTATGTTAAATACACATTATTATGTTAAATACACATTATAAGAGCCTGGTGAAGTAGTGGAATGCTGATTGCTCGATCGTTATGCTTGGACGGTGCCTAAACTTTATATAAACAGGTCCATACTGCATAGTGATTACACCTCTGGCTACGATGGAATCCATCATGTTTGTATAAAATAGAAATTGGCCCAGACGAAGGTTGTTTCTGCTGAGACAGCAACTTGGAGTCTTGATTTTCTCCCAAGAAAGGATCAGGACTTGGTTTACATAGTATAACAAAACAATTAGATAAAACGTCAACAGTTCATTATGCCTTGCACGGTAAATTAAAGAAGTTTGGTTTTAAGAAGACTTTATTTCTGAGGCCTCGTATTTTCGAGGGTAAATGGCATGTGACAAGTCCACTTAAGGAAATCTCAAAGACTTCAGTCAGCACATCTTTCCAGTTTTGCGACTTTCCTCCCTAAACTGAAGCCACAACAATAGTTCCGGTATGGTGAATCTCCTGATATGGGTGTGTGCTTTCTTAAAATAGATTTCTTAATTAAAAAGGCATCCAAACATAGCAGTCAGGAAAGAACTTTGTCATCAAAGTCACTGGAAGGTGGAAAATGTTATGTTAACTTGTGGCCAATAACTAAAGGTCTTCATACACATTAGACTAAAGTTGTCCAAACTCGCTGATATCACTCTCTCATGGCAGAAGATATGAGCACTTGGCCTAGCCAAATGTTCCAATGTATGGGGAGATACAGCGTTCAGCGGACAGCTACCTAATGTGTATGTGGGCCATAAGAGTGAACAGAGGTCCATACAGACGAGCTTTCTCCTGCCCATTAATGAGTGATGAGAGCTCCCAACAAAAACTGATGGGTACAGAATGATCGCTAATGTGGCTCCCCTGAGGGTTCAGTCACCACAGAGGTACTACAATTGGTGGTGCCTCACTCTCTGGTAAGGAAAGGGTACAGCCCTGGACCCCAACACCTGCATCCAACACTACACTGCTCCAGGCCGGCTGGAAGGGCAAGATGCACTGTGTTCTGCTGAGCCCTGTCCCTGGCTGGAGTGGGGGGAACCAGAGTGAGGGGAACCAAGTAGTGAGTGTGGGTGGAGGAAGGAGTTTAGGGGAGCATTTTGTTAGGAGTATAAATAAGGGATCCATCTTAGTGAGATGAGCAGTTAAGTAGTAAGTCTGAGTGGAACAGGTGCTCTTCAGGAGCTCTGCTCCAGAGTGGGCCTAGTGAATGAGGCCCAGCAGAGGAGAGAAGAGGAGGGGAGCAAAGGAGGAAGACTCCAGTAACTGAAGGGGTCCCAGGGGTACATAAGGAGAAGGAAGCCTCCCGTACACCCTAATCTGTCAAGGGCCAGAGGGACCAGGCCGCAAGAAGGGAACCGGTCCCTGGGCTAGTCGTGTCACTTCAGGTCTCGGCTAGGAAACCGGAGGCTTCTGACTTTTATGGTGCAGTTGCCACAGCCTCACCCTAGTCGCCGAGGAGGGCAGCTAGTAGGTCCGGGAACTCCAGGTTGCCCAGAGGGACTTCAGAGCACCCTATCGGGACTTTGTGTGGGGAAGCGCAGGGCAGGAGGGAGAAGACCCAGGGCGGAAAGTCGGCTGAGGGAAGGAACATATAGAAAAGGGGTCTTGATAAGTACTCTCGAATTGCCGGAGGGACTACTGAACCCCTGCTTGGTGAACGCAGCGCGACGCGGGAAGCGGTAACCTGTACAGTGTACCTGAGGAACCTAAAAAGAACTGTGAGTAAAATCGGATGACTGCACTCCACTGTCTCTGTCAGTTATTGCCGCTGCGCCATCATCCCTCCTACGCTACAAAGCCCTGCATTCCTTCTATCAACCCTGCCCCGGGGGCCTGCTCCACCTGTGGGGACCAGAAACATCCCAGCTGCCATCCCATCACCCCCGGAGGTCTGCAGCAGTGCTGGTAACTATTACCAGAAACCACGGGTGGCGTCACGAGACAAACTATTAACAAAAACACTAAAGCCCCTTTTTTTAAAGAGTGACCCAGAGGACGGGCCCTGGAGCCGACCGCCGTGACATCCCAAGGAGGTAAAGGCCCGGGTACCGAGTCTCCCCCATATATCCCCCCCCCTGGGTGTGTGGCACCCTGCTGCGCACAGGTAGCACAGGACCCAAAAGGGTGCATGGACGGACTTCTCAACAAGAGGCCCTCACTACATACAAACACCTCCACCCTACCACCTCAGACCACCAGAGGGAGCCCTGTTAGGGATATATAAACTGGAGGGTGGAGTTAGGCAGTCAGTGTGTTTAGAGTAGAGTTGAGTGTCAGTTGAGTTTAGAGTGGTGTGTTGCAGTGTACTCAGCGAGAGAGCAGCACGCAGGCTGCTGTGTGAGGCAAGTTTAGGCCTACAGCACGCACTGAAGCCTAGTGAGGGCCCTGAGTGTGGCCGAAGGCGAGAGGAGAGAAGAAGTAACGAGGGGGCAGAGGAGCGTACCAGGCTCACCCCGAACTATACACCGGACACCGGGTCCGCGCCTACAGGGTCCCTTTATACCCAGTAGGGACCACCGGATACCTGGAGGCCTACCAGTCCCAGGTCGACCAACGCTGACTACCGTACCAGGGCTAGGAGTCATGGAGGCCCCAGCGTCCAGGGAGAGTGATCTCCAAGAGAAGGCCCTACCACCAGGTCAGCAGGTGCAAGAGAGAGAGACAGTAATCAAGCCAGGCCTAGCTCCAGGCAGGTTAGAAGCTTAGCAAGTGAAAGCAATGGATCAGGAGGCCCTATACCCGCTCACTGGGGAGAGTCCAGACGTGCACCCTTCGTACCGAGTACCCTGGACCATACCTGCATCTACACCAGTAAAGGTACCGAAGCGAACCCCCGTGTGAGTGTCCGTCATTTCTCCCTGAACCGTCCTGGCCGTCTCTCACCTGTTCCACCATCCATTTCCCCACGCTGCCCTGAGGCCCGCTCCACCTGTGGGAAGCTGTTCCATCATAAGCTGCCCTAACATCTGCCTCAGAGGACTGTTGCAGCGCTGGTAATCCTTTCCAGGCACCACAGGTGGCGTCACAAACTATTCCAAAACCCCATATAAACCCAATTTCCCCTTTTTTTATTGACCACCCTGGGCCACGGACCGGGCCAGACGCCGTGATATCCCCCACCAGCATCCATAGGCCCGGCTGCCGAGTACCCCCCGGCCCTGTGAGCGCGTCATATCTGGCGTCACGAACAGGATTTCATGCCCGTTTCAACGAACAGGATTCCGTGCCCGTTGCCACCGGGTACTGTGCGCCTTAAAAGACTGTAACACTTACTGTGGTGAAGATTTCCCACCATTTCTGAGGTTTCCCGCCATTATAGGCCATTTTCCTGTCGCTGCACGGGAAGAAGAGGGGCGTAACCACAGGAACCCGAGAGGCGTGACTGTGAAAGCGCGCGAAGCCCAAGACACGCCCCACCCTTGACGTCGAACCAGGAAGCGTCAGGTCCTGGAAGGAGTCCAGTGGACATTCCGACGTCAGACGCGAGCGACGCAAGGTCCTGGAAGAAGACCGTCGCCTGCGGAGCTGTGGCCTACCTGATAGAAAAAGTGAAGAAGGTAGGCTACGGTTTACTAGGGGGGCGCAACCATGGCCGATGACCAGCAAGCCGCCGGAGCACCGGTTAACTAGTGTTGAGCCACCCCCGTAGTGTTCGAGTTCGGTTCGGTTCGTCGAACACCCGTGTGTTCGCCGAACTGTTCGTCGAACTGTTCGTCGAACACCTTCGAACACCGTTAAAACCAATGGCAGGCAAACAAAAACACATAGAAACACATAGAAAACACCTTCAAAGGTCTCCAAAAGCTGACAAACTGCTCTGAAGACACAACTAACACATGGAAAAGTGACAAGTACATATAGTCATGCGAAAAGAAAAGAGGTGGAGGAGTAAAAGGAGGGGGAGACACAGATATAGGCATGTCATGCCCTTCTAAAATCCAAAAAGTGAGAAGCCGACACGTTCAGTCCGCTCCTGCCCGTGCCACCTCCGTGTCGCCGGGTTTGTGCCAGAGCCGCGGTGAACCCTGACGGCCAGCCCCCCTCTCCCAATACTGGTGCCTGTCCGCTGGTGGGTCGAGCGAGCCCCCCTGTGGTGGAGGCAGCTCTAAGCTTTTTAATTTAAATTGTCTCTCTAATTTGAATGAATACACTTTAAATCCATTTACAAGGATCTATTGGAGGGCAAGTCTCATGCCAGCAGCCGCGTAATTCCAGCTCCAGTAGCGTCCACTAAAGCTGCTGCAGTTAAAAAGCTTTTATAAGGATCGAGCTCGGCTGTCCACCGCAAGGCATCCTACTGCCAGTCCCAGCCCCTATGCCTTGGGGTGCCTCCTGATGCTCTTCACTGAGTATCCCGTGGTCCCGAAGCATTTCCTTTGAAAAAATTAAGTGTCAAAACTACAGGTGGTGTAGCTTGCTTAACAGCCGGGATAATCCGCTGACTAGCAGACACTGCTACTAGGCACAAAGTATTTCCTGGGCTAGATGCAGTTAAAAATTTGTAATTAGATACTCTCGTTGGATGCTGAGAAAGCATTCCATACAGTCTCCTGGCACGCCATATATGATTCTCTTAAAAAGCTTGGGGTAGGGGTCTAGGGGACCCTTTTATAGCCAAAATCACGGCCCTGTATCGCAATACGTCACCTAGGCTGAAGATAAATGGAACTGTATTACCCTGAGGGCTCGGTTGCTACAGAGATATTGCACCTCACCCAGAGGTGTGATATCTCAATCTCAGGTAAGGATGGAGTGTGGATCAGGACCCGACACCTGCATGCATTACACCACATTGCCGTGGGGCAGGGCGACCAATATGCCCCTGAGATGGGCACGACAGTCCCTGTCCCTGGCTGGAGTGGGGGGAGGGAACACTGAGGAAGGGGAACCCTGTAGTGCAGGAGCAGGGAGGAAGCAGTTCCTGGGTGCATTGAGAAGGGAGTATAAAAGGTGGGCACCATCTTAGTTCAGTGCAGAGAAGTCTGAGCAGAAGTGGCAGGGAGCAGGGGCTCTGCATGAGCTCTGCTCCGGAGGCGGGCCTAGTAACAGAGGCCCAGGCCTGGAAGAGGGAGAAGGAAGGAAGAGGAGCGGAGAAGGCTCCAGGAACGAGGAACGAAGGGATCCCAGGGGTGCGGACGGGCGAGTCGCCACCGCACGCCCGAATCCACCTGCGTGGAGGGGTCAGGCCAAAGGGGGAGACCGGTCCCCGAAACTAGTGGATGCAGGAAACGACCCTCAGCTAGAAACCGGAGGCTGTGACATTTTATGTGGCGCAGCCCCTCGCTACACCCGCTAGGAAGGCACCACATAGGGTCAGGGAAACTGGCGCCAAGTTTACCAAGAGGAGGCCCGATGCAGCCGGACAGAAGGGTTGGTAAGAAAGGCCAGACAAAGGACACACAAAGGGGGTCCTGTGAAGCGCTCCAAAGTTATCCCAGAGTTGTCTGAGCCCCTCACCTGGTGAGCACAGTACGACGTGGGCAGCCGTTACCTGCAGACGTGGTCTGGATAATAAGAACTGTGAGTAAAGGCCCTGGACTGCATCACTGACTCCGTGTCGTTACTGCTGCTGCCCTGCACCATCACCCCCATCCTCCGCATACACTGCCCTGAGGCTATACTCCTCCCGTGGGGAGTTATGCTACGCTCTGCTGCACCCACAACACCAGCCTCAGCGGTCTGCCCTGGAGCGGCGGTTCACTCTGACCGCAATCCACGGGTGGCGTAGTCGGACATTTAAACATCAAAACCACATAAATAGTTCCGCCACTGGTTTGACCGCCCTGAGCCACGGAACCGGGTCGCCGCCACGGAGACTACAACCACCAGCATCCACCAAAAAGGGTCCGGCTCCGGGTGTCCCAAGGCCCAGGGGGCGCGTCAGAACATTTTCATCACCTTTCACAATCACCAATGGGACAAGGCAGGGATGTTCTCTGTCCCCTCTCTTATACATCCTAGTGACGGAGCACCTGCTCTCATCAATTCGCCATAACCCCAATATTAGGTGGATTGAGGTGGGAGGCACCGAGTACAAGTGCTCTCTATTTGCTGATGATGTCCTAGTATATATCACTCAATCACATATATCCATCCATGCTGTTATGGCTGAAATAGATCACTTTGTTACATGGTCAAATTTTAAAATCAATGCAGCGAAGTCTGAGGCCCTCGATGTCTCCCTCCCCAAATCCATATAGGATTCCATCCAGTCCAACTTTCCCTTTGCCTGGCCCTCACAGGGTATCAAATACTTAGGAATTCCTATTCATAGAGACCTATCCCATCTATGTTATCTTAATTTTGGGCCCTTTATTGAACAACTCCATACAGACCACGGTTGGCAAGTTAGAACTGTAAGATTCACTACGTGAACCACTGGTGTTTTGTGGAAAAGCACATGTACACTGTGTTCCAAATTATTATGCAAAAAGTGTTTAGGAGTGATAAGGGAAGAATTTGTTTGTTTGTCAGTTAAACTCATTGATGGTGATGTGTGTCAGGGCTCTTTATATCACTGTAAGCAATTGCAGACACCTGTGCTAATTAGTTTGGCAGGTGTGTCCAATGAAAGGCAAGACTACTTAAGAAGGCTGTCTCACATTATTAAGCAGCCTACATTTTCTGCCAAAATGGGAAAGAAAAAGGATGTGTCAGCTGCTGAGAAGCAACAAATTGTGGAGTGTTTAGGTCAAGGCATGACTACAATCAACATTGTGCGATGATCAGGATGAAGTGTCTTGGCAATCAAGAAGTATGTAGCTGATTCACAGTACACACGTGTGCGTGCTAATAAGGGCAAATTGAGGACTCTTTCCTACAAGCAATTACGTCAGGTCAAAAGAGCAGCGGCAAAAAAGCCTTGTCATAGCAGCAGACAAGTTTTTGAAGCTGCTGGTGCCTCCAACGTCCCCCGAACAACAAGATGCAGGGTCCTTCAGAGGTTTGCAGCTGTGCATACGCCATCCTGTCGACCTCCTCTATCCACTTCACACAAGCAGAAACGGCTCCAGTGGGCCAAACATTACATGAAGACTGATTTCAAAACTGTTTTGTTCACGGATGAGTGCCGTGCAGCGCTCGATGGTCCAGATGGATGGAGTGGAGGATGGCTGGTTGATGGACACCCCACGCAAACACGGCTACAGAGCCAACAAGGAGGAGGTGGAGTAATGTTTTGGGCTGGAATCATGGGGAGAGAGATTGTCGGCCCCTTTAGGATCCCTGAAGGCGCTAAAGATGAACTCCATAATGTATGTGGATTTTCTCAAACAGCACTTCCTGCCATGGTTCAAGAAGAAGAACCGTGTATTTCACAGCAAGATCATTTTTTTGCATGATAATGCACCATCTCATGCTGCACATAAAACATCTGCATCTCTGGCTGATATGGGCATAAAAGGAGACAAACTTATGGTGTGACCCCCATGCTCCCCTGACCTCTACCCCATTCAGAACCTCTGGAGCATCATCAAAAGGAGTGTCTATGATGGCGGGAGGCAGTTCACATCTAAGCAACAGCTCTGGGAGGGTATTCTGTCCTCATGCAAAACAATTGAAGCAGAAACCATCCAAAACCTGACAAATTCAATGGACGAGAGAGTTCAGAAGCTCATTTCGAACAAGGGGTCCTATGTGAAAATGTAACATCACCTAGAATAAAGTTTTGAGTTGAAAACTGTTTGATTTCAGTTTCTAATAACCTGCTAATGCTTATAATTTCAAAAATGACCATTTTTTTGGTCTTTATTAAAATGAAAAGGTTGATCGAAAAGTTTGGCGGATCTAAGAGTGTGGCAACCCAGTAGTCATGATTACTTCGAATTCTGACAATATGAGGGTCATGTTGCAGGTAGTGCAGCAAGAAGGCACTTATGTGTCTTGCGCATCTCGGAGCCCCAAAATTATTTTCCGGGCTAGATGCAGCTAAAAATTATTATTAATTTTAAATCTGGTGGAGCTTAGTATAGATGGCCTAATAGGATCAGTGCTGCACACTGCTACAAAGCCCAAATTATTTTCCAGCCAAGATACAGATAAACATGATTAGTAATTTTAAATCTGGTGGAGCTTATTATAGATGGCCTAATAGAATCAGTGCTGCACACTGCTACAAAGCCCAAATTATTTTCCAGCCAAGATACAGATAAACATGATTAGTAATTTGAAAGCTTAAAACGGTTGGTAGGGTGATTTTAACCAATCATCCATCTTTTACTCTCCCCAGGATGACACAGGGGTAGAAAAGTCGTTTCGGATCCATGATTTGTTCATCTTTATGAACGTGAGTCTGTCTACATTATCAGTGGAGAGCCGCATGCGCTTATCTGTCAGCACACCACCAGCAGCGCTGAACACACGTTCAGACAGAACGCTGGCTGCGGGGCATGACAAGATCTCCAAGGCGTAAGTGGCTAGCTCCGGCCATTTATCCAGATTGGAAGCCCAAAAAGAGCAAGGGTCCAGTGACACAGTCATGGCTTCAATGTTTACTTGGAGATACTCCTGTACCATCGTCTCTAGGCGTTGACTATGTGTCAGACTTCTTGTCTCCTGTGGCCTTGCAAAGGATGGGCTAAAAAAGTGGTGAAATGATTGCGCAAAATTGATGTTACCAGCAGATACTGTGGTTCTGTTATGGTTTGAGTGCTGAACACTTGACGGTCCCACGGTTGGCAAGTTGGAACTGTGAGATTCACTACGTGCACCACTGGTGTTTTGTGGAAAAGCACATGTAAGATTCTGCAACAGTCTCTGCTGATACTCCTGCATGCGTGCATCCCTTTCTATGGCAGGAATAATTTCTGCAAATTTACTTTTGTACCGGGGATCTAACAGTGTGGCAACCCAGTAGTCAGGATTATTTCTAATTCTCCCAATTCGAGGGTCATGTTGCAGGTAGTGGAGCAAGAAGGCACTCATGTGTGTTGCGCATCCAGGAGCACCAACTCCCTGTTGTGTTGGTGGCGAGGTAACAATCATGCTTCCTTCCTCTGTCCTCTCCCCCCAACCTCGCACAACAGAAATGTGATCAAGGTCTCCCTCATCTGATGAGTCTTCCATCAGTTCGTCCTCCACTTCTTCCTGGGCTCCTGCACCTTCCTCACTAGTTTGGCTGCTACCATGCGCCCTGGTAAAACCATCTCCCCCACCCTCACATGCCTGCCGCCTTGGTGCTGCCGACCATCTGGACCTTGCAGATGTTAGCCCTTCCGCATACAACTCCTCCTCCTCTACTTCCTCCACCTCCTCTTGTGCCACCACCTGACTCCGAATTCTGTTTAACATGTGCTCCAGCATGTAAATCACCGGAATAGTCATGCTGATAATGGCATCGTCAGCACTAAACATCTTCGTCGCCATTTCAAAACTGTGCAGAAGGGTGCATAGGTCCCTGATCTGAGACCACTCCTCCAGCGTGATTTGCCCCATGTCTGGATCTCGTTGGCCCAGGCTATACGTCAGAACGTATTGCACCAGGGCTTGTCGGTGCTGCCACAGTCGCTGCAACATGTGCAGAGTTGAATTCCACCGGGTAGGCACATCGCATTTTAGCCGGTGAAGTGGCAGGCCCAATGACTTCTGTAGAGATGTAAGTCGCTGAGCTGCGGGATGCGAACGGCGGAAGTGAGCACACAGCGACCGTGCCCTCTGCAGAAGGCCATCTAGTCTGGGATAGTGGGCTAAAAATTGCTGGACAACCAGGTTCAACACGTGAGCCATACAAGGCACGTGTGTGACATTGCCCCGGCGAAGGGCCGCACCCAGGTTTGCAGCACTGTCGCACACGGCCTTCCCTGGTTTCAGGTCCAGTGGAGACAACCATTCATGAAATTGGTTCTCCAGGGCTGACCACAACTCCTCACCTGTGTGACTCACATTTCCCAGACATTTCAAAGTAAAAACCGCCTGATGACGTTGAGCCCTACTGCCAGCATAGTAAGGAGGTGTGCAGGATCCCTTCTGCGCAGTTAGAAAGCTTGTGGCATGACCAGACAGGCTTTGGGTGCAGGTGGAAGACCGAGAGGAGGTTGAGGAGGCAGAAGCAGTGGAGGAACTTTAACATAAAGAGGATTGACGCACAACTCGTGGGGACGGCAAGACTTGGACAGCAGCTCCTTGTCCTGCTGTCACCATAGTTACCCAGTGCCCAGTCAGCGACATGTAACGCCCCTGTCCATGTCTACTCGTCCAAGTGTCTGTGGTGAAATGCACCCTCTCACACACAGAGTTTCTCAAAGAAGCGGTGATGTTGTGTGCGACATGCTGGTGGAGCGCAGGCACACCTTTCTTTGAGAAGTAGTGCCAACTGGGCATCTGGTATTGGGGCACTGCGACGGACATAAGGTCTCGAAAATCCTCTGTGTCCACCAGGCGGAAAGGCAGCATTTCTGTAGCCAAGAGCTTGCAGATGGTGAAATTCAACCTCTTAGCTTTGTCATGGCTAGGAGGAAATGGTCTTTTACTTGTCCACATCTGAGGGACCGAGGGCTGGCTATTGTGCTTAGAAGGGGTTGATAAGGGTGTCCCCGGCAAACTGCCGGTCTGTGAGGAAGATGCAGGCGGACATGTTAGGTTGCCTTGATCCAAAGGTGGTGCTATCGATGTCGGACAGCGCTCAACACCAGCTGGTGTTACCACCTCCAAAGAAAATGATGACCTGCCAATCACGCTGGCTGTTGCGGGTAAAGAGGTGGCAGGTCTGTGCCCCAAAACAGGTGTGACTGCTGTCCCCCCAGTCGCAGAGGATGATAAGGCCGCGGATGCACAAGATATGGCAGACGGTGGTTGGCCCGGCCGGCTAGGCCGCATTGTAGCACACTGAGCTTCCCACTGCAACTTATGCTTCATGTCCATGTGCCGGTTCATGCATGAAGCACTCAAACTATGTATTTTTTGGCCTCTACTTAGCTTTTGCTGACAAATGTTACAGATAACACGAGTTGGGTCATCTTTATCGATCTGAAAAAATGCCCAGGCTATGCAAGGCTTAGCACCCATGCGACCTGAAGAGCCACCACGACTTGTGGTGAGAGGCAGAGTTGTGTTTGAGGATGCAGTTGTTGACGTGCTTCCAGTACTACGTCTCTGTCCAGGAAGGCGCAACCTGACCTCGTCGTCACTAGCATCTTCCTCCACCTCCTCTGCTGACCTCATCTCTTGGCTGACTGTGGGTTGACAGTAAGTGGGATCTCCAACCTCATCATCATCACCCTGTGCGTTATCACACCCGTCGTCCTCAGAGCCAACCTGTTCCTGCCCTGACAAAAAACTAAAGTTGTCGCTCCAATCAGGTATTTGAGTCTCATCATCGTCTTCCTCATTGTCTCCACCAACAGGAGTTACAGTTTGGGAATGAGGGTCTACATTATGGTCAGAACCTTCTGCGTCTGGTCCTGGATCCGACTCATAAAGATTCTGGGCATCAGTGCAGATCATTTCCTCGTCTGGATTCACAGAAGCGCTGGAGTCGACCTCTGATTCCCAGGCTATAGTATGAGTAAATGTAGCACCCTGAGGATTCGGTTGCTACAGGGGTATTGCACCTCAACCCAGAGGTGTGATATTCCACTCCCGGGTAAGGATGGAGTGTGGAACTGAGCTCGGTAGGCTGCATGCACTACATACATCCCATTTCCGAGGAACAGGCCGACGGTACTCCCACTTAGAAATGTGCAGGTACGACCGAGTCTGTTCCTGGCTGGAGTGGGAGGGGGGTGGAACATCCCAAGTAGTGTAGGGGCAGATAGGGGGAGCAGCCTGGGTAAAGAAAGGAGCTCATTGGGTGCTGGTCACCTGAGCTCACACATAGAGGGTGTATATAAGGTGGGCACCAACTAAGAACAGGGTCAGTTGCAGAGAGAAAGTCTGCGAGCGGAGGGGAAGAGAGACCCAGAGTGAGAGAGGAGAGAGAGAGACCCAGAGGGGGAACCAGAAGAAAAGGACTCCAAGAACCCAACTTAAATCCCCGGGTGAAGAGTCGGCACAGGGTACCGGAACCCAAGCTGGTGGGGGCAAAAACACTCCCCAGCCAGAGACCGGAGACCGTGGGCAGCGTTTGTCACGGTCACCCACCACATCCACCACGAAGGCATACCACGAGGAGGGTCAGGGAACCCCAGGCCAAGGGTCTCCCCACAGAAGGCCCGAGGGAGCTGGACCTGGGTGGATCAATAGTGGGGACGGCCAGAGAAAGGACAGAAGGAGAGCTCAGGGTCACGCTCCGGACTTATTTGGGAGTTGGCTGGATCCAGAACCTGGTGGACGCAGCACGGCTCGGGAGGTCACTCGAAGCTGGAGTGACCAGAACATCAGCAGTGAGTAAACATCCTAAACTGCATAACCCGACTCTGTCTCTGATTGCCGTCTACACTGCATCACCACAACTCCCATCCTCTGCACCTGATCCCCCTGAGGCTATACCCCACCCGTTGGGGGTTATCTATCACAAGCTGCACCTATACCATCAGCCTCAGCGGACCCTGCTGCAGCGGCGGCCATAGTGACCGCAATACAACGGGTGGCGTAGTCGACAATAAAGAACTTAATAACATCTGTAGGACTGCCACATACAACTGAGTTTGACACCCTGGGCACGGACCGGGTCACAGCCACTCGGAAGACTACAACTCCCATCTGATCCGGCTCCGGGTATTCCCCTAAAGAATATGGCCCAGGGGGCGCGTCATAAACAGCTCTGCAGACTCAACCATCTGTTCTACCTCATACTCAGACGGGCAGCTGGAGATTTGGGAGCTGTGAGGAAGCAAGTGCGATTGGGGTGACACCTTTGAGGACTGGAGTATTTGTGATGTTAAAGTTGATGTGGAGGAGAGCCCACTTAAAGGAGCACTTGATATCCGTTGAAGCACCTGCTGTTTTTGTGCCTCATCTGGAATTTGTAGCAATTGGCGTGGCCGTAAGAAAGGGATCTTATCACATTGTCCGCTAAAAGAAGTAGACATTTTAGTTTGGCTGGAAGGTGGTCTTTCTTCTGCAGATGTTACTGTTGCTTTAACACCTACCCCACGGACACAACCTTTTTTCCCCTTCCCAACACGCCTATTCCCCTTTCCACCAGCAGCAGGCCTTTTTCCACTCATTTTGGTGGTTAAATAATTCACAACTCTGGAGTTGTTTGCACAAAAAAACAATGGATGGGAACCGAGCAGAGCTGAGTGGCCAAACTGTGGTATTAGGCCAAAACTATTGGCTGGGTTAGATGAAGAAAAAATTATATTCAATTTGCAACCTGATGGAGGTCAGTATAGATGGACTAATAGAACAAGTCCCACACACAGCTAGAAGCCCAAATATTTTTTCAGAGGTAGATGCAGAAAAAAAAATATTCAGTTTGCAACCTGATGGAGGTCAGTATAGATGGACTAATAGAGAAAGTCCCACACACTGCTAGAAGGCCAAATATTTTTTCAGAGCTAGATGCAGACAAAAAATTATTTTGAATTTGCAACCTGATGGAGGTCAGTATAGGTGGACTAATAGAACAAGTCCCACACACTGCTAGAAGGCCAAATATTTTTTCAGAGCTAGATGCAGAAAAAAATTATATTCAGTTTGCAACCTGATGGAGGTCAGTATAGATGGACTAATAGAGAAAGTCCCACACACTGCTAGAAGGCCAAATATTTTTTCAGAGCTACATGCAGAAAAAAATTATATTCAGTTTGCAACCTGATGGAGGTCAGTATAGATGGACTAATAGAGAAAGTCCCACACACTGCTAGAAGGCCAAATATTTTTTCAGAGCTACATGCAGAAAAAAATTATATTCAGTTTGCAACCTGATGGAGGTCTGTATAGATGGATTAATAGAACAAGTCCCACACACAGCTAGAAGCCCAATATTTTTTCAGAGGTAGATGCAGAAAAAAATATATTCAGTTTGCAACCTGATGGAGGTCAGTATAGAAGGACTAATACAACAAGTCCCACACACAGCTAGAAGCCCAATATTTTTTCAGAGCTAGATGCAGAAAAAAATTATATTCAATTTGCAACCTGATGGAGGTCAGTATAGATGGAGTAATAGAACAAGTCCCTCACACAGCTAGAAGCCCAAATATTTTTTCAGAGCTAGATGCAGATAAAAATTATTTTTAATTTGCAACCTGATGGAGGTCAGTATAGATGGACTAATAGAGAAAGTCCCACACACTGCTAGAAGGCCAAATATTTTTTCAGAGCTAGATGCAGATAAAAATTATACTCAGTTTGCAACCTGATGGAGGTCAGTATAGATGGAATAATAGAGAAAGTCCCACACACTGCTAGAAGGCCAAATATTTTTTCAGAGCTAGATGCAGAAAAAAATTATATTCAGTTTGCAACCTGATGGAGGTCAGTATAGATGGACTAATAGAGAAAGTCCCACACACTGCTAGAAGGCCAAATATTTTTTCAGAGCTAGATGCAGAAAAAAATTATATTCAGTTTGCAACCTGATGGAGGTCTGTATAGATGGATTAATAGAACAAGTCCCACACACAGCTAGAAGCCCAATATTTTTTCAGAGGTAGATGCAGAAAAAAATATATTCAGTTTGCAACCTGATGGAGGTCAGTATAGATGGACTAATACAACAAGTCCCACACACAGCTAGAAGCCCAATATTTTTTCAGAGCTAGATGCAGAAAAAAATTATATTCAATTTGCAACCTGATAGAGGTCAGTATAGATGGAGTAATAGAACAAGTCCCACACACAGCTAGAAGCCCAAATATTTTTTCAGAGCTAGATGCAGAAAAAAATTATTTTTAATTTGCAACCTGATGGAGGTCAGTATAGATTGACTAATAGAGAAAGTCCCACACACTGCTAGAAGGCCAAATATTTTTTTCAGAGCTAGATGCAGAAGAAAATTATATTCAGTTTGCAACCTGATGGAGGTCAGTATAGATGGACTAATAGAGAAAGTCCCACACAATGCTGGAAGGCCAAATATTTTTTCAGAGCTACATGCAGAAAAAAATTATATTCAGTTTGCAACCTGATGGAGGTCTGTATAGATGGATTAATAGAACAAGTCCCACACACAGCTAGAAGCCCAATATTTTTTCAGAGGTAGATGCAGAAAAAAATATATTCAGTTTGCAACCTGATGGAGGTCAGTATAGATAGACTAATACAACAAGCCCCACACACAGCTAGAAGCCCAATATTTTTTCAGAGCTAGATGCAGAAAAAAATTATATTCAATTTGCAACCTGATAGAGGTCAGTATAGATGGAGTAATAGAACAAGTCCCACACACAGCTAGAAGCCCAAATATTTTTTCAGAGCTAGATGCAGATAAAAATTATTTTTACTTTGCAACCTGATGGAGGTCAGTATACATGGACTAATAGAACAAGTCCCACACACTGCTAGAAGGCCAAATATTTTTTCAGAGCTAGATGTAGAAAAAAATTATATTCAGTTTGCAACCTGATGGAGGTCAGTATAGATGGACTAATAGAGAAAGTCCCACACACTGCTAGAAGGCCAAATATTTTTTCAGAGGTAGATGCAGAAAAAAATTATATTCAGTTTGCAACCTGATGGAGGTCTGTATAGATGGATTAATAGAACAAGTCCCACACACAGCTAGAAGCCCAATATTTTTTCAGAGGTAGATGCAGAAAAAAATATACTCAGTTTGCAACCTGATGGAGGTCAGTATAGATGGACTAATACAACAAGTCCCACACACAGCTAGAAGCCCCATATTTTTTCAGAGCTAGATGCAGAAAAAAATTATATTCAATTTGCAACCTGATGGAGGTCAGTATAGATGGAGTAATAGAACAAGTCCCACAAACAGCTAGAAGCCCAAATATTTTTTCAGAGCTAGATGCAGATAAAAATTATTTTTAATTTGCAACCTGATGGAGGTCAGTATAGATGGACTAATAGAGAAAGTCCCACACACTGCTAGAAGGCCAAATATTTTTTCAGAGCTAGATGCAGACAAAAAATTATTTTGAATTTGCAACCTGATGGAGGTCAGTATAGGTGGACTAATAGAACAAGTCCCACACACTGCTAGAAGGCCAAATATTTTTTCAGAGCTAGATGCAGAAAAAAATTATATTCAGTTTGCAACCTGATGGAGGTCAGTATAGATGGACTAATAGAGAAAGTCCCACACACTGCTAGAAGGCCAAATATTTTTTCAGAGCTACATGCAGAAAAAAATTATATTCAGTTTGCAACCTGATGGAGGTCAGTATAGATGGACTAATAGAGAAAGTCCCACACACTGCTAGAAGGCCAAATATTTTTTCAGAGCTACATGCAGAAAAAAATTATATTCAGTTTGCAACCTGATGGAGGTCTGTATAGATGGATTAATAGAACAAGTCCCACACACAGCTAGAAGCCCAATATTTTTTCAGAGGTAGATGCAGAAAAAAATATATTCAGTTTGCAACCTGATGGAGGTCAGTATAGAAGGACTAATACAACAAGTCCCACACACAGCTAGAAGCCCAATATTTTTTCAGAGCTAGATGCAGAAAAAAATTATATTCAATTTGCAACCTGATGGAGGTCAGTATAGATGGAGTAATAGAACAAGTCCCTCACACAGCTAGAAGCCCAAATATTTTTTCAGAGCTAGATGCAGATAAAAATTATTTTTAATTTGCAACCTGATGGAGGTCAGTATAGATGGACTAATAGAGAAAGTCCCACACACTGCTAGAAGGCCAAATATTTTTTCAGAGCTAGATGCAGATAAAAATTATACTCAGTTTGCAACCTGATGGAGGTCAGTATAGATGGAATAATAGAGAAAGTCCCACACACTGCTAGAAGGCCAAATATTTTTTCAGAGCTAGATGCAGAAAAAAATTATATTCAGTTTGCAACCTGATGGAGGTCAGTATAGATGGACTAATAGAGAAAGTCCCACACACTGCTAGAAGGCCAAATATTTTTTCAGAGCTAGATGCAGAAAAAAATTATATTCAGTTTGCAACCTGATGGAGGTCTGTATAGATGGATTAATAGAACAAGTCCCACACACAGCTAGAAGCCCAATATTTTTTCAGAGGTAGATGCAGAAAAAAATATATTCAGTTTGCAACCTGATGGAGGTCAGTATAGATGGACTAATACAACAAGTCCCACACACAGCTAGAAGCCCAATATTTTTTCAGAGCTAGATGCAGAAAAAAATTATATTCAATTTGCAACCTGATAGAGGTCAGTATAGATGGAGTAATAGAACAAGTCCCACACACAGCTAGAAGCCCAAATATTTTTTCAGAGCTAGATGCAGAAAAAAATTATTTTTAATTTGCAACCTGATGGAGGTCAGTATAGATTGACTAATAGAGAAAGTCCCACACACTGCTAGAAGGCCAAATATTTTTTTCAGAGCTAGATGCAGAAGAAAATTATATTCAGTTTGCAACCTGATGGAGGTCAGTATAGATGGACTAATAGAGAAAGTCCCACACAATGCTGGAAGGCCAAATATTTTTTCAGAGCTACATGCAGAAAAAAATTATATTCAGTTTGCAACCTGATGGAGGTCTGTATAGATGGATTAATAGAACAAGTCCCACACACAGCTAGAAGCCCAATATTTTTTCAGAGGTAGATGCAGAAAAAAATATATTCAGTTTGCAACCTGATGGAGGTCAGTATAGATAGACTAATACAACAAGCCCCACACACAGCTAGAAGCCCAATATTTTTTCAGAGCTAGATGCAGAAAAAAATTATATTCAATTTGCAACCTGATAGAGGTCAGTATAGATGGAGTAATAGAACAAGTCCCACACACAGCTAGAAGCCCAAATATTTTTTCAGAGCTAGATGCAGATAAAAATTATTTTTACTTTGCAACCTGATGGAGGTCAGTATAGATGGACTAATAGAACAAGTCCCACACACTGCTAGAAGGCCAAATATTTTTTCAGAGCTAGATGTAGAAAAAAATTATATTCAGTTTGCAACCTGATGGAGGTCAGTATAGATGGACTAATAGAGAAAGTCCCACACACTGCTAGAAGGCCAAATATTTTTTCAGAGGTAGATGCAGAAAAAAATTATATTCAGTTTGCAACCTGATGGAGGTCTGTATAGATGGATTAATAGAACAAGTCCCACACACAGCTAGAAGCCCAATATTTTTTCAGAGGTAGATGCAGAAAAAAATATACTCAGTTTGCAACCTGATGGAGGTCAGTATAGATGGACTAATACAACAAGTCCCACACACAGCTAGAAGCCCCATATTTTTTCAGAGCTAGATGCAGAAAAAAATTATATTCAATTTGCAACCTGATGGAGGTCAGTATAGATGGAGTAATAGAACAAGTCCCACACACAGCTAGAAGCCCAAATATTTTTTCAGAGCTAGATGCAGATAAAAATTATTTTTAATTTGCAACCTGATGGAGGTCAGTATAGATGGACTAATAGAGAAAGTCCCACACACTGCTAGAAGGCCAAATATTTTTTCAGAGCTAGATGCAGAAAAAAATTATATTCAGTTTGCAACCTGATGGAGGTCAGTATAGATGGACTAATAGAGAAAGTCCCACACACTGCTAGAAGGCCAAATATTTTTTCAGAGCTAGATGCAGAAAAAAATAATATTCAGCTTGCAACCTGATGGAGGTCAGTATAGATGGACTAATAGAGAAAGTCCCACACACTGCTAGAAGGCCAAATATTTTTTCAGAGCTAGATGCAGAAAAAAATTATATTCAGTTTGCAACCTGATGGAGGTCTGTATAGATGGATTAATAGAACAAGTCCCACACACAGCTAGAAGCCCATTATTTTTTCAGACTTAGATGCAGAAAAAAATATATTCAGTTTGCAACCTGATGGAGGTCAGTATATATGGACTAATACAACAAGTCCCACACACAGCTAGAAGCCCAATATTTTTTCAGAGCTAGATGCAGAAAAAAATTATATTCAATTTGCAACCTGATGGAGGTCAGTATACATGGAGTAATAGAACAAGTCCCACACACAGCTAGAAGCCCAAATATTTTTTCAGAGCTAGATGCAGATAAAAATTATTTTTAATTTGCAACCTGATGGAGGTCAGTATAGATGGACTAATAGAGAAAGTCCCACACACTGCTAGAAGGCCAAATATTTTTTCAGAGCTAGATGCAGAAAAAAATTATATTCAGTTTGCAACCTGATGGAGGTCAGAATAGATGGACTAATAGAGAAAGTCCCACACACTGCTAGAAGGCCAAATATTTTTTCAGAGCTAGATGCAGAAAAAAATTATATTCAGTTTGCAACCTTAGGAGGTCAGTATAGATGGACTAATAGAGAAAGTCCCACACACTGCTAGAAGGCCAAATATTTTTTCAGAGGTAGATGCAGAAAAAAATTATATTCAGTTTGCAACCTGATGGAGGTCTGTATAGATGGATTAATAGAACAAGTCCCACACACAGCTAGAAGCCCAATATTTTTTCAGAGGTAGATGCAGAAAAAAATATACTCAGTTTGCAACCTGATGGAGGTCAGTATAGATGGACTAATACAACAAGTCCCACACACAGCTAGAAGCCCCATATTTTTTCAGAGCTAGATGCAGAAAAAAATTATATTCAATTTGCAACCTGATGGAGGTCAGTATAGATGGAGTAATAGAACAAGTCCCACAAACAGCTAGAAGCCCAAATATTTTTTCAGAGCTAGATGCAGATAAAAATTATTTTTAATTTGCAACCTGATGGAGGTCAGTATAGATGGACTAATAGAGAAAGTCCCACACACTGCTAGAAGGCCAAATATTTTTTCAGAGCTAGATGCAGACAAAAAATTATTTTGAATTTGCAACCTGATGGAGGTCAGTATAGGTGGACTAATAGAACAAGTCCCACACACTGCTAGAAGGCCAAATATTTTTTCAGAGCTAGATGCAGAAAAAAATTATATTCAGTTTGCAACCTGATGGAGGTCAGTATAGATGGACTAATAGAGAAAGTCCCACACACTGCTAGAAGGCCAAATATTTTTTCAGAGCTACATGCAGAAAAAAATTATATTCAGTTTGCAACCTGATGGAGGTCAGTATAGATGGACTAATAGAGAAAGTCCCACACACTGCTAGAAGGCCAAATATTTTTTCAGAGCTACATGCAGAAAAAAATTATATTCAGTTTGCAACCTGATGGAGGTCTGTATAGATGGATTAATAGAACAAGTCCCACACACAGCTAGAAGCCCAATATTTTTTCAGAGGTAGATGCAGAAAAAAATATATTCAGTTTGCAACCTGATGGAGGTCAGTATAGAAGGACTAATACAACAAGTCCCACACACAGCTAGAAGCCCAATATTTTTTCAGAGCTAGATGCAGAAAAAAATTATATTCAATTTGCAACCTGATGGAGGTCAGTATAGATGGAGTAATAGAACAAGTCCCTCACACAGCTAGAAGCCCAAATATTTTTTCAGAGCTAGATGCAGATAAAAATTATTTTTAATTTGCAACCTGATGGAGGTCAGTATAGATGGACTAATAGAGAAAGTCCCACACACTGCTAGAAGGCCAAATATTTTTTCAGAGCTAGATGCAGATAAAAATTATACTCAGTTTGCAACCTGATGGAGGTCAGTATAGATGGAATAATAGAGAAAGTCCCACACACTGCTAGAAGGCCAAATATTTTTTCAGAGCTAGATGCAGAAAAAAATTATATTCAGTTTGCAACCTGATGGAGGTCAGTATAGATGGACTAATAGAGAAAGTCCCACACACTGCTAGAAGGCCAAATATTTTTTCAGAGCTAGATGCAGAAAAAAATTATATTCAGTTTGCAACCTGATGGAGGTCTGTATAGATGGATTAATAGAACAAGTCCCACACACAGCTAGAAGCCCAATATTTTTTCAGAGGTAGATGCAGAAAAAAATATATTCAGTTTGCAACCTGATGGAGGTCAGTATAGATGGACTAATACAACAAGTCCCACACACAGCTAGAAGCCCAATATTTTTTCAGAGCTAGATGCAGAAAAAAATTATATTCAATTTGCAACCTGATAGAGGTCAGTATAGATGGAGTAATAGAACAAGTCCCACACACAGCTAGAAGCCCAAATATTTTTTCAGAGCTAGATGCAGAAAAAAATTATTTTTAATTTGCAACCTGATGGAGGTCAGTATAGATTGACTAATAGAGAAAGTCCCACACACTGCTAGAAGGCCAAATATTTTTTTCAGAGCTAGATGCAGAAGAAAATTATATTCAGTTTGCAACCTGATGGAGGTCAGTATAGATGGACTAATAGAGAAAGTCCCACACAATGCTGGAAGGCCAAATATTTTTTCAGAGCTACATGCAGAAAAAAATTATATTCAGTTTGCAACCTGATGGAGGTCTGTATAGATGGATTAATAGAACAAGTCCCACACACAGCTAGAAGCCCAATATTTTTTCAGAGGTAGATGCAGAAAAAAATATATTCAGTTTGCAACCTGATGGAGGTCAGTATAGATAGACTAATACAACAAGCCCCACACACAGCTAGAAGCCCAATATTTTTTCAGAGCTAGATGCAGAAAAAAATTATATTCAATTTGCAACCTGATAGAGGTCAGTATAGATGGAGTAATAGAACAAGTCCCACACACAGCTAGAAGCCCAAATATTTTTTCAGAGCTAGATGCAGATAAAAATTATTTTTACTTTGCAACCTGATGGAGGTCAGTATAGATGGACTAATAGAACAAGTCCCACACACTGCTAGAAGGCCAAATATTTTTTCAGAGCTAGATGTAGAAAAAAATTATATTCAGTTTGCAACCTGATGGAGGTCAGTATAGATGGACTAATAGAGAAAGTCCCACACACTGCTAGAAGGCCAAATATTTTTTCAGAGGTAGATGCAGAAAAAAATTATATTCAGTTTGCAACCTGATGGAGGTCTGTATAGATGGATTAATAGAACAAGTCCCACACACAGCTAGAAGCCCAATATTTTTTCAGAGGTAGATGCAGAAAAAAATATACTCAGTTTGCAACCTGATGGAGGTCAGTATAGATGGACTAATACAACAAGTCCCACACACAGCTAGAAGCCCCATATTTTTTCAGAGCTAGATGCAGAAAAAAATTATATTCAATTTGCAACCTGATGGAGGTCAGTATAGATGGAGTAATAGAACAAGTCCCACACACAGCTAGAAGCCCAAATATTTTTTCAGAGCTAGATGCAGATAAAAATTATTTTTAATTTGCAACCTGATGGAGGTCAGTATAGATGGACTAATAGAGAAAGTCCCACACACTGCTAGAAGGCCAAATATTTTTTCAGAGCTAGATGCAGAAAAAAATTATATTCAGTTTGCAACCTGATGGAGGTCAGTATAGATGGACTAATAGAGAAAGTCCCACACACTGCTAGAAGGCCAAATATTTTTTCAGAGCTAGATGCAGAAAAAAATAATATTCAGCTTGCAACCTGATGGAGGTCAGTATAGATGGACTAATAGAGAAAGTCCCACACACTGCTAGAAGGCCAAATATTTTTTCAGAGCTAGATGCAGAAAAAAATTATATTCAGTTTGCAACCTGATGGAGGTCTGTATAGATGGATTAATAGAACAAGTCCCACACACAGCTAGAAGCCCATTATTTTTTCAGACTTAGATGCAGAAAAAAATATATTCAGTTTGCAACCTGATGGAGGTCAGTATATATGGACTAATACAACAAGTCCCACACACAGCTAGAAGCCCAATATTTTTTCAGAGCTAGATGCAGAAAAAAATTATATTCAATTTGCAACCTGATGGAGGTCAGTATACATGGAGTAATAGAACAAGTCCCACACACAGCTAGAAGCCCAAATATTTTTTCAGAGCTAGATGCAGATAAAAATTATTTTTAATTTGCAACCTGATGGAGGTCAGTATAGATGGACTAATAGAGAAAGTCCCACACACTGCTAGAAGGCCAAATATTTTTTCAGAGCTAGATGCAGAAAAAAATTATATTCAGTTTGCAACCTGATGGAGGTCAGAATAGATGGACTAATAGAGAAAGTCCCACACACTGCTAGAAGGCCAAATATTTTTTCAGAGCTAGATGCAGAAAAAAATTATATTCAGTTTGCAACCTGATGGAGGTCTGTATAGATGGATTAATAGAACAAGTCCCACACACAGCTAGAAGCCCAATATTTTTTCAGAGGTAGATGCAGAAAAAAATATATTCAGTTTGCAACCTGATGGAGGTCAGTATAGATGGACTAATACAACAAGTCCCACACACAGCTAGAAGCCCAATATTTTTTCAGAGCTAGATGTAGAAAAAAATTATATTCAATTTGCAACCTGATGGAGGTCAGTATAGATGGAGTAATAGAAGAAGTCCCACACACAGCTAGAAGCCCAAATATTTTTTCAGAGCTAGATGCAGATAAAAATTATTTTTAATTTGCAACCTGATGGAGGTCAGTATAGATAGACTAATAGAGAAAGTCCGACACACTGCTAGAAGGCCAAATATTTTTCAGAGTTAGATGCAGAAAAAAATTATATTCAGTTTGCAACCTGATGGAGGTATGTATAGATGGATTAATAGAACAAGTCCCACACACAGCTAGAACCCCAATATTTTTTCAGAGGTAGATGCAGAAAAAAATATATTCAGTTTGCAACCTGATGGAGGTCAGTATAGATGGACTAATACAACAAGTCCCACACACAGCTAGAAGCCCAATATTTTTTCAGAACTAGATGCAGAAAAAAATTATATTCAATTTGCAACCTGATGGAGGTCAGTATAGATGGAGTAATAGAACAAGTCCCACACACAGCTAGAAGCCCAAATATTTTTTCAGAGGTAGATGCAGAAAAAAATTATATTCAGTTTGCAACCTGATGGAGGTCTGTATAGATGGATTAATAGAACAAGTCCCACACACAGCTACAAGCCCAATATTTTTTCAGAGGTAGATGCAGAAAAAAATATATTCAGTTTGCAACCTGATGGAGGTCAGTATAGATGGACTAATAGAGAAAGTCCCACACACTGCTAGAAGGCCAAATATTTTTTCAGAGCTAGTTGCAGAAAAAAATTATATTCAATTTGCAACCTGATGGAGGTCAGTATAGATGGACTAATAGAATGATGCTATGCCCAAAAGATTTTACTTCACTAGGTGCAGTAAAAAAATTGGTATTCTATACACAGGTGGTATATCTTGCAACACAGATAGGCTACTCCACTGACTAACACACTCTGCAATAGGCCAAAAAGGATTAGCTTTGCTAGATTCAGCCAAATGCTGTGAAAAAAACTTGCACAGCACTGGCACAGACCTGCCTGGCAAAAACTGATAGGAACTGATGTAACCTAGTCCTGAAAAGGACTCCAATTAGAATTAGTCTTTACTCCCACAACCTATCTATTTAAGAGCACAGACCTGCCTGATAAAAGTTGTAGGAAATGCTGTAACCTAGTCCTTAAAAGGACTGCAATCACAACTATTCCCTACTCCCAAGCTATCTGTAGATTTGTGCAAAAATTGGCTTGAAATTAACAAGGTATAGCGCACACAGCAACAGCGGTGCCGTCTAACACGCAGCTGCAGCAGTGAGAAAATGGTGGCGACGGGGAAAATGGCTTGGTCTTATAGGGCAAGGACATGTGACATACACTGCCAATGACACATACCCTTGCTTGTGTGAAAAAAAGCACTTCGCTCTGTGTGCGCTGCTGATAGGCTGACAGATTGCACCTCCCCTCTGTAAATGCGGGAAAGAGAAAAAAAAATGGAGATCTTCATTATTCCTGCAGAGATCCATCCCCTGCCCCTCCCCCCACCCCGCTGTACACTCAAACTGCGTATTAACATTAATTTTCATGTTATGATTTTGGTGCACGAACAGTTATCGAACATAACCTCGAACAGCCGAATTTTTCTCAAATCGTTCGTGTTCGCCGAACGGCTCGAACACCGCCCAAAACAGCTCGAATTTGAGATTTGAGATTGGCGAACAGTTCGAGTAGAACAACGCTCATCTCTACGGTTAACGCTCCTGATGCTCAACTTGCGCCCAGCACTGCACAGGCCGGAGCGGCTGCCCCACCAGCAGGGGTCGTGACCACGTTGATACCCATGGCCCTGCCGTATATCCCTGGAGCGAAATGGCTTCCCCAGTATGATGGCAAACCAGACACCCTGTCTGGGTTCAAGAGAAAAATATGCGGTGTGCTGGATATGTACTCTATGACTGGCAAACAGAGGGCCGCTGTTGTACTAGGACAATTGACTGGTGCTGCAGAGCGGGAAGTTGAAACTTGGCCTGCCGCAAACCAGGAATCAGTATCCATTATCTTTAAGAGACTGCAAACTGTGTTTGAAAACCGCACTGAGACAGACCTCCGGATGAGGTTCTACCATTGCTCTCAGAAACCTGCGGGCCCTGAAACAGGTTAGTCCAGCCAGCATAAATGATGAAAATAAAATGCTGATGGAACAATTCATCCGGGGGTTGAGGTCCCAGGAGGAGAGCAGAACTATACGGTGGTGGGCCTTAGATCATCCAGATGCCACCTTTGACACCCTTAAGGACATGGCTATAAAGGGTCTGCAACCCCTGGAGACAACAGATACTGCTATCCAACGTTACCAGGGTGGGGCCACCCCAGTGCCCGCAGCATCCACCACTCCCTCGTTGACCGCTGAAGCCAAGGTGCAAGCAGTGCCCCCTAGTGAGCTGGACAGCTAAGCAAACTCTGACCACTGTCCTGAGCGCCCAACAGCTACGGACGGAGCCCGAGACGGAAGGAAGGATGCTGCTAGCCGACAGCCCTGAGGATGTCCCCTGGATGAGGAAGGGAAGGAGAGCGACGCCACCCTGTGAGAGGACCAGCGACCAACGCCGCCCGCCAAAGGAACTCGTCTGCTACCGTTGCCACAAGGCAGGCCACGCTGCCCGGACCTGCCCTTTAAGCGAGAAAACCCTGGGGCCGAGGGCCGACACACAGGAGTAGACCAACCAGGCCCATCAAACTGGTACAATCGGTTCGTGGGAGGAAGATCTTTCCTGTCCATTGTGCTGGATGGCATCGCGACACCTGCCCTGCTGGACACGGGATCTCAGGTAACCATCATGCCTGATGTCCTCTACAAAAGGTTCTGGTCCATAGACGAACTTCACCCGCCAGATCCAAACCTTTCCGTGTATGCCTCCAATGGCCTTCCTCTTAACCTAGTAGGGATTAAGGACGTGACAGTGAAGGTGGGGAGAGCGAAACTAAAGGACCAAGGACTGATTGTAGTAGAGACTAATCCAGGTGATACAGACTTGTACATGATACTTGGTACAAATATTGTTGGTAACTGTTTGGGAGAAGTGTTGTTTTTGCTCCAACAGATTGCTGAATCTGCCAAACCAGGGCAGAGGAAGGTGCTCCAGAGAGAGATTCGAGCCCTCCTGTCCAGCAACAGGTAAAGTTATCAGGTGGTGAAATTGGTAATGTACAGGTGACAGACCCAATACCCATTGTGATTCCCCCAACAAGAGAGATGCTGATTTGGTGTAGGGCAGCAATAGGTCTCAAGGGACAGAACTACCAGGTGGTAGTGGAGCCCATCAGTTCGGAACACAGACCTACACTCCTAACTGCTAGAGGGGTAGTGGATGTACGCAATGGGAGGGTGCCCATATGTCTCCTAAATTGTGGGGAGGAGGAGGTCAAATTGCCAAGGTATGCCACTGTTGCCAGATTGTATACTGTGAATGATGACGCCATACATACAGTAGAGTGCTTAACCTCATCAGACACAGTGAAGGGTAATGACTCAGAAACCCAGGTGGGGGATTGGTGTCAACAGCTCCATGTTGGGACTGACGCCACTCCTGTCCATCAAAAACAAGGTGTACACAGGGTGGTGCAGGAATACGAACAGGTGTTCAGCAAACACCCACTTGATTTTGGGAGGATTAAAGGGGTACAACACCATATACCCACAGGTGACCATCCACCCATCAAAGAACGTTACAGGCCCATATCACTAGCACACTACCAGAAAGCGAAGGAAATGTTGCATGACATGAAGAAAGCAGGGGTAATAAGAGATAGCTGTAGCCCCTGGGCAGCTCCCCTGGTCCTGGTCAGGAAAAAGGATGGAAGCATGAGGATGTGTGTAGATTACAGACAGGTAAATTGCATAACACATAAAGATGCATACCCTTTGCCCCGCATAGAGAAATCCCTGGCAGCACTAAGGTCTGCAAATTACTTCTCTACCCTTGACCTCACTAGTGGGTACTGACAAGTAGCAGTTGCTGAGGAGGACCGAAAGAAGACGGCCTTCACTACCCCGATGGGACTCTGTGAGTTCAACAGTATGCCGTTCGGACTCTGCAACGCCCCTGGAACGTTCCAGAGATTGATGGAGTGCTGTTTGGGACACCATAACTTCGAGACCGTGCTGCTATACCTGGATGACGTGATAGTGTACTCCAAGACGTATGAGGACCATTTGAAGCACCTGGCGGAGGTATTTGAGTCGTTGTCCCAGTATGGGATGAAATTGAAGCCTTCCAAGTGCCACCTGCTCAAACAGAAGGTTCAGTACCTGGGGCACATCGTCAGTCCAGAAGGAGTAGCACCAGACCCGGAGAAGGTCCCTGCCATCCAGAAATGGCCAGAACCGAAGAATCTCAAGGAGGTACGTCAGTTCCTGGGACTGGTGAAGTATTACCGGAGATTTGTAAAGGACTACACCAAGAAGGCAGCACCTTTACAAGATCTCCTTGTAGGACAGTCCAAGAGAGGCAAAAGCTGAATCCTTTGCAGTGATGAAGGAGATCCTAACTGGTGAGGAGATTCTGGCTTACCCTGACTACAGCCAACCTTTCCTGCTGTACACCAACGCCAGCAACGAGGGACTGGGAGCTGTGTTGTGCCAGAAGCAGAATGGCAAAGAAAAGGTGATTGCCTATGCCAGCAGGAAGCTTCGCCCTATCGAGAGGAATCCAGATAACTATAGCTCCTTCAAGTTGGAGTTCCTGGCCTTGGTCTGGGCCATCATTGAACGATTCAAGCACTACCTAGCCTCCACTAAGTTCATGGCCTATACTGACAACAACCCCTTGACACATCTAGAGACAGCCAAGTTGGGAGCCATGGAACAGCGTTGGATGGCCCGACTGTCAAACTATCAGTTCACCATCAAGTACCGGGCAGGCCACAAGAATGCCACAAGACCCGGAAAGTTGCCCATGGACTTGGAGCTTGGAGTGGTAGAGCCAGAAGCAGATATGTCCACTGAAGACTGGGATACGACTCGACAGGAGCAGTACAAGAGAGTACAGGTCTGTGTCGAAGACAGTCTAAATAGGGTGAGAGATAAGCAGGAAGCACAGTACAACAAGAGTGCACCAGCCGAACCCTTAACACCTGGAGAAGTTGTGCTGAAGCGAAAGAGAAGAAGCCACAAGCTTGACGACCAGTGGGAAAGAGAGCCTTACACTGTGTTGGATTCCAGGTTTGACAACAGAAAAACCTGTCTAATCAGTAAAGATGGAGGTAAGACAACTGCAACAGTCTCAAGAGACCACTTGAAGTTGTGCCCAGGTCTATTGAAGCCACAGCAAGAAGTACCTCTTATAGTGCCTGAAGAACCCAAAGAAGATGTACTCCATACTGCCTTAGGAGATTTCCAGGCAGATTGGCCTCAACTGGTTGGAGCTGTAATAATACCTGTGATACACTTCTACCAACAGCCTGAAGGCCCTCCACTGCAAGTAAGACCTGTAAGTGCCCCAGAAGAGCCTGCTCAGGAAGAATCCCCGGTAGAAGGATCACTGGTAGAAGCAGAGACAGAAGGCCCAGTAAACAGTGTACTTGCCAGTCCCATCGAGAGGTTAAGACAGTTCTTCAATTTGCCCACACGTAGATCTGACAGGGTAGCAGACAGTGCAAACACAGACATTAACAACACCCCAGTACTACGTAGGTCAACACGCAGTACAAAAGGCCAGATCCCTGCCAGGTATAAGGAATAAGTTAGAAATACCAGCAGTGTAAATAGTTACCCAGTAGGGTATTGCATATTGTTTATTATGTGAACTGGACAATATGTGTGCATTTAGTTACCCGTAAGGGTATAAAGACTCGTAGGCTGAGGACTGTGAGCAGCCCAAACACTGTTCCTATACATAGTTGCACTCCCTGGAGTGCCCCTTAAGTGACCTCAGAATAAAAACCTGTCTGGCTTGGCGGAAATCGTGGTCCAACGCCGGATCACCTATGCCCTGTAGCCACGCCCAGGGCCTACATTGAGGGTTTACGGACAGGTCCCTCATGCTGCTAAATTTGCATCTTACCAGTGAGATGGACACCATTTACTTGAAAAACTCTGAAATTGTTTTATATATATTTATTGTGTTAATAATGTTCACCTGTAACGTTCAAGAAAAGTGCCTCCCATAAAGGGAAGAAATGTTAATGTTATCGTTGTTAACCTGTTAAAAAAAAAATGCTTCTGTCCAGGAGGACTGAATTGTACTAGGGGGGAATGTGGCACCCTGCTGCCCACAGGTACCACAGGACCCAAAAGGGTGCATGGACGGACTTCTCCACAAGAGGCACTCACTACATACAAACACCTCCACCCTAACACCTTAGACCACCAGAGGGAGCCCCGTTAGGAGCCTAGTGAGGGCCCTGAGTGTGGCCAAAGGCGAGAGGAGAGAAGAAGTAACGAGGGGGCAGAGGAGTGTACCAGGCTCACCCCGAACTATACACCGGACACCGGGTTCGCGCCTACAGGGTCCCTTTATACCCAGTAGTGACTACCGGATACCTGGAGGACTACAAGTCCCAGGTCGACCAACGCTGACTACCGTACCAGGGCTAGGAGTCACGGAGGCGCCAGCGTCCAAGGAGAGTGATCTCCAAGAGAAGGCCCTACCACCAGGTCAGCAGGTGCAAGAGAGAGAGACAGTAATCAAGCCAGGCCTAGCTCCAGGCAGGTTGGAAGCTTAGCAAGTGAAAGCAATGGATCAGGAGGCCCTATACCTGCTCACTGGGGAGAGTCCAGAAGTGCACCTTTTGTACCGAGTACCCTGGACCATACCTGCATCTACACCAGTAAAGGTACCGAAGCGAACCCCCGTGTGAGTGTCCGTCATTTCTCCCTGAACCGTCCTGGCCGTCTCTCACCTGTTCCACCATCCATTTCCCCACGCTGCCCTGAGGCCCGCTCCACCTGTGGGGAGCCGTTCCATCATAAGCTGCCCTAACATCTGCTTCAGAGGACTGTCGCAGCGCTGGTAATCCTTACCAGGCACCACAGGTGGCGTCACGAGTAGTGTTGAGCATTCCGATACTGAAATATCGGGTATCGGCCGATATTCGCAGTATCGGAATTCCGATACTTAATTCCGATACTTTTGCAATATCGTATACCGGAATCGGAAGTTCCCATAATGCAATGAGCCATTTTCATTTTATTCAGCCAATGAGGATCCTAAGAAGTGTGGGCACATCCTGTTAGGCATGTAGGCATCTTAACTAATGGCATGGCTGTGATTGGCTGCTGAAATGATGTCATGATGCACTATAAAAGCCGCCGCCGCCATTTTGAGCTCACTCTGCTGTGAATTCAGTTAGGGATAGGACGCTGTTGTTCTGAGGGACAGTTTTAGCTACCTATTTGGTCTATTCTGCTTTACCCAAGCTACTTTATAAATCGCTGTGCCTTGCAGTGCTAGTGCACAGTTCTCTGTGCTGTTCACCGCTTTCTGCAAGGTCTCTGTGTGTGAGTGCAGCTCACCCTGTAGTGTGTGCTTCAACCACGTCTGGTTGTAGTGCACTCAGTGTGTGTCACTGCCTCATACATTGTCCTTTTTGGGCAATTCATAATTTTTCCTGATATCTCCTATTAGTGTGGTGGTTCCATCCGTATTCAGCTAAATTGGTTCCAAACACACTATATAGGAGTAGATAGAGAAATTTTTTGGGTCTTGCAGCGCTAGTGCACAGTGATCTGCATCTGTACTGTTCACCGCTGTCTGCAAGGTCTGGTGTGTGAGTGCAGCTCACCCTGTAGTGTGTGCTTCAACCCCGTCTGGTTGTAGTGCACTCAGTGTGTGTCACTGCCTCATACATTGTCCTTTATTGCCAATTCATAATTTTTCCTGATATCTCCTATTAGTGTGGTGGTTCTGACGCGCCCCTGGGCCTGTGCTGAGTAGCGTTGCGCACGCGGGAGCCTACCCGGAGCCGGATCTGATAGGGGTAGTAGTCTCGTGGCGGTGACCCGGTCCGTTCCCAGGAAGTCAAGCTGAGTGGCAGTATATTAGCAGTAGATGTAGGACGACTACGCCACCCGTTGAATGCAGCTATGGAGCTGCCGCTGCAGGGCAGACCGCTGAGGCCGGTGGAAGGATGGTGCAGCGTGGATGGTATAACCCCCAACGGGAGGGGTATGGCCTCAGGGCAGCCGACGTGGATGATGGGGGTAGTAGGAACCACTCAGAGACGATGCGGTGTAGTTCAGGGTCTTTACTGGTGACAAAGATAGACCCTCCCGGAGTACTGGCTAGCGGTCGGGGCCTGGTCAGTCCTTGAGCAGATGGGATCCCCCTTGGCCAGGCGGAGTTGTAGGCCTCCCCAACTAATTGTACTCTTCTGGCTTCCTTGCTAGAGGCGGGTAAAGGTAGCCCACGTCCCTGAGTGTACCGTGTGGTGCTCACCCGTATGGCCGGTGACTCGGGGCCTTCTAGTGGCTTCCGCTCCACGATGGCGGTGCTGGTCCCACGCGTGTGACCGTGCCTTCGAGTTTCTTGGCCAGAGGACCTGAAATCCCCTGCCGGGCGGTTTCTGCTGCTGGGTCTGGGTTAATCCCCACAGCCTCGGACTCCGGGTCCGGTGGTAACTCTTCAATCAGGGCGAGCTCTTCAGCTGCCAGCCCCTGATTCCTTTTAGCACTGCTCCCACAGAGCTCCTGATCTTTCTTTCCTATGCTGCTCCTCTTCTTCTCTCTACTCTTCTCACTAACCCTGCCTCAGCCCCAGCTTTATATAGGGGAAGTTCTTCCCCTCCCAGGACTGGGCAGGAGGTGTGGCATGCATAGGATTCCTGACCAAGAGACCTCCCACCTGCTCTCAGACATAATATTGCTATTACTGTGGAAACCAGACCCCTGGGGTGCCACATTCCCCCCTAGTGAATTTTAGTACTCCGGGACTAAACATATTTTTGTAACATAACAAATTACAAACAGAAACAACGCAATAAAGAAAAACATTAGGATGGTCACGGCGTGTCCGCAACCGGGTGTAACTTTTGGGGAAAACAAAGGTGTCCATTTCACCAAAAACAGGGAGACGTAACCAGGTAGGGGTCTGTCCTGCCCCGAGTCCTTAACAGTCTTTCAGTCCGTCCTGGGTTACGCTCCAACTATATACACAAAGGATTCCCGGTAAATCCACCAAAGACTCCTACAAATAACTAGAAACACATAAATATACACAAGCAACAATAAACAGGTAAACATTAATAGAATAGCTTGTACATTTAGATCCTCCACTGTATGGGCAACTGGCCTCTAGTGACCCTAGTGGACCTACGGAGCTGGCTGACTGGTCCTGAGCTACAGGGTATAGGAGCTGTCAAGGGTAAACTGGGCAGCCGTCTACGGACTCTTTGGCTCACTAGGGGTATGGCAGGCTCACTATAAGCAGAGGGTTGATTTTCCTGGTCTGCTTGTGTGGGGCCTTCTGCCTCCTGGACCGGCTGTTCTTCCAGTTCTACCTGCGTCTCCGTAGGCACTTGGGATGCTGGTTGGAGGAACGTGAGGACGGGTACCACAACAGCACCATTGACTTGAGTCCAAGACCGAGGGAAGTCTCCGAGCACAGTACTAACCATATCTTCCCTTTCCTCTACGGGTCGAGAGTCCTCTTGTTCCTCTTCAGGGTTCCATAGCTGTTCGGGACACTTCTTTAGGTGATCCCGGGATACAATGGCTGTGGTTTCCCCTCCGTCTTTACTGATTGTACAGATCTTCGGGTTGTCGTGGCTTGAGGGCAGTACGGTGTACGGGTCCTTCTCCCATTGGTCGTCCAACTTGTGGAGCCATCTTTTCCTCTTCAAGACCTGCTCTCCGGGCACCAGGGGAACAGCGGGAACATACTGGTTGTAAGTTTTCTCTTGTCTTTCCCTAGCTTGACAGAGACTACGCTCCACGCTCTCCTGTACTTTCCGGTACTGCTGCTGCCTCTCTGTGTCCCAGTCTGCTTCTGGTGAAGTGTCCTCGGGTGTCAGGACTCCCATCTCCAGATCAACAGGAAGCTTACCAGGTCTTGCCCTCATTAGGTAAGCCGGGGTACAGTTGGTGGAACCTACAGGGATGTGGTTGTATAGGTCCACCAGGTCGGGCAGCTTCTCAGGCCACAGACTGCGTTCCTCCAGGGGCAATGTTTTCAGGAGATCTATCACCACCTGGTTCATTTTCTCACAAAGTCCATTAGTTTGCGGGTGATAGGGTGTTGTTCTAATCTTCCGGCAGCCATACAGGGTGCAGAACTCCTGGAAGACTTCCGCTTCAAAGGCAGGCCCCTGGTCCGTCAGCACCTGCTCCGGGTATCCGTGCGGACGGCAGAAGTGCTGCTGGAAGGCTCTAGCTGCTGTGTGAGCCGTTAAGTCCTTGACGGGGACGACAACCAAGAACCGGGAGTAGTGATCCATGATGGTTAACGCGTAGACGTAGCCACTTCTGCTTGGGGTCAGCTTTACATGATCCAAGGCTACCAGTTCCAACGGCTGTCTGGTGATGATGGACCGCAGGGGAGTCTTCTGGCTGGCACGGTCCCTCCTTCTTAAGTTGCATGGGCCACAGTCTCTGCACCACCTCTCGATGGTTCCTCTCATGCCTACCCAATGGAACCGCCCGCGCAGCAGAAACTCCAGCTTCTTCCATCCGAAATGCCCAGCTCCGTCGTGGTATGCCTCCATCACCATAGCTGCGTCTGTTCTTGGCACCACTACTTGCCAGATTAGTTCATGCGTCCGGGAGTTAACCATTCTGCGGCACAACTTCCCCTTGTAAAGGAACAGTCGACTCTTCTCAGCCCACAGTTGCTTGGCTTCCTCCGGAGCGTCTGGGTCAAGGCGTGCATCTGGCCGAGTCAGCATCTCCTTTACCAGACGGATGGCAGGGTCACTGTCTTGCTTCTCCACCCAGTTGTAATGAGGTAAGGGATTGAACGTAGTGGTTTGCTTACTTCTTACATGGTGGGAATACTGGATAGTCCCATGACGGTGGAACGCGGGGAGTTCAACTTCTTCCAGTTCCTCTGAATCTTCCCCTACGTCCGGTAGGTTTGGCATCCTGGACAGGGCGTCTGCGTTGGTATTGGAGCGTCCTGCCCGGTATTTGATTGTAAACTCATAGTTGGACAAGCGGGCCATCCATCTCTGCTCTAGGGCACCGAGTCTTGCAGTGTCCAGGTGTGTCAACGGGTTGTTATCCGTGTACACGGTGAACCGGGAAGAAGCGAGGTAGTGCTTAAAGCGTTCGGTGACTGCCCACACCACTGCCAGGAACTCTAGCTTAAATGAGCTGTAATTCTCAGGGTTTCTTTCGGTGGGTCGCAGTTTTCGGCTGGCATAAGCAATTACCCGTTCTTTCCCCTGCTGGATCTGGGATAGTACGGCTCCTAGCCCGATGTTACTGGCGTCGGTGTAGAGGATAAAGGGCTGGCTGTAATCCGGGTACACCAGGATTTCATCCCCCGTGAGGGCCATCTTCAGCTGGCGGAAGGACTATTCTTCCAGCTTCTCCCATCTGAAGGGTGGCTTCTGGTTCTTGGCCTTCCTGGACTGGCCTATCAGGAGGTCCTGCATAGGAGCTGCCTTTTTGGTGAAACCGGGAATGAACCTTCGGTAGTAGCCTACCAACCCGAGGAACTGCCTTACTTCCTTTACGCTGGAGGGGCTTGGCCATTCCTTAATTGCGGTGATCTTATCAGGGTCGGGAGCCACTCCGTCAGCACTCACCACGTGTCCCAGGTACTGCACCTTTGGCTTCAGGAGGTGACACTTGGAGGGTTTCACCTTTAGGCCGTAACTTGCCAGAGCTTCGAACACTTCCGCCAGGTGCTTCAGGTGGTCCTCGTAGGTCTTGGAGTAGACGATGACATCGTCCAGGTATAACAGGACCGTCTCAAAGTTCCGGTGTCCCAGACAGCACTCCATCAGTCGCTGGAAGGTTCCTGGTGCATTGCAGAGTCCAAACGGCATGCAGGTAAACTCGCTAAGTCCCATCGGGGTGGTGAATGCGGTCTTCTCCCGGTCCGCCTCTGCTACAGGAACCTGCCAGTACCCGCTAGTGAGATCCAAGGTGGAGAAGAAGTTAGCAGATTTTAAAGCAGCCAAAGACTCCTCTATTCTTGGTAAGGGGTACGCATCTTTGTGTGTGATACGGTTAATTTTCCGGTAATCTACACACATTCTCATGGTGTTGTCTTTCTTTTTGACCAAGACTAGTGGAGCTGCCCAGGGGCTACAGCTATCCCTGATTACCCCAGCCTCCTTCATGTCTCTAAGCATCCCCTTGGCGTGTTGGTAGTGTGCAGGGGGTACGGGTCGATACCTCTCTTTTATGGGAGGATGGTCTCCCGTGGGGATGTGGTGTTCTACCCCCTTGACTCGCCCGAAGTCTAACGGGTGTTTACTAAACACTCTCTCGTACTCTTGAACCACCCGGTAGACTCCCTGTTTCTGGTGGGAGGGAGTGGAGTCAGTACCCAAATGTAGTTGCTGACACCAATCCTCCATTATTTTCGTAGAGCCGTTACCTTCCTCCGGGTGAGATGGAGGCAAGGGTTCCACAGACTGTATAGAATTTTGGTTGATAGTATATAATTTGGCTAGCGTAGCATACCGGGGCAGGTATACTTCCCTATTCCCAATATTTATTATGCGAACGGGTACCCTCCCATGGCGTACATCAACTACCCCCCGTGCTGTCAAAATGGTGGGCCTACTGTCTGAGTAGACTGGCTCTACCATGGCCTGGTAATCTCTACCTCTCAGACCAATAGCTGCCCGGCACCAAATCATCATTTCACTTTTCGGGGGTATGGCAATAGGGAAAGGGTCACACATTCTTACGCTACCAATCTCACCGCCGGAGAGTTCCACTTGTTGCCGTCGCATCAGTGCCCGGATCTCTTTCTGGAGCACTCGCTGCTGGCCGGAGCTGGCGTTCTTGGCAACCTGCTGTAAAATGAAAATCACCTCTGCAAGACAATTTTCAATCACATTAGTTCCTAGAGTTATCTTTGGGTGACTCTCACGCTTGTCAATGTCCACAATGATCAGTCCCTGTGCTGCCAGTTCGACTCTACCGATTTTAATGGTCATCTCTTTAAATCCGATCTGCGGCACGGGTTGACCATTGCTGGCAATAATACTCAAGTCGTCGTCAGGGTAGCGGGTTATATCCGAGTCATTCCAGTACTGCTTGAAGAGCACGTACGGGATGGTGGTGACCTGTGACCCGGTGTCCAGTAGGGCACTCATAGGAATGCCATCCAGTACCACAGGCAAGACTGGACGTCCTCCCACATATTTGTCGCGCCAGCTCGATGGGCCTGGTGATCTTTTTCCTGGGGGTTGGCCCTCTACCCCAGGTTGTGCCAGTTTAAAGGACAGTACCTTGCCATATGTCCGGGTTGATTGCAGCGGCGGCAGATGGGTTGTCCGTCCTCGTTGTATCGGTCGCTGGGTCTTCCTCTGGCCGGTGGGGTCCTCCTTGGTCGACGCCACGGGATGTCCTCCGGTCCGGATGCCAGCTGGATCTTCCCTGGAGTGGAAACCTGTAAAGACTGCACAGTTCGGGTTAGCGCAGCAACGCTTTTAGCTAGCTCTTGGACCTGATGGTGCAGGTCTGGAGCCGGGTCATTGTTCAAAGCCTGCGCATCAGCCCCCACAGGCCCTGCCGACAAGGGCGCCGCCTCCTGGTGGTAAGTGATAGCTGGGCGCCTGTGGGTCACAACGCCACCCGGTGCCGGTTCTCGGAGCACCCGGATGGCTCTGTCCTTGAACTGTGCAAAGTCCAGATGAGGATCCTGTAAGGCCATTGCCCGCAACTGGGTTCGGTGGGCATTGCAATATAGTCCCTCTATAAATTGTTCGGTCAACAGCCTGTCCTCGTTCCCCACGCCGTCAGGGTCGGTCTGCTTAATGGCTCTCAGGGCCTCTTGTAGGTTTAGTGCATAGTCCCTTATACTCTCATGTGCTCGCTGCTTGCACCCATAGAATCTAAGCTTAATCTCGGCTGAGGTGCGGGTATCAAAGGTATCCTTCAGCCGGGTTAGTATCCCCGCGACAGTCCTCCTCCCAGGTGGCCAGGACTTTACCTCCCTTTGGGCTGCCCCGGTTAGTTGGGCCACCAGGATGCTCACTTTTTGCTCCTCTGTGAGGGGGTACACCTGGAAGAGGCTATCCAGCTTTTCTTTAAAGTCATTCAGGGTATGTGACTCCCCTGAGTACTGGGGTAGCCAGGCTGCTCCCGGGATATAGGGCATGGTGAAATGCATGACCGCTGCAGCGGTGGCGCTGGCGGTGGCAGTGAAGCTTTCCTCCGTATCCGACATCCTCCTCCCCCCTAGTGGACCGTGGCCTACCTTGCGATGATCCTCTTCCGTAGGCCGCGGCTCCGCAGTGGATCGTCAGGGTCGAGGACCTTCCGTCGCGCTCCTGTGACGTTGGCGTCTGCTGGGCTCCATCCAGGACCTTACGCGACGTCTGGACGTGAGGCGGGGCTTCAGTTCTCGCGCGCTTTTGGAGTCCACGCCCCTCTTCTTCCCGCGCGGCGTCTTCAAGATGGCGTCCAACGGCGGGAAAACTCCACGGAAGGCGGGAAGAAGGCTGAAAATGGCGCCGGATGGCGGGAATCTTCACCGATGGCGGGAAGAAGGCTGAAGATGGCGCCGGATGGCGGGAATCTTCACCGATGGCGGGAAGAAGGCTGAAGATGGCGCCGGATGGCGGGAATCTTCACCACTGGTAAGTTTGAACAGTCTTTTTCAGGCACGCAGTACCCGGTGGTTGCGGGCACGAGATCCTGCCGACTACGCCAAAAGCTGACGCGCCCCTGGGCCTGTGCTGAGTAGCGTTGCGCACGCGGGAGCCTACCCGGAGCCGGATCTGATAGGGGTAGTAGTCTCGTGGCGGTGACCCGGTCCGTGCCCAGGGAGTCAAGCTGAGTGGCAGTATATTAGCAGTAGATGTAGGACGACTACGCCACCCGTTAAATGCAGCTATGGAGCTGCCGCTGCAGGGCAGACCGCTGAGGCCGGTGGAAGGATGGTGCAGCGTGGATGGTATAACCCCCAACGGGAGGGGTATGGCCTCAGGGCAGCCGACGTGGATGATGGGGGTAGTAGGAACCACTCAGAGACGATGCGGTGTAGTTCAGGGTCTTTACTGGTGACAAAGATAGACCCTCCCGGAGTACTGGCTAGCAGTCGGGGCCTGGTCAGTCCTTGAGCAGATGGGATCCCCCTTGGCCAGGCGGAGTTGTAGGCCTCCCCAACTAATTGTACTCTTCTGGCTTCCTTGCTAGAGGCGGGTAAAGGTAGCCCACGTCCCTGAGTGTACCGTGTGGTGCTCACCCGTATGGCCGGTGACTCGGGGCCTTCTAGTGGCTTCCGCTCCACGACGGCGGTGCTGGTCCCACGCGTGTGACCGTGCCTTCGGGTTTCTTGGCCAGAGGACCTGAAATCCCCTGCCGGGCGGTTTCTGCTGCTGGGTCTGGGTTAATCCCCACAGCCTCGGACTCCGGGTCCGGTGGTAACTATTCAATCAGGGCGAGATCTTCAGCTGCCAGCCCCTGATTCCTTTTAGCACTGCTCCCACAGAGATCCTGATCTTTCTTTCCTATGCTGCTCCTCTTCTTCTCTCTACTCTTCTCACTAACCCTGCCTCAGCCACAGCTTTATATAGGGGAAGTTCTTCCCCTCCCAGGACTGGGCAGGAGGTGTGGCATGCATAGGATTCCTGACCAAGAGACCTCCCACCTGCTCTCAGACATAATATTGCTATTACTGTGGAAACCAGACCCCTGGGGTGCCACAGTTCCATCCGTATTCAGCTAAATTGGTTCCAAACACACTATATAGGAGTAGATAGAGAAATTTTTTTGGTCTTGCAGCGCTAGTGCACAGTGCTCTGCATCTGTACTGTTCACCGCTGTCTGCAAGGTCTGGTGTGTGAGTGCAGCTCACCCTGTAGTGTGTGCTTCAACCCCGTCTGGTTGTAGTGCACTCAGTGTGTGTCACTGCCTCATACATTGTCCTTTATTGCCAATTCATAATTTTTCCTGGTATCTCCTATTAGTGTGGTGGTTCCATCCGTATTCAGCTAAATTGGTTCCAAACACACTATATAGGAGTAGTTAGAGGAGCCTTTCTGCAGCATTGGGCCCTGCAGCCCCAGCCAGATTAGTATTAGCCTATTTTTTGCAGCCTCATCTATTGCATTGTAGGTTACCTTCCTACATTGTAATAGCTACAAAAAGTTTGTGATACTATCGTTATTACATCTTTAGGCACATCCAGTGTCTTTTTGTGCCAAAAAAAACCTAAATAAAGTTCACCAAACACTCCACTTTACAGTTGTGTAGGCCACATTAGCTCATATTAAAGTCTAGTCCACACTTTATAAAATTAGTGTTTCTTATACCTGTTAGCAGCTGTTCAGGAATAAGCACCCTAAGCCCTTAGTACTTTTCTGCCTATCTTGGGCATGGAGTTTCTGCAGGGAGAGGACGTAAGGATTCTGTGCCTGCAGGGAGAGGACGTGGGGATTCTGTGCCTGCTGCGGGCACCAGTGACTCAGCATCCCCCAGTTTTACCAGGGAACAGTCCTTTATGCGCAGCTTTGTAGAAGCTAGCCGTACCCCACTGCTGCTCGAGGACCAAATTGAAGCCGTTGTCGGATGGATGGCAGCTAACGCATCGACTTCAATTAGTTCCAGATCCTCTCAGGTCCTGAGCACTGAAGAGCACCCATCTGTCTCTTCACCACCTGCCAAATTGCCCAGGCAGTCAGAGAGCCCTGGACAGGAGCCATCTCTACTTCTGTTCTCTGAATCTTTTGGCTTGGAAAGGGGGGGCCAGCCAAGCAGAATTCTAGAATTTGAAGAAGAGGTAGTATGCAGTGATGCGCAACCGTTTTGTCTCTCTGAATCTGAAGAGGCGGGTGGGCCAGTGCCTATGGTCAGCAGCACACCTCAGTACGCATCTGATGATGAGACTCAGGTGCCACTTTCTGGTGCGTACTGTGCTGTTGAGACGACCCAGGAGAAGCAGTTGTTTGAAGAGGGTGGTGTAGATGATGAGGTCCTTGACCCATCATGGCATGAGGGACAGGAAGGTGGTGGGAGCAGCTCTGAGGAAGAGATTCCCCGAACGGCCCAAAAAGGAGGGAGAGGGAGGGGGCAGACTTGGTTGCCTGTAGCCTCCACTTCGGCACCCATTAGGAGCATGGCTCTTCCAAAATCCAAAGCGGGCGCTCCCAAGACTTGCAGTGCCTGGTCCTTTTTTGACACAGTTGCAGATGACATTTGCTTTGTCAAATGCAAGCTGTGTAATCAGAAGGTGAAAAGAGGGAAAAGTGTCAGCAACCTCAATACCACAAATATGTGGAAACATGTGCGGACCAAGCACGTGGTGGAGTTACAAAAACAGACTGAAGACCTAGGCCAACCTACAGCGCCACCTACCACCTCTTCAGCTCGTGTTGTAGCCTCTTCCTCCAGCTCACACACAGCTGGTTCGGCTTCCTCACAGGATCGCCATGGAAGAATCTCTGGCACTGTTGTACAGAGACACAGTGTAATTCCACCCACAGCACCACTTTCCCAGTCATCATCACACTCCCAGGCCAGTCTACAGCCATCACTAGCACAGGCATGGGAGAAAAGGCGCCCATACTCGGCAAACCACCCCCGAGCACAGGCTCTGAATGCTGGCATTGCTAAACTACTGGCCCTTGAAATGCTATCATTCAGGCTGGTGGACACTGACACATTCCGTAACTTTATGGCATTGGCAGTCCCACAATACAACGTGCCCAGCGGCTTTTATTTCAGCAGGCAAGCCGTCCCTGCCCTGCAACATCATGTGGAGGGAAAAATTAAACATGCGCTACAAAACGCCGTCAGTAGCAAGGTCCACCTGACCACCGATGCATGGACCAGTAAGCATGGACAGGGACGATACCTTTCCCTCACTGCCCATTGGGTAAATGTTGTGGAGCCGGGTACAAATCTTGAGAGTGGCGCTGTACGTGTTCTGCCAACTCCAAGGATTGCAGGAATCCAGTCTGTACACATTGACTCCTCCTCATACTCCAGTTCCTCTGAATCAGCGCTGCAGGAGCCGTCACGGTCTACCTCCACATCGACCCGTGAGCGGTTACCTGTTATGATGGCCAATATGAGCACAGCCGTGGCCAAACGTCAACAGGCCGTATTAAAATTAATTTCTTTGGGGAATCGAAGCCACACAGCGCAGGAGCTCTGGAATGCCATCAAGCAGCAGAGCGACGTGTGGTTTGTGCCAGCGAATCTCCAGCCAGGCATGGTAGTGTGTGACAATGGCCGAAATCTGGTGGCAGCTCTGGGCCTAGGCAACCTCACTCACATCCCATGTCTGGCACATGTGCTCAACTTGGTCGTGCAGAGTTTTTTGAGGGAGTATACGGATCTTGATGCACTGCTTCACAAGGTCCGCATAGAGTGCGCTCACTTGCGGCGTTCCAGCAATGCAAGATCACGCATTGCAGCTCTGCAGCACCGATTACGTCTTCCGGAACATCGCATCATATGTGACCTACCCACCAGGTGGAATTCAACGTTACATATGTTGGAGAGGTTGTGTGAGCAGCAGGCAGCAGTAATGGAGTACCAGCTGCAGCAGGCGCAAACAAGTCGCAGTGCGCACCATTCACACTTCACCACCACTGAGTGGGCCTCTATGAAGGACATTTGCCACGTTTTGCGTGCCTTCGATTATTCCACGCGGATGGCGAGTGCAGATGATGCACTAGTCAGCATGACTATCCCTCTTATCTGCCTGCTTGAAAAAACACTGCAAGCACTAAGGGACGAGGTTTTGGAAGAGGTGGAGGATGAGGAGTCACAAATGCCATCTGCTTCTCTACAGTCTGCGCAACGTGGTTCCTCACAAAGGCCTAGGCAGGGGACACTTTGTGAGTAGGATGAGGAGGAGTCAATGGATGAGGAAGACATCTGTCCAGAGGAGGGAGGTACACAATGCTCTAGTAGTCAGTATCTAGAGCGAGGTTGGGGTGATGCAGAGCAGGCAGAGATCACGCCTCAAGCAGGGGACAGCGTTTCTTGGCCAGTTGGCAGTCTGCAGCACATGGTTGATTTCATGCTGCAGTGCCTGAGAAACGACCGCCGCATCGCCCACATTCTCAACACGGCTGATTATTGGGTGTCCACCCCCCTAGATCATCGCTACCGGGACAACTTACAAAGCCTCATAACACCGTTGAACCGGGAGCGTAAAATGCGGGAGTACCAAGACGCACTGGTGCATTCCATCATGTTCTCCATTCCAACCGAGAGCAGTGCTGCTAGTGCTTTACAAAGCAGCTCAGTGCGTCGAGGCAGTGGAGGAAGCTCTGCACAAAGAGGGAGCAGAAGCAGCGCCTCAGCACAAGGCAAGACCAGTATGGCCGAAATGTGGCAAAGTTTTGTGTCCCCGCCGCCACAAATGTCTACACCATCACAGACGGCTCCAGTCAGCAGGAGGCAACGTTTCCGTCAGATGGTGACAGACTACATGTCTTGCCCTCTTAGTGTACTCCCAGACGGCTCTTCTCCCTTCAAGTTTTGGGTCTGTAAGCTGGATACATGGCCAGAGCTTAGTCAGTATGCATTGGAGGTGCTAGCTTGCCCTGCTGCTAGAGTAATATCGGAACGCGTCTTTAGTGCCGCAGGTGGTGTACTAACAGACCGTCGTATGCGACTATCCTCCGATAACGTTGACCGGCTTACTTTTCTCAAAATGAACAAGGCCTGGATCTCTCATGAATTTGCCAGTCCTCTTCCAGAATAAATAATTGGTTGGCAACAGTATCCAGGTCTCCTGTTCTGTTCATGTTTCTACCACCTGAACTGTAATCCCTGAGCTCCAACACCGCCAGTTGGCACTTGGAAGTGCCGTCTGCACAGTCAACACTTGCTGCCGTGTTATTGAGGTTCAGTAACGTCAGCTGTTCCCCTGCTGTGCAGACAGCAATTTCTCCTGCTCTGTCCACATTCTCACTACTACAGATTTGAAAGTTTCTCCAATTACACCTCTGGCTCCTCTGTTTTCAGTATTATCCCTGAGCTCCAACACCGCCAGTTGGCGCTCGGAAGTGCCGTCTGCACAGTCAACACTTGCTGCCGTGTTATTGGGGTTCAGTAACGTCAGCTGTTCCCCTGCTGTGCGGACGGCAATTTCTCCTGCTCTGTCCACATTCTCACTACTACAGATTTGAAAGTTTCTCCAATTACACCTCTGGCTCCTCTGTTTTCAGTATTATCCCTGAGCTCCAACACCGCCAGTTGGCGCTCGGAAGTGCCGTCTGCACAGTCAACACTTGCTGCCGTGTTATTGGGGTTCAGTAACGTCAGCTGTTCCCCTGCTGTGCGGACGGCAATTTCTCCTGCTCTGTCCACATTCTCACTACTACAGATTTGAAAGTTTCTCCAATTACACCTCTGGCTCCTCTGTTTTCAGTATTTTCCCTGAGCTCCAACACCGCCAGTTGGCGCTCGGAAGTGCCGTCTGCACAGTCAACACTTGCTGCCGTGTTATTGGGGTTCAGTAACGTCAGCTGTTCCCCTGCTGTGCGGATGGCAATTTCTCCTGCTCTGTCCACATTCTCACTACTACAGATTTGAAAGTTTCTCCAATTACACCTCTGGCTCCTCTGTTTTCAGTATTATCCCTGAGCTCCAACACCGCCAGTTGGCGCTCGGAAGTGCCGTCTGCACAGTCAACACTTGCTGCCGTGTTATTGGGGTTCAGTAACGTCAGCTGTTCCCCTGCTGTGCGGACGGCAATTTCTCCTGCTCTGTCCACATTCTCACTACTACAGATTTGAAAGTTTCTCCAATTACACCTCTGGCTCCTCTGTTTTCAGTATTATCCCTGAGCTCCAACATCGCCAGTTGGCGCTCGGAAGTGCTCTCTGCACAGTCAACACTTGCTGCCGTGTTATTGGGGTTCAATAACGTCAGCTGTTCCCCTGCTGTGCGGACGGCAATTTCTCCTGCTCTGTCCACATTCTCACTACTACAGATTTGAAAGTTTCTCCAATTACACCTCTGGCTCCTCTGTTTTCAGTATTATCCCTGAGCTCCAACACCGCCAGTTGGCGCTCGGAAGTGCCGTCTGCACAGTCAACGCTTGCTGCCGTGTTATTGGGGTTCAGTAACGTCAGCTGATCCCCAGCTGTGTGTCCGGCAAATTCTCCTGCTTTGTCCACATCCACTGTACTACGGATTTAAAACCTCCTCCAAATACACCTCTGGCTCCTCTGTTTTTAGTATTTACCCTGCGCTCCAATACCGATAGTTGCTGCTCAGAAGTGCTGTCTGCACAGTCAACGCTTGCTGCCGTGTTATTGGGGTTCAGTAATGTCAACTGATCCCCAGCTGTGTGTCTGGCAAATTCTCCTGCTTTGTCCACATCCACTGTACTACGGATTTAAAACCTCCTCCAAATACACCTCTGGCTCCTCCGTTTTTAGTATTTACCCTGGGCTCCAATACTGCTAGTTGCTGCTCAGAAGTGCTGCCTGCACAGTCAACGCTTGCTCCAGTGTTATTGGGGTTCAGTAATGTCAGCTGATCCCCACCTGTGTGTCCGGCAAATTCTCCTGCTTTGTCCACATCCACTGTACTACGGATTTAAAACCTCCTCCAAATACACCTCTGGCTCCTCCGTTTTTAGTATTTACCCTGGGCTCCAATACCGCTAGTTGCTGCTCAGAAGTGCTGTCTGCACAGTCAACGCTTGCTCCAGTGTTATTGGGGTTCAGTAACGTCAGCTGATCCCCAGCTGTGTGTCCGGCAAATTCTCCTGCTTTGTCCACATCCACTGTACTACGGATTTAAAACCTCCTCCAAATACACCTCTGGCTCCTCCGTTTTTAGTATTTACCCTGGGCTCCAATACCGCTAGTTGCTGCTCAGAAGTGCTATCTGCACAGTCAACGCTTGCTCCAGTGTTATTGGGGTTCAGTAACGTCAGCTGATCCCCAGCTGTGTGTCCGGCAAATTCTCCTGCTTTGTCCACATCCACTGTACTACGGATTTAAAACCTCCCCCAAATACACCTCTGGCTCCTCCGTTTTTAGTATTTACCCTGGGCTCCAATACCGCTAGTTGCTGCACAGAAGTGCTGTCTGCACAGTCAACGCTTGCTCCAGTGTTATTGGAGTAGTGTTGAGCGATACCTTCCGATATCGGGAAATATCGGATCGGATTGGATCGGACCGATACCGAAAAAGTATCGGATATCGCCGATTCCGATACCGGAAACCAATGCAAGTCAATGGGACAGAAATATCGGAATGAAAATAAACCCTTTCTTTCCTTGTAGGTTAATTCTACATGAAGGAAAACAACTAAGAATAATGTAGAATGTATTGGGGGAAGTGGGGGAGACAATAAAGGCATAGAGGTTTAGCCCAATCAAATGGAATAGCAGGAATTAATATATTTTTTTAAGACGTTCTGCGTTACGGAAATATTGACTATGTTAAGTATTTTTATATATTTATGTTTCACTACTTCCATGCTCTTCACCTTCTTTTTTACTTCTCCCACACTTTCTCTTTCATCATCTTCAGCATCTTTTTCATCCACTTCTTCTTCACCTTCTTCATCTTCTTCTTCTTCACCTTCTTCGTATTATTCTTTTTTTTTACATTCTTCATATTCTACTTCTTCATCTTCTTCATCTTCTTCTTCTTCATCATATTCTTATTTGTGGCAGGCATTCCTGTAGTTGTTATCTATAAAAGGTTGGACATTACACCTTTCGTTCTGCCCGTCACAAAAGATTTACAGCAGGATTTCTCCGCGTTCAGTTTGGCCTGCAGCAGCAGGTCTTTTCCAGGGGCACCACGAGGAGGAACGGACTCACCCCCATACACTGCTTAGTCATCTTCTGCTTATAATTTAGATATTATCTTTTGCTCTGATTTTTAGTCTTATGCTTAATGTTCTTCCGCTTTTTGTTCTGCAGCTTCTTGCATTTCTGCTTCTTGGCTTTCTGTCTCTTGTTCTTCTGTATCTTGGTGCTTGTCTTCTCTTCTTTGTCCTCTTGGTCAACTTCTTCAGGGTCATCTTCTTGGTCTTCTTCGGGGTGGTCTTCAGGGTCGTCGTCTTCGGGGGTCCTCGTCTTCGGGGTCCTCGTCTTCTTCGGGTTGGTCTTCTGGGTCCTCGTCTTCGGGGTCCTCATCTTCTTCGGGGTGGTCTTCAGGGTCCTCGTCTTCTTCAGGGTGGTCTTCAGGGTCCTCGTCTTCTTCGGGGTGGTCTTCAGGGTCCTCGTCTTCTTCGGGGTGGTCTTCAGGGTCCTCGTATTCAGGGTCGTCGTCTTCGGGGTCCTCGTCTTCTTAGGGTTGGTCTTCAGGGTCCTTGTATTCAGGGTCGTCGTCTTCGGGGGTCCTCGTCTTTGGGGTCCTCGTCTTCTTCGGGTTGGTCTTCTGGGTCCTCGTCTTCGGGGTCCTCGTCTTCTTCGGGGTGGTCTTCAGGGTCCTCATCTTCTTCGGGGTGGTCTTCAGGGTCCTCGTCTTCTTCGGGGTGGTCTTCAGGGTCCTCGTATTCAGGGTCGTTGTCTTCGGGGTCCTCGTCTTCTTAGGGTTGGTCTTCGGGGTCCTCGTCTTCAGGGTCCTCGTCAGGGAGCTCTAGAGTGATTACCAAGAACCATTTCAAAAAGCTTGAACTTGGAAATGTAGCAGAAGGTACAAAAAAGCTGAGGAACTACCGAGAACCAGCTGACGGTACTGGAACCCGGATGGGTAGCAGAAGGTACAAGAGCCAATGGAACTGCCGAAGACCAGCTGACGGTACTGGAACTCGGTTACTAAGCAGGAGGTACCTGTGCCAGAAAGCACTACCAAGGACCAGCAGACGTTGGAGGAACTTGGATACCGAGAAGGAGGCACCTAATCCAAAGGCACTGCTGAGAACTAGCTGACGGTACTGGAACCCGGATGGGTGGCAGAAGGTACCCATGTAAAAAAAAGTTCAAGGCCGCGAGCCGGCCGCAGTTACCAAAACCCACAGTCCTACAGGGGGTGCTTGTCCTATTGGCACTATGGAACCAGCCTTTATTGCCAGATCCCGCAGCCCACATAGGAGTCACCTAAACTGCAGGCACCATAGAGTCGGCTAACCCGACCGCAACACGACAGGACAACGCATTGGAGGCAAAGTGACGTTGACACTACCCGGAAACAGCTGGCGTGCTGGAACCAGGCTGGGCAGGAGGGAGTACCCGTGCCAAAGTCACTGCCGAGAACCAGCTGACGGTACTGGAACCCGGATGGGTAGCAGAAGGTACAAGAGCCAATGGAACTGCCGAAGACCAGCTGACGGTACTGGAACTCGGTTACTAAGCAGGAGGTACCTGTGCCAGAAAGCACTACCAAGGACCAGCAGACGTTGGTGGAACTTGGATACCGAGAAGGAGGCACCTAATCCAAAGGCACTGCCGAGAACCAGCTGACGGTACTGGAACCCGGATGGGTAGCAGAAGGTACCCATGTAAAAAAAAGTTCAAGGCCGCGAGCCGGCCGCAGTTACCAAAACCCACAGTCCTACAGGGGGTGCTTGTCCTATTGGCACTATGGAACCAGCCTTCATTGCCAGATCCCGCAGCCCACATAGGAGTCACCTAAACTGCAGGCACCATAGAGTCGGCTAACCCGACCGCAACACGACAGGACAACGCAAGGGAGGCAAAGTGACGTTGACACTTCCCGGAAACAGCTGGCGTGCTGGAACCAGGCTGGGCAGGAGGGAGTACCCGTGCCAAAATCACTGCCGAGAACCAGCTGACGGTACTGGAACCCGGATGGGTAGCAGAAGGTACAAGAGCAAATGGAACTACCGAGAACCAGCTGGCGGTGCTGGAACCCAGGGTAAATACTAAAAACAGAGTGGAGCCAGAGGTGTAATTGGAGCAAGTTTTAAATCCGTAGTACAGTGGATGTGGACAAAGCAGGAGAATTTGCCGGACACACAGCTGGGGATCAGCTGACGTTACTGAACCCCAATAACACTGGAGCAAGCGTTGACTGTGCAGACAGCACTTCTGAGCAGCAACTAGCGGTATTGGAGCCCAGGGTAAATACTAAAAACGGAGGAGCCAGAGGTGTATTTGGAGGAGGTTTTAAATCCATAGTACAGTGGATGTGGACAAAGCAGGAGAATTTGCCGGACACACAGCTGGGGATCAGCTGACGTTACTGAACCCCAATAACACTGGAGCAAACGTTGACTGTGCAGACAGCACTTCTGAGCAGCAACTAGCGGTATTGGAGCCCAGGGTAAATACTAAAAACGGAGGAGCCAGAGGTGTATTTGGAGGATGTTTTAAATCCGTAGTACAGTGGATGTGGACAAAGCAGGAGAATTTGCCAGACACACAGCTGGGGAACAGCTGACGTTACTGAACCCCAATAACACTGAAGCAAGCGTTGACTGTGCAGACAGCACTTCTGAGCAGCAACTAGCGGTATTGGAGCCCAGGGTAAATACTAAAAACGGAGGAGCCAGAGGTGTATTTGGAGGAGGTTTTAAATCCATAGTACAGTGGATGTGGACAAAGCAGGAGAATTTGCCGGACACACAGCTGGGGATCAGCTGACGTTACTGAACCCCAATAACACTGGAGCAAACGTTGACTGTGCAGACAGCACTTCTGAGCAGCAACTAGCGGTATTGGAGCCCAGGGTAAATACTAAAAACGGAGGAGCCAGAGGTGTATTTGGAGGAGGTTTTAAATCCGTAGTACAGTGGATGTGGACAAAGCAGGAGAATTTGCCGGACACACAGCTGGGGATCAGCTGACGTTACTGAACCCCAATAACACTGAAGCAAGCGTTGACTGTGCAGACAGCACTTCTGAGCAGCAACTAGCGATATTGGAGCCCAGGGTAAATACTAAAAACGGAGGAGCCAGAGGTGTATTTGAAGGAGGTTTTAAATCCGTAGTACAGTGGATGTGGACAAAGCAGGAGAATTTGCCGGACACACAGCTGGGGATCAGCTGACGTTACTGAACCCCAATAACACTGGAGCAAGCGTTGACTGTGCAGACAGCACTTCTGAGCAGCAACTAGCTGTATTGGAGCCCAGGGTAAATACTAAAAACGGAGGAGCCAGAGGTGTATTTGGAGGAGGTTTTAAATCCGTAGTACAGTGGATGTGGACAAAGCAGGAGAATTTGCCGGACACACAGCTGGGGATCAGCTGACGTTACTGAACCCCAATAACACGGCAGCAAGCGTTGACTGTGCAGACGGCACTTCCGAGCGCCAACTGGCGGTGTTGGAGCTCAGGGATAATACTGAAAACAGAGGAGCCAGAGGTGTAATTGGAGAAACTTTCAAATCTGTAGTAGTGAGAATGTGGACAGAGCAGGAGAAATTGCCGTCCGCACAGCAGGGGAACAGCTGACGTTACTGAACCCCAATAACACGGCAGCAAGTGTTGACTGTGCAGACGGCACTTCCGAGCGCCAACTGGCGGTGTTGGAGCTCAGGGATAATACTGAAAACAGAGGAGCCAGAGGTGTAATTGGAGAAACTTTCAAATCTGTAGTAGTGAGAATGTGGACAGAGCAGGAGAAATTGCCGTCCGCACAGCAGGGGAACAGCTGACGTTACTGAACCCCAATAACACGGCAGCAAGTGTTGACTGTGCAGACGGCACTTCCGAGCGCCAACTGGCGGTGTTGGAGCTCAGGGATAATACTGAAAACAGAGGAGCCAGAGGTGTAATTGGAGAAACTTTCAAATCTGTAGTAGTGAGAATGTGGACAGAGCAGGAGAAATTGCCGTCCGCACCGCAGGGGAACAGCTGACGTTACTGAACCCCAATAACACGGCAGCAAGTGTTGACTGTGCAGACGGCACTTCCGAGCGCCAACTGGCGGTGTTGGAGCTCAGGGATAATACTGAAAACAGAGGAGCCAGAGGTGTAATTGGAGAAACTTTCAAATCTGTAGTAGTGAGAATGTGGACAGAGCAGGAGAAATTGCCGTCCGCACAGCAGGGGAACAGCTGACGTTACTGAACCCCAATAACACGGCAGCAAGTGTTGACTGTGCAGACGGCACTTCCGAGCGCCAACTGGCGGTGTTGGAGCTCAGGGATAATACTGAAAACAGAGGAGCCAGAGGTGTAATTGGAGAAATTTTAAATCTGTAGTAGTGAGAATGTGGACAGAGCAGGAGAAATTGCCGTCCGCACAGCAGGGGAACAGCTGACGTTACTGAACCCCAATAACACGGCAGCAAGTGTTGACTGTGCAGACGGCACTTCCGAGCGCCAACTGGCGGTGTTGGAGCTCAGGGATAATACTGAAAACAGAGGAGCCAGAGGTGTAATTGGAGAAACTTTCAAATCTGTAGTAGTGAGAATGTGGACAGAGCAGGAGAAATTGCCGTCCGCACAGCAGGGGAACAGCTGACGTTACTGAACCCCAATAACACGGCAGCAAGTGTTGACTGTGCAGACGGCACTTCCGAGCGCCAACTGGCGGTGTTGGAGCTCAGGGATAATACTGAAAACAGAGGAGCCAGAGGTGTAATTGGAGAAACTTTCAAATCTGTAGTAGTGAGAATGTGGACAGAGCAGGAGAAATTGCCGTCCGCACAGCAGGGGAACAGCTGACGTTACTGAACCCCAATAACACGGCAGCAAGTGTTGACTGTGCAGACGGCACTTCCGAGCGCCAACTGGCGGTGTTAGAGCTCAGGGATAATACTTAAAACAGAGGAGCCAGAGGTGTAATTGGAGAAACTTTCAAATCTGTAGTAGTGAGAATGTGGACAGAGCAGGAGAAATTGCCGTCCGCACAGCAGGGGAACAGCTGACGTTACTGAACCCATATAACACGGCAGCAAGTGTTGACTGTGCAGACGGCACTTCCGAGCGCCAACTGGCGGTGTTGGAGCTCAGGGATAATACTGAAAACAGAGGAGCCAGAGGTGTAATTGGAGAAACTTTCAAATCTGTAGTAGTGAGAATGTGGACAGAGCAGGAGAAATTGCCGTCCGCACAGCAGGGGAACAGCTGACGTTACTGAACCCATATAACACGGCAGCAAGTGTTGACTGTGCAGACGGCACTTCCGAGCGCCAACTGGCGGTGTTGGAGCTCAGGGATAATACTGAAAACAGAGGAGCCAGAGGTGTAATTGGAGAAACTTTCAAATCTGTAGTAGTGAGAATGTGGACAGAGCAGGAGAAATTGCCGTCCGCACAGCAGGGGAACAGCTGACGTTACTGAATCCCAATAACACGGCAGCAAGTGTTGACTGTGCAGACGGCACTTCCGAGCGCCAACTGGCGGTGTTGGAGCTCAGGGATTACAGTTCAGGTGGTAGAAACATGAACAGAACAGGAGACCTGGATACTGTTGCCAAACAATTATTTATTCTGGAAGAGGACTGGCAAATTCATGAGAGATCTAGGCCTTGTTCATTTTGAGAAAAGTAAGCCGGTCAACGTTATCGGAGGATAGTCGCATGCGACGGTCTGTTAGTACACCACCTGCGGCACTAAACACGCGTTCCGATAATACACTAGCAGCAGGGCAAGCTAGCACCTCCAATGCATACTGACTAAGCTCTGGCCATGTATCCAGCTTACAGACCCAAAACTTGAAGGGAGAAGAGCCGTCTGGGAGTACACTAAGAGGGCAAGACATGTAGTCTGTCACCATCTGACGGAAACGTTGCCTCCTGCTGACTGGAGCCGTCTGTGATGGTGTAGACATTTGTGGCGGCGGGGACACAAAACTTTGCCACATTTCGGCCATACTGGTCTTGCCTTGTGCTGAGGCGCTGCTTCTGCTCCCTCTTTGTGCAGAGCTTCCTCCACTGCCTCGACGCACTGAGCTGCTTTGTAAAGCACTAACAGCACTGCTCTCGGTTGGAATGGAGAACATGATGGAATGCACCAGTGCGTCTTGGTACTCCCGCATTTTACGCTCCCGGTTCAACGGTGTTATGAGGCTTTGTAAGTTGTCCCGGTAGCGAGGATCTAGGAGGGTGGACACCCAATAATCAGCCGTGTTGAGAATATGGGCGATGCGGCGGTCGTTTCTCAGGCACTGCAGCATGAAATCAACCATGTGCTGCAGACTGCCAACTGGCCAAGAAACGCTGTCCCCTGCTTGAGGCGTGATCTCTGCCTGCTCTGCATCACCCCACCCTCGCTCTAGATAGTGACTACTAGAGCATTGTGTACCTCCCTCCTCTGGACAGATGTCTTCCTCATCCATTGACTCCTCCTCATCCTCCTCACAAAGTGTCCCCTGCCTAGGCCTTTCTGAGGAACCATGTTGCGCAGACTGTAGAGAAGCAGATGGCATTTGTGACTCCTCATCCTCCACCTCTTCCAAAACCTCGTCCCTTTGTGCTTGCAGTGTTTTTTCAAGCAGGCAGATAAGAGGGATAGTCATACTGACTAGTGCATCATCTGCACTCGCCATCCGCGTGGAATAATCGAAGGCACGCAAAACGTGGCAAATGTCCTTCATAGAGGCCCACTCAGTGGTGGTGAAGTGTGAACGGCGCGCACTGCGACTTGTTTGCGCCTGCTGCAGCTGGTACTCCATTACTGCTGCCTGCTGCTCACACAACCTCTCCAACATATGTAACGTTGAATTCCACCTGGTGGGTAGGTCACATATGATGCGATGTTCCGGAAGACGTAATCGGCGCTGCAGAGCTGCAATGCGTGATCTTGCATTGCTGGAACGCCGCAAGTGAGCGCACACTATGCGGACCTTGTGAAGCAGTGCATCAAGATCCGAATAGTCCCTCAAAAAACTCTGCACGACCAAGTTGAGCACATGTGCCAGACATGGGATGTGAGTGAGGTTGCCTAGGCCCAGAGCTGCCACCAGATTTCGGCCATTGTCACACACTACCATGCCTGGCTGGAGATTCGCTGGCACAAACCACACGTCGCTCTGCTGCTTGATGGCATTCCAGAGCTCCTGCGCTGTGTGGCTTCGATTCCCCAAAGAAATTAATTTTAATACGGCCTGTTGACGTTTGGCCACGGCTGTGCTCATATCGGCCATCATAACAGGTAACCGTTCACGGGTCGATGTGGAGGTAGACCGTGACGGCTCCTGCAGCGCTGATTCAGAGGAACTGGAGTATGAGGAGGAGTCAATGTGTACAGACTGGATTCCTGCAATCCTTGGAGTTGGCAGAACACGTACAGCGCCACTCTCAAGATTTGTACCCGGCCCACAACATTTACCCAATGGGCAGTGAGGGAAAGGTATCGTCCCTGTCCATGCTTACTGGTCCACGCATCGGTGGTCAGGTGGACCTTGCTACTGACGGCGTTTTGTAGCGCATGTTTAATTTTTCCCTCCACATGATGTTGCAGGGCAGGGACGGCTTGCCTGCTGAAATAAAAGCGGCTGGGCACGTTGTATTGTGGGACTGCCAATGCCATAAAGTTACGGAATGTGTCAGTCTCCACCAGCCTGAATGATAGCATTTCAAGGGCCAGTAGTTTAGCAATGCCAGCATTCAGAGCCTGTGCTCGGGGGTGGTTTGCCGAGTATGGGCGCCTTTTCTCCCATGCCTGTGCTAACGATGGCTGTAGACTGGCCTGGGAGTGTGATGATGACTGGGAAAGTGGTGCTCTGGGTGGAATTACACTGTGTCTCTGTACAACAGTGCCAGAGATTCTTCCATGGCGATCCTGTGAGGAAGCCGAACCAGCTGTGTGTGAGCTGGAGGAAGAGGCTACAACACAAACTGAAGAGGTGGTAGGTGGCGCTGTAGGTTGGCCTAGGTCTTCAGTGTGTTTTTGTTACTCCACCACGTGCTTGGTCCGCACATGTTTCCACATATTTGTGGTATTGAGGTTGCTGACACTTTTCCCTCTTTTCACCTTCTGATTACACAGCTTGCATTTGACAAAGCAAATGTCATCTGCAACTGTGTCAAAAAAGGACCAGGCACTGCAAGTCTTGGGAGCGCCCGCTTTGGATTTTGGAAGAGCCATGCTCCTAATGGGTGCCGAAGTGGAGGCTACAGGCAACCAAGTCTGCCCCCTCTCTCTCCCTCCTTTTTGGGCCGTTCGGGGAATCTCTTCCTCAGAGCTGCTCCCACCACCTTCCTGTCCCTCACGCCATGATGGGTCAAGGACCTCATCATCTACACCACCCTCTTCGAACAACTGCTTCTCCTGGGTAGTCTCGACAGCACAGTATGCACCAGAAAGTGGCACCTGAGTCTCATCATCAGATGCGTACTGAGGTGTGCTGCTGACCATAGGCACTGGCCCACCCGCCTCTTCAGATTCAGAGAGACAAAACGGTTGCGCATCACTGCATACTACCTCTTCTTCAAATTCTAGAATTCTGCTTGGCTGGCCCCCTCTTTCCAAGCCAAGAGATTCAGAGAACAGAAGTAGAGATGGCTCCTGTCCAGGGCTCTCTGACTGCCTGGGCAATTTGGCAGTTGGTGGTGAAGAGACAGATGGGTGCTCTTCAGTGCTCAGGACCTGAGAGGATCTGGAACTAATTGAAGTCGATGCGTTAGCTGCCATCCATCCGACAACGGCTTCAATTTGGTCCTCGCGCAGCAGTGGGGTACAGCTAGCTCCTACAAAGCTGCGCATAAAGGACTGTTCCCTGGTAAAACTGGGGGATGCTGAGTCACTGGTGCCCGCAGCAGGCACAGAATCCCCACGTCCTCTCCCTGCAGGCACAGAATCCTCACGTCCTCTCCCTGCAGAAACTCCACGCCCACGCCCATGCCCACGCCCACGCCCACGACCACATGCTTTACTCCCTGCCTTCTTCATCTTGGTAGACTGATAAAGATAGGCAGAAAAGTACTAAGGGCTTAGTGTGCTTATTCCTGAACAGCTGCTAACAGGTATAAGAAACACAAATTTTATAAAGTGTGGACTAGACTTTAATATGAGCTAATGTGGCCTACACAACTGTAAAGTGGAGTGTTTGGTGAACTGGATGTGCCTAAAGATGTAATAACGATAGTATCACAAACTTTTTGTAGCTATTACAATGTAGGAAGGTAACCTACAATGCAATAGATGAGGCTGCAAAAAATAGGCTAATACTAATCTGGCTGGGGCTGCAGGGCCCAATGCTGCAGAAAGGCTCCTCTAACTACTCCTATATAGTGTGTTTGGAACCAATTTAGCTGAATACGGATGGAACCACCACACTAATAGGAGATATCAGGAAAAATTATGAATTGGCAAAAAAGGACAATGTATGAGGCAGTGACACACACTGAGTGCACTACAACCAGAAGGGGTTGAAGCACACACTACAGGGTGAGCTGCACTCACACACCAGACCTTGCAGACAGCGGTGAACAGTACAGATGCAGAGCACTGTGCACTAGCGCTGCAAGACCAAAAAAATTTCTCTATCTACTCCTATATAGTGTGTTTGGAACCAATTTTGCTGAATACGGATGGAACCACCACACTAATAGGAGGTATCAGGAAAAATTATGAATTGGCAATAAAGGACAATGTATGAGGCAGTGACACACACTGAGTGCACTACAACCAGATGGGGTTGAAGCACACACTACAGGGTGAGCTGCACTCACACACCAGACCTTGCAGACAGCGGTGAACAGTACAGATGCAGAGCACTGTGCACTAGCGCTGCAAGACCAAAAAAATTTCTCTATCTACTCCTATATAGTGTGTTTGGAACCAATTTAGCTGAATACGGATGGAACCACCACACTAATAGGAGATATCAGGAAAAATTATGAATTGGCAATAAAGGACAATGTATGAGGCAGTGACACACACTGAGTGCACTACAACCAGACGTGGTTGAAGCACACACTACAGGGTGAGCTGCACTCACACACCAGACCTTGCAGACAGCGGTGAACAGCACAGAGAACTGTGCACTAGCACTGCAAGGCACAGCGATTTATAAAGTAGCTTGGGTAAAGCAGAATAGACCAAATAGGTAGCTAAAACTGTCCCTCAGAACAACAGCGTCCTATCCCTAACTGAATTCACAGCAGAGTGAGCTCAAAATGGCGGCGGCGGCTTTTATAGTGCATCATGACATCATTTCAGCAGCCAATCACAGCCATGCCATTAGTTAAGATGCCTACATGCCTAACAGGATGTGCCCACACTTCTTAGGATCCTCATTGGCTGAATAAAATGAAAATGGCTCATTGCATTATGGGAACTTCCGATTCCGGTATACGATATTGCAAAAGTATCGGAATTAAGTATCGGAATTCCGACACTGCGAATATCGGCCGATACCCGATATTTCAGTATCGGAATGCTCAACACTAGTCACGAGCTATTCCAAAACCCCATATAAACCCAATTTCCCCTTTTTTTGTTGACCGCCCTGGGCCACGGACCGGGCCAGCCGCCGTGATATCCACCACCAGCATCCATAGGCCCGGCTGCCGAGTATTCCCAGCCCTGGGGGCGCGTCATCTCATGCACTAATACAATCTTTCTGTCCCATTTTAGCATGATGTTATTAGCAGGACACCCCCTATTTACACGATACGTTGCCCTGCCAAGAAGGATGTCTTTTCTGGTAGCATAAAAGACACAATCACCCAAAGAACAAGTGTCTTGCTTGTTTACACTGCCCAATAGTCAGAAACCATCAATTATTGGTCCGTCTATATCTAAACCATTGGCAATTAAAGGTGTTGTCCATTATATTATATATTGATGCCCAATCTTTAGATCTATGGAGTCTGACACTCAGCACCGTCATTGATGAGCTGATCTAGTGGGTGTCAGATCTAAAGAGTGTATAAAGCAGGACCCCACAGCTCTGTACCGTATACTGCTTAGTGATCGCTGAAGGGGACTACAGACCTGCTCCTATTGAAGAGAAAAGGGGCTGATCTGCAGTACCCGGAAGCAGCCACTAAACAGTGTACAGAGATTTTTTGTCCTGCGGTTTACATTTGTCCTCCACTGGCTCTCCGCTGATTATTGATGGTGCCGAACCCCCACTGATCTTCTATTGATAACTTTACCTAAGGATATATCATTAATATAAAAGTAGGGTACAACCCTTTTACAATTAGAGACTTCTACAAGGACGTGGCCTTAGTATTATTCTTTGTGTAAAGTGCATACCAGTCCTAAACCACATGCAATAAGGAGACAGTGAGTTAATGCTCTCGTCCAGTGGCCAGGCGTAGACATACTGCAATTAAATATAAAAATAGCAAATATTGTATGGATCTGTTAAAGGGGTTGGCTCTGGATAGACAGCCCCTTATACAATGAAGCACCTTGAGTGATAAGCTAACACCCTTGGGTCCTGCTCCCAGCACATGGTTGATTTTTCAGGAGAAAGCCTTTGCTTTACGTAGTCTTTGTGTTGTAAGGATCACGCAAGTCCACCAAAATGGAAGCCACTAGGAGACCCATCTCTATGATGCCCATTTTCCAAAAGAGCATTTAATTTTGTTGACTGAACTTCATTTTCAGACACTGAGCGTAAAGTTTAATCTTCAGCCTTCAGTAAGCTAGTCTGACCCTGATGTATAAGATGTGCAAGATCAGTACAGTCACATGATGCTGCCATCATGTCTGTTATGCACACGCCCGGGCTGACTGGCGTGTGCGTGATTTAGTGATTCCACTGTGCCATGAACCGGAGAGTGCCTGGAGGGGCATAACTAAGTATCAACCCGATCCGACCAAGGTCGCAAGACGGCTACGACGCCGTGCACCAGGGAGGAACTGAGCAGAGAGACCAGGTGCTACTCCAGGAACAGGCAGGTTAGGCTGGCACACAGACAGGTGGGCACTGGCAGGAAAGGCTGGAGTGCAGACAGGAGGATGCTGGCAGGCACGGCTGGTATGCAGACAGGGGGGTACTGACAAGTACGGCAGGCGTGCAGACGGGGAGGTACTTGCAGGTTGGAGCACAGGCTGAATAGGGTCCAGTACAGACTGGGATTCAGGAACAGAACCGCAGATGCGGTAAACAAGCAGAGCAGAGAGGAACCGCCGGAGCGGTGGGCAAGGCGGAGCAGAGAGGAACCGCCAGAGCAGTGAGCAAGACAGAGCAGACAGGAACCGCCGGAGCGGTGAGCAAGGCAGAGCAGGCCAGAACAGCCGGAGCGGTGAGCAAGGCAGAGCAGGCAAGAACCGCCGGAGCGGTGAGCAAGGCAGAGCAGGCAAGAACCGCCGGAGCGGTGAGCAAGGCAGAGCAGGCAAGAACCACCGGAGCGGTGAGCAAGGCAGAGCAGGCAAGAACCGCCGGAGCGGTGAGCAAAGCAGAGCAGGCAAGAACCGCCGGAGCGGTGAGCAAGGCAGAGCAGGCAAGAACCGCCGGAGCGGTGAGCAAGGCAGAGCAGGCAAGAACCTCCAGAGCAGTGAGCAATGCAGAGCAGGCAAGAACCGCCGGAGCGGTGAGCAAGGCAGAGCTGGCAAGAACCGCCGGAGCGGTGAGCAAGGCGGAGCAGGCAAGAACCGCCGGAGCGGTGGGCAAGGCAGAGCAGACAAGAACCGCCGGAGCGGTGAGCAAGGCAGAGCGGACAGGAACCACCAGAGCGGTGAGCAAAGGCAGAGTAGAGGGGACAGGGCTCTGTTCACATGGAACAGACAGGAAGGGAAAGGCAGAACCAGATACACAAAAGATACTTGCAATGAAGTAGCGAGTGGATTCTAAACTCACAAACGGAAGTACAGCGACAACGAGTAGGAGTTATGTGCAGGTTCAGACTCTGCAGAAAAAGGGAAGGTACGGACATAGAGAAAGACAGGTAACAGGCTAGGAGAGTGTTCAGACAGGAACTGACACTGCAGCGAGATACAGGAGCGAGTCTAGGTATGCGGCCCCTAGAAGGCGGGACGAACAGGCTAGGGTAAAGTTCAGACAGGAACTGCTACTGAAAGAGATACAGGAGCCAGTCTGGAAATACAGTCCCCAGAGTGGCGGAAACAGACAAGAACAGAACAGGACCTGGCACATTCAGAGTCAAGGAGCACACTGAATGATAGAGTTGCTCAGGCACCAGCTTCCAGGTGAAGCTGGTTTAAATATCCAGTGACAGACAGCAATAGGCTGAGGACGCATTAGGGGTGTGCCCACAGCAGCTACAAGAAACAGGAAGTAACCAGGCTGCTGCCCTAAGCAGTCAGAACAGAGACAAACAGACAGCATGAATAGAAGCCAGGCTAGCAGACTGGACTGAAGATCAAGTTTGCGATCTTGCATGTGACTCGCCCCCTGGGCCACGTGGGGAACCCGGAACCGGGCCTTTGGTGGGATGCTGGGGGTTGTAGTCACCGTGGCAATGACCCGGTCCCGAGGCTCAGGGTGATCAAACCAGTGGCAGTCTATTGATATGGTTTTCATTATTTTCGAATGTCCGACTACGCCACCCGTGGATTGCTGTCAGGATGAACCGCCGCTGCAGGGCAGACCGCTGGGGCTGATGTTGGTGAGCAGCACAGGGATGGTATAACTCCCCACGGGAAGAGTGTAGCACCCTTTTAGGCCTCGATGCCAGGTGTACGTTACCCGATCTCCCGGGAACAGCTCTCGTCTCCGGTGCCCCTTTGGCAGGTGGCCCTCCACATCCCTCCTGTCAACGTAGAGGTCAGTGGCTGTGGTAGAGTCCCGGATGAACCCCCACCCTTTCTCCTGATGGAACTTCACCACGGTCCCAGCTACTTTAGGACCGCGTGCTGCTTGGGGTTCTCTACGAGTCTGTGTCTTCTCCTCCGCGCTCCAGGCCTGCAGCTGCTCCCTCTTCTGACGCCGCGCCCGCTCCTCCTTTGCAAGCTGCTCACAAATCTCCCGCCTGCGAACTGCGGCCACCCGCGTCTCCTGTGCAAACCCCATCGGATCCTCCCCGGACTGGTCCCATTCTAGCTGTACCTCTTCCTCCGGGAGCTGGGGGACGGCGACTGGTTGTGGTACGGGCAGAAGTGGAGCAAGCGGGGCCTCGGCCTCTGCGGACTGGTCCTTCCGCTGTCTCGGGTGAACCCATCCCTCTGGCACTGGGACCGGCTCTCCATCGGGTCCGGTGAGCTGGCTGTACAGGTCAGTCCCAAGGGGTGGTGGCTTCGGGACTGGGGGCGGACGTGGTTCAGAGGCGCTGGGGATGCCAGGCCTTGCGACCGGGCCTGGAGCGAGCCGTTTCAGACCGCGTCCGGGGTCAGGGGGCACGGCTTGCGGCTTGACTCGGCGATAGGACTCACGGCTTGGGGCCTGCGTGCCGGCGGTGGGAGCGGGGTAGGCGCAGCGACGCCCGGAACGTCTGGCTCCGCGACAACGTCCAAAGGCAGGTTGGTGGCATTAGGGTTGGTGGCGGGGGTGCCCCCCTTACCTACCTCCAGGGCTATGCTGCTCTCAGCTTCCAGCCTCCGCTCCTCATCCTCAGGGGCTGGCTCGCTGGTCGGTGCTGGCGGCGTCCCGTGCTGCTGGGCCACGATCCGCCGGGCCATCTCCTCTCTCCACTCTTCTACAGCTCCTCGCTGCGCTTGGACCATCCTCCGGTCCAAATCCTCCAATGCCGTTCGGAGGAACTCCGGGTCTCCTCCTGGGAGCTGCGCCATCAGCTCCTTGAGGCTGTACGGGACCGCGATGGCCTGCAGCAAGCCACCCGCCAGGGTGCTGGAGTCGGTGCTGCTTGCCATCTCCGGGTGTGGTCTGCCGAGACTGATCCAAACCACACCCTGCTCCCCGGTTTTCTTCTCTTTCCGCTCCCATTGGGGGTGGTCGTGGGGCCATCTTCTGACAATCACTCTCAGGGGCAGCCCCCCCACGCTGATGGACATCTCTGCAGCCGCACTCAAGGCTGTTGGGGGTGGGCTCCGCCGTTGGCGCCATTCTGGGATCTCACACACGATGGGAGGTGGCTTCTTGTTATCTTTTGGCGCACACATTATGGCATCTGTTCTTCTGGGAACCGGGCCTTTGGTGGGATGCTGGGGGTTGTAGTCACCGTGGTGATGACCTGGTCCCGAGGCTCAGGGTGGTCAAACCAGTGGCAGTCTATTGATATGGTTTTCATTATTTTCGAATGTCCGACTACGCCATCCGTGGATTGCGGTCGGGATGAACCGCCGCTGCAGGGCAGACCGCTGGGGCTGATGTTGGTGAGCAGCACAGGGATGGTATAACTCCCCACGGGAAGAGTGTAGCCCCAGGGCAGTGTAGGTGAATGATGGGGGTGATGGTGCACGGGAATATCAACTCAGAGTCTCTGTAATGCAGTCCAAGATTTTTACTCACAGTTCGTTACTCCACGTTACTCCGGCCGGCTGTAACTTCCCATGTCGCACCATGTTCACCAGGTGAGGGGGCAAGGCCAACTCTCAAATAATTTTGGAGCGCTTCGCAGGACCCCCTTCTCGTGTCTTTCCTCTGGCCTGTCATACCCCACCAGTGACCACGCTTCTGTCCGGCTGCCTCGGGCCTTCTCTGGGTAAACTTTGGTGCCAGTTTCCCTGACCCTATGTGGTGCCTTCCTAGCGGGTGTAGCAAGGGGCTGCACCATATAAAATGTCACAGCCTCCGGTTTCTAGTTGAGGGTAGTTCCCCACCTCCACTAGTTTCGGGGACCAGTCTCCCCCTTGGCCTGACCCCACTACTCAGGTGGATGCGGGCGTATGGTGGCTATCAGCCGGTTCACACCCCTGGGGTCCCTTCTCTCCTCTGTGTTCCTGGAGCCTCCTCCGCTCTTCTTCATCTCTTCTCCCCTACTCTCTCTCTCTCTTTTCAGTGCTGACGGGGTCTCACAGGTTAGACCCGCGTCCGGAGCAGAGCTCCACAGAGTCCTGCTCTGTCACATCTTCTCTCTGACTCCACTGAACCGACTTTGACCCTGAACTAAGATGGTGCCCACTTTTTGTACCTCTCCCTAGGTGTACCCAGGAACTGCTTCCTCCCTGCTCCTGCACTACCGGGTTCCCCCTTTACTAGGTGTTCCCTCCCCCCACTCCAGCCAGGGACAGGGACTGTCGTGCTCTACTTGGAGCATATCGGTCTCCCTGCCCCCCGGACATGTGGTGCAATGCATGCAGGTGTCGGGGTCCTGGTCCACACTCCATCCTTACCTGAGAGTGAGATATCGCACGTCTGGAAGAGATGCCTCTGTAGCAACCGAACCCCCAGGGTGCTACACATGGTGAGAGATGGTGCACCATGCAAGCCCGCCTCCAGGTATGTTACAATGTCTATATGTACCAGTTAGTGTTGAGTGAGCGTGCTCATTTAACCCTTTAAACGAGCACGCTCGGGTGCTCGCTGAGTATTTTCGGCATGCTCGGCATCTAGGTCTGCATGTGTCGCAGCTGTCTTAACAGCCGCGACACATGCAGCCGCGGCGGATCAAACCTAGATGCCGAGCACGTCGCAAATACTCGGCGAGCACCCGAGCGTGCTCATGTAAAGGGTTAAATGAACATGCTCACTCAAAACTAGTACCAGTACCTCCAAGGAAGTTTCCTGCATTTTGGTAAACCCAATTCATGAATAATTGATGCCATTCTCGGGCAAGATGGGTGTTGTTCAAAATAAGAATCTAATAAAGTGGCCACTAAGTGGCTATACTAAATTTATGCACATACTGTAGTTTAAGGGGTTTTCTCATCTTATTAAATGAAAAAAGTTGCCTAGTGCTAGTAAAAACAAGAAACTTTGCAATTTAACTCTTGTCAAATATCCTCTCCGTTCTCAAGAAACGTCAGGGTTTTTAAAGGGAATCTGTCACCCGTTTTTTTCAAGACCATCTGAGTGCATCATGATGTAGTTTTAGACCAGACAACCCCTTTAATGGCTCTACAATTATGTGCTGTGTAATCTATGGTGAGGGCTTAATTAGACTTCACACTCAGACTAGCAGAAGGACCTGTGGACTGTGGTCATGTAACTCTGTCCTCACTGTGACATGCTTAACATGTCGCTCTCCGCAAGGAGAAATGTTATCCCTTAGATACCGTCTGACGCTTCTCACCCAGCCAAACCAGAGCTCACACTTTGCACTGATGAGGGGCAGTACCCCGAAACACAGTGTCTGCAAATTGAGTTTCTGGTTCTGGCTTATACCCTAAGTCATGTGATAAGGCTCGTTAAAGAACCACTGTTGACTTTTAGGATTGCTACTTCCTTTAGGTGGCACTAGAGTTCTGGTCCTCTTCCTCTCTAAAGAGACAATCTGATGACATCATCACCGGTGCTTTGCACTTCTGCCCATGGAGATTGCACAGATGCAGTAATTTAGTGCTAGTATTATAAGTGCAGTCTGTAATTTATGTGCACAGGAGTGCACTGAAGGTGCCCCACACCCTCTCTCTAGTAAAGACTAGGGAACTGACAGAAGATTTAGCAGGAGCACAGGGGAAGGAACTATGCTCAATACTATGGTGGAGTGTGTTCTTTCTCTAGTGTGTTGCTGCTTGCTTATGATTGGTCAGTGTCATACTGGGGGAAGAAGTACACGCCTCCAGTGAAAACTGATAAATCTGATAATGTTCACTTGAACTTAACAAAAGTTAACTCATTAGGTGCTAAATACTTAGATTACTAATATCTCCGCAACGGAGAGGAGAAATTAAAATAACAAAACCATTTTATTCCGTTCATTGGCCACTATTACATTGTGTGCCCTGTTCAACATGAAAAAGTTGGTGAAAGGTCCTCTTTAAAACTTTGCACTAATGGAAGACTTTTTTGTAATACTTTTGAGGAAAACAGGAAAACAGTGGTTGCATGAAGTCTCCTAGTTTATTTGTCTTTGGCTGAAAATGTTCTTTCTGTTTAATGCTGTCATAATAAGATAGCTCTTATGGCTAAGCCCTGGGAGAGCATCATGTATTTTTTCTGGATTTCTTGTTTGGACTTTCACAGGAAAGATTTGTAATCCTTTGTGTCTACAGTTTATGCACTATTATCTTGTCACTCCTTAATACAGCTTGGCTGGGTTGATAGTTTATACAGTATATACCAGTTTGTTACTAGAAGGCAGGAGGTGCTCTCTATTGTCAGTCCTCAAAACCCAAAAGAATACAATAATCCATATAAAGAGTGTCCACCGTGCTACCGCTTTTAGACAAGTATGGAGAAGGATACCGGAAAAATGTATCACTCACAAACTCTTTTAAACTTTTAAAACCCTGAATCTGTTACTTATGGGAAAACCCAAGAAACTCCTACACTAAACCATATTATCCCATGAGGCTGTAAATAATCTGGATACTGATGTGCATCTTAATTCTTGAATTTTTGTTTCTAATTTCAACTCTATGGGACTGACAGAAACATGAGAATGGTCAGAGCCCTACAGATGGGACCTTCATCACCAGAGTATACAAGACTTTTCAGAAGTCTCATTATCAACACAGACAAGGTTAAAATGAAAAGTAACACCTTTATGTGTTGTATATAACACAGGATCCACCATTCACAATAAGTGATGTCCTAATTAGAGTATACACACTAAGGTTGAAGGTAGACTTAAAGGGGTATTCCCATCTCCTAGATTCTATCCCAATATGTAGTAGATGTAATAGCAATAATAATATTAACAAATACCTCCAATTAGAAATGTACTATAGTTTCTCTGATTCATTAAGTCTCTTTCCCCATGTGCAGGGCATTGCAGTAGCTTAGGTATCCTTGGTTACGACCACTAGCAACTAGTTAACTAACTGTCACTATATCAGTGGTCGTAACCATGGATACTTAATCTACTGCAATGCCCTGCACATGGGGAAAGAGACACAACGAATCAGAAAAACTATACTGTATTTCTAATCAGAGGTATTGGCTAATATTATTATTATTATTACATCTACTACATATTGGGATAGGATCTTGAAGATGAGAATACCCCTTTAAGTCCATTGAGTTGAACTTATAGCCTAACATGTTGATACAGAGGAAGGCAAAACCCTGTGATGCAGACACTAATGGCTCCATACTAGGGGGAAAATGTCTTCCCGTGGCCATACACAGCAATCAGACTAGTTCCCTGGAGTAACGCCCCATCACAGAATCTAGTACCCATAACATGTGATATTATATTTATCAAGAATGGCTTCCAGGTTTTTGTTATAAATACTTTTAACATAATAAAAGTGATATAAACAATGGATCATTTTCCACAAGATAACTGTAAAAAAAAAGACTTGCACTACACTTACACATATTTTACATTGATCTATTGCAGCTAAGCAAAATTTACAAAACTGAGCATAAGGTTTTTAGTTAACCACTTCGCTCCAGAGCCTGTTTTTGCCTTCGTGACCAGGCCAATTTTTTCAATTCTGACCACTGTCACTTTATGAGGTAATTACTCTGGAACGCTTCAACGGATCCCCCTGATTCTGAGAATGTTTTTTCGTGACATATTGTACTTCATGATTGTGGTAAGATTTCTTCGATATCACTTGCGTTTATTTGTGAAAAAATCAGAAATTTGGCGAAAATTTGGAAAATTTTGCAATTTTCAAACTTTGAATTTTCATGCCCTTAAATCAGAGAGATATGTCACACAAAATAGTTAATAAGTAACATTTCCCACATGTCTACTTTACATCAGCACAATTTTGGAACCAACATTTTTTTTTTGTTAGGAAGCTATAAGGGTTAAAATTTGACCAGCGATTTCTCATTTTTCCAACAAAATTTACAAAAACATTTTTTTAGGGACCACATCTTATTTGAAATGACTTTGAGGGGCCTTTATGACAGAAAAAAGACCAAAAGTGACACCATTCTAAAAACTGCACCCCTCAAGGTGCTCAAAACCACATTCAAGAAGTTTATTAACCATTCAGGTGTTTCATGGGAATTTTTGCAATGTGGAAGAAAACAATGAACATTTAACTTTTTTTCACAAAAATGTTACTTTAGACCCAATTTTTTTATTTTCACAAGGGTAACAGGAAAAAATGGACTACAAAATTTGTAGTGCAATTTCTCATGAGCATGATGATACCCAATATGTGAGGGAAAACCACTGTTTGGGCGCACTGCAGGGTTCGGAAGGGAAGGAGCACCATTAGACTTTTTGAATGTAAAATTTGTTTGCATAATTAGCGTTTGGAGAGCCCCTGATGTGCCTAAACAGTGGAAACCCCCCACAAGTGACACCATTTTGGAAACTAGACCCCTTAGGGAACTTATCTAGATGTGTGGTGAGCACCTTGAACCCCAAGGTGCTTCACAGAAGTTTCCAATATTGAGCTGTAAAAATAAAATTTTCACATTTTTCTCACAAAAACGTTTTTCATCCCTTAATTTTGCATTATCATAAGGGTAATAGGAGAAATTGCACCATGAAATTTGTTGTGCAATGTCTCCTGAACACGCTGATACCCCATATGTGGAGGAAAACCACTGTTTGCGTGCACGGCAGGGTTCGGAAGGGAAGGAGCGCCATTTGACTTTTTGAATGTCTGAATAATTAGAGGACGCCTTGTCGCATTTGGGGAGCCCCTGATGTGCATAAACAGTGGAAACCCCCCACAAGTGACACCATTTTGGAAACTAGACCCCTTAGGGAACTTATCTAGATGTGTGGTGAGCACCTTGCACCCCCAGGTGCTTCACAGAAGTTTATAATATTGAGCCGTGAAAATAAAATTTTCACATTTTTCCCACAAAAAATGTTTTTCATCCCCTAATTTTGCATTATCATAAGGGTAACAGGAGAAATTTCACCATGAAATTTTCGGGGCAATTTCTCCTGAGTATGCCGATACCCCAAATGTGGGGGAAAACCACTATTTGGGTACACTGCAGGGTTCGGAAGGGAAGGAGCGCCATTTGACTTTTTGAATGTAAAATTTGCTTGAATAATTAGCGGACGCCATGTCGCATTTGGGGAGCCCCTAATGTGCCTAAACAGTGGAAACGCCCCACAAGTGACACCATTTTGGAAACTAGACTCCTTAGGGAGCTTATCTAGATGTGTGGTGAGCACCTTGCACCCCCAGGTGCTTCACAGAAGTTTATAATATTGAGCTGTAAAAATAAAATGTTCACATTTCTCCCACAAAAAATGTTTTTCATCCACTAATTTTGCATCATCATAAGGGTAACAGGAGAAATTGCACCATGAAATTTGCTGTGCAATTTCTACTGAGTACGCTGATACCCCAGATGTGGGGGAAAACCACTATTTGGGTACACTGCAGGGTTCGAAAGTGAAAGGAGCGCTATGTTGGGTGGGATAGGTTGCAGACACCCTGTCACATTTGAAGAGTCGCTGACATGCCGAAACAACAGAAACTCCTACAAGTGACCCCATTTTGTAAACTACACCTCTCAAGGAATTCATCTAGGGAAGTAGTGAGTATTTTTTAATTTTTAAATTTATATTACTGGGCAGTGAAGAAAACATAATTATATTTTTACCACAAAAAAATGTTTTACCCTCAGATTTTACATTTTCACACAGGGCAATGGGTAAAAATGGTGCCAAAATGTGTTACCCAATTTCTTCTAAACGTGGAAATACCCCATATGTAGCTGTATCGTACCGCGTAGCCATACGGCGAGATCTGGGAGGGACGGAGCGCTATTTTACAATTGGAGAACAAATTATTGTAGATTAGGCATTGG